>NC_073231.2:99072500-100272500 GCF_029281585.2 Gorilla gorilla gorilla | reverse complement strand
AAAAGGTAGACGAAGTATGAACTGGCAAAGATGTCTAAGAAGAAGCAAGCAAAGAGGTAAGAGGAAAATTTGAAGGATGTTACAGAAGCTACAAAAGTATAGTTCAGTATTTCTAGAAGGAAGTAGTCAACATTGTCTAATGCTTTTGAGAACTTTGATTAGGACTAAAAACACAACCTGTGGGTTTGTAGACAAAGAGTTCCTAGTAACCTTTAACAGGGCAGTTTAGGGGGGAATGACTACTGGAAGCTATATTGGAGCAGTTAAGGAGTGATTGGGAATTTGAAGAAGCAGAGGCAGTGTGGGGGTGGGAGTGTTTGGATACTTGAAGTGGAAACAATGGGGTAGACAGCTTCTTATGGTAGGAAAACATCTCTCTTTTTTTTTTTTTTTTTGAGACTGAGTCTCGCTTGATTGCCCAGGCTGGAGTGCAGCGGTGTGATCTCGGCTCACTGCAACCTCCACCTCCAGGGTTCAGGTGATTCTTCTGCCTCAGCCTCCTGAGTAGCTGGGATTACAGACGCCCACCACCACGTCTGGCTAATTTCTGTATTTTTAGTAGAGACGGGGTTTCACCATGTTGGCCAAGCTTGTCTCGAACTCCTGACCTCAGGTGATCCGCCCACCTTAGCCTCCCAAAGTGCTGGGATTACAGGCCTGAGCCACCGCGCACGGCCAAAAACTTCTCTTTTTATGTATGTGTTTCTTCCTGCAATACATGTTTCTCCCTGAAATATAACATATTACATAATAATCTTGACTTTATTTTTCCATGCTATGTTTTTTCCCCATAATTTACTGTGGAGAAAGGAGTTTATTAAGTAGGAAGTCAAAGAGTGACCTTGTTAAGAGCTCTTTGGGAGGCTGACGTAGACCAGTCGCTTAAGCTCATGAGTTCGACACCAGCCTGGGCAAAATGGTGAAACCCCGTCTACTGAAAATACGAAAAAAAAAATTAGCCGGGCTTGGTGGTGCATGCCTGTAGTCCCAGCTACTCAGGATGCTGAGGTGGGAGGATCGCTTGAGCCCGGGAGGTGGAGGTTTCTGTGAACCAAGATCACACCACTGCACTCCAACCTGGGTGACAGAGTGAGACTCTGTCTTAAAAAAAAAAAAAAAAAATCAAGTTTTCTTTGGCCCTTTTACTACAGCATGTCGATATATTGATTTAGAGTACAATCATGTTGCTTAATGACAGGAATATGTTCTGAGAAATGCATTGCTAGGTGATTTCGTTGATGTGTGAACATCGTGGAATGTACTTCCTCAAACCTAGATGGTATAGCCTGCTACACACCTAGGCTGTGTGGTATAGCCTATGGTTCCTAGACTGTAAACCTGTACTGCATGTGCTGTGCTGAATACTGTAGACAGTTGTAACACAGTGGTATTTGTGTATCTAAACATATCTAAAAATAGAAGATATACAGTAAAAATATGGTATTAAGATGTTACGGGACCACCATCATATATGTGGTCTGTGGTTGATCAAAACCTTGTTGTGTGGTACATGACTGTATAGTAAAGTGTTTAATGATTTCTAGTAAGTGTGAGTGGGCTTATTTCAACCTCTTTTATTTTACTCTGTTAAATTGTTCATGTTGCTTTTTCTTTTTTTTTTGGTGGGGGCCAGGCTGTGAGAGAAGAGGGAGGAGTTTTTAAATGACCTGGGTTTATTTAAAATATTGTAACAGCCCCATAACTTAGTACCTCCTATTAAAGAAAATATTAAATGGATTCTTAATTCTTCCAGCACAGTCAACACTTGTGTTCCATGTATTTTATAGCATTTTACATATTAAAATTCAGTAGATTTATTTTTTGCTTTAATTTTATTTTTATTTATTTATTTATTTATTTGAGATGGAGTTTCGCTCTTGTTGCCCAGGCTAGAGTGCAGTGGCATGATCTCGGCTCACTGCAACCTCTGCCTTCTGGTTTCAAGCAATTCTCCTGCTTCAACCTCCCGAGTAGCTGGGATTGCAGGCGCCTGCCACCACGCCTGGCTAATGTTTGCATTTTTAGTAGAGACAGGGTTTCGCCATGTTGGTCAGGCTGGTCTCGAACTGCTGACCTCGTGATCCACCCGCCTTGGCCTCCGAAAGTGCTGGGATTACAGGCGTGAGCCACCACTCCCAACCTTTTTGCTTTAATTTTAACAGTTCTTACTAATTGAAATTCTTTTATGCCTATTTTTTACTTAAATATTTTAAGTAAAATTCAGGGATTAGATTCTACATATTGGCAATATGTCGGCTGAATGTTGAGGGTTTTCTGGTCAGATTAAAACTTTAAAGACATGAGAATCTTTTCTTTTTTTCTCAGGTACCTTCTTTAAGTGTAGTGTGAAATTAGGAGAGTCTAGCAAAGAGGAAATGAAGATACATTAAAAAATATCCTATCACTAATCAAATTCAAATTGCAGCATTAAGGAGATACCATTTCTGCCAATTAAATTGATAAAGATGAATTCACAGAAAAAGTTCATAGAAGCTTTATGATAGTCAAAGCTATCAAAATTAAGCTGAAAACTCAACTGTCTGTCACTATCCTATATAATAATAAGGAACAAATTCTTGATACAGGCAACAATTTGGGATGAATCCCAAAGACATTATGCTGAATGGGAGAAATCATTTTTGAAACGGTTGTATACTGTATGATTCCATTTATTTGACATTCTCAAAAAGAAAACAATATTCATGGAAGACAGGTCAGTAATTGCAGGGGTTTTGGGTAGGGGGAGGGTGTGAGTATAAAGCAATAGCATGAGGGAGTCTTTCGGGATGATGGAACGATTCTATATCCTGATTGTGGTCATGGTGGTTCTGTGAATCTATACATGTGTTAAAATTTGTAGAGCTGTACATCAAAAGAAAAAGTTTATTTTACTGTATGAAAATTTAAAAAATAAAATAGTTAAAAATGGATAAAGGTGATGTTTTGTGCTAATGTAGGTGTAATGGGTGTAATGAAGTGGACACCCTTGCTTGGTGGGAATATCACTGATACAACCTTTCGTGGAGAAAAATTTGTCAGTCTAAATCAAGAATCTGAAAATCTTTAAATTCATTGGACTGGTAATTTCATTTCTTGGACTTTATCTTCCACAAATAACCAGAGATGCACAGATTGAATATGATAGAGCTTAAAAAAAAAGTCCAGTAATAAGGGACTAATAATATGTAGAAATATATCCACAATAACATATGAAAAGAGAAGGGTAAAAAAACTATCCACTACATCTACTGGGACATTAGAAGCACATTTCCCCCAAAAAAGTATCTGAAAAATGACCTGTTATCCATACACTCTCATTAGGGAAGGAAGGTCAGAAAACTGAAGGAGCTGCACTTAAGTCCTTTGTCTTCTTGGTTCCTGCTGAGGGCTCTAGCAGTCTGAATCCTTTCAGGAACTGATCAGAGTTCATTGGGTCATGCCAGACAGAGCTGACTCAAGCTGGGTATGAATCATTTGTTTTCTCAGAAAACAACTTTGGTGGTTCTGAGTATAATTTACTGGTTGAAGATAGCCAAGACTCACTTTCTAAATCCATGAATGCCAGTAATGAAGATACGATTTATCTGAATTCTAGTAGTGATAGATTTTCAGGCATTTGGCAGGTTGATTTACCTGGCTTGGAGATGTACAAGTTTTTTTTTTCCAGACATATGTCTTCTTTTTCTTTCTTCTTCTTCTTCTTCTTTTTTTTTTGGTGAATACCTAGCAGTGTAATGGCTGGTTATAGAAGGTGTATGTTTAACTTTTAAAGAGTCTGCGAAACCGTTTTCCAAACTAGTTGTACTGTTTGACATTCCTTCCAGCAGGATATGATATTTTCAGTTGCTCTATATCTTTATTAGCACTTACTGTGGTCAGTTTTTTTTTAAAATTTTAGTCAATATAATCAAGATGTGGTGTTATTTCATTGTGTGTGTGTGTTTTAAACAGCTTTATTGAGATACAATTAACATACCATATGATTCAGTCATGTAAAGTGTACAATTCATTGTTTTTTAATATAGTCACAGTTAATGTGCAACCATCAGAACAGCCAGTTGCAGAATATTTTCAATACCTGAGAAAGAAACTTTTTACCTTTAGCTACCACCACCCTGCTTCCTAACCCCATCCTTACCCTCCAGCCTAAGCAACCATTAATCTGTTTTCTGTCTCTGTAAGATTTTGCTGTTCTAGACATTTTATGTGAATGGAATCCTAAAATATATGGCCTTTGTGACTGGCTTCTTTCACTTAGCATAAATGTTTTCAGGGTTCATCCGTGTTTTAGCATGTATTAGTACTTTGTTCTTTTTCTATGATGGAATTATATTCCATTGTATGCATATGCCACATTTTGTTTATCCATTGTCAGTTGAATGCACATTTGGGTTGTTTCTACCTGTCGGCTATTATTAATAATCCTAGCTATAAACATTCATATGCAAGTTTTTTTGTGGATATATGTTATTATTCTTTTGGGCATATACTTAGGAGTGTAATTGCTGTGTCATTTGGTAACTCTTGTTTAATTGTTTGAGCAACTGTCATGCTGGTTTTTCCAAAGTGCTGCACCATTTTATACTCCTACCAGCAGGGTATGAGGGTTTTGATTTCTCCACATACCCATCACATTTGTTTATTATCTGACTTTGCGATTCCAGCCATCCTAATGGTTGTGAAGTGGTATTTCAGGTTTTTAATATGTATTTTCTGGATGACTAATGATGTTAAATATCTTTTTATGTGCTTATTGGTTGTTTGTATATATCATTTTCTGAATTGTCTAAGATTTTTGCCTGTTTTCTATTGATTTGTTTGTTGTCTTATTTTTTTTTCTTTTTTTTATTATTATTATACTTTAAGTTTTAGGGTACATGTGCACAATGTGCAGGTTAGTTACATATGTATACATGTGCCATGCTGGTGTGCTGCACCCACTAACTCGTCATCTAGCATTAGGTATATCTCCTAATGCTATCCCTCCCCCCTCGCCCCACTGCACAACAGTCCCCAGAGTGTGATGTTCCCCTTCCTGTGTCCATGTGTTCTCGTTGTTCAATTCCCATCTATGAGTGAGAACATGCGGTGTTTGGTTTTTTGTCCTTGTGATAGTTTACTGAGAATGATGATTTCCAATTTCATCCATGTCCCTACAAAGGACATGAACTCATCATTTTTTATGGCTGCATAGTATTCCATGGTATATATGTGCCACATTTTCTTAATCCAGTCTATCATTGTTGGACATTTGGGTTGGTTCCAAGTCTTTGCTATTGTGAATAGTGCCGCAATAAACATACGTGTGCATGTGTCTTTATAGCAGCATGATTTATAGTCCTTTGGGTATATACCCAGTAATGGGATGGCTGGGTCAAATGGTATTTCTAGTTCTAGATCCCTGAGGAATCGCCACACTGACTTCCACAATGGTTGAACTAGTTTACAGTCCCACCAACAGTGTAAGTGTTCCTATTTCTCCACATCCTCTCCAGCACCTGTTGTTTCCTGACTTTTTAATGATTGCCATTCCAACTGGTGTGAAATGGTATCTCACTGTGGTTTTGATTTGCATTTCTCTGATGGCCAGTGATGGTGAGCATTTTTTCATGTGTTTTTTGGCTGCATAAATGTCTTCTTTTGAGAAGTGTCTGTTCATATCCTTTGCCCACTTTTTGATGGGGTTGTTTGTTTTTTTCTTGTAAATTTGTTTGAGTTCATTGTAGATTCTGGATATTAGCCCTTTGTCAGATGAGTAGGTTGCGAAAATTTTCTCCCATTTTGTAGGTTGCCTGTTCACTCTGATGGTAGTTTCTTTTGCTGTGCAGAAGCTCTTTAGTTTAATTAGATCCCATTTGTCAATTTTGGCTTTTGTTGGCATTGCTTTTGGTGTTTTAGACATGAAGTCCTTGCCCACGCCTATGTCCTGAATGGTAATGCCTAGGTTTTCTTCTAGGGTTTTTATGGTTTTAGGTCTAACATTTAAGTCTTTAATCCATCTTGAATTAATTTTTGTATAAGGTGTAAGGAAGGGATCCAGTTTCAGCTTTCTACATATGGCTAGCCAGTTTTCCCAGCACCATTTATTAAATAGGGAATCCTTTCCCCATTGCTTGTTTTTCTCCGGTTTGTCAAAGATCAGATAGTTGTAGATATGCGGCGTTATTTCTGAGGGCTCTGTTCTGTTCCATTGATCTATATCTCTGTTTTGGTACCAGTACCATGCTGTTTTGGTTACTGTAGCCTTGTAGTATAGTTTGAAGTCAGGTAGCGTGATGCCTCCAGCTTTGTTCTTTTGGCTTAGGATTGACTTGGCGATGCGGGCTCTTTTTTGGTTCCATATGAACTTTAAAGTAGTTTTTTCCAATTCTGTGAAGAAAGACATTGGTAGCTTGATGGGGATGGCATTGAATCTATAAATTACCTTAGGCAGTATGGCCATTTTCACGATATTGATTCTTCCTACCCATGAGCATGGAATGTTCTTCCATTTGTTTGTATCCTCTTTTATTTCCTTGAGCAGTGGTTTGTAGTTCTCCTTGAAGAGGTCCTTCACGTCCCTTGTAAGTTGGATTCCTAAGTATTTTATTCTCTTTGAAGCAATTGTGAATGGGAGTTCACTCATGATTTGGCTCTCTGTTTGTCTGTTATTGGTGTATAAGAATGCTTGGGATTTTTGTACATTAATTTTGTATCCTGAGACTTTGCTGCAAGGCTGGTTCAATATATGCAAATCAATAAATATAATCCAGCATATAAACAGAACCAAAGACAAAAACCACATGATTATCTCAATAGATGCAGAAAAGGCCTTTGACAAAATTCAACAACACTTCATGCTAAAAACTCTCAATAAATTAGGTATTGATAGGACGTATCTCAAAATAATGAGAGCTATCTATGACAAACCCACAGCCAATATCACACGAATGGGCAAAAACTGGAAGCATTCCCTTTGAAAACTGGCACAAGACAGGGATGCCGTCTCTCACCACTCCTATTCAACATAGTGTTGGAAGTTCTGGCCAGGGCAATTAGGCAGGAGAAGGAAATAAAGGGTATTCAATTAGGAAAAGAGGAAGTCAAATTGTCCCTGTTTGCAGATGGCATGATTGTATATCTAGAAAACCCCACTGTCTCAGTCCAAAATCTCCTTAAGCTGACAAGCAACTTCAGCAAAGTCTCAGGATACAAAATCAATGTTGTCTTATTTTTAAACTATAAGAATTCTTAAGCCAGGTGCAGTGGCTCACGCCTGTAATCCTAGCACTTTGGGAGGCCTAGGTGGGTGGATCACTTGAGGTCACAAATTCAAGACCAGCCTGGCCAACCTGGTGAAACCCCGTCTCTACTAAAAATACAAAAATCAGCTGAGCGTGGTGGTGGGCGCCTGTAATCTCAGCTACGTGGGAGGCTGAGGCAGGAGAATCGCTTGAACCCAGGAGGCAGAGGTTGCAGTCAGCCGAGATCACACCACTGCATTCCAGCCTGGGCTACAGAGCAAAATTCTGTCTCAAAAAAAAAAAGAAAAAAAAAAAAGAATAATTATTCCGGATACAAGACCTTTGTCTTATTCATATGCTGTGAATATTTTACCCCAGCCAGTGGCTTCCCTTTTGTTTTTTTAATGGCATCTTTCAAAAAGCAAAAGTTTTAAATTCTGATAAAAGTTGATTAATAATTTTTGATTTTTATGTTTCGTGCTTTTGTATTCTAAGAAAGCTTTGTATATCCTGAGGTTAGAAATATTTTATCCTGTGTTTTCTATTAGAGATTTTTTGTTTTAGGTTTTACATTTAGGTCTATCATTCATTTTGAGTTGAATTTTGTATATGGGGTGACTTAATGGTTGATGTTTATCTTTTCCAAATGTGTATCCAGTTGGTTTAGCAATGTTTGTTGAAAAGACTTTCCTTTCCTCATTGAATTTGCTTCCCTACCTTTGTTGAAAATAATTTCGCCGTATATGTGTGAATAGTTCTATTTCTTGCTTCTCTTCCAATGCATTGGAATGTCTATATGTCTTTTTTGGAGAGGAAGGGCAGTACCAAACTATCTTGATTATCGCAGCATTATTGTAAACATCCAACTTTGTTCTTTTCAAAAATTGCTTTGGTTAGTCTACGTTACTTTTATTTCCATATGAATTTTTAAATCAACTTGCCAATTTTACTAAAAATGTCCTGGGATTTTGATTGGTATTGTGTTAAATATATTGATCGTTTTGGGGAAAATTACTATCTTAACAAAGTTGAATGTTCCCATTCATGAAATAGGAGCTGTGCTTATTTATAAAAGCTTCGTTAATTTTTTTTCAACAAAGCTTTTTAATTTTAGTGTAGAGATCTGGGTTATCTTTTGTTAGATATTTTCCCAAGTATTTCACATGTGTGTTTTTTGGAGCTACTGTGAATGGAATTTAAAAAATTTTATTTTTGATTATTCCTTGCTAGTCTATAAGAATACAGTTGATTTTTGCATATGAACCTTACTTCTTGTGACTCTGCTAAATTTATTCTTCTTTATTTTTAGATTCTCTGGGGATTTCTATGTAAATGTTACATTATCTGTAAATGCTCCGATTTTATTTCTTCCTTTCTGATCTTTATACTTTGTATGCTTTTATTGCCTTATTCCTATTTAAGTAAGTAGGAAAATAGTAAAAAGGAAAAAAAATTACTTCATTTTGTTTTTAAAATTTTATTGTTTTGATAGTTTCCATGGTTCAAGTGTATATGACGTAAAAGACATAGTGAAGAGCTCTTCAGTAATGGCGGGAATGAGATTTTGCTGTCTTCAGCTAAACCACCTTTTATCCAGCCACTGAAAATCTAGTGTGTGCAAGTTAGGTGTAAGAAGCAGGAGACAACGTAATTTTAATAATATTTATTCTCATTTCTACTTTGCTGTTTTATACTTGTTCTTATTTGAAAAAGTAACATATCATATGATCCAACACTTTCACTTCTGGGTATATAGCCAAAAAAAAAAATGAAATTGGCATGTTGAAGAGATATCTGCATTCCCATGTTCCTTGGAGTATTTTTCACAGTAGCCAAGATGTGAAGTCAACTTAAGTGTCTATCAGTGGATGAATGGATTAAAAACTTCTTGGTATAGGTACACAGTAGAACACTACTCAGCCTTAAAAAAGAAGGCAGTCCTGTCACTTGTGACAACATGGGTAAACCCGGAGGACATTATGCTCAGTGAAATAAGCTGGACACAGAAAGACAATTATTGTGTGATCTCACTTATATGTGGAATTCAAAAAAGTCAAACTCTTAGAAACAGAAAGTAGAATGATGGTTACCTAGAGTTGGATAGAGGTGGGGCATTGGGGAGATGTTGGTCAAAGGATCCGAAATTTCAGTTAAGGAGGAATAAATTCAAGAAATCTATTGTATAACATGGTGACTATAGTTAATAACAATGTATACTTGAAAAATGCTAAGAAAGTAGCATTTTAAAAAATGTTCTCACCACAAAAAGTATGTGAGGTAATGGATAATATTAATTAGTTTGATTTAGCCATCCCACAGTGTATACATATATCAAAACAGAATGTTGTGCACCTACATATATATAATTTTCATTTATCAGTTAAATAAACAAAAATTTCAGGTTTTACTTTCAGAGAACTCTGTAATCTTTGCCTTTCCTCAGCTTGTAATGTTACTTAATTAAATCAGTTTTGTCAAAATGTGATTTTAGATATTTTTCCATGCTATAGACGTTGAAATAATTTCTTAATTTTTAGAGTTTTAAAATGTTTACAGTGATTATTATGTTATTCTACTTCATTTGAGTTTATTTGACTTTGGAACAGTAAGACATTTGTAGTAATTATACTCATGTGGTAATATTAACACCTGATATTTGGATTTCTTAGTTTATAAAATGCTAACATGAGTATGATCAAATATTCTTTCATACTATTTCTTAATATAATCTAATTTTGTTGTGCCTTTTGGTTTTGTTTGAATGACCTTACTACTTAGACATTAAGGTCATTTTTAATAATATGTGTTTTTTTTTTTAATTGTAGTTCATTCGGCTCCTAAAGAAGTAGCAGTGTCCAAGGAACAAGAAGAGAAATCTGATAGCCTAGTTAAATATTTCAGTGTTGTTTGGTGTAAGCCTTCAAAGAAAAAACATAAAAAGTGGGAAGGTGATGCTGTTCTTATTGTAAAAGGAAAGTCATTTATATTAAAGAATTTGGAAGGCAAAGACATTGGAAGAGGTATTATGATACTACCTAATGTTTACAGTTTGGCCTGAAATTAGTATGTATCTCTGGTTACATAATTGAAATGTAACTGGGTTTTATAAAGAGATGATAAGGTATTCTTTAATGGATGTTCATGCCTCAACTGTGTATAATACATAAAATAATCTCATAATGGTTAGTGAGCCTGCCAATCTTATGGTTTATGCTAGCTCAGTGAAGCAAATCCTATCCTATGGTTTCATTTTCTCCAAAAATGGCCAGCCAGCTATATATAGTTATTTTGGTACTTTTCTGAGCTTAAACACTAAATTTGACTTGGTATACTTTCTCTCTCTCTCTTTTTAAGAATGCTAAGTGGTTAAAATTGAAAAATATGTTGATATCAAGTTGAATGATATGTAATTTCAGCACTACTCAATAATGTTTTGAAAAACAGAGCAAGGAGATAATGGTTAGGCCTGACCTAGATTAACATATGGAAATTGGAGGTTGCCATTGTTTCTGTTACAAAATGTTGCCAGCATAATTTGTAGTAATACAAGTTAGGCTACAAATTAAGAATGGCTAACACCAACTACAGTGTCTTTGCATTGTCTCAGTTCAATTTTGAGTGTGACCTATAACTATAAAATCTGTTCTACATGTTTATTTACTTAAAAATATAGTTTATAGTTTTTAATAACTATTATGTGCCAGGCAGTATGCTAGGAATACCAAAGATGATTATAATTTATAATTTAGTGGGAACCAAGCAAAGTAATTGATGATTAGGAAGCAATAATACAGTTGTTTCAATGAGAATTTTTACTAAATGCAGTTGGAGCATAAAAGAACCATTTAATCTGCCCAGGAAGCAGTGGGAGCATAAAAGAACCATTTAATCTGCCCAGGAAGCTAGGGGTAAGCTTGATAGGAGTTACCGTTTAAGGTACTATTTGAAGGATGAATAGTTTTGGAGGTTATAGGTAAGGGCCATGTGCAAGAGAGAATAGCACATGTAAAGGCACAAAAGCAGGAAGGAATTCAAATTAGTTCAGTGTTTCAGGAATGTAGTGTATGAAAGGCCGTGACAGTGTTAAGAGTTGAAGCAAACTAAATTATCTACAATAGAATGTTTTATTTATTATAAAAATATGGAACAACTGTGTATAGTGATTAGGGGAAGTAAAAAGAAAAATATATAGTACACATTCTATGTTGGTTAAGGTCGATTGGGGCTAGATTTTTGGAGAATTTGTTCATGCATTGTTATTGCCTCTTTAGTGAAATTCTAAAGTCAGTGAGAGAGGAAAAGTTATCACAATTACTTTGGAATATCTTTTACCCCTAAGGTATAGTATGCATGGTTTTGCATATGAGTAGTTTATAATAAAATGATCTTTCAGTTGCAAGTAACATAAAATGAAAATTAGGCTTAAAATAGTGGGTTTTTACCCTGACCATGCCAGTAGAATCACCTGAGGTGCTTTTAAGGGTGTAGTGGCTCACGCCTGTAATCTCAGCACTTTGGGAGGCTGATGGGGAAGGATTGCTTGAGGCTAAGTTCGAGACCAGCCTAGGCAACTTAGCAAGACCTTGTCTATACAAAAAAATAAATTAACCAGGTGTAGTGGCATGCATCTGTAACTCTAACTACTTGGGAGACTGAGGCAGGAAGATTGCTTGAACCCAGGAGATCGAGGCTGCAGTGAGCCTTGATCCTGCCACTGCACTCCAGCCTGGGCTGGAGAGACCCTGTCTCTTAAAAAAAAAAGAAAAAGAAAAGAAATGCCGATGCCCAGACTCTGACCTTTCTTTGAGGCTCTGATTTATTTGGCCTGTATGGTAGGGAGAGGGACTGAACATAGGTATATTTTAGGGTTTTCAAAATGAAAATATCCAAACATAGGACTTGGTTGCTTAATTATAACATTAATAAATGTATTAACCTGAAGTTAATTTTGCAAGTTACTGTCTATAAGCAGTTTTTCTTTTAAATAACTGGGATATACAATATGTAAATTTGTTAATGTAAAGATAGAGGTGCTAAGAAAACTGAAAGCTGGAATGCTAAAATTGCTAATAGCTTGTGATAATGCATCAGGCTCAGTTGGCATCATTGCATAATACCTAGAAAAAAAAAACCAGTATGTGAAACAAAGTTTAAGAGTAAAAGAAAAGCTTCTAGCGACTGAGATGTTTGAAAGAGTCATCTTTGGATCAAGATCATCTATGGATCTAAATGAAATGAGAGATCTTGGAATTAGAGCTACTTTAAAGGTACCTCAAAGTTAAAAGGTTATTCTTGTCTTCCATTTCCATGTAAAACTGAGATTAACAGTAATTGGATTTTATGTGAAGATAAAACTATAATCTTCATTAATTTGGATAAGTGAAGACCAATACTGAATTGGGATGGAGTGATGGGTCTTTGACATTGAGCTAAGTAATTTCTTCCTATATCAGAGCATTACAATTAAAAAGTATTCCACTGTAAATAATTTAAGACTATATATTAAATACAGATTGGCACAGATTATAAATTTTAGCCCAGTTTCAGTAGAGAAAATTTTAGTAATTTTCAACTACTTGAAAAGGGTCATCATATTTTCTAAAATGCTGCAGTCTTTTATTATTATTTTTAGAGACTTAAAAGTTTCCGGTATACACAGCTCCTTTGCTTGGTAATGACACAATAACTACACATTTAATAGTTTAATGCATTTAATAGACAAGCATGGAAGTCTAAAATGCCATCTATGTGGTTAGTGAACTCATTTTAAGCAGCCCATGACTGACTTATCCATACTTATATTTCATCAGCACCTTTACACAGCAACACTTAATAAATGTTCATCAAATTAATAATAATTCAAACAAGCTTAATATTACAAAATATTCCATGTTTTATTAAAGAGTTAGAACATGGAATATCTATGACCTCTTGCCACAACTGTATTTTAACTTTGCTATCTCATGTGGAACAGTCAGTACTAGTTGTGGTAGCAGTTGCTTTTATTGCTAGTTCTCCTTCACATTTCTAGCTGTTTCTAAGTGAAAATAGAGGTACCATGATGTTTCTGTAGTTTATTTACAAGAAAGGAGGATACATATAGCCTATCAAACTATTTTCTTGGCTTAATTTTTCCAGGCAAGAGATGGCAAAACTATAGAGTACAATAATCTATATTTTCAATAGTAAAAAAATTCTTGCTTTCTCTAAAGCATGGCTAATTTGATAGCTGTATTATTTCTTTTGATTTTTAATGTTTTTTAACCAAAATGTTAAATTATGCTTCCATTTTGGCTAATGCATTATATAAGACTATTTACATTCAAAGTGCAGTTTTTTTGTACAGTTATGGGAAGGTGACCGTGGTATCATAGAGTGTCAATTAATTTTTTTCTTTCTTAACTTAAAGGCATTGGTTATAAATTCAAAGAGCTTGAAAAGATTGAAGAGGGCCAAACACTGATGATTTGTGGAAAAGAAATAGAAGTCATGGGTGTAATCTCTCCAGATGACTTCAGCAGTGGCAGGTGTTTTCAGCTTGGAGGAGGAAATACTGCTATCTCGCGTTCTTCTCAGGTTGCCAGGAAATGTTTCTCTAACCCTTTCAAAAGTGTTTGTAAACCAAGTTCAAAGGAAAATAGACAGAATGATTTCCAAAATTGCAAACCACGCCATGACCCATATACGCCAAGTAAGATTTTAAAAATAATTTGAATTTTCTGTTTTTACTGTCAAAATGTTTTTTGTGTGTGAATTTGAAGTTTAAATTTTGTTTTAAAAGTTTTAGGTGAAAGTATACATTATTCTTGAGATATATAATCTGACATAAGAGATAATGTTGAAGTCAAATAACAATATAGTTTGGGAATTATTTCATATGTAAATGAATAATTCCAAGAATACAGTAATAAAAATACTGTACATGTGTTGAAGGAAACATATCTAAATTGTATGTGTATACATTATACATACATGTGTATAATTTTGAATAAAATCTGACTTTTTAGTAAGGAGAGAAATTAGTAAATGTATTAATCTGGACTATGATTATACTTCTAATTTGAGGACTGTATGCCTTGATCACAAGCATTAGTGTATAAAAATATTGAATGGTAAGATTTCATGCAAAGTCCAAATTTTACTAGTGAAAGTTCCATTCAATCAGTTAATTTTCACACTGATGAATGCAATTTTAAAAATCACGTTAAAAAAAAAGAAACCTAGATTGTATCTGATTGTTCTTTTGACTGTTCACTCAGCAGGTATTTCTTGATTGCCTTTTATGGGTTGGGCCTAAAGATAAAACTGTCATCACAGAGCTTCTCATTTGGTGAGGGGAAGGACAAGTAATCCGAATCAAAGTATAGTGTAGTAGTTGTGAAAGTTGAGACACAGAGGTGACTTCTTTCCTCACAAAAGCAAGTATATAAAGTAATGATTATTTTTCCCCATTGCAAGTATTATGGAAACGTAAGTTTTGAAGTAAAGAGGCCTTTGAGATCATTTAGATTCGTCTCTTCACTTTGCATTGGAGAAAACTGAGGCCCAGGAAGATGAACCGACTTACCTAAATACAAATAATCAACGGCATTATTGGGACAAAACCCCACAATTAAAAATTCTTAGTTCTATATTAGCTTATCCCAAAGACTTAGTTGAAATACAGGCAGTGGAAGCTGATGCAGCTGAATTTTCTTTTTGTCCAAATATTTTGTCTGTCCCACCAGCTCTTTTAACAATCCCCCTCCTCTTTATTCTCCTTTCTCTTTGTACTTTTACTATTACACAATACAGGGCTGTGGGGAACCGAAAAGAATACTGTGCTTATTCAGAGATCTGAGTAAGAATCATGGTTTTGCCACTGAACTAACTGGTTCTTTGACCTCTTGGGGGTAGTCACTAACCTTCCTAATGTTTTGCCTACTCATGTGTAAAACGTGGGTCCTAATAACCACCATAGAGATTTAGAGTGTCTAGTATATACTCTTTCCAGGAAATACTTGTTAAGTGAGTGAATGAAACATTTTATTGTGGCATTTATGTGTTGTGTGTATGTGATGTAAATGTACATATATGTGTACATGTGAATTTTATATATATGTATGTGTGTGTGTGTAAAAGCACTTCGGGTAAATAGTAAATGGTTAATTATTCTCATGTATTTATCTTAGCCAAGGATAGAATTAGGTTGTAGACTTTAATGCCTGAGACATGTTGTTAATATTAAATGATCATCTTCATCATTGTGAAGATAAAGAAACATCTTAAAATTTGAACTAGTGTTCTATTATTTTGACTGTTTAGGTTTCTCTTTCTTGAAGATGGGCCTTTTATTAGGTGATTTATAATCCTATAGTCCTTTTTGCTTGGGCAGTATGTGATTTTTCACCCCTATCTTCTCTTTTTCCTTGTTGTCCTTTTTAAAAGATAGAAAAATAATGGGGCCATTTCTTGACTGGAAATCCACCAGGAGCACACTCTTACTTTGCTACAGTGATATAGAGGAAAGCCAAGGACTACATTTCCCATTTTTACTTCCTAGTCTCCTACCTAACAGGAATTGACCTCAAAGATGAAAGTTCATTTCAGTTATTCAGAAACCTAGGAAGATCCACAGAAAACTTACCCTCTGGGTATTTGTTAATGGTAAACATGACTAAACTCTTATTCCTGTGACAGTATAGTTCCACACTGATGAATATTTACATAGTCTACTGGAATCTATTTCTTTTTATCTCCTCTTCTCATCTCCTCATTCTTTTTTCTTTTTTTATCTAATTCAATTTTTATAAACATGATGTAGGCATGCAAATATATCCCCAAAATAATTTTGGTGGGTTTGTTATCTAATTTCAGATTTATCAATTGAGACCTGCCTTCTAGTTATATTTGATTTTGCCTTTTTGGATGATATTTTAGTAAATCTTTTAAATTGTGTTAGCATAGTTTTGAAGAATTACATTGTTATTCTATGATGACTTCATGCTGCTTTAAAGAGGTTCATGAGGCTGGGTGCAGTGGCTCATGCCTTTAATCCCAGCACTTTGGGAGGCTGAGGTGGGCAGATCACTTGAGGTCAGGAGTTCGTGACCAGCTTGGCTAACATGGTGAAACCTTGCCTCTGTTAAAAATACAAAAATTAGCTGGGTGTGGTGGCGCGAACCTGTAATCCCAGCTACTCGGGAGGCTGAGGCACGAGAATTGCTTGAACCTGGGAGGCGGAGGTTGCAGTGAGCTGAGATCACACCACTGCACTCCACCCTGGGCAACAGAGTGATACTCTGTCCCCAGAAAAAAAAGCTTTATGAACTTGACATTCACGAATGTAGTAATTAACTTCAAGCAAATAATGGTGGCTAAGTCAATGGAGAATTTATTATTTTTTCTCAGTTCTAATTAATAGGAGTAATGATCATTGTTAGTGTGTTTAGGACTGAAAAGATAGAAAGCCTGTATGTTAAATTTGGGGAGACTTTTCAGAATGAGAAGCTGTGAACATTGGCAAATGCATCTTGGCAAAATTCCAGCCTGTGCTTTCAGTTGGAAATAGTTCTCTTTGCTCTGAATACTGAACTATTCAATGTTGTGGCTTATTGAATTCCTTACTAGACAATAGTGAATTTCATTGCTTTCGAAGCACTTTTGGGTATATGAAGTTTGGAAGGCTCTTCGTAATTCTTTGCATGAAATCGTTCATCAGTAAGGCATGAGATTTTCTTTTTAAATTTTGTGCCCTTGGGTAACATTACTGTGACTAAATTTTGGACTTTTTTGGCCACAAATGATGGCAAACATTTCTATCTTAGGGTAATGAAAACAAGATAATGTTGGTTGCTGAAAAAGTGAAATTACAATACTTGTACTTTTACCATTTTTTAAGATTCCCTCGTTATGCCACGACCAGATAAGAATCACCAGTGGGTATTCAATAAGAACTGTTTCCCTCTTGTGGATGTAGTGATTGATCCTTACCTTGTATATCATCTTCGACCACATCAGAAAGAAGGAATCATATTCCTTTATGAATGTGTAATGGGAATGAGGTAGGAAAATAAATCATTTGTTTAATCTAATCTGAATTTTGATTTAACCTGTAACACAATAATGGTTTTCTAAGAAGATCCTGATATAATGAGTCCTGAGGGTACACTATGAATTTCAATTGGTAGGAAAGGTGAATAGTGCTTACTGTGTGCATTTATTCCAAAAGTGGTTCTTGATAGATGCCACGTGCCAAACATACTGCTAGGAGGTGGGCATATAGGAATCAGGACCACGGTCCTTACTTTTAAGTGGCTTTTAAAGTATTTGAGTAAACAGATAAATGCAATTGACCTTAATGTGGTATAATAAAAGCTCACCGACTGCTAGTATGGTAAAGGGTCATAAGAGCAAGTGAAAGAGGCTTTTAATTCTGGTTATAAGAATTTTTTTTTTTTTTTGGAGACGGAGTCTTACTATGTTGCCCAGACTGGAGTGCAATGGCGTCATCTTGGCTCACTGCAATCTCCATCTCCCAAGTTCAAGTGATTCTTGCGTCTCAGCCTCCTGAGTAGCTAGGATTACAGGCATGCTCCACCATGCCTGGCTAATTTTTGTATTTTTAGTAGAGACGGGGTTTCACCATGTTGGCCAGGCTGGTCTTGAACTCTTGACCTCAAGAGATCCACCCACCTCAGCCTCCCAAAGTGCTAGGATTACAGGCATGAGCCACTGCACCTGGTTATGAGAATTTTGGAAAAAGATTTTCTTCTGTCTCTACATCTGAAAATAGAAAAAAGTTTCTTCTTCCCTTTTGCATTTTCTGATTAAAGAATAGTAGTATCTTAAAGATATTTTAGAGGACACAAAAAAACAGGAGAAAAAAAGAATCAAAGGCCCCTGCTAACATTTCTTCCAGTCTTTTTTGTTTATTTGTTTTGGTTTTGTTTTGCCTTGTTTTTAAATGCCAAGACCCTTGATTTTAAAATTTGTCCTTTAAAGGTAGTTGGAAATGAAATTCTCCCCAACTCTAAGAACTCCTTGAATGATGACAAGTTAAGGGAATACTGTCTTCCAGAAACTGTTAACTAGACTCATATTTCTTCCCAAATCTGCTTTTTCTTTCGAAGGTCTTATCTCAGTTGGTCTGTGAATCATCTTTGATTTCTTCTCTCTCACATTCTCAATCTAGTCAAACCTAAACTTTTAATTATTTTAACCTCCTAAATATTGTTTCCTAATCTTTTCTGTCATTCCACTGCAGCATCTCTAGTAACCGATGTCATAAAAATATCATATTTTATCTAGACTATTGCAATGGCTTCTAACCTGTATATTTGCTTCTGATGCTTCTCAAATGTATTCTACTTAAAGCCACCATCTTGAGTTTTCTGAAAAACAGTTCTGAACATGACATTCCCTTATTTAAAATCATTCAGAGACTCTCAGGACTTAGAACAGTGTTTCCCAAACTGTGATCCCTACTCCACTGGCAGTATATGGGACCATTTTGAGGTGGCAAGTGGACAAGCCTTTAAAAAAATTTGAATAGTAGCGTATTTAGTTAATTATTAGAAAAATAAGCTGGGCATGGTGGCTTACACTTGTAATCCCAGCATTTTTGGAGGCCAAGGCAGGCGGATCACTTGAGGTCAGGAGTTCAAGACTAGCCTGGCCAACATGGTGAAATCCTGTCTCTACTAAAAATACAAAAATTAGCTGGGTGTGGTGGCAGGCACCTATAATCTTAGCTACTCAGGAGGCTGAGGCAGGAGAATCACTTGAATCCAGGAGGCAGAGGTTGCAGTGAGCCAAGATAGCGCCACTGCACTCCAGCCTGGGCGACAGAGCAAGACTCCGTCTGGAGAGAAAAAAAAAAAAAAAAGAAAAATAGCACATTAAACTTTTGGTTTCACAGATAAATTATGCTTAGGAAGAGTTTTCTTTTCAAATTTAAGTTAAAATGATTTGAAGAAAAATAATAAATAACATATAGTATCACAGATATGACAACAAATCGTGATGGTAGTCATGAAATACTGGTGTTTGGGAGATGCTGATATATAAGATACAGTCTAAACTCTCAAGGATAAGTATCCTCATCTTTTGTCTTTACCTGCCGTGCTAGCTTCATATTTTTCAGTTCAAGCTCCAACTATATTCAGCTGCCTAATTAGTGTAGTAATTATTTACCCTTTATAATTTTGCTCAAGGTACATCTCCATAAAGGCTTCCTGTTTGCTCCCTTCTCTTTATCATGAAAGGATGAATCTGGATTTTCTCTTTGCTATTCACTGTATCTCATTGGGCTGACATTTGGTCCTTTGTTGCCAAAGTATTGATCTAAAACAGCCACCTAAATAGTAGCTGTAATTTATGTTGGTAATTTTTTTCTCTATACCTTGAAATGGAACATATATATAAAATTGCATATTGGTTCTTAATTTCTACTAAGAAGAAATACAATTAACTGACAAACTACAGTTGACTCTTGAACAACTCAGGAGTTAGGGGTGCTGACCCACTGTGTAGTCAAAAATCTGCATATAACTTTTGCAGAAACTTAACTAATAAACTACCGTTGACTGGAAGCCTTACTGATAACATAAACACTCAATTTACACATAATTTCATATATGTATTATATACTGTATTTTTACAAGAAAGCCAGAAAAAAGAAAGCATGAAGAAAACCATAAGGAAGAGAAAATGTATTTACTATTCATTAAGAGGAAATGGATCATCATAAAGGTCTTCATCCTTATCATGTTGAGTAGGCTGAGGAAGAGTAGGAAGAGGAAGGGTTGGTTTGGTTGTCTCAGGAGTGGCAGAGGTAGCGGAAGAGGTGGAGGAGATAGAAGGGAGGCAAGAGAGGTAGGCACACTCATTTATAACATTTATTGAAAAAAACCCATATATAAGTGGACTTTCACAGTTCAAACCCTTCTTGTTCAGTGGTCAACTGTATACTTATGTATTTTTGTAATATCCTTAATTCCCTTGGACTTTCTTAACTTTAAAAGTATAAAACATACACTTCTAAGGTCTTTAAAAATATAAAGTGGCATAAAAATACATGGTCTTACTAATAATATCTCTAATAACATTTAATTTTAAATTACATAACTTAGTAGGTCTGTAGGATAACAACTTTTACTAAATTATGTGTATTATATCAAGTGTTTAGTGTTTAATTTTTTTATGATGCAGGGAGCTATTTTTGTTGAGGACTTCATTTACTGACAGAATCATAAAATACAGCTCAGTAGATCTTGCTGATTAAATATAATACAACAATATATTTTAAACTGTTTTGATATCTGAAACCAATAAAAATCACTCAACTCTTAGTGATGAGAAACACAGTTATAGTTAAATTATCCATATGCAGATATAAAATTGGAATTCATTTCTAGCCTCTAAATATGTACATGTAATAGTAGCAGATGATTTCGATTCAACTCTCTAATTTCAGATTTATGTTTTGGTAATTTAGTTGACAATATGTAATGGATATAATTATCAAAGATGCAAAAGATGTGTTGTAAATCAGCTAATGAAGTACTAAAAGTCTTCAGTGTCATTACAAAATATCAGTTTCTGGTTCTTGATGATTTTAAGAGCATAAAATATTTTTCTATTGTGATTAAAGGAAGTAAAATTATTTCTAACAGAATGAATGGCAGATGTGGAGCTATTCTTGCTGATGAAATGGGTTTAGGGAAAACATTGCAATGTATTTCGCTCATCTGGACCCTGCAGTGTCAGGGACCCTATGGAGGCAAGCCAGTAATAAAGAAGACACTAATTGTCACACCTGGAAGCTTGGTGAATAATTGGAAGAAAGAATTTCAAAAATGGCTGGGAAGTGAAAGGATCAAGATATTTACTGTTGATCAGGTAAGAAACTTAAAAGTTTAGCCTTAGTCATTTAAAAAAAATGTAGTTTTTCAAATCAGTAATTCAGTTTTTACTTGTTAACTCCCTAACCCTTTTGCACAAAAATGGAGTCTTAGCTTACATTTTGGTTTTGAGTTGTTATGGACTGAATGTTTATGTCCCCCAGATTCATATGTTGAAACCCTAACTTTCAATATAGCAGTATTAGGAGGTGGGCTTGGGAGGTAATTAGGTTTAAATGAGGTCGTGAGGGTAGAGCCACGTGATGAGATTAGTGCCTCCGTAACCAGAGCAAGAGACACCAGAACTTCCTTTCTCTACCATGTGGGGATACAGTAAAAAGCATTCTTCTGCAAGCCAGGAAGAGGGCTCTCACCAGAACCCAACCATGCTAGCACCCTGATCTTAGACCTTCCACCAGAACTGTGAGAAATAAATGTATGTTGTTTAAGCCACCCAATCTATGGTATTTTGTTTATAGCAGCCTCAGTTGACTAAGACAGAAAGAGTTAACACATTCCAATTCTTAATAAGTGACTGTCAGGAATAGGCTGCTTAAATTTGATTTCATATAGTTCCTGTTCCTGATTTTTAAAATACTATCTTTTTTCCTCAGGACCACAAAGTTGAAGAATTCATCAAGTCTATATTTTATTCTGTTCTTATTATCAGTTATGAAATGTTACTTCGTTCCCTGGATCAAATTAAGAATATAAAATTTGATCTTCTAATCTGTGACGAGGGGCATCGTTTGAAGAACAGTGCCATTAAGACAACTACAGCCCTCATTAGCCTTTCTTGTGAGAAAAGAATAATTCTAACTGGTCAGTATTCAGTTTGGGGAAGATATTTTGGAATTTTTTGCCTAGTGAACATACAGACTTGTACTATGATGCTTAACATTCAAATAACTGGTGGTGTTGGATGGAATTTATACTAATAAACCTGTGTTAATTAACTCTTGGTAGGATTCTGAATCTTCAAATCCATGTGTAATTTTCTGTATCCCAGACTTTGGAGTTTTTTAGGAATAAACACAATGATATCATGATAAGGAATTTAGGAGATCAGACTGGATTGCTTGTGCTTGGTTCCCGAGTCTGACATAGCTGTACAACTTGGAGCAAATTATTTAGTGTCTCTGTGACTCAGTTTTTTTAAATCTCTAAAATAGGGATGATAATACCATCTAACTTTGTAGAGTTCTCATGAGGGTCAGAGGAGTTAATCAATGTAAAGTTCTTGGGAAACTACCTGACACGTGGTTAAGTGTTTAATATAAATATCAGTTATTTATAACTACCTGACATGTGGTAAGTGTTTAATATAAATATCAGTTATTTTTATATGTATATGCTACATATGCATGGTTTATTGTTGGACAGAGCTTCTAGACCCAACTGTCTGGAAAGGTGGAATGGATGGTAAATACGAGAATCCTCTTCTACCTTTTTATTTAAGGCCTAGACTGGAGTATGATCTAAGTAGCTCAATGTAGCTTTTCTCCCATATCTCATCTTGGTCTTGTATGGCCCTTCCACTTTGCCGTTGTGTCAGCAGAATAAAGAAGAGAATTGTATTCATTACTAATATTTACAATTCCCCTATTTTCTACTTGGGGCTTCATTTTCCCTACCATCTTCAGCCCTTTTGGAAGGAATGGTCAGGATATGATTATTCTTACTGTGTCATCGTCATTTTTTCCTTCATGTGTTGTTTATGCATGTCACAGCTCTCTGAAGTTAAATGAAGAGAGAGAAGGAGTACGACCAAAAACTTGTACCTCCTTCCTATTCTGATAGGGTGGAAATATGTCCCAGAACAACAGAGAGGAGAAAACTTCTCCTCTTCTGTTCTTACTGTGTTGGGGTGGGGAAGACTATCCACCTTTAAGAAATTCCTCATGATTTGACTTCCAATTTGTATAGGAGGATTGTATTAACCATTATCAAAAGCGATTTTTAAAATGATCTGTACTTTAAAAAAATGATTTTGGGAAATGCTAAATGACCTTTTTATTTTTTGAATTTAATCACGATGATAAAGACAAAAGGACTAGGGTCAAATTTCATAGTTATACCCCCAAGATTTTCTGGATGCCCAATGAATGTTTGTCAATAATAGTGAAGTGGAAACCAAAGAATAGGAAAACTAGTGTTGAATATTTATAAAATGCCATTTTTAAAGGAAAAAATGAGTCAGGGAAATAGGAACCATACTCTGAATGATTTTCATATCTTTGGCTGTTTGAGAAGCTGAGTGGATTCGTTATACTTGATTTCCAATGCTGCAGTTCAGATTTCTTTACTGGCCTTTGATCTTGAGATCACTGGAGCCAGAAAAGTAATGAAAAAAAAAAAGAGTTAGCTGAATTTAGTAACACTGAGTTAGAAGAGAAAAAGACGGGTTCTTCTTACTGCTTAAGATGGGGGTCAGTATTGCTTATTTAAAGAATAGTTGCAGATATAAAGTAAAAATGTTTAGCACTAGAAGGGAGGAGAAAAAAATAAAAAAGAAGAGTGAGAAATAAAATATACTGAAAAGTACTGAAGATAAGAAATAAAAGTAGTTCCCTTCCTCACTTGAAAATCATAATTTTCTGTAGCAAAAATATATAATTTTATTGATATTCTCAATGATGAGCAAATACTAATTTAACTAACATTCCAAATTAAATTTAATCTGCAGTAGAAAATTGATCTAGGATTTCATTCAACAAGAATGTCTTGATAGCAACCAGTGAGATTGTTTCATTTGAGGCATTAGTATTGTCCTCTGTATCCTTTGTCAATCTTAGCTTGTTTCTGTTTTGCTGTCCTTATCACTCTTATCCCCTGAGCTATGAATTTAGGTAAAAACTAGCCCTAACTAACCTTTTTAATTTAGAAATACTCATAGTTGGTTTCTGTATTCTTAGAATTGCCTGAATGAAGTCTTTGCTTTTATGGGCAGGACGTTTTACCCCAAGATGATTTGTTCCTTATTATGAAAGTACATGTTTGTATAGGAGTATGTACAGTGATATATACATGATAGGTGCTCAATAACTAAGAATCAAATGAAAATAATTTTGATTTTGTTTCCTCATATTATCTAGCCCAGTGCTGTGGAGTTAATATTTACTGGAAAATGGTTAGGATTCAGTTTGATTGATAGAGGGGTATTAGTCTTGTAGCACTGCCATAGCAAAAGACCACAGACTAAACAACAGACATTTATTTTCTCACAGTTCTCGAGACTGGAAGTCCAAGATCAAGATGTCAGCAGGTTTGGTTTCTATTGAGGTCTCCCTACTTGGCTTGCAGACAGCTGCCTTCTCCCTATGTCCTCATGTACTCTATCCTCTCTGCAAATGTATTCGTGGAGTATCTCTCTCTCTTCTTAGAAGGACACCAGTCATATTGGATTAGGGCCCCATCCTTAGGACCTCATTTAACCTTAACTGCCTTCTTAAAGGTCCTATCTCCAAAAACAGTCACATTGGGGGTTAGAGCTTCAACATAGGAATTTTAGGGAGATACAGTTCAGCCCACAATTAAGAGCTGAATGATTATTATAAGATCTTCAATGCCCTTTCATTATATTGTAGAAAAGATAAATCTGAGATTTGAAGCAAAATTCTTATTACAGACTGAAAATTTAAAAACACACATACTGCTATCGAATGTTTAGAAACTAGAGAAAAGAAATCATCCTCCAATCTCACCTTCTTGTTAGCACCTGACATATTTTATTATTTGTACATACACACAAGAGAGCATACTTGCAAATTTTAAAATTCTTTACACATACATACAAAACACATCTTTTTGCACATACACGTGTACATCAAAATATCTTTCCTGTAAACATTTTTCTATAATGCATAATCTTGAAAACTATTCTTACAATTTAACATTAGGTTGTTTTTAATTCTTTACTGTTATAAATAATGTGGTGATGAATATCTACAAGCATATACTCTTTGTGTATAGATTCCTAGAAGTAGGCTTATAGGATTAAAAGGAAAAATATAAATGTGTATAAAAAGCTCTCAGAGCTTTCTATGGAGGTTACAGGAGGATATAGGTGTAGGTTATTGACAGTGTTGGGTTGGGTGGTAGATTTATTTCTTTTTTTTAAAAAAAACCAAAAAACAAAGAAAAAGCTTTTTTTTTTTTTGTAGGGATAGGGTGGAGGTAGGGAAAAGAAAGAGTCCTTTCATTTTCTCAGAAGTTTCTTTCCCATACTCTTGAAAATATTCTTAGTAAGTACACCAACTTGACTTGAAAATCTTTAGCTTTTTCTTTTTTTCTTCTACAGGTTTTACCTAGTCTAGAATTAGAGCACTGAAATAGCAAATGGGGGTCTAAATTACCACTAGAAAGCAATGTGACAAACTCTTACAATGATGCTATACTATACTATTGGTTCTCTCTTGTAGCCGTATTCCCCTTCTCATCTTTTTTCCCCCCTTCCTTACTCTTTTTTCTTCTTCTTTTCTGCCCTAAATCCTTTTTCCTATTCCCTTCTTGTGTTCTGCTTTTCTTCTTTTGTCCAGTTTTGCTCTTGCCTCTTCCCTTTGTATATCAGTAGGGATGATTTCAGATGCTGGTAACAGATGATCTGAATCAGATGTGCTTATTCCCCCATATAACTGGAAGTCTAAAGGTAGGGCAGGCTACAGCAACCCAACGTTGTCATCAAGGATTCTGGTTATGTCTTCTGCTCTGCCATATTTGGTGTTGGCTTCATCCTCAGGCTGGTAGCAAGTGACTGCAGCAGTTCCAGACATCACAGCTAGATGTGATGATATCCAAAGGAGAACAGGACTGGCTCTTCTTGTTTCTCTGTGTTTAAGAGGGACTTTCCTCAAAGCCCCTCTGTGATGACTTCTCATGTCTCATTGGCCAGGATGAGTCACATGCTACTGACGGAACTTCTTGGTGCCCTTTCTAGCTCTCCTTTTCTGGGCTGTTGTATCCATCCTTTAGCTGCTGGTACTATTGATTAAACAACTTAGAACCCCTCCTTTTCTGGAGAATTATCTTTGATTGAATGAGAGCTGTATTCTCCTCTATAGTTTGCAATCAACGACTGACTGATTTAGGGGTAAGCAGCAAATGGAAGCTCCCCTGCTTTAGAGTGATTTCAGGACCAATGTTATGGTGCAGTTTATGCTCTAGAGCTCCCTGTAATTTAGCTCAAGCTAAATTATAGCTGAGGCCATTCTTGCTTAGTTTCTTCCCCTACCATTTTCTGATTCCATTATTCCCTTTCTCCTGAGAGCTCTCCCTCTGTAAATCATGTGCAAACAAATCACTGTCTTAGGCTCTGCTTCCAGTGAATGCAGTATGAGACATGAACCCTTGCGTATGTCAGTCATTTGCAAAGGAGGGGACAGAATTACTATGATTGACTTAATCGTTTGGGGTTTGATGAATGTCTGAAAGCCAACCACAGTGATCCTTCTACCGTTCTTTCTCGTCTTTCCTATACTCCCCAATCTTTGTCATCATCATGCATATTCTTTTAGAGGCTTAACTGAATATATACCAACATAAATGTATTTTTCCCAACTCTTTCAATGATGTGTCTGAAAATTTAAAACTGACTAGATGTGTTAAATTTTTAAAAATTAGCAATTGCTGGTCCAACCTGGGGGTGGGGAGGACCCATTAAGTTTTAGGGAGGTGATTATTAAATTCCTTGACATTAAAAAAGTTATGTCATCTATCTTAATGAAATAAATGCATTTTTATTTACTTTTCACATTATTTATATCTTTGGACAACATTTTCTAATCTCTTATTTGAAAGCCATCTATATTACATTGTTTGTGCTGATTTATATGTTCTTTTGGCACTATTATAATTATTGAAACATGCTAATGTTTCTTTGAAAATTAGCCAAAAGCTATTGCATACTATATGTAATATATAGAAGGTATATGAATCCATTACAGTCTGTATTAACCCTTTGGGTGGTGAAGATCTTAATTTGATCTGATAACTTTGAAAGGTAGTAATAATAGGTGCCATTCAATGAGTGTCTACTGAGTGTCAGGCATTTTGCTGGGTACTTCATATCCATTGTCTCTACTTTTCATTATAATTATTCTGGGAATTTATTATCTTCATACGTTTATAAATGAAAAAAAAAAATCCTGAGTTTAAAGGACTTAAGCAGTTTGTCCAAAGTCACACAGCTATAATAACAGTAAAATTACTAAAGTTATAGAACATTTATTATGCTGTAGGCACCATTCAAAGTATATTATATGGATTGACTTACTTTGATCCTCACAACCCTAGGAACGACTGTTATTATCTGCATTTTACAGAAAATAAACTGGTGTAAATAACTTTCTCAGGGTCACTCAGGGAGTAAGTGATGCAGGTAGGATTTGAACCTAAGCAGTCAGACTCCACTGAGCCTGCACTCAGTCACTATGCTATACTACTATGTAAGAATTTAGTATGCAATTAAAACCAGAGTTAAAAGTTTATGTGGTGATTAATATGTTTTAACTTGCTTTGACTGCTCTTTCTTAGTTTTAGGCAATTTGCTTGTATTTATTCCTTTTAGGGAATAAATTTCTCCAAACTTCCATTGTGGTTTTGCTATAAACCTGAGATTGTGATTGTAAAACACAAACTTGACCTTTTCCTCATTTTTGTCTCTCTTTAGGTACTCCAATTCAGAATGATCTGCAAGAATTTTTTGCATTAATTGATTTTGTAAATCCAGGAATATTAGGCTCTTTGTCGTCTTATAGGAAAATATATGAAGAACCCATCATTTTATCGAGAGAACCTTCTGCTTCTGAGGTATAATTTACTCTAATAAATAAGTTTTTAAAAAGCCATATGTCTGAGGAAATCATCCATAACTTCATATTATTTTGATTTAGAAAAATCAATAGTGTGAACTCTTTATTTTTCTCCACAATCCTTCGTTTCTTGCATTCCTTATTTTAGAATATGACATCACTTGTCTAAAATTCATGAATAGGAACTTCACAAAGAATTATGACAATAAACATATAAAAATGTTCATCCTTACTAGTTTTGAAAAAAGTAGAACAAAATAACCAAAGTGACTTTTGTACTTTTCTATTGGTGTGTGTTTGTTTATTTAGAGATGGTGTCACTCTGCGTTGCCCCGTCTGGCCTTGAACTCCTGGAGTATCCTTTTGCCTCAGCCTCCCAAGTAGCTGGGACTGCAGGTGTATACCACCTCCCCAACTTGGATTTACTAGTAGTAGCAAGTGTAGACAAGAGTCTCCTATTTGGAATGTAAATTGTTGGTTGGAATGTACATTGGCACAACCCGGGGAAAGTTTGGCAATGTATATCAAAAGCATTAAAATTGTGTATATCTTGTGGCCTGGCAATACTCCTTTTATGAATTTATTATAAAAAAATAGTACATTTATTTAAAAACTTAGCTGGCTGGGTGTGGTGGCTCATTCCTGTAATCCCAGCACTTTGGGAGGCTGAGATGGGTGGATCACTAGGTCAAGAGTTCGAGACCATCCTGGCCAACATGGTGAAACCCCGTCTCTACTAAAAACACAAAAATTAGCTGGGCATGGTGGCACATGCCTGTAGTCCTAGCTACTCAGGAGAATCACTTGAACCTGGGAGGCAGAGGTTGCAATGAGCTGAGATCATGCCACTGCACTTTAGCCTGGCGACAGAGTGAAACTCCATCTCAAAAAAAAAAACAAAACTAAAAAACTAAAAACTTAGCTATAAGGTATAGGGTGACCTTATGTCTACCAAAAAAAAAAAAAAAAAAGTCAGCCAGGTGTGGTGGCATGTACCTGTGGTCCCAGCTACTTGGGAGGCTGAGGTGGGAGGATTGCTTGAGCCTGGGAGGTGGAGGTTGTAGTGAGCTGAGATCACATCACTGCACTCCAGCCCTGGGCGACACAGTGAGACTCTGTTTCAAAAAAATAAAACGAAATAAAAACTTAGCTGTAAGGGTAAAAAATTAGAAACTGGCTGGGCACAGTGGCTCATGCCTGTAATCCCAGCACTTTGGGAGGCTGAGGCAGGTGGATCACTTGATGTCAGGAGTTTAAGATCAGCCTAGCCAACATGGTGAAACCCCGTCTTTACTAAAAATATAAAAATTAGCCAGATGTAGTGGTGTGTGCCTGTAATCCCAGCTACTCAGGAGGCTGAGGCAGGAGGTTCCCTTGAACCCGGGAGGTGGAGGTTGCAGTGAGCCGAGATCGTGCCACAGCACTCCAGCCTGGGTGATAGAGCAGGACTCTGTCTCAAAAAAAACAACAAAAAAAAGAAGCAAACTAAAGGAAACACAAATGGGAAACAAACATTTTTAAAGGTAGGACAATGGTTAAATTATGGTCTACATGTTGTATACAGACTATATTTCATTGACTCTAAGATTCTACCAATTATAGGATATATCATTATTTTGTTATTTAGGAGACTGTGACTTCACTTAACTAAATGGTTATGCTAAACATATAAATAGATCATGGTTGGTTTTTCTGTCCCTATACTCATATTTTATTTCTTCTTTTAAAATTTGTTGGGAAGCAATGAGTAAATGGTTTATCATTATGAAATCTTTAATGTTCATTTTAAGTGTATTTTTGTCTATAACACTTTCACTTAAGTCTGCTATTTTTCCATAGGAAGAAAAGGAGTTAGGAGAAAGAAGAGCAGCTGAACTTACTTGCCTCACTGGACTCTTTATCCTTAGAAGAACCCAGGAAATTATAAATAAATATCTCCCACCTAAAATAGAGAATGTTGTCTTTTGCCGACCAGGAGCACTACAGATTGAGCTTTATCGAAAGCTGTTAAATTCTCAGGTTGTCAGGTTCTGCCTTCAAGGGTTGTTGGAAAATAGTCCCCATCTAATATGTATAGGAGCTCTTAAAAAACTGTGCAATCACCCCTGCCTTTTGTTCAACTCTATAAAGGTAAGTGCATAGTATCTGAAACTGTGTCAGGGATATGAAGGTTCTATAGTATATGAATCTAAGAGGGCAGACAGGGCTAATTTCTGAGGTTGCATTTGTGGGTTTTCAAAAAGCTCTGCTGGCTATCTAGTATGGTTCTGCTGTAGAGCTTATCCAGCCTTTCATTTATTCTTCAGAGCATGTCCACATTCCTAGAGCTGAAGTAGGGAAGAGATGAGTTTGAGGTACTGCCTTCTATAGTTTGTGCCCAGTCCCCTTTGGCACCTTATCTAATACTTGGCGATCGTCTCCCTTCCTATTTTATGTTAATATAGTCTGTCAGTTTTGTTTGTTTGGTGCTGACAAATACAGAATTTGCCATTAAAAATAATTTATTTTTTCCTAATTTTGAAAGTGATACATGACTGTGCATAAAATTTAGAAAATTCAGAAAATCACAAAGAAAATAAAAATCACCTTAAGCTCAACCCATGGAAAATCACATTTTGGTATTAATAATATTAGCTAACAGTTATTAAGCACTAATTATATACAGGTTGAGCATTCCTAATCTGGAAACTAGAAATTCAAAATGCTCCAAAATTCAAAACTTTTTCAGTGCCAACATGACATCACAGGTGGGAAATTCCATACCTGACATCTTTGCTTTCTGATGTTAAGTGCGCACAGACTTTGTTTCATGCACAAAGTTATTAAAAATACTGTATAAAATTACCTTCAGGCTATGTGTATAAGGTATATATGAAATATAAATGAATTTCATGTTTAGATTTGCAGCCCATGCCCAAGATGCAAATATTCCAAAATCTGAAAAAATCTGAAATCTGAACCACTTCTGTTCCCAAGTATTTTGGATAAAGGATGGTCAACCTGTACCAGTCACTAAGTGCTTTATTAGTGTTATTTTATTTATTATTTACAAAACTCTATGGAATAAGTACTATTATTACCATCCCCATTTTTTTGGTGAGGAAATAGGGGCTCAGATATATATGTATATATATTATATATAAAATCTATCTCTATATATAATCTATATATATATATAATCTTATTCTAGAGAAACTTAATGATGCTGTTTATTTATTTGTTTATTTATTTATTTTTTGAGATGAAGTCTTGTTCTTGTGCCCCAGGCAGGAGTGCAATGGCATGATCTTGGCTCACTGCAACCTCCACCTCCCACGTTCAAGCAATTCTCCTGCCTCAGCCTCCCGAGTAGCTGGGATTACAGGCGCCTGCCACCACACCCAGCTAATTTTTGTATTTTTAGTAGAGACGGGGTTTTACCATGTTGGCCAGGCTGGTCTCGAACTCCTGACCTCAGGTGATCTGCCTGCCTCGACCTCCCAAAGTGCTGGGATTACAGGCTTGAGCCACCACACCTGGCCCTTTTTATTTATTTTTTTAAAAACTATTTATTTTTTAAAAAATAGAGATGGGGTCTCCCTCTATTGCCCAGGCTGGTCTCGAACTCCTGAGCTCAAGTGATCCTCCCACCTCAGCCTCCCAAAGTGCTGAGATTACAGGTGTGAGCCACTGCGCCCAGCCGCAACTTAAAAAAAAACTGATTCTATATACAGTGATAAAAATCAAACCCTCTGGGCATGAAGCACGGTAAAAATTTCTTCATTAAAAGGAAGACCTTATGATGGCCCAGAGTATACCAGTTAATTTAGAATATGTTTGTACATTCTTGAAGAAAGCAGCAGGGGGCTCTGAGTGTTTCTCCATTGTTGCCATGCAGTCACTAATAATAGGCATAGGATACTTCAAATAGGGTACATAATTTATAGTCTGACATTTATTCAGAAAAGCCTTTTCTCTAACTTCATAGCAAATAAGGATTGATATAAAAGGGCAGAAATGAGCCTTCTACATGTATAAATAACCTTTAAGCAATGGCTTGTAACTATGTTTCTATTGAAACTAAATTGTTTCCCAAGTTCAATTAAGATGTTAGGTCTTTCTTTAGGAAATGTGAGTGGAACGTAACCAGTAACAATATCATAACTCATAATTGAAGTGTACATGGAGTCAGAAGAGATAGTGTCCCGATTAGCTTGATATGAGAAGTCAAACTGGTAAATCTCTATGATGGAGATGCTGCATCAGGCTGTCACAGTATAAACATATTATCTATTGGTCAATTATTAATTAGTGGTACATATTATAATATCCTGGGAAGCTCTTAAAATTACATTAGTCCAGGCCTCAACACATATGGATTAATTCAGAGTTTGTTTGAGAGTAGGACCCAGGCATGAGCATTTTTAAAAAAGCCTTCTCAAGTGATTCTAATACGTGTTCTTGGTTAAGAACTTGTGCATTAAGATCGCCCATCTTGGCCAGGGCGGTGGCTCACGCCTATAATCCCAGCACTTTGAGAGGCTGAGGCGGGAGAATTGCTTGAGGCCAAGAGTTCGAGACCAGTCTGGGCAACATAATGAGGCCCTATCTCTTTAAAAAAAGAAAAGATCACCCATCTCCCTGTACTCTGATTTAATATTCACCAGACACCTTCTGTTAGTGGTTTGACTTTCCCTGGGGACGTTCTTTCGTAGGACAGAATGCACGTGCATAGACTGATTGGTCTAAATAGGCAGGTCTCATAGGTCAATACATTTTCATTCTGACTTATTCAGTCTCTTAATTTGGTTAATATGAATAATTTCCCTAGAGCTTAAGCATATTCAAGTTTCTGAAGATGAAAAACTGTATACTAGACCCTGGGCCTGTGGTCCTTTGATGATCTTTCCAAGTTGTAGGCAGAGCTAACCTAAAGCAGCCAGCAGCTACTTCTTTCTCCTCATATGTCCCAGTGATAGAAATATTTTAGAGTTCCTAGTATTTTTAATCAAATGACTACACCTAAATATTGCTGTATTTTGACAGTAAGCCAAATTAAAATTAGTACTCTGTGCCCAGCATTTTTATACATTTCACATAGGATACACTGCCCTTAAAGTGTTTCTAGTATTACTAAAGAGGGGGTGCAACACACAGGAAAACATTTGTGAAGTATAAAAAAAAGTCATTTGATCTTAAACAACCTTGGGGTTAGGGGGGCTGACCCCTGTGTGTGCTGTTGAAAATCCCTTTATAACTTGTATGACTTTTGACTCCCCCAAAACTGAACTACGAATAGCCTACTGTTGACCAGAAGCCTTACCAGTAGCATAAAGCCAGTTCACACATATTTTGTATATTATATACTGTATTTTTACACTAAAGTAAGCTATAAAAAGAAAATGTTATTAAGAAAAGAATGAAGAAGAGAAAATATATTTATTATTCAGTAAGTGGAAGTAGATCCTCACAAAGCTCTTCACATTGAGTAGGCTAAGAGGAGAGGAGGCAGAGGAGGGGTTGGCCTTGCTGTCTCAGGGGTGGTGGCAGAGATGGGAGAAAATCTGCATATAAGTAGACTTGCGTAGTTCAAACCCATGTGTTCAAGGGTCAACTGCATATCATTAACTGCTCAATTAGATAAAGTCAAAGCTGAAGTGTACTGTGTAACCATAAAGGTTAAAACTCAGTGCAAACAAAGGCTATGAATAATCAGGTATAATTTGCACTGGGTCCTCAAGTATTTATAGGATTGGGATAATTGAGCAGCAAAATAAAAAAGTATTCCAGACAAGGGGTTTAGGTTGAACAAAGTTTCAAAAACAGTGATAAATCTGGTAAATATGGGAGAGAATTAAGAGACCTGCCAATCCTAGGAATTTAACCAAAAAAGTGATGTAGTCATGAATATCTCTGATCTCTAGTTATATGTTCACATATCAGCTAGGCAGTTTTGGAGGGGGTATTTCAGAGGTGCTGATAATCACCTTGGAATAAATTTATTCTACAACTATTGGTGAAATAAAAAGTATTGTTGTAAGTAAGAATAAATTTCTCTGTTAATTTATTGGTGAAATTCTTCCTTACAGAAGAAACTGGTAAGATTAAGTAAACGATAGTGCTTGTTTTTGGATGTAAAGGTGTTGTATGAAGCCCACAATTCAGTAGAGAATACTAATAGGGAGGGAAGGAGAGAGGAAAAGAGAAAAAGATGTATCAAAGATGCAAAATGTTAGGGTTTTGGAGAGGATGGATTTTGTATCACCATTTGCCCTTTATTTCCCTCTCCTTTCTTTGTCTGCTCCTACTTCCTGTAGTTACATGTGGGAAATATTAATACTACACTTGCAGGGTGAAGGTAGCAGGCATCATGAGATTGCATTAGAACTGCTCTGTAACTAACTCAGTAGAATGCATGTTACTTTTTTCAAAAATGATCAAATCATGACCTATAAAGATTTACCTAACAGTTTCTTGGACTTTTCAGATAGCTGTTAATCTTCACCTTTTTCCTTCCATAATTTTAGCATTTTCCCCTCCTAATTAAAAAAACAAACATGAGCCAGCATTAACAATCATCATTTTGAATAGGAAAAAGAATGTAGCTCAACTTGTGATAAAAATGAAGAAAAGAGTCTATACAAAGGCTTGCTAAGTGTGTTTCCTGCTGACTACAACCCTCTCCTGTTTACTGAAAAGGAGTCAGGAAAACTACAGGTGTTGTCCAAGCTCTTAGCAGTTATCCACGAACTTCGACCTACTGAAAAGTAAGATCGATTTAACAAACTTATAAGTGCTCATAGGGTTTTAGTTTGCACTATTTCTTTACTTCCTACTTCCCTTTTAAAATAAGAAAACATTAAAAAATAAGTTGTTTTCTTCTTTGGGAATATGGTTAGCTTCCAGTACTTCATAAACTTGTAATTAACAATGTATCTATAAGTTTTAAGAAAAACTAAACATATGTATACTTTTAAAAACCTAGTGATATTTTCTGATATATAATGCTTGTTTCTCAATTTTCTTCAGAATCCTTTCTTCTTTTACTGTTTCTTAAATACTGATACACCTTAGGATTTTCTCTTTAACTTTCTCACTCTTAACACACTTCCTGAGTGCTATACTCCTTGTACTTTCAACTATTGCACACACACATGCACACACACACACACACACACACGCGCGCGCGACCATACCATGTGGTCCAGTGTGTGTATGTGATGACTATATATATTTTATATCTTCTTGGATACCAAACACATATAATATTGAAACAAATTTATATCTCTAGTTCAGTCCTCTCTTCTAATTTCTACATCTTTATTTTTAAGTGTTGAATGGACATCTAAATCTATCTTGATGTCCTATAGTACTTCAAACTTCCCAGGTCCAAAACCATGTGACAAAACCATCATTTTGTTATTGTAAGCCTCATCTTGTCCCATTATTCCTTGGTACCATAATGCAAGCAAAAACCCTGGAAATTATTATAGACTCACTTTTCTTCTTTATTTATCCCACAGTGTCAGTCACTAAATTCTATTGATTTTATTTTTTAATTTCAAGAATCCATCCTCATTTTTCTGGTACCAAGATTTTTGTTTTGATTCTTAAAATTACTGATTTGGGTTATGATGGTCTCTTATAAGCTACTTCCCTCTTACTTTCAGCCCCCTGACATACTCAACATTGCCCTGAATTATATTTCTGAAATATAAATATGAACTTGTCACTCCTTTCTTAAAAAATCATTTGAAGACTCCCACTTGTCTTCCAGAAATTTCTAAATTCTTTAGCACATTAGGCAGGACTCTTCATGATATGGTTAATGCCTCCTTTTCCAGCCTCATCTCTCATCACTCCTTCACACATACCATGTGGTCCAGTCATACCAAACCACCTGCAGAGCCTGTAATTTGCCCCACTTCTGCTCTGCTCTTACATGTTGCAGGTTTCTGTGCCTGGCTTACCTCTGCTTCTCATTCTTCTGGCCAACTTTTTCTCTTTGTTAAGCCCAGCTCAACAGACCAAGTGCAATTGTTTATACCTATAATCCCAGCACTCTGGGAGACCAAGGTGGGAGGATTGCTCGAGGCCAGGCATTGGAGGCCAGCCTAGGTGATAGAGTGAGACCCCTTTTCTACAAAATAACAACAACAACAACAACAACAAGACTCAGCTCTCATGCTTTCTCCTATCTCAGATTGAGTTAGACTCCCCTTCTCTGTACTCCATAGCATCCTGTACCTACCTCTAATGGAGCTCTTCTCACATGTTTTATTAGATAATATTTGATATGTGCAAAAGGGCATGTGAGATGTATATATGCAGATTGTGACCCAGTTTAAGAGTGCAAACTTTCACTTTAGCTTCTATTCATATCTTATTATCTTATTTTTTTTTAACTGGATTTTTTTTTTATCTTCTCTGAAGGGTGGGCGGGATAGGTGGTTGTTATTGGACAAAGGATAATGAGTGAAAAGAGTTTTGGAAGAAATGAGAAGAGATACAGTTTGAATATAGATGTGAGAATTTATCTTTGAAGATGTCATAGGGGAAAGTTTCCCTCTTGTGGCAAGAAGGAAGAAAGGAATGAAGAAAAATATAATGATTAAGAAAAATAAAAATAATATTTGGGGATTGAAGTTGGGGTGGTCTTTTCTCTTTATCTTGAGATAGGGTCTCACTCTGGGGCACAGGCCGGAGTGCAGTGGTGTGACCTCGGCCCACTGCAGCCTTGACCTCCCAGGCCCAAGTGATCCTCCCACTTCAGCTTCCCATGTAGCTGGGATTACAGGAATGTGCTATCAAGTCCTGCTAATTTTTGTATTTTTGTAGAGACGGGGTTTCACCATGTTGCCCAGGCTGGTCTCTTAACTCCTGAGTTCAAGCAATCTGCGTACCTCAGCCTCCCAAAGTGTTGGGATTATAGGTGTGATGGTCATTTTGACTCCTTGTGGGTCCCTAAGAAACCTAAACCCTGCCATGTTGCATTGAAGGAGAAGCTACACTCTCATAAGTGGCACAGGCTGGGTCTTTGTTCTGTTGCTTCACATTATCTGAAGAGATCGCCTTTTCTTTAAAAAAAAATTGTGGTAATATAGACATAACATAGAGTTACCATTTTAACCATTTTTTTATGTATAATTCTGTAGTGTTAAGTACATTCACATCCTGGTGCAACCAATGTTCAGAACTCTTTGCATCTTGCAAACAAAACTGAAATACTATATCTATTAAACACCAACTCCTTATTTTCCCCTCCCTTAACACCTGGACTACCCTTCTACTCTCTGACTCTGACTATTCTAGATACCTCATATAAATGGAATCATATAGTTTTTTTTTTCTTTATGTTACTGACCAATTTCACTTAACATAATGTCCTCCAGGTTTATCCATGTTGTAGCATGTGTCAGAATTTCCTTCCTTTTTAAGGCTAAACAATATTCCATTGTATGTATATACCACATTTTGTTTATCCATTCATCTATTGATGAACACTTCGGTTGTCTCTACTTTTGGGCTCTTGTGAATAATGTTGCTGTGAACATGGGTGTGCAAATAACTTTTCAAAACCCTGCTTTGAATTCTTTTTTTTTAATTTATAGATATATTTTTATTATATTCTAAGTTCTAGGGTACATGTGCACAATGTGCAGGTTTGTTACATATGTATACATGTGCCATGTTGGTTTGCTGCACCCATTAAATTCTTTTGGATATAAATCCAGAAGTGGAATTGTTGGGTCACATGGTAATTCTATTTTTAATATTTTGAAGTACTGCCATACTGTTTTTCATAGAGGACTGCACCATTTTCATTTCCACCAACAGTGCACAGGGTTCAAATTGCTCTATCTCCTTACCAACTTTGTTACTTTCTATTTTTTTGATAATAGTCATCCTAGTCGGTGGGAGGTGGGATATCATTGTAGTTTTGATTTGCATTTCTCTAATGATTAGTGATATCGAGCACCTTTTAATGTGCTTTTTGGCTATCTTATCCTTGGGAATCCCCATCTTATCCTCGGGAATACATTCTAACACCAGGAATGGATGCCTGAAACCACAGATACTACCAAGCCCTATATGGATTTTTTTTTCATGTATATTCATACCAGTGATAAAGTTATAAATTAGGCACAGTAAGAGATTAACAACAATAACTATAATAATAGAACAATCATAACAGTATACTGTAGTGAAAGTTATGTGAATGTGCATTCTCTCTTTCTTTCTCAAAATACCTTACTGTGTGTAATATTTTTGAACCGAGGTTGACCGCAGGTAACTGAAACAGTGGAAAGCAGATCTGCAGATAATGGGGTACCACTGTGGTCTCTAGGTGCCTCTGTATTTTCTTTGTCTTTCCTCTGTGAGTCCTCTGTCTTCCTGCTACAATTTGAACTGATCTCTAATCTTGCTACATAGCTGTCATCCTGGGACTTTTTTTTTTTTTTTTTTTTTTTTTGAGATGGAGTCTCGCTCTGTTGCCCAAGCTGGAGTGCAGTGGCGTGATCTTAGCTCACTCCAACCTCTGCTTCCTGGGTTCAAGCGATTCTCGTGCTTTGGCCTCCCGAGTAGCTGAGATTACAGGCGGATGCTAATTTTTTTATTTTTAGTAGAGATGGAGTTTCACCATGTTGCCCAGGTTGGTCTCAAACTCCTGACCTCAGGTGACCCACCCCCCTTGGCCTCCCAAAGTGCTGGGATTACAGGCGTGAGTCACCGTGCCCAGCATCCTGGGATTTTTAAAAAGCCATCACCTATGCATTAGTCCGTTTTCACACTGCTATAAAGAAATACCTGAGACTGGGTAATTTATAAAGGAAAGAGGTTTAATTGACTCACAGTTCCACATGGCTGGGAAGGCCTCAGGAAACTTATAATCATGGCAGAAGGCAAAGGGGAAGCAAAGACCTTCTTCACAGAGTAGCAAGAAAGAGAGAGCTAGCAAGAGCAGGAAAAACTGCCTTATAAAACCAGCAGATCTCGTGAGAACTCACTCCCTATCATGAGAACAGCATGCAGGAAACCGCCCCCATGATTTAGGCACCTCCCACCTGGTCCCTCCCTGAACAAATGGGGATTCTGGAGATTGTAATTCGAGATGAGATTTGGGTGGAGACACAGAGCCAAATCATATTAACTTATAAATTCATTTTTTTCCTCTTCTGTGTTGGATTTTCTGTTTTCTGAATTTCACATTTTGCTGGAGCACATCTCACAGTAGTTTCCTAAGAAAGTTGGGAGATTAATCTTTTTGACTTCTTGTACATCTGAAACTGTCTTTATTCTACACTAGCACTTGACTGACAACTTCCCTTGTCATAAACTTCTAGATCAAAATAGTATTCCCCTAGAATTTTGAAGACATTGCTTTACATGTTGTTTTCTAGTTTTTAGTTGCTTTTGAGAAGTCTGATGATTTTCAAATTTCGATTCATTTGCATATGACCTATTTTTCTTCATCAAAAATTGATCAACTTTTATTCATTCTTCATACTTTGAGTTATAATCTTGATATACCTTAATATGAGTCCTCATTAATTGAGCTGGGAACTTTTTAGTAGGTCCTTTTTATCTGAAGGCTCCATGTCTGGGAGATATCCTTTCTCGCTCTCTTTTTTTTTTTTTTTTTTTTGAGAGGAAGTCTCGCTCTGTCGCCCAGGCTGGAGTGCAGTGGCGCGATCTCGGCTCACTGCAAGCTCCGCCTCCCAGGTTCACGCCATTCTCCTGCTTCAGCCTCCGGAGTAGCTGGGACTACAGGCGCCCACCACCATGCCCGACTAATTTTTTTGTATTTTTAGTAGAGACGGGATTTCACCGTGTTAGCCAGGATGGTCTCTATCTTCTGACCTTGTGATCCGCCCACCTCGGCCTCCTGAAGTGCTGGGATTACATACAGGCTTGAGCCACCGCTCCCGGCCTTTCTCTTAAAACAATTTCTTGCTTTCTTTGGAATTCCTGTCAGTCAGATATTGAACCTCATGAATTGATTCTCTAATTCTTTTTTTTCTCTCCTATTGGTCATCACTTTTTCTTCTTAATGTATTTCCTGTCAAACTCTCGTACTATTATCTTCCAGCTCTCCTGTTAAAACTTTGTCTATCATTTTACATTTCTAAGATATTTTTCTAATTCTTGATTGTTCCTTTTGAAAAATTGCATCCTCTTCCATTGAACGATAGATAGCTCTTGTTTGAGGACATTAATTATTTTCGGAAAGTTATCTTCTGTTTTTTTTCATTGCTTTGTTTAATTCAGGTTTGTTTATTTTGATTTTTTCTTTTCATGTTGAAGCTCACTTCAAATAGCTGGTGTTCCTTGGTGTCCACAGTTAAGAGTGAAGCAGTAAAACATTAATTGAACACTGTATGGATAGGCAGGGCTCGTTGACTAATAACCATCATTGGGTAATCAGGCAGCAAGCTAGCTTTTAAATTTGGGGACTCCCTATCTGTGGATCTTTTCTGGGGAATCATTTAAGTCTTTCCATAGATGAATCCTTTAGTAGTATCTTCCTTGGGCTGGTATGTGGGGTGCCTGGCTGCTGGTATTCTAGTAGTTGGCAGGAAAAGGGTAGAGGGATCTTATTCAGTATCTGGACTTTCATTAACACTTTTTTTTTTTTTTTTTAAAGACAGGGCCTTGCTCTATTGTCCAGGCTGGACTGAAACTCTTGGATTCAAGTGACCTTCCTGTTTCAGCCTCCTGAGTAGCAGGGGCTACAGGCATAAGCCACTACATTGGCTCTCCTGCCTTCTACAGTCAGTTCCCTGGTCTAAGTTTCTTTGGTTTATTTTCTCCAGATAATAAATACTTTATTTGAGAAAGAAAAGTCAACTGATCACATGGGAGCAGGGCCTGGGTTCTACGTACCAATGTTGTAATAGTTCCAGTCTAAATTCCTTCCTTCTCAGGTACCTTAGCAAGATTCTGTGGTGCAAATGAACTGTCATTTGTTTCTCACTGGAATCTCCCTCTTTGGGCATGTAGGCGTCACCTTGTGTATACTTCTAAGCAGGTGACTGCTTCACTATGCTTTTTGTTTTCAAATATCTTCAGAGTTAGTTTCTGTTCATTTTTGTATTTTGCTCATTCTCTTGCTGTTTTTAGAGTGAACCTCAGAGAGATGAAGAAGGCAGAAAGGTCTTTGCCGCACTATCTTAAAACTGGAAGTTTAGATATTGACTTTAAAATGGAATATGCAGGAATACCTATGTTTTAATTGTACAAGGTCATTGTTGCATGTTCTTTCAATGTCAGTGATAATATTATTGTGGTATTTTCTTTCAACTAAGAAAATCTAATGCTGCCTTTAAATTTATCTAAAGAATCTTTCTTTTTGATTGACAGGGTGGTGTTGGTATCCAACTATACACAAACCTTGAACATTTTACAAGAAGTATGTAAGCGTCATGGATATGCTTATACAAGACTTGATGGACAAACACCAATCTCTCAAAGGCAGCAGATTGTTGATGGCTTTAACAGTCAACACTCTTCTTTTTTTATTTTTTTGTTAAGTTCAAAAGCTGGTGGTGTAGGACTTAACCTCATTGGAGGATCTCACTTAATTCTCTATGACATTGATTGGAATCCAGCCACTGATATTCAGGTAGGAATATTTATGCATTAAATAGATATTATTGAATGCCTGAGGATACAATGCCTATTGAGGATACAAAGATGATGATGATATATAATATCCACTGCATAAAGAGCCCTTATTTTGCGTGAGGCACTCTCCTATGTGCTTTCCATCTATTTAATCCTCCTAACAAGCCTACAAGGATGGATATTAGTAGTCCCATTTTACAGATGAAGATATAGAAGCTTGTTCTAGATCCCACAGCTTGTAAGATGCAGAGCCAGGATTCAGACCTAAACCTGTATGTCTCCAGGTTCTAGTTTACTGCAGAGTTGGGCCTTTAGGATGTTCATGACCATCAGGTGAAGACAATAAAGTTACAGATGCTGTGATTAGTGTTTATGCAGGCTACAGTAAGGGTATAAAAGTAACATATTTAGGAAAATATTTGAGAAGCCTTTGGTTTTCTTTAGAGTACAGCCCATCTTTTTGTATCTTGAGTTTTCTACCTGTAGAAAACTTGGGGGATCCCAAGACAACCCTCAGGTTTAATGATTCACTAGAAGGACTCAACTGAGAAAAGCAGCTATACTCACAGTTATGTTACATTATAGTAAAGAATACTCAAAGCGGTAAGGAAAAGGTACTGAGTCCAGGGCAGAGTCCAAGAGAGACCAGGCACAAGCTTCCAGTTGTTCTCTGCCAGTGGAGTTTTATGGACAACACTTAATTCTGTCGGCATTGGTGAGTGACAGTGCATATAGAATACTGTCCACCAGGGAAGTTCATCCATGTCTTGGTGTCCAGAATTTTGTTTGGGGTCAGTTCTGTAGTCATGGAACACCTGTATGACTGACCTTAGTTAATCAGTCTTTAGCCTCCAGAAATCAAACTACATGATCCAAGGCCCCACCATATAACATTGTTAGCATAAACTATCTGGTGTGGCCCAAGGCTTCTGGTAAACAGACACTCATATCAGGCAGGACATTCCAAAGGCCTAGAGATGATCTCTTAGAAGTTGGTTGAAGGCCAGATTTTTATTTGAAATGTGCAGGGTTTGAACATCAACACTTTAATGCACAGTATCATTGATAAATCTTTAAACCACAGGGATCCACCTAGAGCCTTAGCTGATTACATGTATCCTAGGTAGTTCTCAGGGGCAAATCTTTAGCTATTTGGACTGAGAATGAACCTCCAAGCCCATGCTACACTTGGTTCTTTCCATTCTTGCTGTCCATACTCACTTTCCCATTGATGAAGATCTATTCTCTCACTCTTGCATGATACTCCTCTAGTTATTTTGCAGTACCATAGTTAAGTGTTCACTCATCCCTTTCTTTCTGCCAAGAAAAAGCTATGAAGTAGGGCATGCTTCACACACCTGAGATTTGTTTTTTGAAGCTGTATGTAAAATATAGAATTCCGAATTTTAAAACATATTTCTGCAAATTGCATATGTGGAAGGGGCCATTAGTTTCTACTGTACTCTCAGAATTCTCACTTATTTTCTATAGGCAATGTCTAGAGTATGGAGAGATGGTCAGAAATATCCTGTACATATTTACAGACTCCTAACTACAGGTAACAACCCTTCAGTGTGACAAAAATGTGTACCCTTTGAATAATTAAAATTATTTTTTGTTAGCCTGTGCTTCAGTGTCAGGAATATATTGTTATTTTGTTAACTAGTATGTTACTAAACATTTTACCCAACAAAAATAATGAACATAAAGATCTGAAGGAAATCTAATTAATGTTTTCTCTTTAGGTACAATAGAAGAAAAGATCTATCAAAGGCAGATCAGTAAGCAAGGTCTTTGTGGGGCAGTTGTCGACCTCACCAAGACATCTGAACATATTCAGTTTTCAGTAGAAGAACTTAAAAATTTGTTTACATTACATGAAAGTTCAGATTGTGTTACTCATGACCTGCTTGACTGTGAGTGTACAGGAGAAGAAGTTCATACAGGTTAGTTATATTTTAATTCTGTTACTATGTAGTAAAGTTAATTTATTTCTCTTTAGCAGTTGAAAATATTTAAAGAATAACTTTATAATATTTACCATTTGCATATGTTAGTTTTATTTTTTTTCTCAGCTCATAGGGCAGCTGCCAGATAGAGATATTTGAGAAAATATTCAGTAGAATCTTATTCTCTGAATTTTAGCTTTTTATTTCTGAATCACTTGTGAAAAATTGAACTTATTTAGGAAAATCTTTCAAGTCCTGGTGTAATGGCTTTGGAGTTAGAGTTTTTTTTTTTTTTTTTCCAAGACAGGGTCTGGCTCTGTTGCTCTGTTGCCCAGGTTGGAGTGCAGTGGCACAATCATGGCTCACTGCAACCTCCACCTCCTGGGTTCAAGCAGTCTTCCAGCTTCAGCCTCCTGAGTAGCTGGGACTACAGGTGTGCACCACCACACCTGGCTAATTTTTGTATTTTTTGTAGAGACGAGATTTCTTCATGTTGCCCACACTGGTCTCGAACTCCTGGGCTCCAGCGATCTGCCCGCCTCAGCCTCTCAAAGTGCTGGGATTACAGGTGTGAGTCACCGCATCCAGCCAGAAAAATGGTTTTAATCCCTATTTCTCTTTCACAAAAAAACATACAGTTGACAGAATAATCCTGTTGTTTATGTTGTAGAGAATTTATTCATAATGGGGTCATATTTTCTGAGGCACTCAGAAGCATAGGTCAACATACTTCTCAGTAGTTGATGTAACTGCTAGTGCTGCTTAAGTAAAGCTGAAAATTTACCCTCCAGAATAGACACCATTCAAAAAAGAACTAGATCAGGAGTAGGACTTGAGCAATCAATGTCTAGTAGCTGAAAGTTACTTAATGAATTACATTAAGATAGGTTGCAGAAGTTAGACTATATAAGACTGAGATGGAAGAATTTAGATTTTGTATAAACATGAATATATTTTATATAAGTGTTTCTCTTCTATGGAAATGTTTATATAAATGTTTCTCTTTAGGTACAATAGAAGCTTATTAGTTTATTAGTTATTTGTCATATAAATTATATATGATTGTATTTATTAGTTATATGTCATGTATAAATATATAACTAATAACTAAATATAATAAATATAATCATGCACAATATATAATTATAACAATATATAATATTTGTGGTAGTTAAAATATGTATATATTTTTATTTTTTAGTGGGTAGAATTTAAACTTCATAGAAATGTTTTCAGATTTTCTCTTTCTTCATAGCCATTTTGGTAATTAAAAATATTAATTAACACTTTATCCTCCCTATTAAATTTTTTCCTGTTTTAATAATTTCTCTTCTTTTCTCCTTTTTCCTTGTATTTAATGTTCTTTTTCTAATATTTAAGTTTAATACTTAGCTTAATGATTTTTCAGTCTTCTTTTCAAAGAAGTGGATATTTAAGACTATACATTTTCCTCTAAGCTGCCCATAATTTTGATATACAGTCTTTCATTATTCAGTTCTAAATATTTTGTTTTTTCATTATGATTTCTTCTTTGTCTCATGAGTTATTTAAAAGTATGTTTTAAAATGTATTTTAGTTTTTGTTACTGAACTCTGGCTAATGCTCTGTAGTTAGAAATAGAACTACATGATATGGATTCTTTGGTAATTATAGAGACTTGGGGTATGGTCTAGTGTGTGGTCATTTTTTGTAAATGTTTGTTTTGTGCATGGAAATCATGTATATCCTCTTAATTGCCTAGTGTAGAATTCTGTCATATTAGCCAGATTTTGTTATGTAATCCATTTTTTCTTTTATAGATTTCAAAAATGACTAATTTAACTTTTGAATCGGTAATATATTTACATGACTCAATTATTTAAAAATATAAAATGTACATGGTGAAAACTCTTCCTCCTACTCTACCTCCTACTCTACCCTTATCTTCCTAATTTCTAGCCTTCTACATCAAAAGAAACCACCACTATTAGTTTTTTTGTGTATCCTTCCAGATATATATGTATGCATATATAAGCCACTCTAGATATATATTCTTGCCCAGTTTTCCTCCCAATAAATTATAGCATATTATATTTCTGTACCTTTTTCACTCAGTAGCGTATCTTGAGATCTTTCCGTATTGTTACAGAGTTTCCTCATTCTTTTTCTTCCTCAGCTGTATAATCTTCCAGTGTATAGATATATCATAATTTATCCCCCACTATATTAGTCTGTTTTCACGCTGCTGATAAAGGCATACCTGAGACTGGGCAATTTACAAAAAAAAGAAGTTTAATTAGACTCACAGTTCCACATAGCTGGGGAGGCCTCACATTCATGGCAGAAGGCAAGGAGGAGCAAATCAGATCTTACATGGATGGTGGCAGGCAAAAAGAGAGCTTGTGCAGGGCAATTCCCATTTTTAAAACCATCAGATCTCGTGAGACCCGTTCATTATCACAAGAACAGCACAGGAAAGACCTGCCCCCATGATTCAATCATCTCCCACCGGGTCCCTCCCACAACACGTGGGAAATATGGGAGCTACAAGATGAGATTTGGGTGGGGACACTGCCAAACCATATCATCCATAGATGTATAATTAGGTTATTTCCCATAAGTGTGTATTTTATTCATGTATCATTTTGAATATCTTCAAGTATACCTATAAGGTAAATTTTTAGTATTGCTGAGTCAGAGAATGTGTACATTTGTAATTTTGATAGATATTGCCAAAATGCCCTTTGTTGGATGTTGTGTCAATTTACACACTCCCAGAAATACACTAGAATGTCTATTTTCCCATAGCCTTGCCAGTTTAGTGGATTATCAAATGTTTGTATTTTTGCCAATCTGATAGTAAGAAAATAATATATTGGTATAGTTTTAATTTGCTATTCTCTTATTATGAATGAAGTTGAGCATTTTCCTAAGTTTAAAAACCATAGTTCTTTATGTGAACCATCTCTTCATATTGTTTGCCCATTTAAAACATTAACAACCTAATTTTTTGTTAGATATATTATTCAAAGAAATATATTAAAATATGAAACTTTGACAGTGGATTAGAGAAAATTGTTATTTTGTCATTTTCTGCTTCATATATTTTATATCTTCCTTGTGAAATATTTTTTTCATTATGGTTTCTCTATTTTATTGTTATGTAGTGATCGCCTTATCCCGAATGTCTTTTGCTTTCATTTTGTCTTAACATATTACGCTAGTTTTCTTATCATTAGGGTTTGTCTGGTCTATCTTTTCCCATCTGTTTACCTTAAATCTCTCTGTGTTCTTATGTTTTAGGTATCTCTTGTCAATAGCATAAAGCTGGATTTTATTTTTTGTCCAGTCTGATATTTTGTTTCAGTGAGAACATTTAGTTTGTTTGCATTTATAATTATTAAGGTATTTTTATTTATTTCTACTGTCTTTTCATTTTTTAACGAGGGCCTAATACTGGCTAACTCTTAGTTAGCCAGAGGTTTTTTGGTTAGTACTTTGCAGGTATTATTCTATTGTCTTCTAATTTTGGAAGCAATCTTGTCATCTCTTTTCTTTTTTTTTTTTGAGACGGAGTCTTGCTCTGTCACCCAGGCTAGTGTGCAGTGGCGCTATCTCGGCTCACTGCCAGCTCTGCCTCCCGGGTTAACGCCATTCTTCTGCCTCAGCCTCCCGAGTAGCTGGGACTACAGGCGCCTGCCACCACGTCTGGCTAATTTTTTGTGTTTTTAGTAGAGACGGGGTTACACTGTGTTAGCCAGGATGGTCTCGATCTCCTGACCTCGTGATCTTCCCGCCTTGGCCTCCCGAAGTGCTGGGATTACAGGCGTGAGCCACTGCGCCCAGCCTTGTCATCTCTTTTCTTAAAACCTCAATGATTATGAACACTGACAAGAATTTGATGATATTAAGGAATGACTTGAGGCTTTTCTTTTAGGTGTGATAAAATTTCAAAGAAGTGTTTATCTTTTAGAAATGTAGAATGAAATATTTATAAGTGAAATGATACATGCTATATATTTATTATATTTATTTGAAATTTCCCATAATTAAAAGGTTAAAAAAATAAAACCTCCAATAGCTTCCTATTGCTCTTAGGATAGATACTAAAATCTCTAAATTGGTAAGTTAGTCAGGGCAGTCTAATTGCTGTAACAAGAAACTAAAAAAGCACAATGGTCTAACACAATAGAAATATGTTTCTCATTTGTGTAACAGGTCATTGTGGGCATTTAGTGGACAGCCTTTCATAAGGTAATTTCGTGATCCAGGGTTCTTTCACTTGGAGCTCTTCCATCCATTTGGACCTTAGAGTCCTCTGCTGGGATCTCCTGCATCTGCCAGCCAGCAGTGAGAGAAGAGATAAAGTAGAAAATTGTTCAGTTTGAAGGATGTTTATAGTTCAGACCTGGAAGTGACATAGCTGCATTCCATAGGCCAGACTCAGTGGCAATATCTAACCGTAAGGGAGGCTGGGAAAGGTGACTAAGTGCCCTGGAGGAAAGAGAAATGGATTTGGTGAATAACGGCTGGCCTCTGCCATTCATGTTTTGCATAATCCAGCCCTTGAATACTTGCTTCACTGTGCATTACTTAACTTCTTTTGCATTATTCTTTGCTTTTACTCTATAGGCTTTAATTGCATAGGCTCCTATCAATTGCTCGACTATGCCAGTGTCCCTTCCTTTTCATAGCTTTTTAATGTGCTTATCATGGAATGCTTTATCTTTTTTCCCCATCTAGTTCTTTTCTCATCTTTCAGATCTTAATAGAACATTTCCTCAGGGTGCCCTTCACTTACCTTCCAGACCAAGTCAGCCTCTCTTGTCATATGTAAGATAGTTCCCTGTATCTTTCCTTCATACCCTTACCTCTGTTTGTAATTCAGCTCCACAGTCCCTTATCTTCAATTCTGAAATCTAGAAAGCTCAAAAGGTTTTTTTTTTCTTCATAAATTTGTGACAAAATTATTTGTGGCAAAACCTTACCTAAATTGATGTGAGTTTATCAATAGTCTTTATTTAACCCATTTTGTAAGACTATTTATGACTTGCTACAGAATGTTAATGAGTTTCATTATGGAATGCTGACCCAGATTGTTCGAATTATATTCTGAATTTGTAAACCTGGCCCCACAGGTTTTAGGAAAGGGATTTTGAATTTGTAATACATTTTTCGGATGATTATTTATTTAATGTATATCTCTCCCACTATACTGTAAGGTCCTTGAAGTCAGAGACCATGCCTGTGTTTCTTCATCATTTTACCTTTGCTGTTTAAATCAGTACGTAGTAAATAATTTATAAATGTTTGTAAAAAGAATGAATTTGTTTTAACTTGAACCATGGTGATCAAATGTAATAAATCACATAAACTAATTATCATAAAACAAAAAAGTATTGTATTTAGCAGGATATTGGCTTGCCTAAGGATTTTCTCATTGTTTTACTTATTACAGGTAATTCGTTGGAAAAATTCATTGTCTCTAGAGATTGTCAGCTTGGTCCACATCACCAGAAATCTAACTCCCTGAAACCTCTTTCTATGTCCCAGCTGAAGCAATGGAAACATTTTTCTGGAGATCATTTAAATCTTACAGATCCTTTTCTTGAAAGAATAACAGAAAATGTGTCATTCATTTTTCAGAATATAACCACTCAAGCTACTGGCACATAGTGGAAGATTACTTCTGACATTCCATTGCTCTTCTTTTGAAAATTAGTATGGTAATTAAATGTACTTTTTGAAAATTAATAGAATTATTTAAATTACAGTATATGTTGCAAAATATATCACTTTTGATACAATAGTCAAAATTGTTTGAGTGGTTTAATGTTTTGTAAATATTAAGTGTTTAAATGAAAAATTAAAGATGTGCTTATATCATTGTATAATTGTTAATAATTCCTTGATTAATACACTTTCATTAAGTATCTACTGAGAAATTTTTATAAGGAATATAAAAAGGTAAAATACTTAGTCTCTGTCTTTGGGAAAACTAATCTGATTAGAAATATTAGACAGAGGTTTGAAACAACTGAAAAACTTGGTAAGTTTAAAATATAGCTCAAAGGAGAAAGAGAATGAGAGGTTAGGATTGCAAATGCTAAAGATGTTGGATGTAATAGTTGCTGCAGGGCAGTTTGAGTGAGAAAAGTCAATGGGTTAGTGCAGGAGTTGAAGGATTTGGGAACACTTTAGAACACTAGTTCCTAGTTTGGGACCTCAGACTTATGCAGTCTATAAAGCCATGTCTACCAAATATTGTTTATGCACTGAACAAAGGTTCAGCTACCATCATGTAAGGGTTATCTAGAGTAATTTTTGGCATTGAAAAGAGTGTTTTAGCTGTGCGCAGTGGCTCCAGTTTGTAATCCTAGTTACTTAGTAGGTAGAGGCAGGAGGATTGCTTGAGGCCAATAGTTTGAGACTAGCCTGAGCAACACAGTGAGACCCTGACTCTAAAAAACAAACTTAGCCAGATATGGTGGCACATGCCTGTAGTTCCAGCTACGTGGGAGGCTGAGGTAGAAGGATTGCTTGAGCCTAGGAGTTTGAGTTTGCAGTGAACTATGATTGGATATGATCCAATATCCATCCTGGGTGACAGAGCAAGACCCCATCTTAAAAAAAAAAAAGGTTTTAATATACAAAGCAAGCTTTAGAAGACTGAAGCCTGCAAAGAGAAAGGAGTTACTAATTTAATTTCCAAATGGGGCTTCTGTAATCAGCTTTTGTTTCCATTTAGGAAAATTTCTTTTAGACAGAAAATACAGGCATACCCTGGAGATATTGCAGGTTTGGCTACAGACCACTGCAATAAAATGAATATCACAATAAAGTAAGTAACACATATTTTTGGTTTCCCAGTGCATATGAAAGTTATGTTTATACTATACTGTAGTCTATTAAGTATGCAATAGCATCATGTCTGAAAAATGATGTATTTTCCTTAATTTAAAAATAATTTGCTAGAAAATGCTAATGGTCATCTGAGACTTTAGTGAGTTGATGCCTTTTTTTTTTTTGGTTTTTGTTTTTTTTTTTTTTTTTGAGACGGAGTCTTGCTCTGTCACCCAGGCTGGAGTGCAGTGGCATGATCTTGGCTCACTGCAACCTCTCCCTCCTGGGTTCAAGCAATTCTTCTTGCCTCAGCCTCCCGAGTAGCTGGGATTACAGGCATCCGCCACTGTGCCCAGCTAATTTTTGTATTTTTAGTGGAGACAGGGTTTTGCCATGTTGGTTAGGCTGGTCTTGAACTCCTGACTTCAGGTGATCCACCTGCCTTGGCCTCCCAAAGTGCTGGGATTACAGGCATGAGCCACCGTGCCCGGCCTGTTATCTTTTTGCTGGTAGAGGGTCTTATACTGATGTCAATGACTGCTGACTGATCAGGAACCTGGTGAAGGTTGCTGAGGGTTGGGGTGGCTGTGACAATTTCTGAAAACAAGACAGCAATGTTTGCCACATCAATTGACTCTTCCTTTCACAAAAGCTTTCTCTGTAGCGTGCGATGCTATTTGATAGTATTTTTCCCACAGTAAAAACTCTTTCAAAATTGGAGCCAGTCCTCTTGAAACCTGTCACTGGTTTATCAACTAAGTTTATGGAATAGTCTAAATCCTTTGTGGTAATTTCAACAATGTTCACAGCACCTTCACCAAGAGTAGATTCCAACTGAAGAAACTACTTTCTTTGCTCCCCCATAAGAAGTAACTCCTCAATTGCTCAAGTTTAGTCATGAGATTGCAGCAATTCAGTCAAATCTTCAGGCTCCACTTCTAATTCTAGTTCTCTTGCTGATTCCACCACATTTACAGTTACTTCCTCCACTGAAATCTTGAACTCCTCAAAGTCAATTATGAGGATTGGAATTAACTTCTTCCAAACTCCTGTTAATGTTGTTATATTGACATCCTCCCATGAATTGCAAATGGTGGATCTTTTCCAGAAGGTTTTCCATTGATTTTGCTCAGATCCATCAGAGGAATCACTGTCTATATGGTCATAGCTAGCTTTACACAATGCTATATAATATATATAATATGACTTGAAAGTCGAAATTACTGCTTAACCCATGTACTGCAAAATGGATGTTGTGTTAACAGGCATGAAAACAACATTGATCTCCTTGTACATCTCCATCAGAGCCATTGGATTACTAGGTGCCTTGTCAATGAACAGTAATATTTAAAAGAAATCTTTCATTCTGAGCAGTAGGTTGCAACTGTGAGCTTAAAATATTCAGTAACCCAGGCTTTGTTGTTTCATTTCTAGAGCACAGGCGAGTAGATTTAGCATAATTCTTAAGAGCCCTGGGATTTTTGGAAGGTGGCTTCAACTTAAAGCTACTAGCTGCATTAGTCCCAAACAGAGCCAGCCTGTCCTTTAAAGCTTTGATGTCGAACATTGACTTATCTTCTCTAGCTATGAAAGTCCTAGCTGGCATCATCTTTCAATAGCAGGCTGTTTCTTCTACATTGAAAATCTGTTGTTTAGTGTAGCCACCTTCATCAATGATCTTAGCTAGATCTTCTGGATAACTTGCTGCAGCTTATCCATCAGCACTTGCTGTTCACCTTACACTTATATGATGTGGAGACAGCTTCTTTCCTTAAATATTATGCTAGCTGCAAACTCTTCTGCAGCCTCCTCACCTCTCTCAGCCTAAATGGAACTGAAGAGATTTAGGGCCTTGCTCTGGATTAGGCTTTGGGAATATCGTGCCTGGTTTGAACTTCTTTCCAGGCCATTAACACTTTCTCCATATCAGCAATAAAGCTGCTTCACTTACCATTTGTGTGTTCACTTGTAATTTCCTTTAAGAGCTTTTTCTTTGCATTCAGAACTTGGCTAACTAATGCAAGAGTCCTAGCTTCCAGCCTGTCTTGGCTTTCAACATGCCTTCCTCACTAAGCTTAATTCTGTCTAGCTTTTGACTTAAGGTGAAAAATATATGACTTTCCCTTTCACTTGAACACTTAGTGGCCATTGCAGGATTATTAATTAGCTGAATTTCAGTATCGTTATGTCTCAGGGAATAGGGAGGCCCAAGGAGAGGGAGAGAGATGGGGTAACCAACAGTTGGTGGAGCAGTCAGAACACACACAACATTTATTAAGATTGCTATCTTACATGGGCATAAGTTATGGTGCATCAAAACAATTACAATAGTAACATCAAAGATCACTGATTACAGATAACCCTAACATATCATCATAATGTAAAAGTTTGAAATATTGCAAGAATTACTAAAATGTGACACAGACATGAAGTGAGCACGTTTTGGGGAAAAGTGTCACTCATTTGCTTGATGCAGGGTTGTCAGAAACCTTCAATTAAAAAAAATCACAATATCTGGGAAGCACAACAAAATGGGGTATAACTATTGTCTTGAGGTGTTAAATACTCAATTATGTATAATCAAGGATGAATTCTTTTAATTCGTTAGTGCCATACCTGGGTAGCTAGCTGTACATCTAGGATTCATGAACAGGCAGTTTGGGACCAAATTCGTCAGTGAGGAAGTAGCCAACTAATAATAAGTAAAAGTGCTATTTCTTGGCCCCATGTGTAGACTTCATGCATGAGGCTTTACATACAACTTTTTTTTTTTTTTTTTTTTTAAGAGAGAGGGTCTCACTATGTTGCTGGACTGAACTAAACTTTCAATATCTATCTTGCATCGTATCCTTTTCAGGCATAAAGTACTTAAAAAACATTGATAAAGGGCAGGTAATTCTGCCTGTCTTTTTAAACAAAAATTTATGTATGTATGTATGTATTTATTTATTTATTTTATTCACATAGTTCCAGCCACTCTGCAACTGCTGCCTGTCTTAACTGTGGTGTATGCAAGGGTGTGCTGCCCAGATTGCCCCTTTCAGAACCAAGGCGCTTGTTTCTCCAGCTGCCAGAAGCATCACCTGTGGGCCACTTATAGCCAAATTCTTCCCCAAGAATAGCCCTCAGCTGAGAGGATCTGCCTCACCCAAGATTATGCTCCTCCCCTGGTTGGCCAACATTTGGTGACTAGTGGATGCTGGGTGGAAAGGCCCAGCACCCTTATCTCAATTCAAGACAAATCTGTCAAAAGGAACATTTCAGCTCCTTAGGTAAGGGTGCTGGGCCCTGTTTTTATAGTGGATACCTATTGTTCTTCATAAAGTTGTTTGTTTGCCAAGTAGTGTGGGAAGTAACCTTCCATCCATTTCTCTGCCTCACTCTGAAATCTTCCAGTATCCTGCATGAGAGTGATTTTGCAGTAGAAATTTCAGAAGAGGCTGAATTTCATGGGAGAACCCATGTGACATGGAATAAAGGTAGCATATGTGGCATGGGATCTCAGAGGCTGAGAAGTACAGAAGATAGCCCTCTGGGAATTGAGGAAGACTTTGGACTTTGACAAGCCAGGCATTTGTGGGGGTTTAGACTCATTTTATCCACATGTTAAGGGCCCTTAACACCTGGTTTGCACATATAAAGCAGCTTTTGTGTGAGAGGTGCTGTTTATAAGAATTTTCCCTTTCTCTATGTTCCCAGTCCATATGCTCATGCGCTTGCATGCTCTCCCTCTCTCTCTTGGTGGAATCCTTTGAGGATGGGGATTTAATCTTACTTATCCTAATATTCTCAGGACCTTGTATGGGACCTGGCATAGAATAGCTATTTAGTAATTGAATGAATGAATGAGGTACTTTACCTCTTTTACTTCTTTAACCACCTTGATCATGTTTCTTGCTCATAGATCTCAGTTTCAAGGTATTTATTTATGCCAACTGCTGAGCATGGAGCTGTGCTCAACACTTAAGAAAGCAGAGGCAGTAGTTTCTTCTTGCCTCTGACAGCATCCAGACTTCCCTTTTTGTTTCTGCGATCTGTCAATCTGCTGCATGAGCTGACAGGAGCTGTCACTGCAATGGGTAATAATTTAAGTCACATACATAATTCATTTCTAATTACACAAATACACCTTTCACACAGCTTTATGTCATAATGTTCTGGTTCTAAACGACAATGCAAATACATTTCAGTCACGTTTTCATTAGGATTGAATTACTAAAGCTGAATTTAAACATGAGCAGCTCTGATCTGCAGAACTAAACTCCTAGACAGGCTATCCATCCATTTAAAAGGGTGTATGACAAAGGAGCAAGTGAAAAAAATCTGGCTGGCATTTCATTTGAGTGGCTTAATTATGGCCTACAGTCACACTGCCTGAGCAACTGTGTCCTAATATTATGTTGGCAAGATTAAAATTTTGACTGTGACTCACAGCAAACAATATGTATAATTAGCTTATGGCTTTGTTTTTCTGAATTGTTCCCAAATTAATATATTGTGTCCTAGAGGGATTTGTAGATATGCTATTTTGGTATTCAAGGAAGGCTTCAACATGACTTGATAGAAAGGGATATTATTTTGTCTTACCTTGTATGATAAAAACATGTTTTTGGTTTAGACCAGTTTCCTGTGGCACTTCTCTATAGCTAACCTGTGATCTTTGCTTCAAACCATTACAAATTTCTATCCCTAAGATACTGTGTTCACAAAACCAATACCAATTCAGAATACAGCTCTTATGATGTAAAAACTGTAAAAAAAAAAAAAGTACCTTATTGACAGACAATAGTTTATTGGAATTTGTTACACTTACTTGAAAACCTGAAGTGTTCAGTGTGATTTAATCTTTACAATTTTTTTTAGATTTATTAAAAAATTATTTTTTTGAGTAAGAAGATAATAAAATTCCAAAGCAGACCAAAATTAACAATTCTTTTATTTTTATTTTTTGAGGAAATGTCAACAAAATACTGAAGACTTTTTTTGAGTAGTTAAAAAAAATATAACATCATAGATGTCTACAGCATAAAAATTCTGGCCGGGCATGGTGGCTCACACCTGTAATCCCAGCACTTTGGGAGGCCGAGGTGGGCAGATCACAAGGTCAAGAGATCGAGACCATCCTGGCCAACATGGTGAAACCCCATCTCTACTAAAAATACAAAAATTAGCTGGACGTGGTGGCACGTGCCTGTAGTCCCAGCTACTTGGGAGGCTGAGGCAGGAGAATCGCTTGAACCCGGGAGGCAGAGGTTGCAGTGAGCCGAGATTGTGCCACTGCACTCCAGCCTGGGCTACAGAGCAAGACTCTGTTTCAAAAAAAAAAAAAAAAAAAAATCCTTTGTACCTGCAATGTATTTATTTTCACGTATTCCTTTTTTTTTTGAAGTAGAGATGGGATCATGCTGTGTTGCCTAGGTTGGTCTCAAACTCCTGCCTCTGCCTCCCAAAATATTGGTATTACAGGTGTGAGCCACTGTACCCATTCCCTGTTTTATTATTAAGAATTTCATCTCTGGGGGTATGCATAGTTTATATAGTAATTATAGATCAAGTTAGAATTTGAAATTGGGAGTTAAAATCCTTCCTGAGTATTTATTTCTGGATGTGTCTGTGAGAGTGTTTCTAGAAGAGACTAGCCTTTACCTATAGAAGAGATTTGCTTTACCAACATTGGTTTGTATCATCCAATCTTTTGAGGACCTGAATAGAATGAAAAGGCAGGGAGGGTAAATTTACTTTCTGTTTGAGCTGGAACATCCATCTTCTCCTACCCTCTGACATCGGAGCTCCTAGTTATCGGGCCTTTGAACTCAGACTGGGACTTACACTATCACCCGTGTCTTTGTCCATTTGAGGTGCTATAGCAAAATACCATAAACTGGATAGCTCATAAACAACAGAAATTTGTTTCTTACAGTTCTGGAGCGGGGGTAGTCCACGAACAAGGCACCAGCAGAGCCAGTGTCTGGTGAGGGCCTGCTATCTGTTTCATAGATAGCACTGTGTAGCTGTGACCTCACATGGTGGAAGGGACAAGGAGTCTCTCTTGGGCCTCTTTTATAAAGGCATTAATTCCATTCATGAGGACTCTGCCCTCATGACCTGATCACCTCCCCAAGACCCCACCTCCTAACATCACATTGGTAATATGGTTTCAACATGAATTTGGGAAGGACACAAACATTCAGACTATAGCAACCCCTTATCCCCTTCTCAGGCCTTCAGACTCAGACTGGGACAGAAGATTTTGGGACTTCTTGCCTTCTATAATTATGCGAGTCAATTCCCATAATAACTCTCTATATATCTATATATCTATTTATCTCTGGACAATTCTGACCAATGCAGATGTATACCATTGTTTAGCATCTGAGTGGAACAAAATTACAACTGCTACATTTGTTTAAAGAAAATCTATAGGAATGTCAATCTAATGCTTCTGTCTCTTACATAAATATAATGGTGCTAAGTAAAAGTTTAGTATTTATAAACCTCTGTTTATTATGTATGCAGTATAGCCATTATGGACTAATATAAATAAATGAGATAAGATAGGATCAATGATTTTCTGAAGCAGACCAAAATGAACACGTGAAAATCAGGTGCTTGAAACATGTGATAATCTACATTTATTTAGCTCTTTACAGATAAGTGGTTTGCTCCTCACAACAATGCTGAGTTGAACAGAGCAAATACTCTATTATCTCCATTTTAGATTTAAGGCTTACAGAGATTAAAAATAATTATTCAAGATCATTCAGTGACAGAGCTGAAACTTGAACACCAGCCCCTCTTTTAACTCAAAATCTGAAGCTCTTTCCAGTGCACTGTCCTGCCTTTTCTATGATTTCACCATGCCAGGTTCCTGAGACAGATGTATATGTGAGAAGAAAAATGAACTAATGTGAGTGTTTCATATCATGTTCTCTTTTCAAGTGAATTAATTAAAGAATTGGGTTTTGGATTAGGGCGTGTGAATTTCATGAGATCTGAATCTTATGTTTATCCTTTCACAGAACAATAGACATGGTATTTTACAATTGAAGCAGTTGATTTGATTGACCACCCTTTCTGCTCAGATTGCTCAAACTGACAACTCACAAGACAAAAACACAAGGTCACAAGACAAAAACACAAGGTCACAAGACACTGTGGGCTGCATCCAGCTTTAGGTTTACTTATCTTTAAGAAAGCATACACAGCAGGCAACGAGAAAGCATGGATTGCAAAAGCAGAGTGGAACTCTTATGAGTCCAGGCTAGGCTTCCAAATGTCTCAGTCTCTCTGTACCGAGGATACATGTGGTCATGTGAGACAAGACTGAGTGTGTGTGGAAAACCACCATTAGTGGGAGCCATCAGCTCTGGGATTCCTTCAGCTTTCATACTTTGTTAAGGTGGGAAACAAAAAGTACATATGGAGGTCAAAATATCCCTTTCATTTTTGGTAATAGCTTACTTGATTGGCTTGGCTTTACATCTGTTACCCAAGTGGGTTGTTAATACTGAGCTCTGTCCTACCCATGAGGAAATGTTTCCCAGGTAAGCTTCAGGGTTTGGAGGCACAGAAGAAGCTTGTGTTTTTTGTTTTCTTGTTGCTGCTATTTTTGAGATAGGATCTTGCTCTGTTGCCCCGGCTGGAGTTCAGTGGCACTATCGTAGCTCACTGCAGCCTCGAACTTCTAGGCTCAAGCTATCTTCCCACCTTAGTCTCCCTAGTAGCTGGGACAATAGGCATGTGCCACAGTGCTTGACTAATTTTATTTTATTTTTTGTAGAGACAGGGTCTTGCTATCTTTCCAGGGCTGGTCTTGAACTCCTAGCCTCAAGCAGTCCAGCCACCTTGGTGTCCCAGAATGCTGGGATTACAGCCAAAAATCACTGCACCCTGCCTTGAGAGCTTGTGTTTTCTACACGCAAACTCATTTCCAGGAGGAAGAAGGTGGAGATATTTCCATTTTTTGTTTTGCAGTTTTTTAAAATTGAGGTAAAATTCACATATTATAAATCATAATTAAAAATAATTTATTGATGTGAAGTTTATATGGCATAAAATTGATTATTTTAAAGTGTACAATTCAGTAGAATTTAGTACATTCACAATGTTGTTTAGCCGTCACCACTGTCTTATTCCAGAACGTTTTCATCACCCCCAAAAGAAACCCCATACCTGTAAGCATTTACTCCTAGTTCTAGGATGAACTGTGACCATTGTGGTCCCTTTCATCTTCTGCTCTAAAACAGCAGCAAGGGAAGGAGGGTAACTGAACTTTTGAGGTTCTGTAGAGGTTGTTCCTCAGGGCCATGAAAGTAGGGTTGGGATGGGGAGTGACAGTGCACTGAGCAAGGTTCTAGTGGGTCCTTTATCCCACCTGCTGGTTGTCAACAAAGGGTTCCAGTGACTTCTACTGCAGGCCTATTTTAACTTTCCATTTGTATTAGTCAGGGTTCTTCAGAGAAACAGAAACAATATGAGATCTCTCTCTATATATCTATATCTCTCTATATCTATCTCTATCCATCTATCTGTCTGTCTGTCTGTCTATCTATCTATCTATCTATCTATACTTAGAAATTTATTTGTTTTAAGAAATTGGCTAAAGGGATTGTAGGGGCTGGCAAGTCGAAAATCTGTAGGGTAAGCCAGCAGGCTGGAAACTCAGGCAGAATTTCCATGTTGCAGTTTTGAGGAATTCCTTCTTCTTTTGGAAACCTCAGTCTTTGCTTTTATTGCTTTCAGCTGATTGAATGAGGCCCACTCACATTATAGAGGGTAATCTGCTTTACTTAAAGACAACTTAGTGTAAATGTTAACCACATCCACAAATACCTGTACAGCAACCTCTAGACTAGTGTTTGACCAAACAACTGGGCACCATAGTCTAGTTAGGTTGACATAAAATTAACCATCACATCATTTACTCTTATTTATTTTATTTTAAATTAATAGCAGCTGTGTAGCACTCATTGCCTGCCACGGACTTTTCTAAGTGCTTTATGAATATTCATTTAATATATTTATGCTTATTAACAAGGATCCATTATATGTACATGAATACAAATCTTAGTGTATAAATATAAGTTCATGACTTGTTAGTATGGTTTGCCAAATGCTTGTTTTTTCCTCTTATTTATATACCTTTTGTTCATGCTTAATCTCAGTCACTAAACCTTTTTATTTGGACTTATTTCTCTGGGTATCCTCTAATCACTTTTTCCTGGGCTGTGCCCTTTCCCCCAGCATTCTTGGACTCCCTGCTGCTATTTTGTGGCTATAATTGTCAGAAAACCTGTAATACAGGGGCTTAAGTAAGGCAGAAGTTTATTTCTCAGGTGAAAGTCTGGGTCGGCAGTCTGGGCTGGTGTGGTAATTTCAGTCGCTGGGGACCCCAGCTCCTAGCTTGTTGTGGCTCCCCAGTCCCTATTATGCAGCTTCCACCTTGTGGTATACACCGGATCCAGTAATCATATTTGCATTTCAGCCAACAGGAAAGAGAAGGAGAAGACTTCCTCTTAAGGGCTTATTCTCAAAATTGCATACCACACTTTCATTTACATCCCATTGATCAAATTAACCACACGTCAAGGTGGAGATATTCTTGATAAATTTACCAGTCAGAGAAGTCACTATCTCCCAAGGGGAAGGGTGAAACAGGTTGCAAAGGGAGGCCAGGAGTTAAATAAACTGAGCTCCCTTTACCAGAAAGGTGAAGAAGCGCTTCCCTCTGACAATGGCCAGTCAGTACAATTTTAATGACACCAATGGTAAAGCCATTCACTAGATACTGGGTATGGTGGGGAGCTTTGAAAAAGTAGTTTATAAGAGAGCTTTGCAAAGAAGGTTGGTGTACATATAGGCTATGGTTTTTGTTTTTGTTTTTGGCATTGTCGAATTTGTTATCAAGTTTTGGACTGAGTGATTATTTATATGATTATTATTTAATCTGTCATAATGAGAGCAGCAGTAGTGCTGATAGCCTGTGGCTTATATCAACGCTTTAGAAATGTTAACAAGTAATGACTATTTTCTGTTAGCAATAACTGTAGAAATAGTGTGTCACCTTAACCTTTATCCTCTGAATCCTATTCATATTTTAAATTTCAATCACTAGTAAATCATATACTGCTAGCTTTATTATCTGAAACCAGCTGCTCTAATATTTCTTCCTTTATTTATTCAGACCTCTGCCATAGGAGGGAATCATCAAGGAGAAGCCTTGTGTTTTCATCATGAGGCCTCATTAAACACGATAAGGTTGGAATGTAGCCAGATTTTTCCCCATGGTTGGCCTTGGAAATCAGTTTCTAACTCAGGGGGCATCAAATGAGGTGGCTCTAAGGCGGCTGTGAGTGATGTTTTTTTTTCCTTCCTGGCCTTTATGTTCCTTTCTACTCAGTGGCTAAACTAACTTAAGCCAGCTCACGCGTTACACCAGAGTCCAGAGGCAGTTAGGAGGGGCCACAGCTCTGCAAAGTCAAGGGCATGCCAGCTGGAATAAAGGACTTGGTTTATCATACAGAGCAGCCACTATCCTGCTCAGTCTAGTGATTAATGAGAAGTTCCTGGGGCAGAGATTAGGGAAATTAGGAGTGGGCAAGTGTAAGAAAGCAAGAGGAAGGTGAATGGTGTGGGGCCAAAGCCCCTGTTCAGACCCCAGTTCATTGGCTAATTTATGAAACCAGGTTATGGGCCTCTCTGAACTTCTGGCTCAATCCTGAGTTGCCTGGGTGTGTCTGTGGAAGGCCCTCTGGCAATGCCTAGGGTGATGGAAACATGGTACCTAATACTAGTTATCTACTTCTGATCATTTGGTAATTTTGCTCTTAATTACCAAAGGAAAAAATTACTTATTACCTTTTTCCCTCAATCTTTCGCTCAGAGTCTAAGTTAAAAATTTCACAGTGGCCTCCAGGCCTAACATGATCTGGCCCCATTATCTTTCTGACTTCATCTCCCCTCACTAACTACACTTCATTCCCACTCTCCCCCTTGCTGTACCTTAAATGCTGAGTGTGCTTCTGCCTCAGTTTTTCCCATGGTGTCCTAGAGCCTGGCCCATGGTGAGTATCTGCTCCGCAAATTGTTGAGGACTTGAGGAATGGTCAGCGGTGTCCAACCTTTCTATGGAAACAAAGGGAAATGTGGGACAGGAAAAGACCACTGGATGAGTACAAACACTTTCTCTGTAGTGGAGGCACTAAAAAGTGGCTTTGAGATCAGTTAGATATATTGTCATATTGTCTTTGGCAATAAAATTCTTAGAAGGGGTTACATCCTTAAAAGATGGGAAAGAGCTACATGATTCAGAGGGCTGACCAAATGCCAAAGAGCATTGCTGTCCATTTGTTTCCCACACGCTGTGAACCACCATTGATTGTGCAGAACTAGAGCCTTAAAAAACATAACGGGCAATAAAGAAGGCTCTGGTGCCTGTGTATTGAGATGGGATTGAGATCAATAAATTTTTCTATCACTTGCTAACAATCCATACCCTTTATAAAACTTTCTAGTCCCTTTAATAAAGCTAATTTGGGAAGCAAACACTGTAAATTCCCCCTCTAATCTTGGTACTCAGTAACCTCCAGTATTTAGTTTCCATGCAATAAGTTAACCTCCAAAGGGTGGAAAAGTTTTTGGAAATCCTTGTTTAGAAAGAATTGCAGACATAGGAATAATTAGTATATAATTTAACATTTGATGAGACAGCAAGTCCAGAATGATTACTCGTTCAAGTTGAAAGGGAGATAAAAATCTAATTATAGGACAATATTTTAAAGGTACCTATGCAAGACTTACCATTGAGACACAGTCGCTTCACTTATTTTCTCTGTAGCAAAGTAGACCTTTGGCATTTCTGGTCTTCCCCAGCTCCTGATCCACAAAACTTCAGCCACAAGGCTAGACGGGAATTCACACTGCCCTGTCTTATGCTGCAGGGCAGCTTTCTCAGTAAGACATCAAAGGAACCTGGCTTTAGTTACTGCTTTGAACTAGACTAGAAATTGTTTTCACTAACTGTGCTGGAGAGCGCCCCTCATGCCTGTGCTCCACCATGAACATATTGAATAGCCTTGCTAGACAGAAACACATAATGGGAAGCTGCTTTATTTATCTGAAGCTCTGCAAAAGAAAGAAATTTCAGAGCTTAAAGAGGAATCTCATGTACTTGCTTCTTATGAGAAATATTACCATAAAAATACCACTTCTGTCATCCAAGGGGGAGAAAGCTGTTTTCAGATGTAGGAGGGACGTCCAGTGGAACCTAATGGTTTGTCTAATTCTGGGCTTGAAAAGGACTTCATATTTGAAAAGTGATGTTTGCAGCAATCTTGGCCTATCCCAAAAGAACCAGAGTCTTCATCTTAATTAGATAAATAGAAAGCATCATTGCAATACGATGTTCAAAGCCCTTGGCTTGGAATCAGCAGATTTGGAGGTTCTAGTCAGAACTCTCCCATTGATTTGGCTTCTGATTGTATGGAAGTCTTAATTTTTACACTTTAATAATAATAATGAGTCATTCATTGATGGCTTACTATGTGCCAGACATTTTGCTAAATGCTTTATATGCATTATTTCATTTATTCCTCTTGTCAATCCTAAGACATGGGTATTATTATTATCCTCATTTTACAGGGAGGATACTGATGCCTAGAAAGGTTAAATGCTTCCCAAGAGCACAATGCTAAGAAGCTGGATCTGATCCCAGGTTGATGTGGCTATGGAACTTGTTTGTATGCACCAGCCTTAAATTCACAAGCTAAATGAAAATTTAAGGAATATCTTATAGCAGTCATCAGTGTGATGAACTGTGGGCTTCTACCTTTTATGCCAGGATCACTTGTTCTCATATTAAGATATATTTACCAGGAACCTGATTTAAAAAATGCAAGGATTTAGGAGCTTATGAAAAAAAAAAAGGAATAAAAGATAAGCAGAAAGATTAGGACTGTTTGTTAAATAAATTTTAAAAAGGTTATATATGGTAGATTTTAAAGAAGTGATTGTTACTGAGGATACCTATGAAAAAGATTTGTTTTTTTATCTAATTATTTATCCTGATTAAAGAATGTGGTGGTCAGGAAATATCGGTAGGTAAGTTGGAAACAAAAAGCAAAGGGGAAAATACCATTTTGTGAGAATGGCCTGCTGGTGGCAGCAACAGATCACAACAATTGTCTCCCATCACATCAGGAATTCCAGGCATGTCTTTAAGCACACAGCTTCCTGTTTTTATGAGATTTCAAATCACAGGCTGCTGTTAACGATGGCTATAAAAACTGGCAAATCATTCTAGCTATCAATATGACTGACAGGATTATTTTCCACAGCATTTTATATTGTTAGAGCTTTACACTTATTGTCTCCCCATGGGTTGTGTTGGTAGGGGGGTGGGTATTAAATTATTAATTAAATGAAAAATGAGCAAACTTTAAAGTTTGATGGAAATAGTCTGTTGAAATCAGTGACACCTTAGTTATTAACTTCTGATTTTGTTGTAAGATGAATATAGGTTTAATAAACAGACTTTTGCACAGAATTATTTGTTTTTTCACTGTGATTTTTTTTTGTGAGACATCCAGTAACAATTTTTCAGTTCTCCATAAACATTATTAAAGGATTTTTTTTGACTTAAATAGCTTTGAAAACACAAAACATTAATGTTTATTCCATAAGTAGCAGACAATGAAAACGTATGTTTTAGTTACTTTATTTATGCCTGAGGAAATACCCATAAAGAGAAATTCTCAACTGCTGCAGTGCCTGAGGCTTTGATGAAGGCCAGCCTCTGGTCACCAGGTGGAGCTGTTGACTCCTAGCAGTGCCTTGGGGGCTCAGGTGTAGAAGGGTCATGTGGTCAGACAGTGATGCTTTGACCTGGATGTTGCTTTCTGTCTGGGTAGCTTAGTACTGGAGGCTTCCATACATCTCAGCCTGGTTTCTCCTCCTAGGGTGGGAAGAGTTTGTGCTGCTGAGGAAGATGAATTAGAAGATCCACTCTTTTTGTTAGTACTGTGAGCAGACCACATCTGGGTTCCTGTAATGGAAGGAACAAATACTGAGGCTTCCAGAATGCTAAGTACCTTTTAGGTAAAAGGGGATCTGCTTGAAAGTTGGACCTGGGTGGAGCCCTTTATTGTGAGAAATATGATCGACCTTCCTGGACATGTTGAGACGTCAGTCATTCCTATACCTTGAGATGTTGACGGCACCAAGTGGGTGCTCAATATAGGTGAATTAAATGGATAAACGAGTGAATTAAACAAATAATAAAATGCAAGGTAACTCCTTTCATTTCCTCAGTAAGGAGCTCTATGTCTCATCTCATTCATTTATTAATTCATTTGCCATACAGTGTTTGAGAACTTACGATGTTCTAGGTTTTTTAAAAAACGCCGAAATTCAGAGATGCTTATTTTCATTTCTGCAGGTTCTGCCATCTATAATTTTGGTGTGAGGAATGAGTTAGGAATCTAAATTTTAGAAAACTGTTGCCCAATTGTAATAACACTTAAATAATCCATTCTTTCCCTATTGATTTTTCTGTTCTTGAACAGTATTTTAATTAATATGGATTTCAAGATTTATTATTATTTAGGAGATCAAATTCCTCTGTATTATCCTTCTTTTTCAGTATTTTGTTGGTTACTCTATATCAGTTATTTTTCTGGATTAATCTTAGAATTATTTTGTCAATTAATTTTGAGAAAAAAATGAGATAATTTAGAGTATTCATCCAGGAATATGGAATGTCTCTCTAGATATTTATGTCTTCTTTTATGTTTCTAGGAAATGTTGTGTTGTTTTCATGTAGAAGAAAACATTCCTAAACACCACTGGCTTCCTTAATTAGTTTACATCTAGGTGCTCAGTCATCACCTCCTCAGAGTAGCCTTCCTAACCATTAACTGTACTATTTGTTTTTTTGTGGGCTTTTTTGTTTGTTTTGTTTTTTTTCTTTAAGAAACAAGGTCTCACTTTGTTGCCCAGGTTGGTCTCCAACTTTTGGTCTCAAGCAATCCTCCCACCTCGGTGTCCCAAAGTGCTGATATTACAGGCATGAGCCAGTGTGCTGGGCTGAATCCATGCTGTTTGAATGGCATACTGCCCACCCCTGCATAAATATTTTCCTCCTTTTTTTTTTTTTTTCAAGGCAAGGTCTTACTCTTGTTGCCCAGGCTGGAGTGCAGTGGCGTGATCATAGCTCACTGCAGTCTCAAACTCCTGGGCTCAAATGATCCTCCCAGAGTGCTGGGATTACAGGCATGAGCCACCACATCTGTAATTTTTTATTGTGTTAAAATGTACACATAACACACCTCCAGTTTTTTGTGTTAAAATACATATAACATTTACAATCTTAACCATTTTAAGTGTACAGTTCTGTGGTATTAAATACGTTCATAATGTTGTGTAACCATCACCACCATCCATTTCCGTAATTCCTAAAAAAATTTTTTTTAATTTATTTTATTTTTCAAGACAGGGCCTTGCTTTGTCACCCAGGCTGGAGTGCAATGGCATGATCTTGGCTCACTGAAGCCACAACCTCCTGGGCTCAAGTGATCCTTCCATCTCAGCCTCCCGAGTAGCTGGGATTACAGGCATGCAGCACTATGCCCAGCTAATTTTTGTGTTTTTTGTGGAGACACGGTTTTGCCCTGTTGCCCAGGCTGGTCTACTGGGCTGAAGCAATCTGCCTGCCTCAACCTTCCAAAGTGCTGGGATTATAGGCGTGAGCCACCATACCCAGGCTAAAATTTATTTTAAAATTTTAAAACTTTTAAAAGAGATAGAGTTTCATGTTGCTTAGGCTGGAGTGTAGTGGCTGTTTGCAGGCGCAGTCATACTGCACTATATCCTCGAACTCCTGACCTCAAGTGATCCTCCTGCCTCAGCCTCCAGAGTTGTTGAGACTACAGGCACATGACACCACACCTGGCTGCCATAACTCTTTTTATCTTGTAAACCTGAAACTGTACCCATGAAATAACAACTCCCCATTTCTTCCTCCCCTCGGCTTCTGGCAACCACCACTCTACCGTCTGTCTCTATAATTTTGACTGCTCTAAGTAACTCATATAAGTGGACTTATACGGTATTTGTCTTTCTGTGACTGGCTTATTTCACTTAGTATAATGTTGTCAAGGTTCATCTCTGTTGTAGCATATGTCAGAATTTCTTTCTTTATAAGGCTAAATATTATTCCATTGTAGTATATACCACATTTTGTTTATCCATTTATCTGTTGATGGACACTTGGATTGCTTCCATGTTTTAACTATTGTGAATAACTTATATGAACATGGGTTTACACATATCTCAAGACCCTGTTTTTAATAATTTTGGGCATATACCCAGAAGTGGAATTGCTGGATCATATGATAGTTCTATTTTTAATTTCTTGAGGAACTGCTGTGCTGTTTTTCACAGTGGCTGTACCATTTTACATTCTTACTAACAGTGCACAAGGGTTCCAATTTCTCTACATCCTCACCAACACTTCTTATTTTCTGTTTTGTTTTTTTTTAAAATAGTAGCCATTCTAATGGGTGTGAAGTAGTATATCATTGTAGTTTTGATGTGCATTTCTCTAATGATTAGTGATGTTGAGCATCTTTTCATATGCTTATTGGCCATTTATATATCCTTGTTGGAGAAATGTCTATTCAAGTTCTTTGCCCGTTTTTTAATTGGATCTTTTGTTGTTGAGCTTTAGGAGTTCTTTATATATTCTGGATATTAATCCTTGTCAGATATATAGTTTGCAAGTATTTCCTCTCATTCTGTAGGTTGCCTTTTTTACTCTTTTCATGCACAAAGTTTAAAATTTTTCTTTAAGTCCAATTTGTCTATTTTTTTTCTTTTGTTGCCTGTGCCTTTGGTTATCCAAGAAATCATTGTGAAATCCAGTGTCATGAAGCTTTTGCCCTTCTAAAAGTTTTATAATCTTAGGTCTTACACTTAGGTGTTTGATACATTTTGAGTTACTTTTTGTAAGTAATGTAAGGTAAGGGTCCAACTTCCTTCATTTGTATGTGGATATCCAGTTATCTCAGCACTATTTGTTGAAGAGATTATTCTTTACCCATTGAATGGTCTTGGTACCCAATTAAAAATCAATTTACTATATATGTGAAAGTTTATTTTTGGACTCTTAATTCTAGTCCACTGATCTATACATCTATCCTGTGTCATCACCACATGTTATAATTACTGTAGCTTTGTAGTAAATGTTGAAATCAGGAAGTGTGAGTCTCCCAGATTTGTTCTTTTTTTGATATTGTTTTGACCAGGACTCTTGAGCTTCTATTTGAATTTTAGGGTGGGGTTTTCTTTCTTTCTTTTTTTTCATGCTGTATTATCTTTAAGTAAGTACAAAGACCTTTCTAACATGTAACTTAGAGACCATTTTACCCACTGATTTGGCTGCCAGTCTCTTGTCCCTGTCTTCAGCAGTGGCTGCCCTTGCCAATGTCAAAAATGTTGGAAAGCCTGGTGATAAAGCTGTTGCCATTGGCATCTTTCACATGAACCACATCAAAAGATCCAAGATGTCTTTTCTCTGTTGGTGATCACACCAGTTTGTCTCAGATTAGCACCTCCAGTAACCATACGTATGCTACCAGTGTCAAACTTGAGGAAATCAGTAATCTTGCCAGTCTACAAGTCAGTCTAAATGGGGTCATTCACCTTGATGAGGGAATCAGGGTAGCAGACGGTGAAAGCGTCATGAGTCACCAGATGAGGGATTCCTTTTGTGCTCACAAAGGTTTTTCTCACTTTGCACAACTTGTACTTTGTCTCCTGGGGTGTAATAGGATGAACAGCGAAGTGACCCTTAGTGTCATAGATTAGATGGAAATGCTCTCTGGTCTTGTCAATGCTGATGACATTCATGAAACCAGCAGGGTAGGTTATATCAGTTCAGACCTTGCCATTAATCTTAATGAACCGCTGCATGCAGATCTTCTTTTCTTCATCTCCTGTCAGGGTATACTTAAGTCAGTTCCTTAGGAAAATGATGAGGAGAGACTCTCAGCTTGTAGGGACCAGTGGATGTACAAGGAGCAAACATACTGGTTAATTCATCCAGCATCCAATGCTTTGGGGCTGCTGCTCACTTCAGATGCTTCTTGGGACCACCCACACAGTGTAAAGTCAGGCCGTGCCAAAAAGACAATGATGAAGAAAACCTTTCTCTGGCAGGCAGACCCAGTGTTCACCTGTCCTGGACTTGCAGTCCATGTTCCTGGCCCACCTGTAGCTCTGGTCTGGGAGGAAAAGCCATTTCTCTTGGGGTTGGAGGATGTTTGGCCAGGTCAGAGATAAAGTGCTTCCTGCCAGCGGCACCAGATCTGCCCCCACCCAGCCCCTACCCTAGCCCAGCATTTGCTTTTCTCCCTGGAGCCTGGCCTGGCCAACCACAGAGGCTGCAGTCCCTTTGCCTCTGCCCGGCAGTCCCCTGCCAGAGTCCCAAGACCTGAGACAGCCCCAGCCTAGGGAGGATAGAGGAAAATATGTCCCTGGATGGGTTTTTCTATTTCTGCCAAAAAAGTCATTGGATAATAGGGATTGCACTGGATCTGTAGATCACTTTGGATAGTATTGTGACATCTTATTAAGTCTTCTAATCCAAGACTATGAGGTGTGTTTCTATTATGTCTCCTTTAATTTATTTTAACAATGTTTTGTATTTTTTGTTGCTTAAGTTTTTTACCTCCTTGGTTGATTCATAAGTATTTTACTCTTTTTGATGCAGTTTTAAGTAGAATAGTTTTTGTAATTTCCTTTTCCAAAAGGAACTAACTAGTTCATTGTTAGTATAGAGAAATGCAACTGATTTTTGTCTGTTGATTTTGTTTCCTGCTACTTTGTTAAATTCACTTATTAGTTCTAACAGTGTTTTTGTGGAATCTTTAGGATTTTCTACAGATAAAATCATATCATCTGGGAACAGAGATCATTTTACTTCTTTTTTACAATTTTGATCTCTCTCTCTCTTTACCTAATTGTCTGGCTAGAACTCCAGTACTATGTTACTATGTTGAATAAATGTGGTGAAAGGAAGCATCCTTTCTTTGTTTTCTTTTTTTTTTTTTTTTTGACATGGAGTCTCGCTCTGTCACCCATGCTGGAGAGCAATGGCGCGATCTTGGCTCACTGCAACCTCCCCTCCCAGGTTCAAGCAATTCTCCTGCCTCAGCTTCTTGAGTAGCTGGAATTACAGGCATCCGCCAACACACCCAGCTAATATTTGTATTTTTAGTAGAGACGCGGTTTCACCGTGTTGGCCAGGCTGGTCTCATTCTCCTGACCTTGCGATCTGCCTGCCTCAGCCTCCCAAAATGCTGGGATTACAGGCATGAGCCACTGTGCTTAGCTTCTTTGTTTTCTTAGAGGAAAAGATTTTAGTCTTTCGTCATTGAATATGATATTCATTGCAGGTTTTTCATATATGGTTTTTATTATGTTGACATAGTTTCCATCTATTCCTAGTTTTCTTCAGTGTGTGTGTGTGTTTTTAATCGTGAAAAGGTGTTGAATTTTGTCAAATGCTTTTTCTGCATCAATTGAGATAATCGTGTTGTTTTTCCTTCATTCTGTTAATGTGTTATATTACATTGACTAATATTTGTATGTTGAACCATTCTTGTATTCCAAGAATAAATTCCACTGAGTCAAGTCGTATAATACTTTTAAGATGCTGCTGAATTTGGTTTGCTAATATTTTGTTGAGTATTTTTATATCAGTATTCATAAGGGATATTGGTCTGTAGTTTTCTTATAGTGTCTTTGTCTGGTTTTTGGCATCAGAGTAATGCTGACCTCAAAGACTGAATTAGGAAGTGTTCCTTTCTGTTTAATTTTTAGATTAAAATTAAAGATCCTTCTCAAATCTTTCTGTAAAAATTAAAGAACATTTTTTAATATTTAAAAATTTTTTAAATTTTTTAAAATTAAAGATTTGAGAAGGATTGGTTTTACTTTTTTAAATGTTTGATAGACTACACCCCTGAAGCCATCAGGTCCAGGGCTGTACTTTGTTGGGAGATTTTTGATTACTGATTGTCTCCTTACTAGTTATGGGTCTATTCAGATTTTCCATTTATTCATGATTTAGTCTTGGTATGTTTTGTGTTTCTAGGAGTTTGTCCATTTCATATAGGTTATTCAATTTATTGGTGTACAATTGTTCATGGTATTCTCTTTCAGTCTTTTAAAATTTCTATAGAATCAGTAGTAATGTCCTTACATTTCTGATTTTTATAATTTGAGTCTTCTCTTTTTTTTTTTCTTAGTCTGTTTGGCTAAAGATTTGTCATTTTTGTTCATCTTTTTGAAGAACCAACTTTTGGTTTCATTGATTTTTCTCTTTTGTTTTTCTCTTCTCTATTTATCTCTGCTTTGATCTTTATTATTTTCTTCCTTCTGCTAGCTTTGGGTTTAGTTTGTTCTATTTTATTTTTTGAGACGGACTCTTGCTCTGTCGCCCAGGCTAGAGTGCAGTGGCGCGATCTCGGCTCACTGCAACCTCTGCCTCCCAGGTTCAAGTGATTCTCCTGCCTCAGCCTCCTGAGTAGCTGGGATTACAGGTGCCCGCCACCACGCCCAGCTAATTTTTGCATTTTTAGTAGAGATGGGGTTTCACCATCTTGACCAGGCTGGTCTTGAACTCCTGACCTCGTGATCCACCTGCCTTGGCCTTTGAAAGTGCTGAGATTACAGGCATGAGCCGCTGCACCCGGCCTCTAGTTCTTTAATTTGTAAAGTTAGGTTGTTGATTTGAGATGTTTCTTGTTTTTTAATGTAAGTGTTTAAAGCTATAAATTTCTCCCTTAGCACTGCTGTCATTGCATCCCATAAATTTTGGTATTTTTTTTTAAATTTTCTTTCTCCTGTAAATATTTTCTAATTTCCCTTGTTATTTCTTCTTTGACCCATTGGTGATTTAAGAGTGTGTTGTTTAATTTCCACAAATTTATGAATTTATGTTATTGATTTCTAACTTCTCGCTGTCATCAGAGTAGATACTTCGTATGATGTCTATCTTTTTAAATATAAGACTTAATTTGTGGCCTAATATATGGTCTATTCTGGAAAATGTCCTACGTGCACTTGAGAAGAATGCGTATGCTGTTGTTACATAGAATATTTTGCATATGTCTGTTAGATCTATTGGTTTATTGATCTAATAGATAATATAATATTATATATAATACAACATATATATAGTGTGTGTGATATGGTTTGGATTTATTTCCCTGCCCAAATCTCATGTTGAATTGTAATCACCAATGCTGGAGGAGGGGCCTGGTGGGATGTGATTGGATCATGGTGTTGACTTCCCCTTTGCTGTTCTCATGAGAGTAAATGAGTTCTTATGAGATCTGGTTGTTTTTAAAAGTGGGTAGCACCTACCCCTTCACTCTTCCTCCTGCTCCAGCCATGTAAGACATACCTGCTTCCCCTTTGCCTTCTGCCATGATTGTAAGTTCCTCAAGGCCTCCCCAGCCATGCTTCCTGTATAGCTTGTGAAACCGTGAACCAATTAAACTTCTTTTCTTTATAAACTACCCAGTCTCAGGTCTTCTTTATAGCAATGTGAGAATTGACTAATACAGTGTGTATTTATATATATATTATATATATATATTCAATAGATTGGTTGGTTTTTTGTGTTGTCTAAGTCCTCTATTTCCTTATATTCTGCGTGATTGTTCTATTCAATATTAAAAGTAGAATATTGAAGTTCCAACTATTATTGTAGAACTGTCTATTTCTCTCTTTAATTCTATGAGCTTTTGCTTCATATTTTGATGGTCTGTTATTAGGTGTGTAAATGCTTATAATTGTATTGAAGCTTTTTGAATATATACATGCATGTATATATTTCTCTCTCATAATCTTTTTTGACTTAAAGTCTCTTTTGCCTGACATCAGTATAGCCCCCTCTGCTCTCTTTGGTAATTTGCATAAACTATCTTTTTCCATACTTTTGCTTTCCACTTATTTGTGCCTTTGGATTGAAAGTGAGTCTCTTATAGATAGCGTATATTTGGAGCATGTGTTTTGATCCATTCTGCCAATATCTGTATTTTGACTGGAGAGTTTAATACATTTACATTTAAAGTAATTATTATTAATTACTTCTGTAATTTTGCTACTTGTTTTCAATTTTCCTGTAGCATTTTTGTCTCTCATTTCTGTCATTGCTGTCTTCTTTTGTAATTACTTGTTTTTTTAGTAGTAAAAATTTTGAGTTTCTTTCTAATGTCCTTTTGTGTATAATCTATAGCTATTTTCTTTGTGGTTACCATGGGGATGACATTTAACATACTAAAGTTATAACACTATTTTGAATTTTTACTAGTTTAACTTCAATAACACATAAAAACTCTGCTTCTTTATAGCTCCATTCTTGCCCCTTTCAGTTGTTGATGTTACAAAATTACATTCTTATACATTTTGTGCCCCAAAACATAAACTAATAATTCTTTTAAATGCTTTAGTCTCTTAAATAATACAGAAAAAAAGTTACAAACCATTGTTACAAAAATGCTAGCTTTTCTAATTGCCTGTGTATTTACCTTAGTTGAGATATTTATTTCTTCATATGTCTTTGATTTACTGTATAGAACTATTTAATTGCTTGCATGGCAGATCTAGCAGTAACTAACTCTCATAACTTTTATTTATCTAGGAATAGCTTGTTAGGTTGGTGCAAAAGTAATTGTGGTTTTTGCCATTTTAAAAGTAATTGTTATTCTTTTTGAAGAATAACAATTCTTTTGAAGAATAACAAAAACCGCAATTACTTTTGCACCAACCTAATAATTTCTAACTTTTTTAAAGGACAATTTTGCTGGATACAGGATTCTTGATTAACAGGTTGTTTTCTTTTAGCACTTTGACTATATTGGCCCACTACCTCCGGCCTCCAAAGTCACAGATGAGAAATCTGCTGAGAGTCTTATTAAGAATCCATTTTATGTGATGAGTTACTTTTGCTGCTTTCAAGATTCTCTCTGTCTTGAAATCATCTTTCTTGGAATTAATTGAGCTTATTGGATGTTTATATTCATACCTTTTATCAAATTTGGGAAGTTTTCAGCCATTATTTCTCCAAATATTCTCTTTGCCCCTTTTTCTCTTTCTTCTTGTTTAATTCTGACAATGTGTATATTAATCCACTTGATGGTATCCAACATGTCCCTTTGGCTCTGTTCACTTTTCTTCAACCTTTTTTTCTTTCTGTTTCTCAGACTAGATAATTTCCATTGTCCTCTCTTCAAGTTCACTGATTCTTTTTTCTGCATGCTCAAATCTGCCTTTGAATTCCTTTAGCGAACTTTTAATTACAGTTATTGTACTTTTCAGCTTCAGCAATTCTTTTTGGTATCTTTTTAGGTTTTCTGTCTCTACTGATATTTCCATTTTGTTTATCATCATTTTTTTGACTTTCTGTACATCTTCTTTTAGTTTTTTGGGCATCTTTGAGACAATCGTTTTAATCATTGTCTAGTAGCTCTTCCATCAGGTCTTTTTCAGGAACAGTTTCTGTTGATGTATTTTTTTTCTTTTAATGTGCTAAACTTTCCTGTTGCCTTGTATTCCTTTTGATATTTTTGTTGAAAACTGGACATTTGAATCTAATAATGTGGTAACTCTGGAAATCAGATTCTCTGGAAAACTCCTTTTGCCAGGGCTTGCTGTTTCTGTTATTGTTGATTTATTTATTTTTTTATTGTGGTAGGTTGTCTCTTTACCAAGGATCATCCTGAATATTAAACTTAAGGTTTTCTCAGGTCTTCTCTGAGCTTGTACCCTTCCCTGGACATGTGTGGTCACTTTCTCATTTTTCTGATGCAGTTGTTTTTGAAAGTCATAGTCTTTAAAGTCTGGATCCAAAAAAAGACAAAAAAGAAAAGTGAAGAAAGAAAAAAATGGTGCTGGCCTTTTAAATCCATTGAAAGTCACCTCAGCTGGAGGGGGAGGGGCTTGCAACAATGAGAAGGAGTGAAATAGCAATGGTCACCTGCCCTTTGTCTGCAAATCTGTGATCAGAAGCAGCTATCAGTAATCTGAACACAGATCCCCAGTATTTGGAGAACAATGCTTGTTTTGCCCATTCTGGCTCCAGCAAGCTGTGTAAGCTGCTCCAGCAACACGTACACAGCTCTCAGCTACGGTTAAACCAGACACATTCTGCCAGTATAATTGTTGTCTAGGTGGGAAGACAAATTTCTGGTGCTCCCTACTCTGCAATTTTTCCAGAATACTCCCCCTCAATCACTTTTTTTTTTTTTTTTTTGCTTTATTTTTCTTCACAGCACTTAACTATCTATCATAGAAATTTGTTTTATTTTTATGTGGTCCATCTTCCCAATACAATGTGAGCTTTGTGTGATTGGAGACTTTGATGTCCTAGTCATTGCTGTATCCCCAGCCTGGAACAGTGCTTGACACATTCTAGTGAGTATTTGTTGAATAAATTATACCCACTACTCATATCTTTCAAATGTTAACATTTTACCATATTTATTATAGATTTTTGGAGAGAAAGAAAACGATACAGATAGAGTTGAAGCCTGCTCTGTATTTATCTCCAGTCCTATTACCCTTTTTTCTTCTCTGAGTCAATTACTGTCAGAGGTTTAATGTTTAACAGCTTTATAAATGTTCATATGCTTTTATTTCACATTTATGTAATATAATTACTATCTATAACTATTTGCTTTTATTTTTAAATTTCATGGTAAATGTGTATATAAAAATAAGTAATACATATATATGTTTGCAAATTGTCTTTTAAATAATCTTTATTTGACAAATAATAATTATGTATATTTATAGGGTATAATGTGATATTTTGATACATTAGGGAAGGATCAAATCAGGGTAGTTCACATATCTATTACCTCAAATGTTTATCACTTCTTTGTGGTGAGAACATTTAAAATCCTCTCTTGTAGCTATTTTGAAATGTACATTATTATTAACTATAGTCCTCCTGCCATGCAATAGAATACCAGAACTTCTTTCTCTTATCTAACTATAACTTTGTATCCACTGACCAATGTCTTTCCTTTCCTTGTGTTCCTTCCCACTTCTTTTTCACTCAGTGAAAGGGATTTACCCGTGCTGACATATGTAGCTCTGGTTCTTTTTTTTATTTTTTATTTTGAGACGAAGTCTCTCTCTGTTGCCCAGGCTGGAGTGCAATGTCCTGATCTCGGCTCACCGCAACCTCTGCCTCCCGGATTCAAGTAATTCTCTGCCTCAGCCTCCTGAGTAGCTGGGATTCCAGGCACCCACCACCACACCTGGCTAATTTTTGTATTTTTAGTATAGACGGGGTTTCATCATCTTGGCTAGGCTGGTCTTGAACTCCTGACCTCGTGATCTACCCACTGTGGCCTCCCGAAGTGCTGGGATTACAGGTGTGAGCCACTGCACCTGGCCCAGCTCTAGTTCTTTCATTTTTACATTGGGTTAATAAACCACAATTCATTTATTCATTCTCTTGTTGGTGGACATTTAGATTGTTTCCTTTTCTTCTGCTATTAAATACAATGCTGCACTGAAAATACTAGTACATATCAGAAGTGAATTGACTGTGCATCATCATTTTTATCAAATGTTGCCAAATTGCTCTGTGAAGTAGGTGCATCCCAGAAAGATATGAGAACTGTTGTTGCTCCGCATGAGTCCAACACTTAGCTCTGAGAAACTTTGCAGTTTCCAGTCTGATGGGTGTGAAAGGAAATCTTATTTTTGAATTTTCCTGATTACTAATTAGGATAAGTATATTTTCCTGTGTTATTTGTCATTTGGATTTCCTTTTCTGTGAATTGCCTGTTCATTTATGTTATTCATTTCCTTGTTGTTTTTTCTTTCTCTGATTGATATATAAATTTAAACTTTTTATGTTAATTTTAATATTTAATGTTAATATTTATTTAATATTAATTTAATATTTTGTATTTGGTTACTAATACAGATATTATATATTCTTCCAGAGGTCTGTTTTTTATGTATAAAAGTCTTAAATTTTAATACAGTCATTTGTTTGTATATATTTTTAGAGTATGGGATTTTTTGTTTATGTATTTGTTCATTTATTGAATAAATCTTTTCTTGCCCTGGAGTCACAAAGAGATTATTCTATAGTTTCTTTGAAAACTTTTAAGTTTTATATTTCATACTTAGTTCTTCAATTTACCTGGAATTTATTTTTCCAAGTGACATAAAATGGGAATCTGGATTTTTTTCCTGCTTGAATAATGAATTGCCCTAATAATATTTACTGAATAAATGTATCCCTTCCCCCAGACTGGAATGTAATGCTACCACTGTCATATTTCAGTTTTCCACAGTTGGAGAGATAAGTTCCACATTTTGTATTTTTAAAATATTGGTTTATTAGTCTAACTCTGACTATACTCTTTCAATTAGCATGACTTTATAATAAGCCTTGATACATGAGTGGAAGGCCTTACTTGTTTGACTTATAATTTGTACTCGTTCTTGGTCTTTGGCTCTTTTTTTTTTCTTTTCTTGAGACGGAATCTCACTCTGTCACCAGGCTGGAGCGCAGTGAATTTCAGCTGTGAAGCTAACAGAATCATTGACATTGTTTTTTGGCTTCTTATTCTCTATTTTAGTCAATTTTAATGGTAATAAAAATGTAGTAAGAGTACATTTGAAAAGATGATCTTATCACCCCAAAATGCATTATGTGTTTGTGTATTTTCTTGGATTCTGTTTTCCATACTGAATTTTAATTTTTACTAATAAGCATGGTTGTTTCTTCCTGGCTAGGACAGTTTCTTACTCCAGTCCCCCTCTGTCCTGCACTGTTGTCCCTGACCCCTTAATTTTCTTCTTTCTGCTTCAATAAATCTTTGTACATTCTTTAACAGCTCAGCCCCACCAAGTGTTCTGAATTATATCAAGAAATCTTTGTTTGCAGCTATTTAATTATAGATTTTCTAAAAATGGCCCACATCAACCTTTCTCCCAAATCATAGTGGATGAAACCATGTTATAATGTTTTGTTTGATCCTTTGAGCTGACATAATCTTTAGACTTAATATTGTGCCTACATCTTTCCCAAATCTTGAGTAAAACAGTATCACTGATTCTGAGAGTCATTACATCTTTGATAAGTGTTTTTTCTGTACAGTGAGGTAAGTTTCTTTCTACCCTGAGATGCCATAATTCTCAGGGTAATTGTCTTACCCTATAATTACCCTATAATTGTCTCTTTGGCTGTTGGTAGGCCTGCCAGCTGTACAGACCCATAAAATACTACAAAAAGCCTTAAAACTTCTACTTTCCTTCCAAGTGCCAATGAGGTTACCTTGTGTCTTAGGATTTATTTGTTTGTTTTTAGTTACTTCTTAGAAGTTAGGTGTTCCAGGATTTTCCGTATAGGTCAGCATTGGTATCGTCTACCTCTATTAAATAAAAAATGTGATTTTAGCTGATGTTTGGAACATACTTTATAATGTGGATAACATTCACAGAAGTCTAGAAATATAAACAAGTCCTGGCAAGATGTTGCTAGCCAATACCAAATTTATATTTTTAGGGGGTGCTGCACTGGACATGAGCTCTCCTTCTGGGACTCAGAGCTTCACTTGCCTCTACTGAAAAGTCCAAGTGTTCTGATAATCAGATTGGCTCAGGTTCATTCCCTCTGAGAGGATTTCCGTGTCTCCCTTGGAATGAACCCAGAAGAATGGAATCCAATTTTCTCCTCACAGCATTGCTACAATGTGCTCCTTCACCACTGACTCAGGTTGGAAATCTCAGGCTGCTGCACCATCAACCACAATTTTAGGAGCACTGCCATGCCCTGTGGCCATGAGCAAAGATCTGGGGCCCACAGATCTTTTTATTTGGGCCCCAAGCTAGCAAAGTTGATTAACTTATGCCTATGTAGACTTTTGATGGTTCCTGGGCTTCAGAAACTTCTCCTGTAAATGAAAAGAATGATGTTTAAATTTAATGTTGATACCAGGCTGCCTGCTCCTTTTTCCATCCAGACCCTGTGAAGCACATGCCATTAGACGATGGTGCCAGATAGCTCTCTTTGTTGCTGCCCTCTACTCTTCCTAGTTCATACATCCTCATTCACTGAGGACTTGATCACTTGGGTCATTGTCTATTTCCCCACACTACTTCATTGCCAGACAGGTATTCAGTATCTGTTTATGCAAGTTTCTCTCTTTTTGAAATTATGAAATACATTAAACATACAAAAAAGTATATAGTGCAATGTCATAGTAACTACTGAAGGAATTAACAATCTGCCACCCCAAAATATGTTGCCCTGGTACCTTGACCATTTTGAGCTAAAGGCACATGAAAAACAGCAGATGTAAGAAGATCACTCTGACCTTCCCCACTCAACTTTTCTTTAGAGAAGGGGTCTGCTCTGTCACCCAGGCTGGAGTGCAGTGGTGCGATCATAGCTCACTGCAGCCTCAAATTCCTGGGATCAAGCGACCCTCCAACCTCAGCCTCCCGAGTAGCTGGAATTTTTTTATTTTTATTCTTCGTAGAGATGGGGTTGTGCTATGTGGACCATGCTGGTCTCAAACTCCTGGCCTCAAGGGATCCTCCTGCCTTGGGCTCCCAAAGTGTTGAGATTACAGGCGTGAACCAACACACCCACCCCTTCCTTCTGTTTCTTTAATGGAGGAGACACAATTCCCATGTGAAAGTTGTTCTCTCCACATAAGAAGGAAAATATTCTTATCATCAAGGACGGGCTTCTCTACCTAATTAACTACCCTGCCCAAGCCCCTTTGCCTTGTCCCAGTTTCATAATTTACTATTTTTTGTCCAGTTCAGTATGCAAGTGTTCATTGAACTCTAACTAACTGCTTCTTTGAGTCTTTATTCTTCATGAAGGCTCCCGTGCCATGTAAAATTTATATTAAATAAATTTGAGCTGGGCATGGTGGCATGTGCCTGTAGTCCCAGCTACTGGGTGGCCTGGGGGCAGGGGGTGGCATGCTGAGTTGGAAGGCTGAGGCTGCAGTAAGCCATGATCATGCTACTGCACTCCAGCCTGAGCATCAGAGCAAGACCCTGTCTCAAAATAAAATAAAATAAAATTTAAAAATTGAATGCTTTCTCCTGTTGATCTGTCTTATGTTAATTTAATTCTCAGGCTCAGCAGGAGAACCCTGCAAGTAGTGATAAAATTTTGCCTCCCCTACACTACCTGTGTACCTATCACACAACTTTACACAGTCATAACATCTTGTGTTTGTTTCATATCTTCTTTCATTAAGAAATAAAAGCTAACAAATATGGTGAACCTCACTCTGATTTCATTTCTCTACCCAGGAATCATTAATGTTCCAAATTTGGTATTTATCATCCCCATGAGTGTTTTTTTTTTTTTTCTAATTTTTTTAGTATTTATTGATCATTCTTGGGTGTTTCTCGGAGAGGGGGATTTGGCAGGGTCATAGGATAATAGTGGAGGGAAGGTCAGCAGATAAACATATGAACAAAGGTCTCTGGTTTTCCTAGGTAGAGGGCCCTGCCGCCTTCCGCAGTGTTTGTGTCCTTGGGTACTTGAGATTAGGGAGTGGTGATGACTCTTAACGAGCATTCTGCCTTCAAGCATCTGTTTAACAAAGCCCATCTTGCACCGCCCTTAATCCATTTAACCCTTAGTGGACACAGCACATGTTTCAGAGAGCACGGGGTTGGGGGTAAGGTTATAGATTAACAGCATCTCAAGGCAGAAGAATTTTTCTCAGTACAGAACAAAATGGAGTCTCCTATGTCTACTTCTTTCTACACAGACACAGTAACAATCTGATCTCTCTTTCTTTTCTCCACATTTCCCTCTTTTCTATTCGACAAAACCGCCATTGTCATCATGGCCCATTCTCAATGAGCTATTGGGTACACCTCCCAGACGGGGTGGCGGCCGGGCAGAGGGGCTCCTCACTTCCCAGACGGGGCGGCGGCCGGGCGGGGGCTGCCCCCCACCTCCCGGACAGGGCAGCTGGCCAGGCGGGGGCTGCCCCCAACCTCCTGGACGGGGCGGCTGGCCGCCCATGCATGTTTTTATCCTATTACTGTATATGTTTCTGTCCATAAGGTTTTTATAATGTTTTGCAGGCTGTAAAACTTTATATAAGTGTTATAATTCTGTAATCTTTCAACCTGCTCCTACACTTCATATATTTTTAAAAGTATCCATGCTGACACTTGTAGCTCTAATTTTTCTTTTCTTTTCTTTTTTTTTTTTTGAAATGGAGTCTCCTGTCTCACTCTGTTGCCCAGGCTGGAGTGCAGTGGCACGATCTCGGCTCACTGCAACCTCCGACTCCCTGGTTCAAGTGATTCTCCTGCCTCAGCCCCCTGAGTAGCTAGGATTACAGGCATGCACCACCATGCCCAGCTAATTTTTGTATTTTTAGTAGAGACAGGGTACCATGTTGGCCAGGATGATCTCAATCTCCTGACCTCGTGATCCACCCGCCTTGGCCTCCCAAAGTGTTGGGATTACAGGTGTGAGCCACCGCGCCTGGCCTGCAGCTCTAATTTTTCATTCAATTGTATGAACATTTATTGAACATTATTCAATTGTATGAACCACAATTTATTCATTTTTTTTTCTTCTGTTGATGGACATTTAGGTTGTTTTACTTTTTTTTGCTTTTACAAACAATCCTCCCAAATTTATTCTTATGCAGGTCTCTGTACACATGGGCAAAACTTTCTCTAGAAGTAGAATTGCTTGGCCATACGGTATGCCCATGTTTATGGGAAAATTACTCTCCAAAGTGGTTTTTGCCAATTTATATAAGTGTGAAATTGTACCTTGATTTTTTTCTTGCATTCTCTTAACTATAAGCACAACTGAGTATATAGTCATATTTTTATTTACTGTTCAGACTTTTTCCGCTAAGAATTATCTACTTTAAACATTGGACTTTGTCCTGCTCTTATTTTTTTGGTATATGTTTTTAATATATTCTGGATACTAATCTTTTGTCAGTTTCATGGCAAGTATCTTCTTTCAAGTGACTAGTATTTTCATTTTTTAACAGTGTCTTTTGGTACAGGGTTTTAAAATTTGGCCTTTCCTTATGGTTTTCATTTATGTTTTGGTTAAAACTTTCTTCCTTACCCTAAAGTCATAAATATACTTTTCTATATTTTAGTCTAAAAGACTTAATGTTTTGCTTTTCTCTTTTGATTTTTATCTGAAATTTATTTTCATTTATGCTTAATGAAATGAAAGCATATGTTTCATTATGTTTAATAGAATTCTAATTTTACTTTTTTCCTTATGAATAACCACTTATTCCAATATAATTTACTGGCTAGTTGAGTTTTTCCCCATGATATTTAGTGCAATGTCTGACAACTATCAAGTTTTTTATATTATTATTCAGTTTCTTGGTTGTTATCTCTCATTGACATATTTGGCTATCCCTGCACCAGTACTATGCTGTATTAAATCACTGTAGCTTAATATCCAAATATGTTCTTCTTCAATAGCCTTTGGCTATTTTTTGCTTTTTTTTTCCATATGAATTTGAGAATCAGCTTGTCAAATTGCACAAGTAGTTTGAGTGGATTTACACTGCCTTTATAGATTTACTTTGAGAGTCTTGATCTCTTAACGATATTGAGTATTCTCATCTGTGAACAGCAAAACATCTCCATTTATTCAGGTCTTCTGTACTGTCCTTCAGCAAGGTTTTGTGACTTTTTCCACAAAAAAATTTGCAGATAAATTATAGATTTAGTCCTTGGTACTATATAGTATTTATCATTTGTGAAAGCATGATATTAAAATTTACTATTGCTACTTGTTTGTTCCAGGTGTATGGGAAAATAATTGAGTTTTGCCTATTGGTCTTGTATTCCAATAACTTGTTGAACTCTGAGAGTTTGTCCATAAATTTTCCCGGATTTTCTGTGTTCACAATCATATCATCTATTAATGATAACAATTCTGTTATTTATTTGAAACTCTTATGTAATTTTTGTCTTTTCTTTTTTTTTTTTTCTGCACTGCTCAGTGATAATGAACATCCTTTACTTTTCCTACTTTAAAGGGAATGTGTAGAACATTTACCATTAAATAAAATGTTTGCTTTAGGAATTTGGCTGGTTCCCATTCTCAGATTAAGGACATTCCTTTCTATTATTATTTTGCTACAATTAAAAAATTTATGAATGGGTTTTGAGTTATATCAAATGTATTTTCTCCAACTGTTGAATCGCATAACTTTATTTGCTTTGTTAATATGGTAAATTACATTTTTTTTCTAATATACTGTTCTAATTTCTGTTTCTCAGAGAAATGCAGTTTAGACAAGAGGAATTTTTTATATACTCAGATTTTAAGAAACATTTTATTTAGTTATGACTTTCACATTTATGTTCATAAGTGATATTGGCCTATAATCTTCCTTTTACATACTCTCATTTAGTTTTGGTATAACAGTTAACATTAGTTTTATTAAATGAACTATTAGCTTCATTAAATTGATGGATTTTTTTTTTAATGCTCTGGAACATAAGATTGAGATTCTGTTCCTTCAGTATTTGCTAGAACTTTTCTGTGAAACGCTTTTGATTTGGTATTTGTGGTACCTGTGTGCATGCTGTGCACACCTGTGTGTGTGTGTACAAGGAGGTGGATTTTTAAACACAAACATTTTCTTTTTTTATCCTTTTTTTTTCTTTTTTTAAAATTATTATTATACTTTAAGTTTTAGGGTACATGTGCACAATGTGCAGGTTAGTTACATATGTATACATGTGCCATGCTGGTGTGCTGCACCCATTAACTCGTCATTTAGCATTAGGTATATCTCCTAATGCTATCCCTCCCCACTCCCCCCACCCCACAACAGTCCCCAGAGTGTGATGTTCCCCTTCTTGTGTCCATGTGTTCTCATTGTTCAATTCCCACCTATGAGTGAGAACATGTGGTATTTGGTTTTTTGTCCTTGTGATAGTTTACTGAGAATGATGATTTCCAATTTCATCCATGTCCCTACAAAGGACATGAATTCATCATTTTTTATGGCTGCATAGTATTCCATGGTGTATATGTGCCACATTTTGTTAATGCAGTCCATCATTGTTGGACATTTGGATTGGTTCCAAGTCTTTGCTATTTAAACACAAACATTTTCATGGTTATTGGTTTATTATGTTTTTTAAAAAAACTTCTCCTTATAAGTGACATTTTTCTAAAATTGTCATTTTAAAATATATTGGCATAAAGTTGTTTATTTCTTATGATTTTAATATATGTATTTTCTTTTTTTTTTTTTTTTTTGAGACGGAGTCTGGCTCTGTCGCCCAGGCTGGAGTGCGGTGGCGCAATCTCGGCTCACTGCAAGCTCCGCCTCCCGTGTTCACGCCATTCTCCTGCCTCAGCCTCCCACGTAGCTGGGACTACGGGCGCCCGCCACTACACCCGGCTAATTTTTTTGTATTTTTAGTAGAGACGGGGTTTCACCGTGTTAGCCAGGATGGTCTCGATCTCCTGACCTCGTGATCCGCCCGCCTCGGCCTCCCAAAGTGCTGGGATTACAGGCGTGAGCCACCGCGCCCGGCCAATATATGTATTTTCTCTGTAGTTATGTCCCCTTTTTTATTCCTAGCACATTTATTTTCACTTTTCTTCTTTTATAAATTTTCTAAATTTTACTGGAATGTATTTTATCAGTCTTTTAAAAAAAATCAACATTTGATTTTATTGGTTGTGCTAGTTATTTCTTGTTTTCGGATTCATTAATTTTTGTTCTTGTTTGTTTGTTTGTTTCGAGACAAGGTCTCTATCACCCAGGCTGGAGTGTAGTGGTGCGATCATGGCTCCCTGTAAGCCCAAAATCCTGGGCTCAAGTGATAATGCTACCTTGGCCTCCTGAGTAGCTGGGACTACAGGCAACTACAGGTGCCACCATTCCTGGCTAATTAAAAAAAAATTTCTTTGTAGCAATGAATTCCTGTTATGTTGCCCAGGCTGGTCTTGACCTCCTGGCCTCAAGTGATTCTCCTGACTTGGCCTCCCAAAGTGCTGGGATTACAGGCTACTGGTCTGGCCTCTTATTTTTATTTTCTCATTCTTTACACTTCTTTGGGGTTGTTCTGTTGTTCTCTTCTGAAGCCTTCCCCATTCATTTTCAGTATTTCTTCTTTTTAAGGTAAACATTTAAAGGGCTTCTCAAAGGAAGAAATGACCCCAAATACCAGGTTCACCTCTCTGGGATTCCTTTTCTCCTGGATCTTGGCTATGTTATTCTTCAGTGCCTTTTTAGGCTGTCCAAAACTTTCAAGTAGACTTTTTTTGTTGAGATATATGATTGAAGTCATTATTGTATATATTGCTGAGGCAATGATTAAAGTGTAGTCCACATACAGTGTACATATATAAATTGTACAATTTGATGAGTTTTGACAGGTATTTAACCATGAAACCATTACCACAATCAAAATAATGTACATATCCACCACCCCCAAAAGTGTCCTCATGGCCCTTGGTCATCTTTCCTTCCCTACCCTCTGCCCCATCACAAGTCTCCATCCCCACGCAACCACTGATTTACCTTCTGTTATGATAAACTAGTTTGCATTTTCTAGAATTTTATATAAATGAAAGCATACAGTGTTTACTCTTTTTTGTATGGCTTCTTTCTCTCAAAATAATTATATTAAGATTGATTTGTGTTGTTGCATATATCAGTAGTTCCCTGCTTTTTAATACTGAGTAGCAGTCTGTTGTATAGCTATACCCACAATTTGTTTATCCATTTACCAGTTGATAGGCATTTGGATTGTTTCCAGTTTGGGCTCTTACAAATGAAATTTCTATAAACATTTGTGTAAAAGTCTTTTTGTGGAAATACATTTTTATTTCTTTTGGGTAAATACCTCAGAATGGAATAGTTGTATCATATATGGCAGGTACATGTTTTAAAATATCTTTCCTTGTTCTAAACAGGATAGTTGGTTGAATTACCTAATCTACTATTGCAAGAAGTAGAAGTCCCTTATATTTTCTTCTTTCACTTTTGTTGTTTCTTTTTTTCTATTTAAGTTTCTGATTCTTCTGGATTTTTTTTTAATGTAAACAATGAGGTATCTAACATTTTTTGCAGCTGGCCAGTCAATTGTTCCAGTTCTATTAACCCCATACATTTGATAGCAATATAAATAAATTGATGCTGCAAGTATACTCTTAAAATTCAACAGAAGACTGAATGAAGATTTTGAAATCTTGTTAACCAAAGTAAACAGAAACAGAGGCTTGTTTCTTCTTTCCAAGATGGATGCTTGGAAAGTCAACAGGGAAGTGAACCATTACCAAATGAAACATTAACTATGGTTATTTTGAGGACTTTTTTTTTTTTGCCGTACTCAACAGAACAACTGAAAATAAAAGATATTTTAACTTCAAATATTTATCTCAGGCAATAACTTTATGTAGTCTATATTTTTCCTCAAAAACAATTATGTAACTTTAGGAAACAAAACTGTACTATTTTGAATTTTGATCGGGTTCATTAAATGTTAAATGAGAAAAAAAATGAAATAGTCTTTCAAGTAGGCCAATGTGAAAAAAAAAACAGATTTAGTACAATTTTCTCCTATGATTCATAGCCTAGAAACAAACATTTCTCCTTTTTGATTTCCCAATGGTTTCTTAAGATAAATAATCCATGAAGGGACAAAATTTACATTTCTATAAATATAAAAAAGAAACTACCACTGGAAAAAAGAAGTTACTGTTTTTTTAGATGACTATTGATTCCCAAAGCACGTGGGGTATGTCTTTTTGATTACCATGCTAATAAAGATAATTCTTAAATATTTTTATTTTAGATTGCAGCCTTATTATGGTTGCTATAAACAAAAGTTAATAACTCTTGCTGAAGAACTATTCATTCATTGCACTGGGGGTTTGAAATGTTGAACGTTTTTATAATAAAATGAGCTAAATATAATGCATAGTTTGTACAAAATATAAATTTGCTTTTAAGAAGATTATACTGGGAGGGCGAGGTGGGTGGATCACCTGAGGTCAGGAGTTCGAGACCAGCCTGACCAACCAGTGAAATCCCATCTCTACTAAATACAAAAAATTAGCCGGGCGTGGTGGCATAGTCCTGTAATCCAGCTACTTGGGAGGCTGAAGCAGGAGAATCACTTGAATCCAGTAGGTGGAGGTTGCCATGAGCCAAGATTGCGTCATTGCACTCTAGCCTGGGCAACAAGAGCGAAACTCTGTCTCAAAAAATAAAAAAATAAAAATAAATAAAGAAGACTATATGAACTCATTGTTTCTAACACTGTAAACTCTGGCTGGGCATGGTGGCTCACACCTGTAATCCCAGCACTTTGGGAGGCTGAGGTGGGAAGATCGCTTGAGGCCAAGTGTTTTAGACCAGCCTGGGAAACATAGTGAGAACCCATCTCTACAAAAGTTAAAAAAAAAAAAAAATAGCTGGGCCTGGTGGCATGCCTGTGTAGTCCTGGCTATGCAGGAGGCTGAGGTGAGAGGATAACGTGTGCCTAGGAGGTCAAGGCTGCAGCTATGATCCTGCCACTGCACTCTAGCCTGGGTGGACAGAGTAAGACCCTGCCTCAAGACAAACAATCAAATACTATAAACTCTGTTATTAAAGCTTTTTCTGTTATGAATTCCCTAAGTTTTGATCTATCTTAAACCAAATGCATTTTAATGTGTTCCTTTAGCCAACATTTATTTCATTTATTCAATAGATCTTCACTGATACTGTGAATTAGGCTTAGGCACTGTTTAAATGTTGAGGATACGATGAGGAACAAAGGTTGACAAGGTCCCTGATCTCATGGAGTTTGGGAGAAACAGACAATAAACATGCAAGTAAGATAACTGTAGGTAATATTAGACATTATAAGAGAATTAACATATGGCATGAGAGAGAGTGAAGAAGGTGGACAGCATACAGGGGCACAGCTAGCTCCCTAATATGTGCTGAACACTGTACCAGGCCCTTGGGAAGAGGTGCCTGAGATCTGGGCTTTGGAGAAGACCAAATCCCATCTATGCTCAGAGGCCAACTTACCACGAGCTAATGCTGTTTCAGCCTCAGGGCCTGGCTTATCATGAGCTAATGCTGCTTCAGGTTCATTTGCATGTTACATAATGTTCTTGATGGAAGCCAGGTGGCAACCAGGGAGTGTTTTCAATGTAAATATTTTAGGGGAATTGTCCAAAGCCCTCTTAGAAGAAAGGGGCTTGCATATCTAAGGCTCAAGTAATCAGTTGTTTCTGTTCTCATTCTGAATATTCTCTTTCTTACCTAATTTTGTATATGTATACTTGTATACTTGAGATCTTTTTCTTTAAGAGAGCCTGCTTACCCCAACTTGTATAAGTTTCAAGCCCTGTGTAACCTGGTTTTGTTCTTGGCTTAGCCATTGTCTACCTGTGTGAGTCTAGGCAAGCTATTTAAACTCTTCATGCCTCAGTTTTCTCATTTTTAAAATGGAAATATTACCTAAATCATCAGATTGCATGAGCATTAACTGAAATTAAATAGTATTTCAAATGTTATACATAACACCTGGCACACAGTAGGTACTTCATAAGTGGTAGCTATTATTAATATATTATAATTATTAATATTATGATTATAAGCCCTCAAAAGTTTTATAATTCTGTTGGGGGAAAAAATCAACAGATGTAGATCCATGGGATACTAACACAGAACAGTCTCAAAAAACAGAACAAAACAAAAACAAAAAAACGCAACATCAACAGGATACACACAAATTCGTAATAAGTAGTTGCCAGCGCCTAGAGAGGGAGAATAATGGGTGTAGGAATAGAGGATTTCCAGTAAACCTGTAACATTGTATTTCTAATTCAATCTGAAATAAATATGATAAATATTATAACATTATCCTTATACTTTAAAAAAATTAGATATTTCAATAAATGGTAGCTATTAATAATACATAGGGAGGTTTGATTAATAACCCAATAATCTGGTATGTTTTGTTTACAGGAACATTGTGCTTTTCTCATATGAAGCTTCCTCTGGGCATGGTAGCACAGTTCCTGTAATGAACAGAAACTAGCAACCTCAGTGTCACAGTTCCAATATGTGATTGAATGTAACTTCATAAATGCCTAGTATGGTATTCAATGTTGGGTTTGGTGGAATAGTCAAAGCAAATATGCTCACGATATTAAACTCTTCCAAGATTTCCCTGTGTCATTGGAGAGTGGCACAAAGTAGCATAAATTGACTGGGGCTGTCCATGAAACTATTACAAATATGAAGGGAAAGGAGAAATCAATGTGTGCTGCAAACATCAATGAGCGCTTCATAGGACGTGTGATGTGAATTGGACCTTGGTGATGGGGTAGCTTTGGATAGGTGGGCCAGATGGCTTAGTATTCTAGATGTCAGAGGAGAAGAGAAATGTCTGGGAAGAATAAAAAACCATGTAAGGTTGGGTGGGAGGGAGACATGGAGGTCCTTAAGAAGAGCCTTAATGAAGTGTTGAAGAGTTATAAAAGCCTGTAAGCAATAACAATTTGAAATTTCATTTAAAAAAAATTGGATTGGTATTGAAAACATATGTAAAATTTTGTCTCTGTCAATAGTTCACTTCATATTCTAGTTGGCTAAGCCTTTGGTTCTGATATGATTTGGATCTGTGTCCCCACCAAATCTCATGCTCAATTGTAATCCTCAGTGTTGGAGGTGGGGCCTGGTGGGAGGTGATTGGAGATCATGGGGGCAACTTCTCATGGTTTAACACCATCCCCCCTTGGTGTTGTTGTCACAATAGTGAGTTCTTGTGAGATTTAGTTGTTTAAAAGTGTGTGGCATCTCCCCTGTCTTTCTCTTGCTTCTCCTCTGGCCATGTAAGATGTGCTTGCTTCCCTTTCACCTTCTGCCATAAGTGAAAGTTTCCAGAAGCGGAGCAGATGCCGGCGTCATGCTTCCTGTACAGCCTGTGGTACTGTGAGCCAATTAAACCTCCTTTCTTTATTAACTACCCAGTTTCAGGTATTCTTTATAACCATGTGAGAATGGACTAATGCAGGTTCTAAAGCCACAAAGAAGAGAAAATATTTCTTTCACCTTGGCACTGAATCCTTGGGTCACAAGTATGAGAAGTGACTTGGTCAGTCATGACTTGCCCAAACAATTAAGACTAGGGCTGATTCATTAATGGTCTGTTTTATTAATAATGGTTATTCAGCTAACAGAAAGGGAATACTTCCCAGACAATAAGGATGTCTAGAAACCAGCTTTAATAGGGCGTGGGTAACCCTGAATATCGGGACAAGGACTGCCCATTGGAGTGGGGGTATCCACCATATTCTAGGCAATTGTAGACAATAGATACTGCACCTAAATACATGTCTGTATGGCTAGACAGGGGAATAAGAAGTTCCAATAGTGAAATGGAGGAAATTTTAAAAATATTAAACAAAAAGCATTCCACTAAGAAGAGGGTCTTATGTAACTACCCTAACCATTTAGGCAATTTGAGTTAATGTCCTACTGCCTAACACAGGCCTGGGCATCCTGTCATGATTTCACACCTCTGTAAAGAATGGACAAGCAGAGAGCAGCAGGATAGATAATTACAAACAACTTCCTGGCTGAGGGCCAAGGATCACTTTGCAGGGAGTCAAGGTCCGGAAAAGATCAACAGGTGAAGACAGCAGCAAATCAGATATCCAGCCAGGGACACACTGAGCTTTGCGTTACTGTTGGAGAAAACTGGTCTCTGTTAACTCAGTTTAGACTGTGGATTGTTTCACATTCGCTAATAAAAATGGGTGTTAGATATGTTTCACACATTTCACACATTGTAGAAATGTTAGCAGGATGCATGTGATGATTTGATTGTTATTCTGTTGAGATTTAAAGAATTTCAATCTCCTCTACTTCTCTCCTCTCCTCTCCTCTTCTCTCCTTTTTTTCTACCTTCTGTCTTTCCTCCCTCCCCCACTCTAATAAGTACAATAAAAACACTGGACCTTTAAAATTCATATATGCTGCTTTTAAATGGGTAACTCTAAGTAACAAAGTTAAAATGTCATGATAATTTTTGGACATAAGTGTTAAAAGAAAAACTTTAGACAAATTTAATAGTTTAATTGGGCAAAGAACAATTCATGAATCAGGCAGCCCCCAGAACTAGAACAGGTTCAGAGAAACTCTGGGGCTGTGAAATGGTCACACACCATTTTTGGACAGAAAAAAGAAAGTGACGTGCCAGGTGGCTCACGCCTGTAATCCCAGCACTTTGGGAGGCCAGGGCGGGCAGATTACCTGAGGTCAGGAGTTCAAGACCAGCCTGGCCAACATGATGAAACCTCGTCTCTACTAAAAATACAAAAATTAGCCAGGTGTGGTGGCACATGCCTGTAATCCCAGCTACTTGGGAGGCTGAGGCAGGAGAATCATTTGAACCCAGGAGGCGGAGGTTGCAGTGAGCCAAGATCGTGCCACTGCACTCCAGTGTGGTGACAGAGCGAGACTCTGTCTCAAAAAAAAAAAAAACCAAAAAAACAAGAAAAAAGAAAGTGACGTATGAAAATGGAAGTGAAGTGCAGAAACAGCTGGCTTGGTTACACTTTGGCATTTGCTTATTTCAACATGGTTTGAAGAGTTGGCCACCTGTGATTGACTAAAGTCAAGCTGCTGTGATTGGCTGAGACACAGCTATTTGTTACAGAAGAATATTCCTAAATGAGGCTTTCAGTTTATTTACATACAAAGTTAGGTTGCAGTTTGTTACATAAGGACTCAAGCATGCAAGTACAGAGGCTTTGTCTCAGGCCAAGTTTAGTTTGATTTAACAGTTCTCTCCTTTTGGTCAACATCTCCATTTTGAGAGATTGACCCAAACTTTGGGCATTGATGCCACCCTCTGTCACTATCATAGGTGGACTTGTTTGGTCTCAGTGTGGAATTCACAAATCTTATTTGTTCACAGTATAAAATTCATAAGTTGCAATGTCACATCAGTTGAATAATTATGTTCTTGCTGAATTAATCAAAGTGAGAGCATTCAACACTCAATGAATGGCTGCATACAAAATTTTTAAGACTTGAGAAGATATAGCATACCAGCGGAACTAATATGATGACAATCAAGAAGATAATACCAAAAGACCAAAGCATACTTCTTAAGAGTCCTTATGAAATGAATCAAACCAAATCAAATAAGTCAAAGTTCAGGCAATAGAGGCAGCTCTACAGTATTTGCATCTAATTGATTATAGTCATTGTTTGGAGTGTTATGGTGATTAAGGACCATAGTTTGCTGTAAAATGGCCTGATTTAGAGTGGTTGACTTTTGTTGTTAGCCTGGTAACACAAGTCATAATAACTTGGAGACCCACTAGAAGAAATATGAAGATTAGAAAATCTTGAGAAACCCAAGCTTATTATCCACCTTTAGAATGCCTGCAAACCAAATGTTAATTGCTCTTGTAAACACATCCTATGTTTCTTTCTCTTGAAAAATTTCCTTAATGTATTTGATGGCAGTGTCTAAGGAAACAGCAGTATCAGCCACCTTGTAAATTAAGCTTTCTGTACTAACAAAATCAGAGAGATGGGTACAGCATACATTTTTATTCAGTACCAATCATAAGCCCCAAATTGAGGGAAAAAGGAGATTTAAAGCTTTATGATATTTTATTGCGTGGTGTTTATTGAACATGTATGTTATTATTCACCTTTTAGAGAGTGGCTTCTACACGTCTGAAGCCCTGGGAGATCTGATTGACCACAAACTTGAAGATTTTCTCCAATTTACAGATTAGCTTCAAATTCCATACAATCAGTACTCCGCTACCACCAAGAGTGAGCCCCCAGATACCCCACTGGAATCTTTCCTCAGTGGAAACTAGCTTAACTTTGTTTGTTTGATGATAATTTTGGTTATTGACCATTTTAGCCTCTGATTATAGGAGCTATTATGGAGACTTCCAGGGGAATGAATTTGAAAGGCAGGAGTGAGCTACGCCAAATAGCAAGATCCAAACAAGCAAGGAGACAGAACAGAATAAGGAGATTTTCTGAAGATCTGATATAGGCCTTTGGGGGTTGGAAAGAGGGCACCTAATTGTGTTTGAGCAGAAGTCAGTTAAATTTGGTAGCTTCCAACAAGGTCCAGTGGAAAATTTACTTTTTGGTGGCCCCTTTATAACATACTGTAAGGGAATATAATCACATTTAATGAAAAAAGATTCTACTGAATTTAATCCAGTGACATTATACAATTACTTGTACCCACATAGGTAATTCCAAGGTCTTGAGTGCATGATGTCTGGAAGCACAGTATATCTTTTGCACGCACCACTCAGATAGGTTTTCTACATTTGGTAACCATCAGGTTAATTGGAAAGGTTAGAGTGTTGGTTCTAGTAAGTATAGAAAGCAAGTAACAGTGATGTTTAGAACAGCAAAGATAGCTTTCGGCTATCTTCCTGTGGAATTTCAGCATTACTCTCATTGGGAAGATGGAGAGGTATTGGCACTGATGGAATTGTTTCCTGTTTGTTGTTGTTGTTGTTGTTTGTTTGTTTGTTTTGATATTAGCCCACAAACCCAATGATTGCTTTGTATTTTGTACTATAGCATAAGCTATAGCTAAAGCCATTCACTGATTATGGCTCCATGGATTTTCCTGTAAGGAAAAGGAAAGGATTAGGACAGCAGGAAATGAGAAAGAAAAGAAAAAAAGGATAAGCTTTTCTAATCACAGAGAAGTGTTGATCCATAATCTTGGGAAAGCTGTCCACATTGAGGATACTATTTGCTTCTGGGAAATTTTTCTGGCCAGCTTTACCTTAAATTTTCCAATAGACATACAGTTCCAAAAGTCTGAAGGTACCTTTTTGAGTTGTGAGATGTGGTTCCAAAGTTTGAAGCCTTGAAGTCTTATTTCAAGTAAGTACTTCAAGTAAGTAGTGAGAATAACTTGGTATAACCCCTTCCAATGGGGTTCAAAGGCAGTCTTCTTCTGATGTGGTTTCCAGAAGACCCAATCTCTGGTTTCTAGACCATAAAAAGTTTGATTGTCCTTAGTCAGTGGATCACAGAAAACTTCCTTTACCTGATGAAAATACACTCTGGCATAATGCATTAGAGCCTTGCAGTATTTAGTCATAGCAGGAGATGCATCAAGTTCTATTATTAGGATCATAGGCCTTCCAGTAACTATTTCAAAAGGGGTCAACTTATGTTTTCCAGTGAGAGTAGGTCTCATTGCCATTAAAGCCAATGTTACCTTTGGCCAAGGCAGCCCAATTGATTCTGTTAATTTTGCCAGTTTCAGGTTTAAGATGCCATTTGTTCTTTCAATCTTTTCAGAAGGTTGAGGTTGATAATGTCATTGTGCCCATAACACCTTATTTAACTGCTCTATAACTTGCCCAGTAAAATGAGTTCCCCCATCACTGGAGAGTTCTCCAGCAATGCTCCATAAAGGAAACATATTTTCTAATAATTTCGTAGCTGCTATCACAGCATCAACTTTCCTACATGGGAAAGCTTCAACCCAATCAGAAAGTATATAAACTTACAAGAAAATACTGATACACCATTGATGGTGGCAATCGAAAGAAGTCCATCTGTATGTGTTCAAATGGTCCACCAGGTGGTGGAAATACACCGCTTGAAGTTTTTATTTTCCCAGAATTATGAGTTCAACAAACCAAGCATTGGTTATAAACCATTTTAGCAATTTTGGAACAGTCACCTCACTGATATTCTTTTTATAATTTGGATCATTTTTCTGTTCCATGATGATCTGTGGAGGGCAGAGCTTTTAGCAACGAAGCCTTCAGAGACTCAGGAAGAACAGGGTGGCCATCCAGGCCCTCTGTGTATTCACACTTAAGATTCAATTTACACACTTTTAGATACCAATTTTGTTTTTCCCACAATGCACTGTTTATTAAATAGGCCGTCACAAGGGAGTTGACTTGGCTCAACCTCATGAAATTTGTTCAAATTGCATATCCTAACAGTTTCAGCACTAGCTGATTTAGCACAAAAATCTGTTAGGGCTTTCTCTTTATATCCAGGTTCAATTTTACAGGTATGGGCTTCAGTCTTAATAATGGGCAATCTGTGATGGTAACAATATAGCAGGAAGTTCATCTACTTGGAGTATATTTTTGGCAGGGGTCCCACTAGAAATGAAAAGCCATTGTTGTTTTCATAACATGACAAAATTGTGGACTACTCCAAAAGCATATAGTGTAAATATTTACTAATTTGTCCTTAGCTGTATGACAAGCCTAGGTGAGAGCAAAAAGCCCTGTGGGTTGAGCTGACTTAACTGGGGAAGAGTTGCCTTCACCATTAGCTCATTTTGAGTTGTAACAGCATATCCCTCCTGATATTTTTTCCCTTCTGAGTTTTTGGCATAGAACCCATCAACAAAAAGTTTAACTCAGCATTAGCCAATGCAGTATTTTGTAGATCAACATGAGGGGCCACTATCTCTGATATTATACTTAACAATTGTGGTATTCACCATCATCAGGCAGAGGTGGTAGAGAAGCAGGGTTAAATAGATTGCAGCATTTTATACGAAGATTAAGAAACAGGAGAAGAATTCAGTAAGATGTTAATTTACTTGCTGAAAAATGCTGAGTTTTGTTGGAATTTAATAGATTTTCCACAGCATATGAGACTTAGAAGTTAAGTGCATTTCCTAAAACTAGCTCAGAGGAAACTTCTGCCAACTTGGTTGCTGCTGTTACTACTTTTAAACAATTAGAATATGTCTTAGCTACTGAGTCTCAGTGCAAGCTATAATATGCAAAGGGCTTATACTTCCTTCCAAGTTCTTGGGTAAGAACTCCTAATGCCTGATTGTTACATTCATAAATGAACAAGGTAAAAGGCTTAATGTAATTTGGAAGTTCTAAAGCTGGAGGCTGTTGTAAGGCCAATTTTATTTGGTTAAAAGCTTGCTCATGACTTTCTTCCCAAGGTAAAGGTTCTGGTCCTGCATTTCTGGTGAGCTCATACAAATGTGAGGCCATTAAGAAAACATTCAGGACTTACGATCTTCAGTATCCTGCAAGTCCAAGAAAACCTCTTAATTGTCTTTTGGTTGCAGGTCAAGGAAAACTGAATAATTTTTATTCTCCCAGGCAAGAGGGAAATCCCTTAAGCACTCAAGTCATGTCCCAAATAGTAAACTCTTTCTCTTGAAACAGAAGTTTTTCCACCGAAGCCTGTGACCTTTTTGTACGAGTTGCTGTAAAAGGTAAATTGAGACAATTTCAAAGCATTTTTTAGTGGGAGAGCATGACAGCAGATCATCTACATATTGAATAAGACTATAATTCTGAGGAAGCTATACGGTTATTAAGTCTTTATGTAATGCCTGGGAAAAATAGGAAGGGGCTTCAGTAAGCCCTTATAACATTTCAGTTCAGGTGTACTGCTGATTTTTCCAAGTAAAAGCAAAAAATGTACTGACTCTCTTTGTGAACTGGAATGCTAAAGAAGACTGAGCAGAGATTTATTACTGAGAATCATTCTGAATCAGTGGGCATGTTAGATAATAAAGTATTAGGGTTTGGGACTATAGGAAACCTTGGTATTACAATTTTAATTGCCCATAAATCTTGAACAAATCTCCAACATTATTCATTTGGTTTTTTAACTGGTAGGATTGGAGTGTTGCAAGTACTGGTGTGTGGAATTATAAATCCTTATTTAATTAAATCCACAATTAGTAAGAGCTCTTGAATTGCTTGGGGTTTTAGTGGATATTGGGGGTTTAGTGGATATTGGGGTAATTTAGGCAAAGGTTTAGAATGATCAGTTTGGACTCTTATAGCTTCCACACTTTTAATCCTTCCTGCATCACTTGAAGAAGAAGCTCATAAACATTCAGTTATTTTAGAAAGGTCAGAGTTATTACAGGCCTGAGTTGCAGTCTTATCAATTTCAGCCTGTAGACAGCATAACAATTCTGGTTCAGGAATCAGGAAACTCTAAGATTATTTCTCCCTCTGGAGAGAATTATATGCCCTTTTAGCTTTGAAAGTAAGTATCACCCTAGCAAGTTTACTGGAGCACTACCACATATTTGAAATATATGTTTTTCTGAAAATGGCTTCAACATCAATTGGATAGGTTCAGATATGGGGACCTATTGAACTTGATTTGAAACTCCCACCACATAAATGACCTTTTTTTTCTTTATTTCTTCTAAAAAGAAAAAAGTGATACATGTGCAGAACATGCAGGTTTGTTACGTAGGTATACATGCACCATGGTGGTTTGCTGCACCTATTGACCTGTCCTCTAAGTTCCCTCGCCTCACCCCCACTCCCCAGCACGCCCTGGTGTGTATTGTTCCCCTCTCTGTGTCCATTTGTTCTCATTATTCAACTCCCACTTATGAGTGAGTACATGCGGTGTTTGATTTTCTGTTCCTGTGTTAGTTTGCTGAAGATGATGGCTTCCAGCTTTGTCCATGTGCCTGCAAAGGACATGATCTCACCCCTTCTTATGGCTGCATAGTATTCCATGGTATATATGTGTCACATTTTCTTTATCTAGTCTATCATTGATGGGCGTTTGGGTGGGTTCCACGTCTTTGTTAGTGTAAATAGTGCTGCAATAAACATATGTGTGCATGTGTTTTTATAGTAGAATGATTTATATTCCTTTGGGTATATACCCAGTAATGGGATTGCTGGGTCAAATGGTATTTCTGGTTCTAGATCCTTGAGGAATTGCCATACTGTCTTCCATAATGGTTGAACTAATTTACATTCCTACCAACAGTGTAAAAGTGTTCCTATTTCTCCACAGCCTCACCAGCATCTTTTGTTTCCTGACTTTTTAATAATTGCCATTCTGACTGGCAAAAGATGGTATCTCATTGTGGTTTTGATTTGCAAGAAATGACCTTTTTTACTCTGAGGGATTTGTTGGCTTACTAGTGGGGCTTACGGTAGATAGATAAGGTGGCTCTGGTATCCACCAGGATTGTACAAGGTTCCCCATTTTTTTCAACTGTTGTTTCTTCAGGTTTATTTAAGGGTATTAGGAGGAGTCATTTACTGTAGAATCTATTGGAGTCTCCTTAATGTTGACTAATATCACAAGAGCTAAAATCTTTTGGACTCATTCTAGTGAGAAACCAATCTCGCCTAAAGGGAGGAGGTTTATGGTGGACTGATATAAAAGCAGACCATCTCTTTTCCAGTGTCCTGGTTGTTTTCAATGAAGGCAAGCACCTGGGGTAAATAGTTTCTTATTTTAGGACCTCTTGGTTGTGATGTAAAATAAAAACAAGAAGGTCCCTTTGGTCTATGTTCTTGTAATTGTTGTAATTGGAAAAACATATGCTTGTTAGCTTTCTGGGATTTTTTCTTGCTGTAGAGTCCTCTCTAATGTTCAGTTAAGGCCAGCAATTCAATCATATCTGTAACTTCCCATCCTGATTTATGTTTTTTAAATTAGGCTACTAAGTTTGAGATGAAGTCCTTTTATAAAACAGTTAATGCATTTTCAGTCCCTGCAGGAAATACTCCTTATTGTAATTCAAGCCTAGAATATTTTACAAATAGTATTTCTAAAAGGGCTTTGTAATCTGAAGCTGCTTCATCCTTTTTTTTTTTGTCTGTAAGATTGTATAATTGACCAATTTTTGTGGAAAAATCTTAGGAATTTAACCGAAAATGTTTTCAGCAATGTTTCTAACTCCTTTTGGTTCATCTCATGAGGAGGTTTTAGAGGGGTCTTTAATATCCTTCCAAGGTTTGTCCCATTCTGCTTCTGCCATCCATTTGTGAGCTTCATCAAGCCCCAATATCATGTGAATAAATTGGTAAAGGTCAGGGATTCCTGCATTGTAAGCTCCTATGAGGATTCTAAATTCCTCCATAAATTTTTGAGAATTTTCACGTGTGTTATGGGATTCCTTTACAATGTCTCTAAGCTCAGTTTTAGACTATGGTGTAAAGGTGGTTACAGCAGGCAAGCCTGGCTGATCAGAGGGACTCACTTTGTAAGGAATCTAACTTCTCTTTTAAAAAAATTAATCTTCAGAGTGAAAGGGAAATTTAGCAAAAAGATTAGAAGACTCAGAGTAGGTAGAGGCTGGTTGCAGTGGCTCATGCCTGTAATCCCAGCACTTTGGGAGGCTGAGGTGAGCAAAGCACCTGAGGTTAGAAGTTCGAGACTAGCCTGGCCAACATGATGAAACCCCATCTCTACAAAAAATACAAAAATTAGCGGGGCATGGTGGCACGTCCCTGTAATCCCAGCTATATGGGAGGCTCAGTGGGGCAGGAGAATTGCTTGAACCCAGGAGATGGAGGTTGCAGTGAGCTGAGATCACACCACTTCACTCCAGCCTGGGTAACAGAGCGAGACTGTCTCAAAAACGAAAATGAAATGAAATAAAGAGTATTTAGGTAGAAACAGATAAAGAGAATGAATAGTCAGAGTTAATTCAGCCACAATACAGTCCTTTTTTGTCATGTCATCAGTGTGTTGCATATGCTTTTCATTTGCCTTTTGTAAGGAATCCTTTATGGAGACAATTTTTAAGTTATTTAATATTTTAAAGGCCTCTGCATAACAATTGAAAAATTCATTCCATTGCTTTTGTGGAGTCTTTGAGCCCTTCCTTTATAATGTGCCTGCAAGTAAACAATTCTATCTAAATTAAATCTTCCCCATTGTGACCATCTTAATTCTAAGCTGTCTCTAATAAGGTTAACCCATTTTTCTGAAAATGCACCCATTCTAGGCCCATAATTCTTATACATAAAATTAGCTGGAATCCCAGAAGGTGGAGCCCCAGATTGAAACAAACCCATTAACAAAAAGGTACCTACTTTAGGCCTCTAACTGAATCTAATCCAGTTAATTATTAAATCCAATTAGGTCCTGCACCCAATCCAGTCTAATTATGTCTCAAACTCAGAAAGCTCAGAACACAAATGAGTAAAGCTCAAAATCTGAGAGTAAACTCACACATAACCTCCAGTTTCAAACAAGAGTATAGTGAGCACAATGGGCTTGATGGGTACCTCACCTGGTTGCCTGGTATTCCTGGCAGGGGGGTCACAGGACTCTTACTTGGGATCTTCACTTCTGACACCAAATCTGCTAAAAGAAGAACAGAGTTTAATTGAGCAAAGAGTGAGTCACAAATCAGACAGACCCATGAACAAGAACTAGTTCAGAGAAACTCCAGGGCTGCACATGATTGGATAACATTTATGGACTTAAGAAAGTGACATACTGTATTGGTCCATTTTTACATTGCTATAAAGATACTACCTGAGACTGAGTAGTTAATAAAGGAAAGAAGTTTAATTGACTCACAGTTCTGCATGGTTGGGGAGGCCTCAGGAAACTTACAATCATGGTGGAAGGCGAAGGGGAAGCTGACACCTTCTTCACAAGGCAGCAGGAGTGAAAGAACAAGTGCAAGGAAGTGCCACACTTTAAAATCATCAGCTCTCCTGAGAACTCACTCACTATCACAAGAATAGCATGGGAGAAAATGCCCCTGTGATCCAATCACCTCCCACCAGGTCCCTCCCTCGACATGTGGGGATTACAATTCGAGATGAGATTTGGGTAGGGACACAGAGCCAAACCATATCACATACAGAAAACACAAATGAGGAACAAAAACAGCTGTATTTGTACAGCTCACAATTTGCCTTATTTGAATACAATTTGCCTTATTTGAAGAGCTGGCCACCTGTGTTTGACTAAGCACAGCTGCTGTGATTGGCTGAGACTCAGCTATTTGTTACAGAAGCATATTCCTAAGTTATGTTTTCAATTTACATACTAAATTACATTGCGGTTTATTATCTAAGGAGTCAACTGTGAGAGTACAGAGGCTTCTTTAGGCCAAATTTAATTTGATTTAACATAAGAATAATGACAATTTGTGACATTAAATATATGATTTAAGTCAATGAACTTTAAATATTTTTGATTATGTAAGATATAGCTCCTATTGGGGGCACATGCCTAAAAATTCTATTAGTACAGTAGTAAATTCAATTAGTACAGAAGTAATTCAATTAGTACAGTAGTAAATGTATATAATTTATAAGTTGAAGTTTTACTATGTTCTTCCCATACCTCAATAGATTAACTTGTGTAATTTTAGGAATGTCTGACCTCCCACCTCCCATTCTAAATCCCAACAACTTCACATAACAACTTAAATAGCTATTATTTTATTTTGTTTGATTTTTTAAAATGTTTTTTAGAGACAGGGTCTTTCTGTGTCACACAGGCTGGAGTGCAGTGACATGATCATACCTCACTGCAGTCTCAAACTCCTGGGCTTAACCAATTCCCCTCCCTCAGCCTCCTAAGTCATTGGGACTACAGGCATATGCCACATACCTGGCTAATTTTTTTTTTTTTTTTTTTTTTGAGAGATAGTACCTTGTTATGTTACCCAGGCTGGTCTCAAACTCCTGGGTTCCAGTGATCCTCCTACCTTGGCCTCCCAAAGTGCTGGGATTACAAGTATGAGCCATTGTGTCTAGGCTTTATTATTTTAAAGAAAGGGGTTTTTCATATTCTCATAATCCTAATCACAGGAAAGGAAACAATATATTAAAATTTTCAAAATTTAATATTTGTTGTCAATATTGTGCTTTCTGGATTTACCTTCTATCTCATCAAACCAATACATAAGATTCACAAGGAGGAAGCAGGGCAAGATGGCCAAATAGAAGCCTTCATCGATGATCCTCTCCACAGGAACACCAAATCAAACAACTACCCACACAAAAAGGCACTTTCATAAGAACCAAAAATCAGGAAAGCAATTACAGTTCCTGGTTTTAACTTCATATCACTGAAAGAAGCACTAAAGATGGTAAGAAAGACAGTCTTGAGTTGCAGATGCCACCCATTCCTCATTCCCCAGCAGTGCCTCTGTGGCATGGAGAGAGAATCTGTGTGCTCAGGGGAGGGAGAGCACAGTGATTGCAGGACTTTTCATTGGAACTCAGTACTGCCCTCTCACAGCAGAAAACAACACTGGGCAGAACTCAGCCAGCGCCCAGGGAAGGAGCATTTAGACCAGCGCTAAGCAGAGAGGAATCACCCATCCTAGTGGTTGGAACCTTAGTTCTGGCAAGCCTCACCACTGTGGGCTAAAGTGCTCTGGGGTTCTAAATAAACTTGTAAGGCAGTCTAAATAAACTTGTAAGACTGCAATTCCTGGGCAAGTCCTGGTGCTATGCTGGGCTTGAAGTCAGTAAATATAGGGGGCACATGACTGAGTAAGATACCAGCTGGGATCACCAAGGGAGTGCTTGTGTCTCCCCTCACCCCCGCCAACCCCAGACAGTGCAGCTTAAGGAGAGGAAAGGGAAGAGTAAAGAGGACTTTGTATTACAACTTGGATACCAGCTTAGCCACAATAGGATAGGACAGCAGGTAGAGTCCTGAGGCCCCCACTCCAGGCCCTAATGCCCAGATGGCATTTCCAGATACACCCTGGGTCAAAAGGGAACCACTGCCTTGAAGGGAAGGACATAGTCCTGAAAAGATTCATCACCTGCAGACCAAAGAGCCCTTGGGCCCTGAATAATCAGCAGTGGTAGCCAGGCAGTACTCACCATGGACCTTGGTGAGATTCAGAGACATGCTTGGTTTCAGGTATGACCCAGTACATTCCCAGCTGTTATAGCTATGGGAAGAGACTCCTTCTGTTTGAGAAAAGGTGAGGGAAGAGTGAAGGGGACTTTTGCTGCTTAGGTACCAGCTTGGGCACCATGGTGTAGAGCACCAAGTAGGCTCCTGGAGTGCCTGATTCCAGGCCCTGACTCCTGGATAGCATCTCTGGACCTGCCCTGGAGGGAAGGACAAGAGCCTAGCTGGCTTTGCCATCTGCTGATTGTAGAGCCCTAGGGCCTTGAGCAAACATAGGCAGTAGCCAGGCAATGGTTACTGTGGGCCTTGGGCAAGACCCAGTGCTGTACTGCCTTCAGGTCTAACCCAGTGCATTCCTAGTTGTGGTAGCATGAGGGTGCTTGTGTCACTCCTCTCCCACCTCCAGGTAGCTCAGCAGAGAGAGAGAGAGACTGAGACTCTTGTTTGATTGGGAAAAAGTAAGAGAAAAGAATAAGAGTCTCTGCCTGGTAATCCAGATAATTCTTCCATATCTTATCCAAGAACACCAAGGAAGTACCTCTATGAGTCTGCAAAGAGCCACAGCATTACTGGGATTGGTGCCCCATAATGCAGATATGGTTGGAGTGACCAAAAACTTAGATCACATCATTCAAGTCATTTTCAATACCTAGAACACCTTCCCAAGAAGGATGGGTACAAACAAGCCCAGATGGCAAATACTGCAATAAATACCTAACTCTTCAATACCCAGACACCAATGGACATCCATAAGCATCAAGATCATCCAGGAAAACATGATCTCACCAAATGAACCAAATAAGTCACCAGGGACCAATCCTGGAGAGATAGAGATATGTTACCTTTCAGACAGAAAATTCAAAATAGCTGTTTTGAGGAAACTCAAAGAAACTCAAGATAACACAGAGAAGGAATTCAGAATTCTATTAGACAAATTTAACAAAGAGATTGAAATAATTAAAAATAAGCAGAAATTCTGGAGTTGAAAAATGCAATTGACATACTGAAAAATGCATCAGAGTCTCTTAACAGCAAAGTTGATCAAACAGAAGAAAGCACTAGTAAGCTTGAAGACAGGCTGAACATACACAGTAAGAGGAGACCAAAGAAAAAGTTAAAAAGAAAGAAGCATGCCTGCTGAATTTAGAAAATAGCCCCAAAAGGGCAAATCTAAGAGTTACTGGCCTTAAAGAGGCAGTAGAGAGAGAGATTAGAGTAAAAAGTTTATTGAAAGAGATAATAACATAGAGCTTCCCAAACCTAGAGAAAAAGATCAATATTTAAGTGCAAGAAGGTTACAAAACACCAAGCAGATTTAACCTAAGTAAGACTACTTCAAGACATTTAATAATCAAACTCCCAAAGGTCAAGAATAAGAAAGGATTCTGAAAGCAGCAAGGGAAAAGAAACAAATAACATACAATGGAGCTCCAGTAAGTCTGGCAGCAGCAGACTTCTCAGTGGAAACCTTAAGGCCAGGAGAGAGTGGCATGACATATATAAAGTGTCAAAAGAAAAAAAACTTTTATTCTAGATTAGTATATTTAGTGAAAATATCCTTGAATCATGAAGGAGAAATACTTTCCCAGATGAACAAAAGCTGAGGGATTTCATCAACACCACATGTATCCTACAAGAATGCATTTCTTCATTGACCACTGGTCATTCAGGAGCATATTGTCTAACTTACATGTGTTGTGTAGTTTCCAAAATTCCTATTATTATTGATTTCTAATTTTATTCCATTGTGATCTGAGAAGATACCTGACTTTAAGATAATTTCAATTTTTTTTTGAGGTTTTTAAGACTTGTTTTGCGGCCTAACATATAGTCAGTCCTTGAGAGTAATCCATGTGCTGAGGGGAAGAATGTGTATTCTGCAGCTGTCAGATGAAGTGTTCTTCAATCTGAAAGAAAAGGATGTTAATGAGCAGTGAGAAATCATCTGGAGGTGCAAAACTTACTGGTAATTGTAAGAACACAGAAAACTACAGAATATTATAAGACTACAATTGTGGTGCATAAACTACTCATATCTTGAGTAGAAAGACTAAATAATGAACAGATCAAAAATAATAACTACAACAACTTTTCAAGACACAGTACAATAAGATAAATAGAAACAACAAAAAGTTAATAAGCAGGGGACAAAGTTATAGTGTACAGTTTTTCTTAGTTTTCTCTTTGCTTGTTTGTTAGTTTATGCAACCAGTGGCAAATTATCATCAGTTTAAAATCATGGGTTATAAGATATTATTTGCAAGGTTCTTGATAACCTCAACCAAAAAGATATACACAGATACACAAAAAATAAAAAGCAAGAAATTAAAACATACTACCAGAGAAAATCACTTTCACTAAAAGGAAGACAGAAATGAAGGAAAGAAGGAAGAGCAGACCACAAAACAATCAGAAAACAAACAACAAAATGGCAGGAGTAAGTCCTTACTAATAGCATTTAATGTAAATATACTAAACTTTCCAATCAAAAGATGTAGAATGGCTGAATGGATAAAAAAGTAAGACCCACTGATCTGTTGCCTACAGAAACACACTTCATCTATAAAGAACACATAGCCTGAAAGTAAAGGGATGGAAAAAGATATTCCATGCTAATGAATACCAAAAAAAAAAAAAAAAAAAAAAAAGAGGAGGAGTGGCTACACTTATGTTAGACAAAATAGACTTCAGGACAGAAACTATAAAAAGATACAGTTCATTATATAATGATAAAGGGGTCAGTGTGGCAAGGGGATACAACAATTATAAATATATATGCACCCAACACTGTAGCTCCAAGAATATATAAAACAAATATTATTAGAGCTAAAAAGAGAGATAGACTCCAATATAAAAATAGCTGGAGACTTCAATACTCTACTTTCAGCATTGGACAGATCATTCAAAGAGAAAATCAACAGGAAAAAAATCAGACTTAACCTGCACTGTAGGCTAAATGGAACTACCAGATATTTACAGAACACTTCATCTGACAGCTGTAGAATACACATTCTTCTCAGCACATGGATTACTCTCAAGGACTGACCATACGTTAGGCCACAAAAAAGTCTTCAAAAAATTCAAAAAAAGTTGGAATTATCTTAAATTCAGGTATCTTCCCAGATCACAATGAAATAAAATTAGGAATCAATAACAAGAGGAATTTTGGAAACTATACAAACACCTGTAAGTTAAACAATATGCTCCTGAATGACCAGTGGTCAATGAAGAAATAAAGAAATAAATTACCAAATTTCTTGAAACAAATGATAATGGAAACACAACATACCAAAACCTATGGGATACAGCAAAAGAGGAAAGTTTATAGCTATAAGCACCTATATCAAAAAAGTACAAAAACTTCAAATAAATAACCTAATGATGCATTTTGAGAACTAGAAAAGCCGGAGCAAACCAAACCCAAAATTAGTAGAAGAAAAGAAATAATAAAGATCAGAGCAGAAATAAATGAAATTGAAATGAAGAAAACAATTCTAAAGATAAATGAAACTAAAAGTTGGGTTTTTGAAAAGGTAAACAAAATGACAAACCTTTGGCAAGACTAGGAAAAAAGAAAAGATACGAATAATAAATTAGAGATGAAAAAGGAGACATTACAACCAATATTACAGAAATTCAAAGGATCATTATAGGCTACTATGAGCAACTATATGCCAATAAACTGGTAAACCTGGAAGAAATAAATTCCTAGACACATACAGCCTACCAAGATTAAACCATGGAGAAATCCAAAACCTGAACAGACCAATAACAAGTAATTAGATTGAAGCCATAATAAAAGCCTCCCAGCAATGAAAAGTCCAGGATTCAATGGCTTCACTGCTGAATTTTACCAAACATTTAAACAAGAACTAATAACAATCCTACTCAAACTATTCCAAAAATAGAGGAGAAGGGAATGCTTCCAAACTCAACATTTGAGGACTGTGTTTACCCTGATACCTAAACCAGACAAAGACTCATTAAAAAGAAGAAGGAGGAGAAGGAAGAGAAGAGGAAGAAGAAGGAGAAGGAGAAGAAGAAGATGATGGCGACTTCAGGCCAATAACTCTGATGAACATTGGTGCAAAAATCTTCAATAAAATACTAGCAAACCAAATTTAACAACACATTAAAAAGAATATTCATCATGACGAAGTGGAATTTATCCAGGGGTGTAAGGATGGCTCAAACATACAGAAATTAATCAATGTGATACATCATGTCAACAGAATTGTAGGACAAAAACAATATGATCATTCAATTGATGCTGAAAAAGCATTTGATAAAATTTAATATCCCTTCATGATTTAAAAAACCCTAAAAAAAAACCGGGTATAGAAGGAACATACTTCAACACAATAAAATCCATATATAACAGACGCATGATTAGTATCATACAGAATGGGGAAAAACTGAAAGCCTTTCCTCTAAGACCTGGAACACAGCAAGGATGCCTACTTTCATCACTAGTATTCAACATAGTACTGGAAGTCCTAGCTAGAGCAATCAGATGAGAGAAAGAAACAAAGGCATTCAAATTGGAAAGGAAGAAGTCATATTATCCTTGTTTGCATACGGTATTATCTTATATTTTTAAAAACCTAAGCCTCCTCCAAAAAATGATTAGGACTGATAAAAATTCAGTAAAATTGGAGGTTACAAACTCAACATGCAAAAATCAGTAGCATTTCTATATGCAAACAGAGAACAATCTGTAAAAGAAATCAAGAAAGTAATCTTGTTTACAATAGCTACAAATAAAATACTAGGAATTAACTGAAGAGGTGAAATACCTGTGCAATGAAAACTATAACACACTCATGAAAGAAACTGAAGCAGACTCAAAAATATGTAAAGATATTTCATGTTCTGGATTGAGTCAATATTGTTAAAATGTCCATACTATCCAAAGCAATGTACAGATTCAATGCAATCCTTATCAAAATAAAAATGACATTCTTCACAGAAATAGAAAAAAATCCTAAAATTTATATGGAACTATAAAAGACCCAAATAGCCAAAGCTATCCTGGGCAAAATAGCCAAAACTATCCTGAGCAAAAAGAAAAAAACTGGAGGAGTCACATTACCTGAACTCCAATTATACTACAGAGCTATAGTAACCAAAAGAGCATAGTACTGGCATAAAAACAGACACATAGCCAATAGAACAGAAGAGAGAACCCAGAATCAAATCCAAACATCTACAGTGAACTCATTTTTTGCAAAAGTGCCAAGAACATGCAGTGTGGGAAAGGACAGTCTCTTCAATAAATGGTGCTGGAAAAACTGGATATCCTTATGCAAAAGAATGAAACTACACCCCTTTCTCTTGCCATATAAAAAATCAAATGTAAATAGATTAAAGACTAAAATCTAAGACTTCAAACTATGAAACTCCTCAAAGAAAACATTGGGGAAACTCTAGGATGTTGAAGTGGGCAAAGATTTCTTGAGTAATACCTCATAAGCACACGCAACCAAAGCAAAAATGGACAAATGGGATCATATCAAGTTAAAAAACTGCACAGCAAAGGAAACAATCAACAAAGTGAAGAGACAACCCACAGAATGGGAGAAAATATTTCCAAACTATCTAATAACGGATTAAAAACCAGGAAAATAAGGAGCTCAAACAGCTGTATAGGAAAAAAAGTCTAATAATCTAATTTAAAAATGGGCAAAAGATACGATTAGACATTTTTCAAAAGAAGACACATAAATGGCAAACAGGTGTATGAAAAGGTGCTCAACATCATTGATCATCAGAGAAATGCAAATCAAAACTACAATAAGATATCATTTCAACCCAGTTAAAATGGCTTTTATCCAAAAGATGGGCAATAACAAATGCTGGCGAGGATGTGGAGAAAATGGAGCCCTTGTATACTGTTGGTGGGAATGGAAATTAGTACAACTACTATGGAGAATTACAGTACAACTACTATGGAGATTCCTCAAAAAGCTATATGATACATTGTACAATCCAGCAGTCCCACTGCTAGGTATATACCCAAAAGAAAGGAAATCAGGATATCAAAGAGCTATCTGCACTTTCATGTTTAATGCAGCACTATTCACAATAGCCAAGATTTGGAAGTGATCTAAGTGTCCATCATCAGATGAATGGTCAAAGAAAATGTGGTACTTATACACAATGGAGTACTATTCAGTCATAAAAAAGAATGAAGTCTCATCATTTGCAACAACGTGGGTGGAACTGTAGGTCATTAAGTGAAAGCAGCCAGACACAGAAAGGCAAAGTTTGTATGTTCTCACTTTGTGTGAGAGCTGAAAATTAAAGCAACTGGACTCATGGAGATAGAAGGTAGAAGGATGGTTACTAGAGGCAGGGAAGAGTAGTGGGGCATCAGGGGGAAGTGAGTATGGTTAAGGGGTACAAAAAATGGAAAAAAATGAATAAGACCTAGTATTTGATAGCACAACAGGGTAATTATAGTAAATAATGACTTAATTGTACATTTAAAAATAACTAAAAGAATATAACTAGATTGTTTGCAATACAAAGGATAAATGCTTGAAGGGATGGATACCCCATTTACCATGATGTGATTATTACACATTGCATGCCTGTATGAAAATATCTCAGGTACCCCATCTATATAAATACCTACTATGTACACACAAAAACTAAAATTTAAAATAAAAAATAAAAGGATTCTCAAGAAACAGTATGAGGTGGAGTAGAAAGCTGTTGGGAGCTGGTGCAGGGCAAGAAATCAGGGACAGGGGAGACATTTTTAAAAATTCAATTTTATTTTCCATGTGTTGTGTCATAGGCACAAGGTACACCAAGCTGTAGAAGAGATTATCTTTCTCCTTAAGTTATTTTTAAAAATCATAGTAACTTAGAGAAATTTGTCTTTTTAGGAGGAAAGAACGAGGTATCCCTAATTATCCAAGCATTAGCTTAACCCACCTAAGAGAGACAATGGTTAGAAACAGTAAAGTTGTTCCCACTAGTTAATGACTACTAATTGAATACCCATTCTGTGTCATATTAATTTCTATATATTATCTCATTTAATACCCTCAAGAATTTCTCATAAGATAGGCATTGTTATCACTGTTGTACATAGAAGGAAATGGAAGCTCAGATACGTAAAGTAGTTTGTACAAAGTCAACAGCTGATAAGTGGTCTAGCTAGGATTCCAACCCAGTGCAAAGTAGTTACTATTGACTGAGTGTTTCTTACGTGCCAGGCAGTGATAGTATCTCATAGTATCTAATAACTTTCAAGAACAACCCTCTGAAGTACCATTATTTTGTGCAAATTACAAATCAGGAATCTGGGACTCTGAGAGTTGCTAATGGCACACAACTGCCAAGTGACAGGTTGTTTGACCCCTTTCCTTGATTGTGCTTCCCCTGGAGGTGGGACAAGGAAATGTTAGGGCAAGGAAGAGACAGATCATGACTCTTGAGGAGCAGCCTGTCAGGGGAAGTTATGAAGCGATGGTGGATTCCAGTGGCCTAAATGGGAATTACTTGCGTATAGACTCATTTATATCCATAATAACATATGCTATCTGTAAATAGTTGGGTATGCTTTAGCTAAATGTTTAGTAAATTTGCTTTTAATCTCATCCATAGAGCATAAACATTACATTCTTCCCAGGAAACTTCTAGACATAAAGGCTCAATTTAAGAACAATGGCAAGGGATTGACTGTGTTTAACATGAATCCTACTGACTTTACTGACCATCTCAGACTTTATACTGGTGCCCAGGCTGACAAAGACCCCTCAGACTGGATCTCTCCACTTTGTTGGAAGAATAATGATAATAGAATTTATTTTCAGCCTGTTCTTGAAACTTGCTGTTCCCATTAATCCTCATTATCTTCCTTTAGTCTTCTGAGTCATCTCACCTGAAAGTCTTAGAGCTCTGCTTCATTTTAGGAACCGCAGGCAACCATGTAGGTAAATAAAGTTTTTATTCTTCCCTGATCTCATAAAAGTAGAGTTGTGACTCAGTTATATTCTCCAGAGAGCCAAAGTTATATGTGTTCAGGCAAGGAGTTAGTCACACAAACAGAGCGGGGTTGCTAAGCAATGTAATACACATTTCATTAATTACAACAATGGCACTTTTGCTCTTGGTGCCCTTGATTATGGGGGATTCCAAGTTGAAGCCCTGAGGACATAGGAACAGTGAGGTCCAGAAGGGCCCATATGTGGTGTCTTTTGGTTCAACCCCATCATCTTATTTTTCCTTGTCAAATCTTTTTGGATGATTTCACACTTTGTGGTCAGGAGTAAAACAGTAAGACATGAAAATGGGAGCCAGGGCTGATGAGCGGGTCAGTCAGCTGAGATATTAACATATTAGGGCTTTATTTGTGTGCAGGCATGTGAAATAATTCAACCCTAAAACACCCACAGCTGACTTCCCCTGTTTTTTTTTTTTAAGGTTCCAGCTTACATATCAATTTTTTCCAAAAGCAACCCCAAAAGGATTAGGTGTTTTCTGGTATGGATATTTGTTATTTCTGGTTATATTATTGTTGTTTCTTGTTGTTAACATCTAAAACCCTACCAAGTTTAGGGAGGAATTGTCTTATAGTAGTATTTGTGGGATCCTTTACTCCTTGTACCACTGAGGAAGCTGTAGAGGGGAACATCTTTCTCTCCCAACCCCTAACAATCTAGGTCTCACCCAATCTGACCCTACTTTTTGGAATTTTAGATCACAAGTGAGTGACACAAAGATAAAAGAGATGGCCAGAATTCATTTCCTGTTTCCAGGGGCAGGGGTAGCTGCCTCATGGAAGAATTGTTCTTTCCACTTGGTGTTTGGAGCCTTCTGGGATCCTCCTGTTATAGTAGGTAGCTAGTCAGGTATGAGCAGGGCAGGAGAGGGCTCCCCCAACCCACACAAGGAGTGTTGGGCAACCATCAGTGATAGTCAGGTTGTTGTTAGCTGTACCTCTAAAGTAATAATTGGTCACAGCCGGCACCAGGGAAGGGCATTCTCCTAATAGGTAAAACACACCTGAAACTGGTGATCAGCGGCTTCCCAATAAGATCTCAGGAGTGGGGAGAAGTAATGGAAGACCCTGGAAGTATGTCAACATATAAAACCCCAAGTCAAGTGGTAAAGCCATGCACTTGGTCTCTCAAATTGCCTGCTTGGCCCTCTTCCAAGTGTGCTTTCCTTCCTTTCATTACTGCTCTAATAAGCTAACTTAGTTTTAATAAACTAACTCCTGCTCTAAAACTTGCCTTGGTCTCTCCTTCTGCTTTATGTCCCTCAAATTCTTTCTTCTGAGGAGACAAGAATTGAGGTTGCTGCAGACCTGTACGGATAACTACTGCCATTAACATATTTTGGTGCTGTGTGTCTCAGAAACCTTCCTCTGGTAACACTCTCACTTTCTGAGCTTGCTCTTCCAGCCCTTCTAGATCCTATGAACCACATATTGAAGTCCCTCTCCCCATAGCCTTCCAGAGTCTTTTTATCTAAATCAGCCTGAATCATTTCCCAAACTTGACCCAGGAACCCTGATTACGAGCCATTTTCCCATGAGCTCTCAAGAGCATCTGTATTAGTTTCTGATGGTTGTTGTAACAAATTATCACAAATTTTATGGATTCAAGTAACACAAATGTATTCCGTAACACTGCTAGAGGCTGCAAATCTGAACTCAGTATCACTGGACTGAAATCACGTATTGGCAAGACTGTGTTTCCTCCAGAGACTCTAAGGGGGAATTTGTTCCTTGCCTCTTCCAGCTTCCAGTTTCTGGTGGTTGCCAGAATTCCATAGTTTATGGTTTGTGGTTGCATCATTCCATTCTCTGCCCCAGTGGTCACATTGCCTTATCATCTTCTGTCTGTATCAAACCCTTGCCTCCCTTTTATAAGAACATATGTGATTGTATTGAGGGCCTACCCTGATAATCCAGGATAATCTCCCATCTCAAGATCCTTAACTTAATCACACCCACAAAGACCCTTTTTTGCCATATAGGGGAACATTCACAGATTCTAAGGATTGGGATGTGGATATCTTGCGGGGGGCGGGGGGCGGGGGGCATTTTTCACCTACCCCAGTATCCTCAACTGTATGCTCAAGAGTTCTGCAGCTCTTTTGGTCCATTTACTTGCCTGTCTCCTGTACTAGACTGTGAATTCTTGGAGCTCAGAAGCAATTTGTCGTGCCTATCATTTATCCCTGGTGCTACCCTTCTGGTAGGCACACAAAAATACTTGAATGAATCAATAAACAAATTAAATTCAAGATGCAATTCTTTTTGCATCTGTTTTTTAGCACAAGTTTGGAAATTTAAAAATTTAGGAGGAAATTGTATCTCTTGTAGTAGGCACATAGGTTTCAACACAATTTCTCTGTTTAATAGAGTTAGTTTGCTTTTGAACTTCTAGTGGCTCTTCTGTACGATAACCCTATGTCAGAAGATGTGAAGCATGCAGACGCCATCCAGCTCCCAGGGCAGGTATTGCTAATCTTTTCTGAAAAGTGCAAACACGGCCTTAGAATCTTTGACACAATGTTCCAGGCAGCCAACTCAAGGCAGCTGAGTGAAGTTGAACTGCAAGATAAAACTTTTCACGTCATTACACTCAGAAGATTAAAAAAAAACCAAACTGCTCAGTCTGGTCCCACTTTGCTCAGAGACTCTCATTATTTCTTTTCTTTTTGTTTGAGACAGGATCTCACTCTGTTGCCCAGGCTGGAGGGCAGTGGTGCAATCTTGGCTCACTGAAACCTCTGCCTCCTGGGTTCAAGCAATTCTCTTGCCTCAGCCTCCTCAGTAGCTGGGCCTACAGGTGCCCGCAACCACATCTGCCTAATTTTTGTATTTTTGGTAGAGATGGGGTTTTGCCATTTTGGTCAGGCTGGTCTCGAACTTCTGAGCTCAGGCAATCCACCTGCCTCGGCCTCCCAAAATGTTGGGATTACAGGCGTGAGCCACCGCGCCTGGCCTCCCTCATTATTTCTAACGTAAAGTATACTTCAACTAGGATCAAGCATACTACATTCATCCTCCGTAAGTTCATAACGTTTCTCTCCCCTCTCTCCTATCTAGGCAGTAACCCCCTTTAGGTTCCAAAGCAACTCCCCACTTCAAACAGAAGAGATTTTTCTTTAACCCTGACACATACAATCATTTATTTTCATGCTGCCAAATGCAATTTGTTTTCCCTCCAGGCCTCCAATTATAATCAGCACCTACTTGCCCCAGGAAGGCTCCTTCTCTTCCTCCATCATATTGACATTTAATTTATGATCTCTTCTCAAAATACAAAATGTTAAACACTCATTTCTTTTCTACATTTCTCAGACAAGACTCTCATGACCTGCCAAATGCTGCCATTAATTGCCAGTTGGTGCCGATGTGCCCTGCCCCGCACCTTCATGTCTGGTTGAGGGGACTGCTCCAGGGGTACCTGGTCCTGACAGTGGTAACATGAACGCGATCTCTGGGCCAATTAGAGGGATCCACAAGGCTCTGACCTTTTCCTTCTGGACAGGGTAATTTCAATGGTACAGTGAATAACACTTCCAATACAAACAGCTTAGTCACTGTTTACAGTTTTAGAGTAAAAATTGCAAAGAAAAGTCTCTGTTATGTAGGTATTTGAGGTTACTGTTCGGTGCCAGTATCTTTTGGGGATGGGACAGTCATTAGCTTTGGCAATTAACAGTTCTCAGAGCAGCTTCTAAAACACAATTTCTGCTTGTCCACCAGGCCAGAATTAGACCAATTAGAAATAAGGCGTCTGCTGTATTATTCACTTTGAAGCATCAGAATATGGCAGTGTTGCTCATGTCTAGGTTATTTTCCAGTGCACAATGCCAACCATCTGATATTTGTGCTGTGTGATTACTGAAAGAAATAGTAGTGAGGACAGCTTACCAACAGGACAGATTGCAGGGAGGCCTCTCAGCTACAGTAAATGAGATTTTGGATTTGGATTCTGCAGTGTCCATCTAGAAAGCAGGGTGAGGGCTGCACTCCTTAGATGTCTGGTATTTCGCTCTTGGTTTCAGCCACACATAAACATTTGGGCAAGGCTTTGAGGCATGCAGTCAACACTGATTAGTGTTGTTTATAACAAATAACTAATGACCTTAATTTGAAAAGAATCTTTTTTTATCCCCACCCCCCCCCACTATTATCTGGTTGCAGGAAGGCAAGCATGTTCTCAGAGAAAGGACTCCTCCTGTCAAATGTTGGATTCTTAAAGGATAAGGGCATGACAAGAGCAAAGACCTTGGGAAAGCTGGTCTGTCACTGTTTACAGAAGGTTCTAGAGCAGTGCTTCCAAAACTTGAATGTGCTCACCAACTTCAAGACACAAAGCACAGTTCTGCACTGGGGCCTCAGAGTCTGGATTTCCAGTAAGTTCCCAGGGGATAGCTAATGCTCCTGGCCCATGGACCACTCTTTGAGGAACAAGGGCTTATATCAGTGATTCTTAAGTGGGAGCAGAGAAGGCATGTATAGGAACTGAAGGAAATTCTTTCAGAATACACATCCCCCTCTTTTCCCACCAGGACTGTCAAATTGGGGGAAATGAGGGCACGTATATTTATTTAAAGCTTTATTGAGGCATAATTTACTACCATAAAATTCACCCACTTTAAGTGAACAATTAAATGATTATTTGTATTAGTCGTACAACCATCATCACCACAATCTTATTTTAAATAATTTCCATCATCCCAAAAAGAAAACTTGCTGTTTGCCATCATTCCCCATTTCCACCCCTAGCTCCAGAAAACTATTAATCTATGATCTGTCTCTGTAGATTTACCTTTTCTGGACCTTTCATATAAATGGAATAATTTAATATGTGGACTTTTGTGCCTGACTTCTTTCACTTAGCATGGGGTTTTTGAGATTCATCCACGCTGTAGCATGTATGCAGTACTTCATTCCTTGTTACAGGCACATGGGCTTTTAAAAGCCTTTCATGGTGATTCAGTGGCCTCCTGGTTGAGGACCACCATATATATATGTGTGTGTGTATATATATAAAAGTGTATATATATGTATATGTGTGTGTATATATATATGTACATACCATATCAGTTTAGAAATTATCATCTTCTTTTCAAAATTAGGAAGCAGAGAGGCTAAACAACTCCTTCAAGCAATTATGATTGAAGCCAGTATCTTTTGACTTCAAACCCAAAGCATTTTCCCTGATACATACTCTTTATAAATGCAGCAGATAGCAGGTCTGAAGTAATCTCAGGCACACAGTGCTCTTCCAGAGCTCACCAGAATGCAACCAGGGTAAGACTTTGCATCAGTCTTAACAAAGGGTAGCATTCAAAAGAAGAACACTTCCAACTTCAATAAAACCTTGTAAAAGGATTTCAGTCTTTATGGAAGTCCGTGGACAAGGCACAGAAGAGGGGCATTACATTGCATCATATAGAGCAAACTAACAACCCACCTTACATGCCACCTCTTCCCCAAATTTCACCAAGTCTAGCAGCTGTCTCCTCCTCTAGGCCATACTTTCTATCTTCGCTCTCACTTAGCCCTTTTCCCTCAAACTCTAGCTTCTGCTGGCTGGCTTGTCTTCTGCTACCTCCTTCAGGGAGCTGTGATTTTCTTTGGTCTGGGAGTACCTGGCTCTCTTAATGAAAATCACCTTAGTCTTACTCAGCATTCTCTCCCTTCTCCATTTGTATCTTTGTCCATTTCTCAGAGTGGCACTCCAAGAATTTGTAAAGGTAGAGAAGCCCATGACTAATTTTTAACTTTTTCTGTCCTGTTCATAAACGTTGGAGATAGGTTGTGTTTTGGGCCACCATAGCCACCTTTTGAAGGGGCTTCCAGGGGCCAGCCATGAATGCTGACTGGCTGAAGTCCAGTCTAAGGAAGGAAAAAATCCATCCCTCTTCTTGCCTGGTCTTCCTTGGCTCACTGCCGTCCCAGGGCTCCTATTCTCAATATCAGGCTAGATTTAACCTTTTTGGTAAACACCTAGTAACAAAATAATTGCTTAAGGAAACTTGGTCTGTTTAAAATGACATAGTTTTCACCTCATCCCAATCTAATACTTTTCCTCTTGTTCTGGACACAGATAAGCATCTGTTCATAGCATCTCTTGTTATTAATTATTAATTTATTAATTATAAAGATGTTCAAGTATATAATTATAAAATTATAATTAAACAATTAAACATTATATAATAAAACAACTATTATTAATGATTCTTTATTAATGATTAATTCAGGCTATTCCATGCTGGGTGTGGAGCAGAGCATTGTGGCACATCAACAGTTTGAGTCTCTCTGATCTCCACTTTGTCCATGTCCTGGGCGCTTCTCCCTGCCTCGAGCTTCCTTTCCTCATTTAAAAATGAAGATCTGGCTACTTAGAACCTCAGGATCTCCGAAGGACAGAGGTGGAAGGGTCCTCAGAGCTTGTCTTCAACATTCTTCATTTTTCAGGTGAAGAAACCAGGGTCCCCAGGGGTGAAGTGTCTTGCAATTATTGTCAGCATTTTAGCTGCGCTTGTGTGTGAGGTTGTAGGAGAAACAGAAGGGAAAAAGTAAAGAGAACAGATTCTGTAGAAAGCCAAGAGCAAAGTGTGATATAGCAAAAGCTGGAAAACAGTAACATTTGAAATGGAAGTGAATTCCCAGACAAACTGTCTCTCACCCGTTGTCTGGGTCAGAGGAGTGTTGAGAATATTAAGTATAGTGCTAGAGGTAGATGGGTGACATATTATGGTTTTAAGAGACAAAAAGATTCTGAATACCTTCTGGAAATGACATGTCTAACGTGGTCCTGGTACACTGCAGGTGCTGAATAAATATTTGTTGGTTGATTCAGGTAAGATGACAAAAGGTAGACATGCTCCATAGTGTGTGCAAAATTAACAGGTTGCGGTTCCTGCATTTGGCTTGCAGGTCTCTTGGGTACTGGTTTGCAGGTCTCCTGGGTACTGGTTTGCAGGTCTCCTTGTAAGGGTCTTTAAAGCTTCCCATTAGTGAAGAGACTGTCTACCTGCAGCAGATTCAGCTGAGTTCAATTTCACAGTCAAGACATTCTGAGTGCTCCCTCCTCCTTAATCTTTCCTAGAAAATGGAGCTCAAAGGGAATAGAAAGGAGAGGCAGGGAATGTTACACCTCTTGGGTCTGATGTCTAATTTTTGTTTAGTAGTAACAGTGCTTTATAGCTTGTAGAACAATTCACATACATTTTCTTATTCAGTTCCCTCAGCAACTCTGTCAAGCCTGGGCTCCCAAGAACAAACGTCAGGTTGCCTGATCCCAGGTCAGTGCTTGTTTTCTGCCTGCTCTGAGTTCTTTCGGGCCTGGCCACCCTGTGAGGTTTCCATGGCACCCTGAACAACATCCCAGCATCTCGGGCAGGGCCTTTCCTGAGTGCTGCCTCCTAGTCAGTGCATCCTCTGGCAGAGCTTCCCTTGAGGTTTGGGGCTCCTCACAGCCTTGTTTCCCTCGGGAGACGTTCTGTGCTCAGAGACCATGACTCATGAGCTACAGGAAGTTTTTGGCATGCTCCCTGCATGCTGAAAGAAAATTAATGGCTCAGCGAGTGTTTGGTGAAGGAGAAGGGTGCAGGCAATGGCAGCAAAGTTCTCAGTTGGAAAACACCTGCTGGTCCATGGGGAGATTGTCCCTGGATTGGCAGAACTGGTGAGTCCTATGTGGAATTGTGGGCCAGACAGAGTTTATGTTGAGGTCTTAGTTTGTGATAGTTAATACTGAGTGTCAACTTGATTGGATTGAAGGATGAAAAGTATTGATCCTGGGTGTGTCTATGAGGGTGTTGCCAAAGGAGATTAACATTTGAGTTAGTGGGCTGGGAAAGGCAGACCCACCCTTAATCTGGGGGGGTACCACCTAATCAGCTGCCAGCATGGCTAGAATAAAGCAGGCAGAAAAACATGAAAAGACTAGACTGGCCTAGCCTCCCAGCCTACCTCTTTCTTCTGTGCTGGATGCTTCCTGCCCTTGAACATTGGACTCCAAGTCCTTCGGTTTTGGGACTCGGACTGGCTCTCCTTGCTCCTGAGCTCACAGATGGCCTGTTGTGGGACCTTGTGATCAAGTGAGTTAATACTTAATAAACTCCCTTTTATATATATAATTATCCAATTAGTTCGATCCCTCTAGAGAACCCTGACTAATACAGATTTTGGTACCAGGAGTGTTTCTAGAGGAATAGAATATGAAGGATGGAGTTCTTTCATTGGTTTTGGGTTTCTGGTGTTGGCTGCTTAATATGATTAGACCCAAAAATGCTAAGGACCCTACTTCTAATAGTATAGAGAACACTGATATGAAGAGAACTTGGCATGAACTGTTTAGAGAGCTATGCAAAATAAATGCATTTGACACTCCTGATTCACTGCTCATGAGAGGCAAGGAGTCTAGTGACTCTATACATAATACCTTTGACCATATGTGGAGAACCAAAGAACATAATGAAGCTGGTTGATTGCTCCTAAGTTCAGTGGACAAAGTGATGAATTTTGTCATCACTTTGTTAGAGTCAGGGATTCTAACTCCTGGCTTCAGAAGCAGAAACTGAGCCTCAAATCTGCTAAGATTTCCCTGAGTGAGAGTCTTATCTCCTTAGAAAAAGAGCTGAAATTGTGGGAAAAAAGGCACAAGCTCTTATCATGTAAGGGGCTGACCTGCAATGAAAGGTGCATGCACAGCCTCGCCAGGTGTCTACTGCTAAAGTGAGGGCGTTGATCGGAAAAGAATAGGACCCTGCGACTCGGAATGGGGATGTGTAGGAGGCCACTGATAAAGCTGGGGACATTGAGCTTGTAAACTCTGATGAAACTTTTTTTGCCAGAAGAAACAGCTTCCCCATCGCCTCCATGACCCATGCTGCCATCAGCCTTTCCCCCTTTGTCTGAGGAGATAAACCCTGCACTGACTGAGGCAACAGTGATGGCCTCCCCTGAGGGAGTTGCCAGGCAAGATAATGTTGATTCTCCTCAGGAGCCACCCTCAACACCCCTGTTTGCTTCTAGACCTATAACTAGACTAAAGTCCCATTGGGCCTGTAGAGGTGAGGTTGAGATATGACCCATGAGGAGGTGCACTTTTCGAGTGTCCTCAAAAAGAGTGTACTTGAAAAGAACTGCTTGAGCTTTCTAATTTATATAAGCAGAAATCTGGAGAACAGGCATGGGAATGGATATTAAGGGTGTGGGATAATGGCGGAAGGAACAGAGAGTTGGATCAGGCTGAATTTATCCATTTGGGCCCACTAAGTAGGGACTCTGCATTCAATGTTGCAACTCCGGGAGTTAAAAAAGTTCTAATAGTTTATGTGCTTGGTTAGCTGAAATATGGATGAAAAGATGGCCCACTGTGAGCGAGCTGGAAATACCTGATCTCCCTTGGTTTAATGTAGATGAAGGGATCCAAAGGCTTGGGGAGATTAGGATGGAGGAGTGGATTATTCACTTTAGACCGGGTGGATTATTCACTTTAGACCTACTCATCCCAGCTGGGAGGGTCCAGAAGATATACCCTTGACCAATGCCTTACAAAATAGATTTGTGAGGGCAGCACCTGCATCTTTGTAGAGCCCTGTAATTGCTCTTCTCTGTATGTCAGATTTAACAGTGGGAACTGCAGTCACTCAACTACAAAATTTAAATACAATGGGAATAATTGGATCCTGAGGTGGCAGGAGCCAAGTGGCAGCACTCAAGTGTCAAAGGCAAGGTGGGCGAAGCTGCTGCAATGGACAGCAGAGGCAAAGATGCAATCAGAATAGTCTGACTCATGTAGAGCTCTGGCATTGGCTAATTAATCACGATGTTCCTAGAAGTGAAATTGATAGGAAGTCTACTGCATTCCTACTTAATTTATATAAGCAGAAAACTTCTAGGTTGAATGGGCAAAAACTAATTTGAATTATAAAAACAGAAAATCACAGCCCCTCAATCAATGTCCAGACTTGAGCCAGTTTGCAGACCCACAACACCTTGAATGAAGGGGAGGCTGGGTCCCCTTGAGGAAGGACCCCACTAGACTACCGGCAATTTATGCTGTTAATCTTTCTCCCATCCATCCCCAAGGAGACCTCTGGCCTTTTACCAAGGTAACTGTGCACTGGGGAAAGGAAAATGATCAGACATTTCAGGGACTATTTGACAATGGCTCTGCGCTGATGTTGATTCCAGGGGACTCAAAATGTCATTGTGGTCTTCCAGTTAAAGTAGAAGCTTATAGAGGTCAGGTAATTAATGGAGTTTTAGCTCAGGTCCAACTTACAGTGGATCCAGTGGGTCCCTGGACTCATCCTGTGGTCATTTTCCCAGTGCCAGAATGCATAATTGGCATAGACATACTTAGCAGCTGGCAGAACCCCCACATTGGCTTCCTAACTGGTAGTGAGAGGTGACAGCGTGCTGGCAGTCCTCACAGCCCTATCTCGCTCTCGGTGCCTCCTCTGCCTGGGCTCCCACTTTGGCAGCACTTGAGGAGCCCTTCAGCCCACCGCTGCACTGTGGGAGCCCCTTTCTGGGCTGGCCAAGGCCGGAGACCACTCCCTCAGCTTGCAGGGAGGTGTGGAGGGAGAGGCGCGAGTGGGAACCAGGGCTGCCTGCGGCACTTGCAGGCCAGCTGGAGTTCTGGGTGGGCATGGGCTTGGCGGGCCCCGCACTCGGAGAAGCCGGCCGGCCCTGCCGGCCCCGGGCAATGAGGGACTTAGCACCCGGGCCAGCGGCTGCGGAGGGTGTACTGGATCCCCCAGCAGTGTCAGCCCACTGGTGCTGCACTGGATTTCTCACCAGGCCTTAGCTGCCTTCCCGCAGGGCAGGGCTCGGGACCTGCAGCCCACCATGCCTGAGCCTCCCACCCCCTCCATGGGCTCCTGTGCGGCCCAAGCCTCCCTGATGAGCGCCACCCCCTGCTCCACGGCGCCCAGTCCCATCGACCACCCAAGGGCTGAGGAATGCGGGCACACAGTGCGGGACTGGCAGGCAGCTCCACCTGCAGCCCCGGTGCGGGATCCACTGGGTGAAGCCAGTTGGGCTCCTGAGTCTGGTGGGGACGTGGAGAATCTTTATGTCTAGCTCAGGGATTGTAAATACACCAATCGGCACTCTGTATCTAGTTCAAGGTTTGTAAACACACCAATCAGCACCCTGTGTCTAGCTCAGGGTTTGTGAATGCACCAATCGACACTCTGTATCTAGCTACTCCGGTGGGGCCTTGGAGAACCTTTGTGTCTAGCTCAGGGATTGTAAACGCACCAGTCAGCGCCCTGTCAAAACAGACCACTCGGCTCTACCAATCAGCAGGACGTGGGTGGGGCCAGATAAGAGAATAAAAGCAGTCTGCCTGAGCCTAGCAGCGGCAACCCGCTTGGGTCCCCTTCCACACTGTGGAAGCTTTGTTCTTTGGCTCTTTGCAATAAATCTTGCTACTGCTCACTCTTTGGGTCCACACTGCTTTTATGAGCTGTAACACTCACCGCAAAGGTCTGCAGCTTCACTCCTGAAGCCAGCAAGACCACGAGCCTACCGGGAGGAATGAACAACTCCAGACGCGCCGCCTTAAGAGCTGTAACACTCACCGCGAAGGTCTGCAGCTTCACTCCTGAGCCAGCGAGACCATGAACCCACCAGAAGGAAGAAACTCCGAACACATCTGAACATCAGAAGGAACAAACTCCGGACACGCCGCCTTCAAGAACTGTAACACTCACCACGAGGGTCCGCAGCTTCATTCTTGAAGTCAGTGAGACCAAGAACCCACCAATTCCGGACACAGTAGGGTGAGGGCTACTATGGTGGGAAAGGCCAAATGGAAGCCATTAGGGCTGCCTTTACCTAGAAAAGTAGAAAGTCAAAAACAATATCTCATCCCTGGAGGGACTGCAGAGATTAGTGCCACCATCAAGGACTTGAAAGACACAGAATGGTGATTCCCATCACATCCCTGTTCAACTCTTCCATTTGGCATCTGCAGAAGACAGATGGATCTTGGAGAATGACAGTAGATTATTGTAAGCTTAACCAAGTGGTGACTCCAATTGCAGCTGCTATACCAGATGTGGTTTCCATTGCTTGAGCAAATTAACACATTTCCTGGTACCTGGTATGAAGCCATTGACTTGGCAAATGCCCTTTTCTCCATTCCTGTCCATAAGGCCCACCAGAAGCAATTTGCCTTCAGTGGGCAAGATCAGCAATATACCTTTACTGTCCTACCTCAGGGGTATGTCAACTCTCCAGCTTTGTGTCATAATCTTATTCAGAGAGACCTTGATAACTTTTCACTTCCACAAGATATCACACTGATCATTTACATTGATGACATTAGGCTGATTGGATCCAGTGAGCAAGAAGTAGCAAACACACTGGACTTACTGGTGAGACATTTGTGTGCCAGAGGAGGGGAAATAAATCCAACTAAAATTCAGGGAACTTCTACCTCAGTAAAATTTCTAGGGATCCAGTGGTGTGGGGGCTGTTGAGATAGTCCTAAGGTGAAGGATAAGTTGCTGTACTTGGCCCATCTTACAACCAAGAAAGGCATGATGCCTAATGGGCCTATTTGGATTTTGAAGGCAACACATTCCTCATCTGGGTGTCTTACTCTAGCCCATTTATTGAGTGACCTGAACGGCTGCCAGTTTTGAGTGGGGTCCAGAACAGGAGAAGGCTCTGCAACAGGTCCAGGCTGCTCTGCCACTTGGGCCATATGACCCAGCAGATCCAATGGTGCTTGAGGTGTCAGTGGTAGATAGGGATGCTGTTTGGAGCCTTTGGCAGGCCCCAATAGATGAATCATAGTGGAGGCATCTAGGATTTTGGAGCAAGGCCCTGCTATCTTCTGCAGATAACTACTCTCCTTTTGAGAGGCAGCTCTTGGCCTGTTACTGGACTTTGGTGAAAACTGAATGTTTGACTATGGGTCATCAAGTCACCATGTGACCTGAACTGTCTATCATGAACTGGGTGCTTTCTGACCCATCTAACCATAAAGTGGGTCGTGCACAGTAGCATTCCGTCATCAAATGGAAGTGGTATCTATGTGATCGGGCTCGAGCAGGTCCTGAAGGCACAAGTAAGTTACATGAGGAAGTGGCTCAAATGCCCATGGTCTCCACTCCTGCCACACTGTCTTCTTTCCCCCAGTCCACACCCATGGCCTCATGGGGAGTTCCCTATGATGAGTTGACAGAGGAAGAGAAGACTAGGGCCTGATTCACAGATGGTTCTGCATGATATGTAGGCACCACCCAAAAGTGGACAGCTGTAGCACTACAGCCCCTTTCTAGGACATCCCTTAAGGACAGTTGTGAAGGGAATTCTTCCCAGGGGGTAGAACGTTGAGCAGAGCACCTGGTTGTGCACTTTGCGTGGAAGGAGAAATGGCCAAATGTGTGATTATATACTAATTTATGGGCTATAGCCAGTGGTTTGGCTGGATGGTCAGGGACTTGGAAGAAGCATGATTGAAAAATTGGTGACAAATTTGGGGAAGAGGTATGTGAATGGACCTCTCTAAGTGGTCAAAAACTGTGAAGATATTTGTATCCCATGTGAGTGCTCACCAACAGGTGACCTCAACAGAGGAGTATTTAAATAATCAAGTGGATAGGATAACCTGTTCTGTGGATACCACTCAGCCTCTTTCCCCAGCCACCCGTGTCATCGCCCAATGGGCCCATGAACAAACTGGCCATGGTGGCAGGGATGGAAGTTACACATGGGCTCAGCAGCATGGACGTTCACTCACGAAGGCTGACCTGACTGTGGCCACAGCTGAGTGCCCAATTTGCCAGCAGTGGAGACCCACACTGAGCCCTCGATATGGCACCATTCCTTGGGGTGATCATCCAGCTACCTGGTGGCAGGTTGATTATATTGGGCCTTTTGCAACATGGAAAGGGCAGAGGTTTGTCCTCATGGAATAGACACTTCTCTGGATATGGGCTTGCCTATCCTGTATACAATGCTTCTGCCAAGGCTACCATCTCTGGACTCACAGAATACCTTATCCACCATCATGATATTCCACACAGCATTGCCTTTGACCAAAGCCCTCACTTTATGGCTAAAGAAGTGTAGCAGTGGGCTTATGCTCATGGAATTCACTGGTTTTTACCATGTTCCCCATCATCCTGAAGCAGCTGGATTGATACAATGGTGGAATGGCCTTTTGAAGTCACAATTACAATGCCAAATAGATTACAATACTTTGCAGGGCTGGGACAAAGCTCTTCAGAGGGCTGTGTATGCTGTGAATCAGCGTTCAGTGTATGGTACTGCTTCTCCCATAGCCAGGATTCACAGGCCCAGGAATCGAGGGGTGGAAGTAGAAGTGGCACCTCTCACTAGTGATCCACTAGCAAAAATTTTGCTTCCTGTTCCCACGACATTATGTTCTGCTGGCCTAGCGGTCTTAGTTCCAGAGGGAGGAATGCTGCCTCTAGGAGACACAAGAACTATTCCATTAAACTGGAAGTTAAGATTGCCACCTGGACACTTTGTGCTCCTCCTACCTTTTAAGTCAACAGGTTAAGAAGGGAGTTATAGTGCTGACTGGGGTGACTGACCCAGACTATCAAGATAAAATCAGTCTACTACTCTACAGTGGAGGTAAGGAAGAGTATGCATGGAATACAGGAGATCCATGAGGGCGTCTCTTAGTATTACCATGCCCTGTGATTAAGGTCAATGAGAAACTGCAACAGCCCAATCCAGGCAGGACTACAAAGGGCCCAGACCCTTCAGGAACGAAAGTTTGGGTCACTCCACCAGGAAAAAACCACGACCTGCTTAGGTCCTTGCTGAAGGCAAAGGAAATACAGAATGGGTAGTAGAAGAAGGTAGTCATCAATACCAGCTACGACCATGTGAACAGCTGCAGAAAGGAGGACTGTAATGGTCATGAGTATTTCCTCCTTCTGTTAAAAACACATTTGTGCATGTATACACTCATATTAAGAAAATACCTTCATTTTATTTCCTTTTTCCTTTATCATGTGATGTAAGATTTATTGACTTCATATCAGCATTTAAGTATTGTTAACTTTATGTAATAGTATTTGGGTTGGGGATTGGTGCCTTTCCAGTTGTATGAAGGATAGTTGTATTATGTTAGGGGTAATTATGAGCTTATTATTGTCTTTTTTTTTAATTTTATTTTTTTTTTGAGATGGAGTCTCGCTCTGTCCCCTGGCCAGGCTGGAGTGCAGTGGCACAATCTCGGCTCACTGCAACCTCCGCCTCCTGGGTTCAAGTGATTCTCCTCCCTCAGTCTCCCGAGTAGCTGGGACTACAGGTGAGCGCTGCCACACCTGGCTAATTTTTGTATTTGCCCTTGGAGCCCTCTGGCCAGCATTAGGTTCCAGGCCAGTGCTTTCTCTCCAGGAGGCTGTGATGGTATCTGGTAACTTCAGCTGCTGCTCTGGGGTAGCAGTATCACTGGTGCAAGCAGTGAGCCTTTCTGCCTCGCTGTAATTTGGGTGGCCTTGGTCCAGACTTCTCTCACATCAGCATTCCAACTCCATCCCTCCATGTCTCTTCCACTGCAAGCCCATGTTTCTTTTTAGTGTAAAATGTAGGTTGATGCAAAAGTAATTGCAGTTTTCATCATTAAAAGTAATGGCAAAAACCACAATTACTTTTTTTTTTTTTTTAAGTTCTGGGATGCAGGTTTGTCACATAGGTATACATGTGCAATGGTGGTTTGCTGCACCTATCAACCCGTCATCTAGGTTTTAAGTCCCGCATGCATTAGGTATTTGTCCTAATGCTCTCCTTTCCCCTGCCTCCCACCCCCTGACAGGCCCTGGTGTGTGATGTTCCCCGCCCTGTGTTTTCATTGTTCCATGTGTTTTCATTGTTCAACTCCCACTTATGAGTGAGAACATGCGGTGTTTGGTTTTCTGTTCTTGTGTTAGTTTGCTGAGAATGATGGCTTCCAGCTAATCCATGTCCCTGCAAGGGACATGAACTCATTCTTTTTTATGGCTGCATAGTATTCCATGGTATATATGTGCCACATTTCCTTTATCCAGTCTATCATTGATGGACATTTGGGTTGGTTCCAAGTCTTTGCTATTGTAAATAATGCTGCAATAAACATACATGTGCATGTGTCTTTATAGCAGAATGATTTATAATCCTTTGGGTATATACCCAGTAATGGGATTGCTGGGTCAAGTGGTCTTTCAGGTTCTATATCCTTGAGGAATCACCACACTGTCTTCCACAATAGTTGAATTAATTTACACTCCCACCAACAGTGTAAAAGCATTCCTATTTCTGCACAGCCTTGCCAGGATCTGTTGTTGCCTGACTTTCTAATAATTGCCATTCTAACTGGTGTGAGATGGTATCTCATCATGGTTTTGATTTGCATTTCTGTAATGACCAGTGATAATGAGCTTTTTTTCATATGTTTGTTGGCTGCATAAATGTCTTCTTTTGAGAATTGTCTGTTCATATCCTTCACCTGCTTTTTTATGGAGTTTTTTTCTTGTAAATTCATTTAAGTTCCTTGTAGATTCTGCATATTAGACCTTTGTCAGATGGGCAGCTTACAAAAATTTTCTCCCATTCTGTATGTGGCCTGTTCACTTTAATGATAGTTTCTTTTGCTGTGCCAAAGCTCTTTAGGTTGATTAGATCCCATTTGCTATTTTGGCTTTCATTGCAATTGCTTTTGGTGTTTTAGTCATGAAGTCTTTGCCCATGCCTATGTCCTGAATGGTATTGCCTAGGTTTTCTTCTAAGGTTTCTATGGTTTTGGGTTTTACATTTAAGTCTTTAATCCATCTCGAGCTAATTTTTGTATAAGGTGTAAGGAAGGGGTCCAGTTTCTGTTTTCTGCATATGATTAGCCAGTTTTCCCAGCACCATTTATTAAACAGGGAATCCTTTCCCCATTGCTAGTTTTTGTCAGGTTTGTGGAAGATCAGATGGTTGTAGATGTGTAGTGTTATATCTGAGGTCTCTGTTCTGTTCTATTGGTTTGGTAGCAGGACCATAATGTTTTGGTTACTGCAGCCTTGTAGCATAGTTTGAAGACAGGTAGCTTGATGCCTCCAGCTTTGTCCTTTCTGCTTAGGATTTTCTTGGCCAAACAGGCTCTTTTTTGGTTCCATATGAAATTTAAAGTAGTTTTTTTCCAATTCTGTGAAGAAAGTCAATGGCAGCTTGATGGGAATAGCATTGAATCTATAAATTACTTTGGGCAGTATGGCCATTTTCATGTTATTGATTCTTCCTGTCCCTGAGCATGGAATGTTTTTCCATTTGTTTGTCTCCTCTCTTATTTCCTTGAGCAGTGGTTTGTAGTTCTCTTTGAAGTGGTCCTTCATGTCCCTTTTAAGTTATATTCCTAGGTATTTTATTCTCTTTGTGGCAATTGTGAATGGGAGTTCACTCATGATTTGGCTCTCTGCTTGTCTATTGTTGGTGTATAGGAATGCTTGTGATTTTTGCCTATTGATTTTGTATCCTGAGACTTTGCTGAAGTTGCTTATCAGCTTAAGGAGTTTTTGGACTGAGATGATGGACTTTTCTAAATATATGTCACCTGCAAACAGAGACAATTTGACTTCCTTTCTTCCTATTTGAATACCCTTTATTTCTTTCTCTTGCCTGATTGCTCTGGCCAGAACTTCCAATACTATGTTGAATAGGAGTGGTGAGAGGGGGCACCCTTGTCTTGTGCTGGGAAAACCACAATTGCTTTTAATGGCAAAAACCACAATTACTTTTGCACCAACCTAAATATTAAATTAATACAGCCCAGTGAAATAGATGCTTGGGGAAGACACACCTCATGTAGCCTGCAGCACCCATGACAGTGGCATAGAAACTCAGAGCAGGTGCTCAACAAGTGTTGGTTAAAATACATCACAGCATTCACTGAAAAGCTTTTTGAAAGTGGAGGCACTCCAGCAGAAACCTGTGAACCCCCAGATTTTAGGTGCCAGGCTCCTTGGGTGGAGGTGGTGGTGGTAGCTGTGGTCATGGGGCCATGGTCTTTATCAGATGGAGAGAGTGATGGGCATTGAATGTCCTTGTCTGGGGTGTGGTGACCAGAAAACAACCATCCCTTGCCCCTGCTCCCTGCTCCCTGCTGTCTGCCCTAGGTGAGGAGCAGAGATGATTCCTCTCCTGCAGCCTCTGGGGAAGAGGACTCATGCCTTGAAGGCTACTTGGTAGCCATCTTGTGATGAAGTCATCTGAGGGAGATTAAAAATCACTCTTTTACTGAGCCCTTGCCACACCCAAAGTCCTGTACTGAGCACTCATCATACACTTGATCCCCACAACGGCCCTGTGAGATGATATTAACAAGATTCAATTCCCCAATTTTATGTGAGGAAAATATCCAAAGCTAACTGAGGTAGGCAACCTGACCCAGTCACTCAGCTTATTAGAGGCAGAACTAGAACTGGACTCCAGGGTCCTCTCACCCATGAGGCAGATGGATGATGTGGGCCCTGTGCCCCGACTCCAACAACCTCCCACTCTTCCTCAGCTTCCTAACAGTGGTGTTGCAGCCTCTGAGTTGAAACGGCCACTGCGTGGTTTCTCCTGATTTGGCTACAAACGCGCACACACGGGACAACCTGTGAGAGCACTCTCATTTCACCAAAGAATCAAGAGACCCCGTACAAGGCCTTTCCCACTTGGGGGCATGGGGGAGAGGCATGCACGCCCCGCTGTCCCGCAGCACTCCTGCGGTCTGTGAGTGTACCTGGCTCCTTGTTGCCAACCTTAGAGAAGGGAGGAGAGTGAGGGCTCCAACTCTGCAGCACCTCGTGTGCAAAACCTCAGGCCCCAGCAGCCCCCATCAATACATTTGCTACCACTGGTTTTCAGTAATACGGCTTAAAAAAAAAAAAGAAAGTTTTCCAGGTGCAGATTTGTCAGGATTGTGCGTTGAGCCAGCTCTTCTCAGAAATGCCCATGACTGTAGGGTGATTGCTTTAAAATGACAGAATGAGCACCTCGTGACGCACAGCCCCAGATCCTGTGGTAGCCTGTGTGTGGTGGCTCCAAGGCCAGCCCTGGAAGTGGGGATGTGCTGGGCATGGCTGGGAAGGCCTGTTTGTTCTTTGCTGACCAGAGAAGACTGCAGTGCACACCTGGATTTAATCAGCTGTCAGTTGGTTACCAAATACTAAAATACCCACAGAAGATGCCTTTGGCTTGCCAGTTTATGGCAGGGTTAGAGGTGCATGTGTTTTGCCACCCTAAGGCATGGCATTTAATCAGAGGGGGTTTTCTTTTCATTGCAGAAGTTGGCTGGAAGTTGTCTTTCCAGAGGATAACTTTTTTTGACTTTGAATCAACGGGTTCTTTTCAAATAAGTTCCTCCTCATGGGCAGGATTTATCTTCCTTTGCCAAGGAAACAACTTTTCCTGGGGTTCTGGCAGGCCCCTCATGTAAGTGCTGGTGATGAGTCACATGGAGGGTCAGGCTGCAGGGTGGGGAGTTAGGGTGTGGGGGCGAGGGAGCTGGGCTGGCAGCTCTCAGGCTGCAGGCATGTTTCACCCTCCATGCTGCCTAGAATGGCCTCCATCCTGCTCTTTATAGATGCACTTCTTTTGTGTAGCAGAGAGGGGCCTGGTTGCCTAGGAATGACTATTTTTCGCTTGTCTTGGGCTGGGCAATCTCCCTGTCAGTGTTTACTGGGGTGTGTACTAGGTCTTATGCTGCATGCTATGGTGATACTGAGAGGTAGAAGACAGAATCCTGCCCTCCAGAAGGAATACTCCAGGTAGGAAGACATGACAGACATTTATGGTGAAACGACAAGACAAAACAACAGAGCAAGAGCAATCCTCAGTTGGAACTCACTGAACTGTCAGAGGAGAGGCAGGAGACTTTAGCAAGGAGGCTGAGCTTTCTGTGGTTGGTAGGTGGCATGGGGAGGGAAGCAACAGTTTCCACAAAGTGGGTAAACCATGCAGGGCTTTAAAGACTTGTGGAATTTGGACAGCTGGATGCTACTACTAATAATGATGGCAGCCATGTGGTGAGCATTTGCAAGGTATAAGCACTCTGCTAGGCATTGTATGAATATTTCAATCTACATCAACTTTATGGTGGATGCTATTATAGCTATATTACAGATGAGAAAATGTGTTCAGAGAAATTAAGAAACATGTCCAAAATCATACAGCTAGAGAGAGAGGATCTGGAATTTGAACAGAAGTGAGTCCAACTCCAGTCTTTACTTTTATCTTCTGGAGGTGGTTGGGAGATGTCTCTCCAAGGGCCTCTGCATTTCTGCATGTCTTATGAGTGGGCACTGGCTGTTATTTCTTAAGTACTATCTTTTCAAAGATGTCTGTGTACTGAACAGTCTTGGAGGATAGCAGTAGCATTTCCTTCCAGGACAAGGGACAGGCATGCTCACTGCTCACTGTATAAGATTCAGGCTCCCTAAGCACTGAGGTCCTCTCCTGTAGTGCAACCCCACCACATGAGCAAGGGTCAGCTGGCCCTTTTCACATTGCCTGGTGGGAACTGGAGCTTGGGGAGCCAGTGCCAAATATGGTGACACTTATGCTGCTTGCTGTGCCTGGCATGAATAATAAAATCCTTTGTTCCTGACCGAGGAGTCTTGTGTCTTTGGCCAGCATCCATGAAATGGATGTTCGTTTGTAAGTAGGGCAAAATCTAAGTTGTTAGTTTGTAAGTAGGGCAAAAGCTCAGACCTTTCATAGTTCTTGACAGTGGGGTGTGTGCATGGATGCATGTGTACTTTTGCATATGGGAGCCGGATGGTGTCAGAGTAAGGAAAGAGACTGGGTGAGGGGTGAAACTTTGCAGGTTATGATTGGGAGGCAGGAATGGAAGCCCTTGTGGAAGATCAGTGTGTACATGGATTTGCCCAGCATGGAGAGCTTGTGTGAGGAGAAGTGAGAGAGAGGGCTGAAGGAGTAAATTATGGCCAGCTCATGAACTTCTTCAAGTTTAAAACAAGAGCATTACGATGAAAACCTCCGAGACAAGATTGGTGCCTGGAGGGTTTCTTTGGTATCATATAGGAATGAATTTTAATGTAGTTCAGCAGCAGGTATGGATGACATACACTGAGCACTTGGCTACAAGGGCACCAGCAGCCCACACCTCAGCCCTGCCATGCCCAGCTGCCTCATGGTTTGTGGACCAGCTATGGTCCTGATTTTCCCACTTTATACCAGCCCGTTTCTCTGTTCCCAGACAAATATCTGGGCTTTGGTAGAAAGCACTTAAGCAGCCTCAGCTCTCCAGGGCCTAGCACAGAGCTGGTGTTTGTAATACTTTACTTTGTCTGGGCTACTGGTTTGCCTGAAGTGTGGCTCAGGATGGTGGGCTGCCTGGACCTTGTCCAGCTCTTAGCTTTCTCCACTCTGATTGCGGGTCCAAACAGTTCCTAGATGTTGTCTTTGCCTGTCCAGTTTGGGATGTAACCTGATGAGCTTCACTGACCAATATAGGATGGACAGTGACAAAGATGAAGAAGCCTTCGGGTGGCTGATCATTCAACAGGAGTGGAGGACAGTGAGGCTTGTTTATACAACGTAGCTTACCCTTAGGAATGTCTCCTTTTTCTCTTTCTTCCTGGTTTGTAGATGTATTCCTTCCTGCCCCAAACTCTTTATTTTTTCTTTATTTATTTTTCAAGAGACAGGATCTTGTTTTGTCACCCAGGCTAGAGTGCAGTGGCATGACCGTAGTTCAGTGCAGCCTCCAACTCCTGGGCTCACGTGATCCTCTTACTTCAGCCTCCTGACTAGCTGAGACAATAGGCACTCACCATTGTGCGGCTCTGCCTCAAACTCTTTCTGGTCATGATTCCTTACCTTGGTGTGGAGATGCACTTGGAATCTCAACTGTCTGTGAAGTTGATGCAGAAGCTGAGGTGAGACCTGGAGCTAGGGAAGGGCAGAATGGAGACAAGAGTGCCTGGTGGTGCTCTGCCTGTGTCCCCCTGGCCCTCACCATCTCCATTCATGCCTGCCTTACTCCCAGCCGCAAGCACTGCATCTGCTTGCCCAAGGAATTGCTTTGGCTGCCAAGGCTCACTTTTCCTGTGTTCCAGGCAGGCTAGAAGTGCAAGGGCATTAACACCTTTAGGAAACACAGAGAAAGAGTGAAAAAAAAAAAAAACACAAAAACTGCGTATCAGTGAATTACATGATCTATAATATAGCACATGATCTGTAATATATCTATAATATAACTATAATTGGAGTACCTTAATGGGGTTGGAAGAGGCAGAAAAGTATGTGAAGAAATGGCTGCATCCTGTTTCATTGTATTAATAAACTATATTTAATCATTCCCTATTGTTGGGCATTTAGGTTATTTCCAATTTTATAGCATTAGAAATAGCATTCTAATGAACATTCTCATATATTAAAAAATATTTTTGTATGTTTCTGTTTCCTTGGGATAAATGCCTATAAGCATGTATATTGGGCCAGAGGATATAAACATTTTTTGAAGCTTTGGAGATTTATTTTCAAATGGCCCTACAGAAATATTGACCCAAATTACACTTTTATAAGCAGCCCTTGAGGTGCCTATTACCCTATACCCATACACATTGGTCAATCTTCACCCATTTTATAGGCAGTATGGTGTCTTCATTATTGCAAAACTGACTGTCACTTTCTTTCTTTCCTTCTTTTTTTTTTTTTTTTTGAGATGAAGTCTTGATCTGTCACCCAGGCTGGAGTGCAGTGGCATGATATTGGCTCACTGCAGCCTCTGCCTCCTGAGTTCTAGTGATTCTCTTGCCTCAGCCTCCTGAGCATCTGGGATCACAGGCGTGTGCCACAATGCCCAGCTAATTTTTGTATTTTTAATAGAGATGGGGTTTTGCCATGTTGGCCAGGCTGATCTCGAACTCCTGACCTCAGGTGATCCGCCTGCCATGGCCTCCCAAAGTGCTGAGATTACAGGAGTGAGCCACTGTGCCTGGCCAGGTTTGAAAGGGATCTGAAAAGAGAACTTCTTTTTCTCTCTCTGATTTTCATTTAATCATTTGAATTGCAAAGCCTAAAACATCTGCTGTGGTCTCAATGTTTTTGTACCCCCTCTCCCTCTTCATACATTGAAATATAATCTCCAATGTGATGGTATTAGGAGCTGGAGCTTTGGGAATTGATGAGATTATGAAGGCGGAATCCTCGTGAATGAAATGCTGCCCTTATAAAAGAGGCCCCAGGGAGACCCCTTCCACCTTCCGCCATGTGAGGACACAGCAAGAAGGTGCCATCTATGAATCAGGAAGTGAGCCCTTACTAGACACTGAACCTGCCAGTGCCTTGATCTTGGAATTCCCAGCCTCCAGAACTGTGAGAAATATTTGTCATTCACCACCTGATGTTGTTCACCACCTGATCTATGGTATTTTGCTATAGCAGCCTGAATGGACTATAACAATATCTTTTGTACCACTTAATTCTCACATGTTAGAAAAAGCTGTCATCTTACATTATATGTTAAAACTCACAGCCAGAAGCAAGAGGCAGGGAATGGAGTAGATTAACACCTTGTGTCTGTAGAGAGAAAGACAGGCATATAACCTTCCCTGTGTGGCCCAGGATCAGATACTGCCTTCCTCTCCATCTATATCTATCTATACACTCATGTTCATATGATCTACAGATAACTATTTTTATTCATCTTTGTATTTCCGGTACTTAGCATGTTTGGTGAACAACAATTATTGAATGAATGAATGAATGAATGAACAATGATTCATTGAAAATGCTCAGACACTTTGGGTGCTTGAACTAGGATTAGAATTTACATCCGCTGAATTCAAGCCCCATATGTTTTTGTCTGGATTGTTCAACATCTGGGTTTACAGAGACAACCATCTCTCCCAGGAGTTAAAGGTTGGTCATTGTGGAAGGCATAGGTTGACCAGTTGCCCCAGGGATTCTCCCAGTCTTAGCACTGATTCCTTACTTAACTGGCTCCAGACACAAGCCAGACTCTGCTTCCACTGTTTGGGGGTTGTTTACAAAGCCAAGAATTATCCCTTAAACAATCTCTTCTTTAAAAAACTCTGAATAATACTGAGCAGCCACTGCTGGATTTCCTTTGGGGGAAGAACAAAAATTCTAGAGGGCTATGTTTTAACTTGTCTGCCCTAGAGCCTCATGGAATGCCAGAAGAATGTTGCTAAGACCTGGGACCAAAATCAAAGTAATTAAATACAATCTTCCTAAGGAACAAAAAACTTTTCATAAGGGACCAGTTGTTGGGAAATTCTTAGGTATTTTGCAAGTCTTAGTAGCTGGTTCATATTAGCTAGGATTATTTTCCTTAATTGTTTTCCCTTAAACATTTTGACTGTTTTTACTTAGGTCTGCCCCTGCCCCCTTTTTTTCTCTACAGTAGTTACAGCAGATTCAATTCACTAAGATTTTACTGAGTTTACTGAATACTAAACCCTTTGTAGGGACATGAAATATAAGTTGTGATCTCACCCTCAGTGTAATGATGATAATAGGAGATAACTTATATAGTGTTCCAGGTGGTGTGCTAAGCATTTTATATGTTGTATTTAATTTCCTTCTCACAGTCACCCTAGGAAGTAGTACTTATTTTTTCCACCTTACAGATGGGAAAACTGGGTACAGACTTTTAGTAACTTGCCTGGGTTACACAGCCAAGATTCAAGCCCATATGTATCTGGTCTCAAGGACTGAAGTCTTAGCTGCTGCCCTGTTTTCCCTGCTCATGGTCTACTTGGTGATTTATACAATGAAAACTCTCAGCTATGAAATGTTTAGAACATGAAGGAATACATTAATACTTACATATAAAACTATTAATAAAGGATACACTTTTACAATAATGCATGGATATAGGTGTAGACAGTTTTTCATTTTCACTTTTAACTTATTAGTATTTTAAGAGTATTTCAAGCATATTATAACTTTATTTTTAAAGGGTAATAAGATAAAAAAATGACAATACATCTAATGTAGCCCATAAATACATACATCTACTATGTACCCACAAAAATTTTTTAAAAATGAAAAAAAGATGAAAAATGAAGGTCTTCCACTTATATTTGTATATTTGCTCTATTATTTGAGAATTTTCAATTCTGGTATAAAAAAGAAAACAAATAGAATAGATAAAACTTAGAAGGGTTAGATGTAGATACCAAGTGAGCAAGTAGATTGTGAGATGTAGGCAAAATTCGTAAGATGTGTTCAATTGATAGTAAGTTCGTAACCCTTAAGACATAGTTTATGGTAAAAAGAATGGAACAAACAGAAGTGACACCCACTGGAACACCCAGTACACTGCCTTTCTGGCCCCAGATGTGCTATATGTAGAAATGCCAATAAAATTCTGGTCAGCAGGCTGGGTGGTGAGATCCAGCCATGGCCAGCTATCCATGTGCCTGCATTGCTCCGTTTGAACAAGAGTGTGTGTCAGCTCCAGACACTTCTGTCTGTTGGGCCCCCTTCCTCCAACCTCAGTTCTGGTCCTCATAGCTACCCCATCAGTGAAAATGAACCATATTGCAGAGAGGGAGGCAGTACCTGATCTCCGGCCACACATGGAAGGTTATATGCCTGTCTTTTCTCTCTGCAGAGCCAAGGTGTTAACCTACTCCATTCCCTGCTCCTTGCTTCTGGCTGTGAGTTTTAAGCTGTTTTAGTTTGCTCTGTGAGTCTTTCTGTTCCATGACCTCTGGTATAGCTTGCCTGGTAGTGTTCTTGGAAGCTACCAAAATTACATTAAAGTAATTTTTTAAATGACACAACCCTACTCCTTCCTACCTCTGGCTTCCTTAGTAGAGTAATTCCTTTTAATTTTTCCTGTTTTTCTGCATATATTCTTCTATTTCTCTATATATCCAGTTTAACTCCCAACTGACACCTCACTATAAAAGATAAGATGTTAATTATTTATATTCTCCTTCATCTCCTTTGCTTCTCCACCTCTATGTTATTACAGAGAACTTATTATATTAGATTTTCTGTTGAGTACTATTATAACTTAAAAAATGAACTTAATCTTTGCTTTATGAGCTTCCTTTTGTTAATACTTTTTTGTCATTGAAAAAGTAGTAAGTGCACAGAGTAAAACATATAAATAGTATGAAAGGGAGCAAAATGAAAAGAAATTCTCCTGCTTAGCCTGGTATCCTCCTTAAAGGCAGATACTGTAATCATTTATTAAAAATTCATCTATAAAATTTATTTATAATTAGAAGCACACATATGTATATATTCCCTTTATTTTTTACTCTAAGAATTTCTTAGATTTTCCTCTAGAACTTTTGTGAACCCATTTTAAAACAAACTTTATTGAGATACAATTTATATGTAATAAAATCCACAGATTTTAAGTGTCCAATCTGATGAGTTTGACAAATGTAACAGCCACCCAATCAAGATACAAGGTATTTCCATGACCTCTAAGAGGCCGTGCTCCTCGGCCTCCCACCCCTGGCCCCAGGCAACCACTGAGCTGCTTTCTGTCATTGCTGAACCCATTTTAAAATCTTTGATTTACCTAGAATTTATTTTATTGTAAGGAAAGAAGAGGGTTGAGCTTTGTTTCTTCCAGATGACCAATGGTCCCAACTTTCCTTGTTGGATCATCTACCTTCTCCCATTGTTTTAAAATGCTATCTCTATCATATATAAAATTCCTATATGTATCTGAATAGTGTTTGCATTGATATGTCTTTCTCTTCCTGTGCACATCCCAAAGTGTTTCAATAACTGTAGTTTTATATTATTTTAAAATATGTGACAGTGCAACGCTCCCCACCCTACTGTGGCCATTCTTTTAAATATTTTTTCATGGCTTATCTTGCATGTTTATATCCCAGATACCACCCATACATTTTTCCTTTAGAAGAAATGTGTCTAGTCCTCCTAATAATCCTGTTTTTTTAAAATTGAGATCAGATTAAATGTAGAGATAATTGAACAAATCAGAGGTAATTTAAGTAAAAATTTGGAGATAATTGACTTGATATTTTTATATTATTCAGTTGCCCGGTTTAAGATTAAGTATATAATTCCATTTATTTGAGTCTTATATTTCTACACAGAGATTCAAAGTTTTCTTCATGTAGGACTGCACATTTCTTGTATAATTCTTAAATATTTTGTCTTTTTCGTGCTTTGATCAATGAGATGTGTCCTTTTACTATATTTTTGAATTGGAGCAGTGGTATAATGACATAGTAGCTAAGCATAGGGCTTTGGTGACAGATCCCCTTATTTAAATCTAATCTTTAGCTCTGTGAACTAGGGCAAATTACTGCGTCTTTCTGTGTGACTTGGTGTCCTTCCTTGGTTTCCTTGGAGTCCCACTGGCCAAAGATAGTATAAATTGAGCTTGAAAAAGAATGATAGTTGGAATCAATAAAAATCTATCAAATATGTTTAAATCCATGACTCTTAAATTTATATATATGTATATATTTAAATGTAATTGATCACCTCTGGAGGATGAGATTATCTTGAAAACTCGTGAAAACTGGGAAAGAATCAAGCATTTATCCTGCCTTTTCCATTTGAACTTTACTACTGGAAAACAATATTGTAAAAGAGTGGAAATACTCTTTAGGTAAATATTTACGCTGATAAATGTGAAATAAATGATAAAATTAGAATATCACCATTTTGCAATCCCTGATTAGCTCTACACATTGAGCTTCAACACCCTTTAATATGAAAAAAGAGTGAAGACTGGACATTTTGTGCCTCCTAATGAAACAATATATAACCACCTTGAAAACACTGTTGAAGAAAGAAGCCAGTCACAGAAACCAAATATTATATAATTCCATTTATATGAAATGTCCAGAATAGGCAGTTCAGTAGAGGCAGAAAGAAGATTAGTGGTTGCCTAAAGCTGATGGGGAGGACTATGGATTTAAAAGGATGATGGCTAGACGGCATGGGGTTTCTTTTCGAGTTGATTAAAATGTTGTAAAATTGACTCAATACTACAGCTAATTTTACTACATTTTTATCACCTATGAATATACTAAAAGCCATGAATTGCACACATTAAGTGGTTGAATTGTATAGGATGTAAATTTTATGTCAATAAAACTGAAACAACAGCAAAACTTAACAACAAAAAGAAAAAAAAAAAAGGAACATATTACCACCTATTATCCCGTGAGAAGAATAGAACCTGAGTCCAATCCCAGCTCTGAATCTAGATGTCCATTTTTAGGAATACAGAGAAGATGAACATGCTGAACTGCACTGTAAGTATGCACTCAGCAGTGTCCAGACTACGTATTTTTCAATACATAAAATGTAAGAAAAAAAGAGGGATAGAGGGGAAACCTATACATTAAAAAAAGCCTTAAGAGATATCAAATTTTTAAAATGATTGAGATTAAACTCTAACAGCTAAGGATGCATACTTGGGTGATAAAATATCCAAGGAAATGATTAGTGTAAAACCCAGGAGGGTTGAGACTGGGATAGTGAAAATGGAGGGGATTCTGGGTGGGTAGCAATGTTCTCTTCCAGGAGCTGAGCAGTAGTTAAATGGATGCTCTCCTAATAGTAATTCATTAAATTATATGTTTGGTTTGTGCTTCTCTTGTATCTTTATTTTACTTTACAATAAAAATGGAACAGCAATAAAAAGTTTACAATAACATGAATCATGTAAATATTATTTTGTGTAGAACATGCAGTTGGAAGGAAATGTAGTCATATACCACAGAACTGAACTACACAAAGTAAAATGTTCCAAGCATCAGGGTCAAATGAATTACCTTTTCTTTTCACTCTCAGTGGCTCAAAGTCATACTGCACTTTGGCTTCGTTCTGAATTTGGTTGTGGTTTCCTTATCTTTGTATGTTTCTCCCCAAATAGGGTTTCTATTTGTCTTTTTTTTTTTTTTACTGTGTACAAAAGAAGCACATAACTTCATATTATCACCAAGACCATCCAGCTGCTTAATTTATTAATGTGATTTCACTTCTTGAAGACTTATTCTCTGAGTTCTCTGATTTATTGTTTTAATTTAGATTGGTTACTTCCTAAGCGCTGTACAACTGTTATCCCAGGCTTTTTAAAAAAATTTCTTTTCTTTTTTTTTTACATTGAGCTACTTGATTGGGTCCCCTGTGTATTAGAGTCCATGCTTTTCTTTTTTCTTGGATTCCACGTTTTCTTTCGACTTGCTGGATACTTTTAAAGGAATTTATTTTCCAAAAAAGATTATGTGAGAGGTCATTTTTTTGAGCTCTTGTGAGACAATTTCATCATTTTCACCTCATATGTCATTGAGATTTTGGCTATTTACAGAATATTAGGTTCAAAATAAATTTTCTCTTAGAACTTTGAGAGTATTTTTCAACATCCATTGTTGCTTATTCATGTGACACAATCTAATTTTTATTCTTTTATAGTTAATCTTCATTTTTTAAAATCTAAGGACAAATAGATCTTCCCTTTGTCTGTGGTATTCAGAAGTTTCAATGATGTATCCTTGAATGGGTCTTTTTTATTTCTCTGCTCTGTACTTGCTAAGCCTTTGTAATCTATAAAGCACATATATTTCTTTAGCTCTGGGAAATTTTCTTCTGTTATTTATTTCCTATTTTTCTCCCTTGTATTTTCTCTTTCTGAAATTCATATGGGGGTTACTACTGGATAAGTCCTCTATATGACTCTTAACATTTTGCTTTTATTTTTCATTTCTTTGTCTTTTGCTATATATTCTAGGGGATCTCCTTGACTCTTTTTGGTTGCTTTCTAATAATTTAAAAATATTTGGTTATCATATTTTTTATTGTTCCTTTTTTTACCTACTGTAGGTTTTTTAGGCATAATTGTCTCAAATCTCTTTAAGTATACTAATTAGAATTATTTTTAAGTTGTCTTCTCATCACTTAATTAGCTGTTTCCTTTGACTACAGATATTTAGTTTGATTATCTAGGCCTCTGTATTTTGTGCCATCGGTTTCCACTATTGCATGGGTCTGTGGCATCTTTGAATGGAAGCTCTCATAGTTAGCCCAGAACTAGTGGGTGTGGACTGGCAGCCTGTGCTATAGGGTAGATGGCAAGGAAGGAAATGCTATACAATAAGGGCTCTACTCTGGGTTTACGTATCAGTTATGGTTCTTTGGATGCAAGGGAAAGTTACGGGGAAGATATGGGGTAGTATACAAAGTCCGGGGTAAAGTAGAAGAACCAGGTTCAGGGCAGAATAGGAGCCAGGGTCCACAGAAATCAGAACATCTCTGGGGATTTACCTCTAGGCAACATCTCCATGAAGGTGAAACATCTCTATTGGCAGGTGAAAAAACTTGAGCTGTTTTCAGTGTTTGTGTCAGTCTCTTTTGAGAGATGATCCGATTGGCCTCTCTTGGGTCAGGGAGCTTCCCCTTAGCCAAGAGAGGAAGGCAACTTGGCTCACAGTTTCTTGATTGACCAAACTGTAGGCAGTGCAAGATAAGTGGTTCCTCAAAGCAAACGTGGAGCTCTAAAAGAAAGGGAGATGCAAGGCAGGCCAAACGATGGGTGCCCATTGCCAGGGCCAGCACATGAACCAGCAGATGTGGTCCTCCCCAAGGAGAGTTTTTACTCTCTCTAGCAAGCATAGTTTTGGTTTCTTCCCAGGTGTCATCCTCCAGCTGACAGTTCTCCAAATATAAAGGTGGAGATGCAGCCTGACTTGCCTCTCTGTTCCAGCAGCAGGCCTTCCATTCATCCTCCTGATTTCTGCTCCTCTTCCCACTTCCACTCTATTCCTGCTGACTTTGAACTCAGAGCCCTCAAAATGGCTCCAGCCTTAGCTACAGCTTTCTGTGGTGTATATTCTGAGCTGTTGCTGCTTCCTCTCTGTTTTATCTGCCAGTGCAATCTCATCTTCTCTCTTTATTCCCAGAAATCTGCCAAATTTCTGACTTGCTGAAGGCTTCTTTTATGTGATTTATTCTTTTCTTTACTGGCATGTCAATGTGATTTTACGAAGGAGGGGAGGTCGAGGCCTGTTGACTCTGCCATCTTGGACCAGAGGCCTCTGTGGATAGATGAATCTCTTGGTTTCTTTGAATGTTTCCATGGATGGTTGATTTTAAGGGCTTCTTTGTTCTGGGCAAATAGTCCAGATTTGTTGAAAGTTAGATGGGAAGCCCCTGGCATATCTAGCTTTTTCTTGCTCAAGATGGAAGGAAGACTTACTGTTTATTTAAAACTAAGCTTAGGTTTTATCAGTGGGCACTTCATAGATCCAGGCACAAGGCACCAAAGTATCTCAGATATCCTCTGCCAACTGGACTGAGCTCACTGCTGACAGACCTCGCCTCATTCATCTTCTCCCTTGACTTTTGTGCTTGTCTGGATGCTAAATTTTATGGAAAACTCCCTTCCCTCAAAAGAAACTAAAACGAAGATCTGTTCAATTTTCAAAGGCTTAAGTTCCCTCTCTTCTGCTAATCTACCAGCAGAATAAGATTTTATCTTTAGGGAAGGGAGGGAGCTTGGAACAGTGTTTTAAAAGTAAAAACCAGAAGACCTAAGGTTTTAGCCCTTTCCTTGTCACTTACCTTTGAAAGGTCTCTGAGCCTTGGTTTCACCATGTGATAAATGGGGCTAGGAAGACTGCCTCGTTTTCCTCACCTGGATGTCATAAAGATAATATTTTAAAAAGCACTTTGCAAACTGTATATAAATGAAAGCTATTGTTCAGAGGGGTCAGCACTATTGAAGCAACCCTTACAATTGCCTATGGGCTCTAAGAAAAGTGCCTATGGGCTCTAGAAAAGTCTTTGCTGGGGAGGGCTCAGAAGAATCATCTTAGAGAATATCTAAATGGTTGTGAAGGGACTATTAATAGAAATCTAAATTTTAAGGACAATTCTGGTGAGAATTCAGAAGGAAATGAGGAACATGTTATTGGAAACTGGAGGAAAGTGGATCCTCTTACACTTAGTAGAATTATGACTTGCACTTATGTGGAAAGCAAAATTCGTAAATGATGAGCTTGGATATCAAGGTGAGGAGGTTTCCAGGCAAAGTGTTAAAGGTATGGCCTGGATCTTCTTGCTGCTCACAGTCAAATGCAAGAGGAGCAAGGTAACTCTTAAAAAAAAAGAAGATCCAAGACTTCATGTTTTGGAAAATGCTTAGCTTATTCAGATTGCAAAAGATGCTAAAATGGAAAGATCTCTTGTTAGGAAAGCATCCTCTTAAAAAAAAAAAGCTGAGGGTGTGGCTGTACAATCGATACAGGTAGGAGGCAGAGAAATTCTAGGCAGACACGGGTGGGTCCCTGGCGAAACCCCACCTTCAAGCCAAAGTAGCCTGAAACCCATGGCCCAAAGTAAGAACTTCTATTCCTGTTTGCCCGCTCTCTCTTGATTGGTTCTGTCTGAGTAATGTCTTTTTACCAGTCAAATGTCTTTTCCAAAACTACCTAAGGCCTGCCCTTCCCCCATCCTGTGCCTATAAAGACCCCAGACTCTGTCAGTAGTGTGGGAGACGGCTGGACTTCAGGGAAGACATGGCCAGACTATGGAAGAGACAACCAGACTTTGGGGTAAGACAGCCTGTCCATCTTGCCCCGTCTCCAGCTCCCCTCTCTGCTGAGAGCCGTTTTTAATGCATAATAAAATTATCTGCCCTTCAATTGTCTGAGCAACCTCATTATTCCTGGATGCTGGGCAAGAGCTTGGGACCCACTGAGTGTGGGTACCCGGAAAGGGCGTTACACTGGCCCTTTGCCCTCATTGGCGGAAGGCAGCTGCCCTAAGCAACAAGGAAAAGGGCCAACTGAATTGCTAACACACCACTGTCCGCAGACAGCAAAACTAAAACAACATTGTAACACACTCTGGGGTCTTGGGGTCATGGGCACCCTCACCCAAGTGCCACTACAAGGGGTCAACTGAACTGCTAACACACTGCTGCCTGTGGACAGCGGAACTAAAAGAGCACCGTAACACCCACCCTGGTGCTTCAGGGTCACAGGAACCCTCACCTGGGTACCATCAGGAGCCCTCCATGGAGCTTGCTTCTGCCGGCGCCTGGAGCAGCTGACCGGATCTCGCACTCGCTCACTCATGTGCTCCCTCCCACAAGGGGTTCAGCATGGCGGGCCGAGTAGACAGGATACCCCTCCTGCGAGTGGAGCGAAGGGGCCAAGAAAAATCCTCCATCACTACCTTTTGCTATTATCTCAGAAAGATCAAAAGATCAGAGCATTCAGTCACACAAAAGCCTCCTTGAAGGGTGTGGCACACAGATATCTTAATCAAACCAGAGAGCATCTAAGAAGCTTAAGGGCATTGTCCCTCAGCCATCTCAGCAAAAGCAAAAATAGAAATAAATTATGTAGCAAAGATCTGTGGACAAGACTCTTGCCTAATGGAATGAATTCCTGTGACATACACAGAGGACTCACAAGGTTTTTAATAATTTTATACCACAAGAAAGGCTGCCAATTTAGCCTGAAAGGGACAGAGCGTGAAATGAAGGAAGGCTATCAGACCTCCTCCACCTCCCCAAATTCTACAGGTGGGAAACAGGCCGACAAAACTACTCAGCAGCAAACATGCTACCATTCATGAAAAGAGAAGGGGCTGCGGATGGAAAAGAAAAAAAGGAGAACTTAAAAGGTGGACATTTCTGGGTGCCCTTCCTAGGTAGACTTTGAAATGGGTCCCCAGTTTGTTTGTGATGAGCTGTGAATAAGCCTGCATTCCTGCCACGATGGATTGTGGTTGTGTATGCTTTTGGATGCTGTGGGACAGAACATTGGGGTTATATTTATAAGCAGATTATACAATTATATCTGGTATGGCCCATGTTATTTTGATGATAATAGAAGCTAGATTAGAGAACTAGCACAAATTTTCAAGAAGATGTCAAATTAGCCTGATCTCAGCTTAGTTATTTGGAGAAAACAAATTTTCATGCCAATGTAAGAGAAAGGGTAAGGATAGTGGCATAAGACTAGAGTTGATAAAGATTAATACCCTAATTTTAAAAAAGCACTGGCAGTTTTAATTTTGAAATTTCTCTTATCAGCAATGGATTAACTATATTTCTAAAGACTTATGTATTCATTTAACAACAGACTTAAAATATTGTCCATGTGTACCAAACCTTATATTAGATGCTAGGGAGAATAGAGCTCATTAGGATGTGTTTCTTTGCTTGTATAGATTGCAATAAATGGCCATAGATTCCTCCTTTCCTTGTGTTGGATGCTCTGAGCAATATGACTTTGCCTCTCTTCCCATCAATAGGTGAAGTCTATTTCGCATTTTGAATGTGAGCTGACCTTGAGACTTGCTTTGTCCAATAGAATGAAGGAAGTTACACATTATAGGAGTTTTAGCTGTGGGAGTTCAGGCCTTGCAGCTTCCAGTCTTGTTCTCTTGGAATGCTACTGCTGCCATGGGAAGAACCAAGGCTAATCTGGTTGGAGATGAGAGACCAGCAGTAGCTGCCATGGGAAGAACCAAGGCTAATCTTGTTGGAGATGAGAGACCATATGGAGAGAGAGAGGCCCAACCAACAGCCAGTCAGATGAGCAAAGCTATTTTGTATCATCTAGTCCCTGCTAGGCTGCTACCTGATAGTTGCCACATAAATAAGCCCAGATAAGAAGCACCCATCTGCCTCTAGCCCATGCTGATGACACATAGTATCATGAACTAATAAATTATTGTTGTTTTTAAGCTACGAAGTTTTGGTATGGTTTAGTATCACTGCAATATACAACTGCTATCGAGGGGCTCATGTCTAATCAATATATTTTCATGGCTTTTTCATTCTAAAAGATTTACCTAGGAATTCTATATTTACATTTGCAGTAATTAAACTCATGTGTTTCTCACATTTGCATATTCTATTTTGGTTTTTTATCGTTGTAGCCCAGATTTTCTGGATATCATGTGCTACTTTTGAACTTTGCTAATAAGGGTTTATTCCATTTTAGATCTGATGTCTCAAGAGAAATCACTGTTGGTTTTATGTTGGACTTCTACTTGGCAAGAGCTGTTTTATACCACAAGATGTGAGAGAGGGACCTGTGGCAGGGACAGGCCATCTACACCAGATTTGAATTCATTTCAAGAAGCAGGGATATAGCTCTTCTTAGACAGGTTACTTCTCCTCCTGTCTTCTGAGCCTGGGTATCCTGGCCATGAGGGTAATTCTGACCAATGTCCCTCTTATGGAAAGAGTTGTACAAAGCTAGACAATGCCTTTGTGCTCCTCTACCATTTAAAATAATATTTTACATTTCAGTTTTGTAAATGAGCCCAAAAGGACATCTTTATTCAGTGGCATGACAGAAAGATTGCCCATCTGTGGCTATCAATTAGATAAAACTCATCATACCCCTAATGAAGTTTTCCCTAGCTGAGAAGCCCCATCTGGGCTGGCAGCAAAGATGGGTATGTGACTATTCTTGGGTGAAAGAACTTTCTGCAGCAGAGAATCTGCATCTTCAGTACAGGGATGTGCTCACTAGTAACTGGATGTTTTAGGTCGTAAATGAATTGGAAGCTGGGCTTGTATCTAGGAGATTAAAATATTTAGGATCTTATGTGTAACATAATGTATCTGTCTTTTTCTAAAACTCCTATTGGTTCTCAGTGATATGTTCTTTTGTTCTCAGTAATATATTCTTTCCTCTTACTTTGTGTGTTACATTTCTCCTTAATTTATAGTGAGAATTGAGGCATTGTAACATTTCATATTAATTAGCTCATATTTCTCAGTGAAGAGCAGGACAGAGAGCAGATACTTGTATACTGCTTGCCTCTAGTTGCTTAAATAAGTAATTTACAGAGGATTTTACAAAAAGAACCACAATATTACCACCAGGATTGTAAGGCCTTAGTCACCAAGAAGTCAACGATTCTGTGATGTGTAGGAGTTTTTTCCTTTAATCTATTAATTGCTTGCCCTATTTTACTTTAAGACTCTTGGAAGTAGGTATTTGAGAAGGACAAGGTTTATTAAGGTTTAGTAAAATACCAGCTGAGGGTACAATAGTACACTGAGTAGTACAGTAGTAATTTTATTTTATTAAATGTATTAATTGTATTAAATGTATATGAAATGCTAAACTAGTTGTTGTTTGAGAATTTAAAAAGCGTAGAGATTCCTAAGGAGCTTATTTTATTAATATGTCAAGAGAGTATTTGGAGACATGACAGGTCTTTTGCAATGTATTAGAAGCTCATAGGAAAACTGCCAGACCCATGGCTCTTTTCTGGGAAAAGCAGAAGCAGATGGTCTGTTTATTTTTGTACCCTCCATCTCTATTCTATACCCTGGTAACCCCACTACCCTGGCTATAGCTGATGGGACCACAGATCGATTGATGACTGACCCAAAGAGAGCTACAGGTCAGTTGAGGTTGACAGGCCTGTCCAACCCAATCTACTTTTTGGGAGAATTAATTCTGTTAACTCAGAGAGATGCTGTCAGTCAAGTGGCACAGAAGTCAAGAGACAGGGAGACAGGCAGTAAGTAGAAGGCGTGAAATAATAGCAACTATAGGTAAGAAGAAGTCATGAGACAGGGAATAAGAGAGGGGAGAAACTTAGCGAGTAGAGACTACCAGTATCTGGGTCACCATAAAGCAGAGCCCTGGGAGAGGGAGCAAGGGAAGCTCTCTGAGGGGAGAGGACAGAATTGCCAAAGATTAGCAGACACCTTCTGTGGCCTTTGCTCAGTTCACAGCAATCCCTTTCTTTAGAGAGCCTCCTCCTTTCACACTCAAGGCTTCTGTGTGGCAGCCGTATTTGTGCTACAGTTCCAGGCTCTGCCTTCCAGGCTTCAGTTGATTGGACCAAGGTTGACTGTTTCATCCGAGCTTAGCCAATCAGATGCTCTTTCCTGGGACTTTGGAATTGGGTCTGCGAGATTGTCTGTCCCTGCCTGTGGCTGGAACAAAGGGACTAGAGCTATGGGGTGAGAAGAAGCAAAGCCAGTGTGGGGAGAGAAGAGAAACATATGTGGCAAGAAGCAGACATGGAGAGGCCATGTGGAAAGAGGGCGTGAGACAGTGTGTGAGTCTTGGCTTCTGATAGATTTCTATTTCCTGTCTCTGACCCCTTGAAGAAGTCCCTTAGGGCCTCAAGATATCTGCATTTTAATAATATCCACCAGTATTTTAAAAAATTGGCCAGGCATGGTGGCTCACGCCTGTAATCCCAGCATTTCAGGAAGCCGAGGTGGGAGGATTGCTTGAGCCCAGGAGTTTGAGACCAGCCTGGGCAACATGGCGAAACCTCATCTCTACAAAAAAATCCAAAAATTAGCTGGGGGTGGTGGTGTGCCTGTGGTCCCAGCTACTCAGGAGAATGAAATGGGAGGATCACCTGAGCTTGGGAGGTCGAGGCTGCAGTGAACTGAACTGTGATGGCGCCATTACACTCCAGCCTGGGTGACAGAGTAAGACCCCGTCTCAAAAAAAAAAAAAAAAAAAGTGACTTGAGACAGTTTCTAATTTTTGCAACGAAGATTCTCAATGAGAAAGTAGAAGTTGTGTGGTAATCTGTATGAAATTTGTGTTTTCCATGAAACTCAGCAGGGCAGCAGTCAACATAGTTTCTTGCTTCTCTCACAATAAGTCTACAGCTGAGAATGTCTCAGTTTCTCGCAATCTAGAAAGGACTAACAAACAAATGTACTTGGAGAATCTGACATACTAACGAAATCATCCCATAATAATGGATAAAGGAACTAATGGAGTTAGATTTTTAAGCACCAAATACCAATTGCTATTTGAGAATACTTCTGCTGTTTTCTCTTCTGGTTACCCTTTGCTTTATACACGTCTTTGTGTCCTTGGAGGGCAGGAGCATGTTTGCTACATTAGGATTGGGAGCACTGCATGCCCTTTTTCTCAGGCTCAGTGGTTCCTCTTTCCCCAGTTGAAGTCTCACTATGATCTTGTCCATGTGTGATGACAGGGCTTGGTCTTTGAGGTGAACAGACATTTCAATACTGAATGTGGGTTCAGTGATTATGATTTTAGTAAGGGGAAGGATTGTGTTGTTTTAATTTGTGCATCCCAGAGACAGCCTAGCATCTGGCCCAATACCTAATGGGCTCTTCAAAATTCATGCAGTGAAAGAGTGAATACATAGTTTTTCTCATTGGCAATTTGAAAGTACAAAAAACAACATAAAACCTGACACCAAACCACATATTAAATTATATAATCTAAGCATACAAATGGATGGATACCTAATAAAATTCTTTAGGGTAATAATTATGATGATGGTATTTTTGCTATGCAATTTCTTAACCCAAGGAGAGAATTCCCTAGTGTGGGAAACATAGCCAAGGATATTGGTTCTATGTGTCATTTGCAAGGGGCTTGCTTTTCTCTACCCAGATTGTGTTTTAATTTAGAAAGAAAAATGGCAAGCACTGTTGCCACTGGGTCATGCATCACTCCTGCTGAATTTCCCAAGGCTGATGACTTTACAATTTCTCAGAGGTTTCTACTTATTTCATTTGTGAGAGGAACGTTTATAGTTTTCATATAAATTTTAATGGGCAGAAACATCTGTTCCCCATCCAACCGTGATGTTTCACATTGAGTATAGATGGCAATCCCTCGGCTGAGCACAAACCATATTTGCTGTGTATTGGATGCTCAGAAAAATAACATAGATCCAGGACAAAGAAGTGGAGAGGAGAGAAGGGGTGTGGGAGGAGAAAGTGGAAGAGGGGAATAGAAAGTGGGTGTTTGGGCAGGAAACACCTCCCTGAGCCAGCTGGTGGCGCTGTGCACGGGCACATCTCTCTCAGGTGCTCTGGCTGGCCCTGGCAGATCTCAGGTTCCCCCTGGGGCGGGGCGGGGGGGGGGGGTTTGGGTGGCGCAGCCAGCTGGCCTCGTGTGAGCCTCTTAGCTCCATTTTATGGAGCTGCTCCCTTATAGAAACTGTGGGCACCTCCTGGCCCTTGGATGTGTACCTGCATATCATGGCTTCTGCACCCATTCAGACGTCAAGGCTGAGGAGCTGGCTTCTCCTTGTTTGCTTCTGGACCTTGATAGGTTTCTCCTTACCTCTTGTCATCTGACCTCCTGCTGGAACTTTGAGTTCCTGGCAGAGGAGTAAACAGAGCATTGGCCTTTTCTTTCACCGCTCAGAATTTTTTTGAGGACCCATGACTACGTTTCTGGCTCTATCTTATCTTGCATTTTCCCCACAGCTACATTGTTCTTCACCCATCTCAGATAGCCTTTCCAGATGCTATTTTTGCATATGCATATCCTATCTACATGTTGGTGTGTGCACATGCATGGAACACACAAATACACACACCCTCCCCCGACATGTGCACACACAAATACACACACCCTCCCCCCACATGTGCACACACAAATACACACACCCTCCCCCCACATGTGCACACACAAATACACACGCCCTCCCCCAACAACACATGCACGCATGAAGAAACTCCCCTGCCAATTTCTCTCCGTACTTCAAAACATGTGGATGGCTGAAAATTATTTTGTAAAGTTTTCTCTGGTCCACTCAAGCACAGTTTATCACCCCAACTCCTTTGCTGCCTCCACCATTACACACTTCTGTGATAGGGTCTGTCATGTCACTTTACAATGATGGTTTTGGGTATATAATGGCTGCTACTCTGAAGTACAATTGCTTGGATACAAGTCACAGTTCTGTCACTGGGCTGTGTGATCCTGGATAAGTTACATAATATCTCTGCCTCAGTTCCCTAATTTGTAAAATGTGGATAGTGTTAATAATGACCACATAGGATTGTTGAAAATATTAAATGACATGATACATGTAAATCGGTTGACAAAATACCTGGCTCAAGAATGGGCAGCTATTAATATTGTTAATTACTTGGTTTTCTTCCTGACCATCTTGTACAGGGACTGTCATTTATTTGTATTCCTAGAGCCTGCCATATAATAGGTATTTTACATGTTTGCTGAGTTGAATTGTATTGTTGAATTTATGGTTCCCAGTGGCCTACTGGATTAAGTCCATGTTCTCCGGAATCAGAAGTTGGGGTTCAAATCTTTAGCTTTACCATTTTCTAGCTGTGGGAACTTGGGCAAGTTAATCAAAGTTTCTACATTTCAGTTTCTTACTATTCTTATTAATGTTACGAGTATTATTACATTTAAAGGCTCATCTTAATATCACTATATCAAGCCTTCTCAATCACTCTAGCTGGAAGTAATCACATTCTGTATTCAATATAATTATTAAATGCCACCTATAAGCCAGGCGCTATGCTAGATACTGAGTGTGCAGTGGTAAATATATCAGATATGGTCCCCACCTCCGTGTAAGTTGAGGTTTAAAGGAGTGATAAACCTCAAAAGTTCTCAGACCATAGATTTGGGAGACAGGAAGAGGTGGGTTGACAAAGGAGGGATTTCTTTTTATATATGAGGAAATTCTTTCCCAGGAGCTTTCATTCTTTTGCATCTTATTGACCACAATGGGATCAAGTGCCCATATTTAGATCAATCCCTGACATAGGAGATGAGCTTACCTTGACCGATTTAGACCAATTATGATCCATCCTCTGAGAGGGAAAGCTGTTGGAGGGCCGTCCACTAGGATTGCCTTATTGTTCATGCAAAGAGCAACTGCAAGCCTTGTGCCACTTGAAGGAAGAGGAAAAGGAAAAGTAATGCCCCATCCTGCAGGCAGCCTTGCTCCAGTGAACAAGTAAGGAGACCTGATTGCACATGCTCAGTCTCTTCCATGATCTCACCAATCAGTAAGGTCAATCCTTCTCCATGGAAGGAGAAGAACCTGAGGAGAGGACCAGAGGAGATGGTTCCCAATGTTGCTCTTCCCAAGGGAGAGGAGATTGCAATTACAAGAGTGTGCTGCATGGGCCCAGGCAGGCATGATGAGGGGTGGGGAGGCTCTCTCACAAGGGAGGAGACCCTGTGGTCTGTGCCCTCATCTCATTCGTTGTGTTACATCTAGCATTGCATCTCACCACATTCTGCATCCAATCACACCCTATGTGTGCACATCTTTCTTTCCTTCAGGGCCCTGATCCTCTCCAATGTGGGGCCTTGTTGTACCTTGGCACATTGTGAGAGCCGAGCACATGATTGTTGAATCACTCAGCTCCACTGCCTGGGATGAAGGCCTGTCCTTCTGAAGAGTTACCGTGCAATGATGAAATTAGAGGTTTTTAAATAACTGACCAGATAAGGTGATGGTGCATGTTGTTCATTTATTCAGTTTTTCAATGGACACATATTGAGTTCCCTCTGTGTGCCAGGTTTGCTCCTAGGAGCTGGGATACAGAGATGGACAGGAATAGTCCTGCCTTCCAGCAGCTCCCAGTCATGTGAAGGAGGCTGACCTACACATGCATACAGCCACCTCTGTACTAATATGACATTGTCCAATTTTTTTCACTTACTTACCACTACCCAGTGCTGGTGTCTGCACTTCAGAGCTGAGAGAGTCTCACTGCATGGACCAGAGTGGTAGATAAGGGTTAGATGGTAGCCAGGCATGGCATGGTGGCTCATGCCTGTAATCCCAGCCTTTTGGGAGGCCAAGGTGGGCAGATTTCTTGAGTCCAGGAGTTTGAGACCAGCCTGAGCAACATGGTGAAACCATGTATTGCAAAATACAAAAAAATTAGCTGGGTGTGGTGCTGCATGCCTGTAGTTCCAGCTACCTAGGAAGCTAAGATGGGAGGATCACTTGAGGCTGGGGAGATTGAGGCTGCAATGAGCCATAACTGCACCACTGCACTCCAGCGTGGGTGACAGAGTGAGAACCTGTCTCAAACAAACAAACAAACAAACAAAAAAGAGTTAGATGAAGTCTGCCAGTTCCTAGCTATGTTACCTGATCTCAGTCTCCGTATCTATAAGAGGAGAATAATAATAGTACTTGCTTCATAGAGTTGTTGTGAGGATTAAGTTAGATAATGCACATCAGTGCCTGGCACACATGCTAGCCACTATAATCATTATTTCATCTATTAAATTCACCAACTCCAGTAAATGCACTATTCTGGGTTAAAAATGATACCTTGCTTATGTAGAGAACACAGGATAACAGTTTTTTACTCAAAGATTTTAAATGGGGAATGAAGGAATCTTTACAAAATAACAGAAACTTAGACATATAACTTTTCATCAATTAAGGGCTTCATTCATTTTTATTTTTTAAAACATTCTGGATCATGTTCATTGCAGGGGAGAGTTACTTGCATCCTACCAAAGCTAAAGAGTCTTGCTGCCTTTTAAGTGTTGGAGAAACCATCCACCTGTTTCAATAAAGACCTGGAAATCAGGAAGATGGTGAGATTAAGCAAACAAAGCAGGCAAATGGGAATACTTATAACCATGTATGAAAGGTGTTAACTGCCTATGTCTTCAACACAGCTGTTTCTTCCTTTGGCCTTTCTAAATTTATCATTGAAGAATCCCCATGTCATTATAATTGGCTAAATCAAGGACTTTGCGTTAGTCTTGTTTTTGACTCCTTGGGTCAAAATAGTATCATTAATCATTCTGTTGCTGAGGGAGGGAACTCTAGGAAAAAGGTTGTGTTGGTTGGGAAACCAAATATGCATTGGGCTAAAGCTTTTATGTAGCTCTTAGATGATCTCATGGATTTGGTACTTTCTGGGGAAAGGAACATCAGACTTTAAGCTCCTGGAGGACAGAAACCTAGACTTGTATAATTCTGTGTCTCTGCAGCTTAGGATATTGCTTAGTAATAACAAGTACTCGATAAATATTTGTTAGGCTCACATCGGAGTTTTATTTTTATTTATTTATTTGAGACAGAGTCTCTCTCTGTCACCCAGGCTGGAGTGCAGTGGCACGATCTCAGCTCACTGCAACCTCTGCAAAGCAATTCTCCTGCCCCAGCCTCCTGAGTAGCTAGGATTACAGGTGCCTGCCACCATGTCTGGCTAATTTTTGTATTTTTTTGTAGAGGTAGAGTTTCACCATGTTGACCAGGCTGGTTTTGAACTCCTGACCTCAAGTGATCTGCCCGCCTCGGCCTCCCAAAGTGCTGGGATTATAGGTGTGAGCCACTGCACCTGACCTGTTTAGCTCACATTGTTGAACTACAGTTTAGTTGGGCATAAAATTCCACGTTAACAATTATTTTCACTGAGCACTGTCATCTTATTATGCAAGTATTTCCTGGCTTCTCGGTTGTTTTTGAGAAGTCTTCTGTCCATCTAATTGTCATTCCCCTCCTTCACTTGAGATAATTCTATTCTGAAGTTGATGTCTATTTTTCTCATCCTCGTTTCTATCCTTTTACTAACTGTGTATTTAACCATAAAACACTAGTGTGGTATTTAAAAATTATATAGTGTATTACCCTGTTGATATCCTGCAGTTTGCTTCTTCAAGTTACCATATGGTCTCAACATTTACTTCTGTTGATACAAGTAGATCTACTTCATCCATTTTCAGTGCTGTATACTATTTCATTGTGTAAATATACCACAATGCATTTATTCATTGATGGCCATTAGTTGGTTTCTGATTGTTGCTATTGCAAACAGTGCTTTCATGAGCATCCTTGTATTAGTTTTTTATGTAACATATAAGATGTACATTTAGAAGTGGAATTGCTGGATCTCAAAGGATATGCACATCTTAGGTGTTAATAGTTGATTTCCAAAGTGGCCTTACGAACTTACACTCCCACCTGCTGGGCATGAGAGCTTCCATTCTTTACATTTTCACTGACCTGGGTGTTGTCAGACCTCTGAATGGGTATGCCCTTAATCCCTACTTTATACTTCCTTTCAGTATTATCATTCCCTATTTGCAGGTGAGAAAATGGAGGCTAAAGGGTAGCATGCTCAGAGAAAGAATGAGTGCATGAATGACTGAACGTGGTGATACTTTATTTCTTTATTTATTATTTCTCCTACCAGAGTAGAAGTTCTGTGAATGTAAGGATCATATTCTTAACCCTTAGAACAGGTCTTTACATAAAGTAGATTCTCAGTAGTTATCTGTTGTTTAATGAATGAATGTGGATGGATGGAGGGAGCCTGGGAAGAAAACATTTGCTTTCTTTAGGAGGCTCCTCCCAGCCTACTAAGATACATTCTGTACTTACTCTGCAAGCTTTTAGAAGGAAGGGCTCTAGCTATCTCTGCCACTGGCACTCTCCAGGCCTGCAGCAGGCTGGGCCAATGGAGGGAAGGAGGGGTGATAGCTAAGAATTTTTTCAATGGAAAATTCAATCTGCTCAGCAGGAGTCTGATGAGAAGCTAGGGGCTGGTCTGGGGAGGATGCAGCTGGAGGGGCTGTCCATCTGGATCTCGCAGGCCTCTGGATGCTGACAGGTTATTCTTAGCCATCTTTTCTTCTGTCTTTATTTTCTTGTAATCAGGGCTCTCTTGAATTTGCGATTGAAGCCTTTTTTATCCCCCTTCTCTAAAGCAATGATTTTCCATATAGTAATTCTTTCCTTCTTTAGACTTCCCAAAGTGGGTGGGTGGTTCTTTTTGTGCTCAGACACTTCGCAAATTGCTTCCCACCCAGCTCCTCCCCTGAATGTTTTTGTGGCTGGTGGAGACCTATGATGTGTGCTGGGTGTTTGGCCTCCATCTTCTTGTTTACAACAACCTCCTTGCTAATGATATTTTCCTAGTAACATCTAATATGAGCATATTTCTCGCCCATCCTCCCTCCACCCCATGTGTCTTGAATTCTGCTGGATTAATTTAGCTGGAGCCTTAAGAGGCAGCAAAACCGAGGGCAGGTGGCTAAGCTTCAATCCTTGGCTCCTGCGTCATAATCATAATCACTCTTATTGACATAGTGCTCCGTGGTTAACAAGCACTTCCACATTCCGTAGCTCTTTAGTCCTCAGAACAGCAGAAGCCAAGGCCTCTGGGGCTTGGTGACATCCCCAGCATCACATGCATAAGAGGAAAGGCCTGGATTTGAACCTCCTTTTCTGATGTTAAATCCCCTACCATTTCTTTCAGCCCAGGCAAAGATCCCAAAGTCAAATGCCTTTAGGGGCCAGGTAGATAGTATAAATGAGAGAAACTGCTTGGAGTAGAATATATTAAGGATTAGTAAGGATTGTGGGAAACTGGCCGGCATGCTTTGCCTAAAGGCATTAAAATGCAAAACAGAGCCCAGCACCTATAGTCCCAGTAACTCAGGAGGCTGAAGCTGAAGGATCACTTGAGCCTGGGAGTGGTGAGGCCAGCCTGGGCAACATAGCAAGATTCTGTCTCTCAAAAAACATACAAAAAAAAGAAAGAAAGAAAGAAAAAAAGAAACATTTAAAAAATAATAGGAAAAAATCCATTTAATTTATCTCTTACTCAGTGTTTAGTCTATAATCTACCTCCTTGTTGGGAAAGGGAGAACATTTGCATGATGTCCCCTTTACCACTGAGTAGCATTTACTTGATGGCTTGGGCAAGCATGACCTTGGTTGTAGTAAGTCTATAGTATAGATGATTCTGTTGCTTTTAGATTCTGTTGCTTTTAGAATAGAATTACAGCTTTTAGAATAGTATAATGGACCCAGGCATGTACAGATCCTGAGCCTACCCATCATCTCTCCTCTTTTAGAGTTTTCAAGACATGGTATTCAAAGTAATATTATCTTAATGTCTGTGCAAGTCCCAGATGCCCTTATTTACAACCCTGGTCAAAGGTCCTATTCTTTCCCTACGTCTTTCCTTCCTTTCTCATCCTATTTGAAATCATGGGAACTGGTTGCTCAAGTCTACATGCTAAGTGACAGTGACAGTGGCAGAGTAGTAGGCAGAGTCCCCAAACAGATCCCAACTTCACCTTCTGCCCTAGGGCAGGGATGTGGAGAAAAGAGAGAGGAAAGGATGGCTCATGCCTTTAAGTAGAGTAACTCGGCCCACTAGGAACAGGTGGCCCAGTGAAGGTCATGGGCTTTGGCCAATCAGACAAAAACTTCTCCTTTGAGGGTTTTAGGAAGGTGATAGGCCAAGGTGGGGCCAGTATGGGAATGAGGACTGACGTATATCCCCTACTCTAAATAGAACAGCAGTTAAGACTGTGGCCCCAGAGAGTACAGATCTGCCACCTAACCACCCTGTGACCCTGGGCTGGTTATTTAACCTCATTCCTCAGCACCTTTCCCCATAGAATATGGGTAACTGTAGGGGTGATGCGGATTAGCTGAGATAGGCATGCATTTTGGTCAGTAAATGTGAGTTATTTTTGTTGCTTTGAATTCTGCCTCTTTGCTATACTCTTGAGCTACTCATTGTAGCTAGAAACTGAGGAAGCCTTCAAATGCTGGCAGAAAGAATATGGAGAGAATAATTCATAGAACAAAAAACAACTTTCTGCCAATTTTTCCTCTTCAAAACTTGCCACTTACCCAAATGCCCTGATTCTACCTTTTCTCTCCAGCTCCACACCCTCAAGATGATCCCAGTGAGCTGGAATCCTGGTCGAGGGATCTGAGACTTGGCTAGATGAGATTTGGCGCTCAGATGTGCTTTTTGTGAAGTATAACTATGATTTTTCTCTAAATAATTACTCAAACTTAACTGTCACTTAGTCAAGACTCTTCTTAAGTAGTGTTCTTGTTTGTGTTCATGTGGCTTCTTGTGAGACAGACAGTTTAAAAAATTCAAAAATTGTTCTATTATCCAAGCACAACATTGCTGTGTGCCCCTTCCCATTCCCCAGTCCCTGGAGTTCATTTTCTTTTGTATGTTTCACATATACCAATGACAAATAGTTCATAGTAGATATTGCCTAGGTATGGAATTAGTTTTGTTTGTTTGTTTTGAGATGGAGTCTTGCTGTGTCGCCCAGGCTGGAGTGCAATGGCACAATCTCGGCTCACTGCAACCTCTGCCTCCCAGGTTCAAGCAATTCTCCCACCTTAGCCTCCTGAGTAGCTGGGATTACAGGCATCCACCACCACGCCTGGCTATTTTTTTGTATTTTTAGTAGAGACAGGGTTTCATTACGTTGGCCAGGCTGGTCTCGAACTCCTGACCTCGTGATCCACCCGCCTCAGCCTCCCAAAGTGCTAGGATTACAGGCGTGAGCCACTGTGCCTGGCCAGAATTAGGTTCTTATAAATGTGAAGTATTAGATTCTTATCAATCGGCAAAAGTAGAACTGAGGAACTATATCATATGCTTATAAACTGATTTCTTCTTAGTTTTTACTCCTATGATGTTTCTGTTGAGACCAGTTGACAGAGTAGGAGTGTCAGTATGGAAAAAGCATGGATCATTTTGAAACACGGATTATTCATCAATTACATGTGTTTTAGAATGGAGTCAGTGATATACTCTTGGAGATGATCTCCCCCACCCCCCATCTCCTCCCCTTTTCCTTTCCCCACATCTGTAGCCACTTCTTGTCAGCTAAACCCAGGAGAAAAACTTGACAGAAGCAAAGGGCATCCAGAGAATTATGATCCCCAGGTTGTAGTTCCAGTTCTGTCATGTCCTAAGCGGTCATCTCCTCTCTGGGTCTCAGGTTTCTTATGTATAAGATAAGTACGAGATTGGGGCCACAACACCTGAGACTAAAGGAATTCTAAGTTTTCATTACTCTGTGGATTCCACCTTTGCTAGCTTGGGACCTGGCAGGTCTCAGCAGCTGGTCATGTAGCTAATTCTCAAAGCAGATAAATGCCTGCAGGATAACTGTGAATCGGCTCTAATCACAGCAGAGTCCAGCTGCTTCAATAGATGCTGGTGCCTTTGGCTGCTTCCCGGAGCCACCAGCCAACCCAGAGATGAAGCTGGCTGGAAAAGTGGATATGTTGGAGAGGCCAGCATCATCTCTAAACACAGCATCTGGGAAATACCCATGTCCCCAGAAAGAGGTCATTGAAATCCTTCACTTGGTGGTGCAGTGCAGAGACTCAAGAAACCAGGCTTTGAGTCCTGACCCTGCCACTTATACCAGCGGTGTGACCTTGGGCAAATTCTCTGGCCCTATGTTATCTTCCTCCTCCATACAATGAGGGTAGCAATAGAGCCACCTTGCAGAAGTGTAGTAAGGATTAAGGTCCCGGGAGGCCTAACAGTACCTACTAAGCAGAGGTCCTCAGAGGTACTTAATAAATGGTAGTAGTAGTTATTATCCTGTGCCCTTTGTTCACAGGAGTCTCTTACAGGGGACTTGGTCTCAGTGCTCCTCCCCATGGCCAGGCTGTATTGGCTCATGCCCAAGGCGTAGCCTTGCCAGGGAGCCTGGTACAGAGATGCTGCTGATTGGGATGCTGATTAAATTCCCTGCTTGAGGAGCCTCAGCATTCTGGCCCAGAGCAGGAGGGCCAGCAATATTTAGCACAATCTGCTTGGATCCTCAATTAAATTGTTTTCCCAAACTGCCCTTTTCAAGGTCTTGTCCTCTTTCCTCACCTCTTTCTGGCCTCTTCTCTCTGGGTCCTTGCCAGAGAAGGGAAACAAAGCCTTGTGGGGCTCCATCTGCTTCCCCCTATCCAGAAGAAGGTGACAAGGCTGTCTTCCTTGCAGAAGATGTGGTTAAAACAAGCCTTGGCTATTGAAGGTGGCTGCAGTCTCATCCTGGAGGCTAAAGTCTCTGCGCATTCCAGGTTGATCTCTGTTTTCTTGGCAAAACTGAGCTCTCAACTCAAACCTGCCTCTCCCTCCATCCTTTATCCCGACAGCTCGCAAGTGCTTTGCTGGGAAGGACGATTAAGTGTCACTTAGTGTATTTTTCCATTTTCCTGAGTTCATCTGGTAAAAAAAAAAAAAAAAAAAAAAAATAACAAAATAAAGGAGGCCCAGGACTGAACTGTCATTATTTTTTAAATGGAGAGAGAAGGGGTCACATGACTGCGAGTAACTGATTTAGCCAAGTGGCTGCAACTCCGAGTTTGCTGCAGAGCCGCCCCCTCCCGGCGGGGGCGCTGACGTCACGGAAAAGCCCCGCGGCGGGTCGGCTGGGCTGGTTATAAACCGCCCGGCCGCGGCGGCTGTAGGCGGCGGGCACGGACGGCGGGCACAGCGCAGCACTCCCCGCTCGTTGGCCCGGGTATCCCAGCGCGGACCCACGCGATACGCTGACGCCCCGACGCCGATCTGGCCGAGCCAAGTAAGGGGGACGGCCCGGGACGGAGAAGGGAGAGAGTGGGAGTTCCCCAGCCCGCAGAACTTTCGAAGTTGAGAAAAGAACCCCTGGAACGTGCGCTCAGCACTGGGATTTTCTGGTAGGGGTCAGAGCTTCACGTGCAAAGGATGTCGCTTCTCATCAGCAGGTTCCTTAGTTCAATTCGGTAGAAGGGTCACATCCCCCTACAGATCGAGTGGTCAGAGAGGGCAGCCCTTAATGATGCTTTATGTATTTGTTGTTTGAATGTAAGTCTGCCAACTGAGGTGCTGCTTTTGAGACTAAAAAACCGGCTGGTCGTCCTGGTTAGTGGCGAGATGTTGGGGTACGGAGTGTGGGGGTGAGGGTGGGAGAGGAGTGTTTGTGCATCTTGCTGATTGCAACGTAAGTACTTATACTTTGTCACCAGTAGCCGGAAAAACAGACCTCCCGGCTAGGGGAGGCAGTCTGCAAAGGGAAAGTTGTAGAGAAGTTGTTGAATATCATTTAGGGGAGTCTTCAGCCTTCTGATTTGCTTCAAGAAGGGGGTCTGAGAATAGTGGCTCAGGCCTGTGATCTCAGCACTTTCGGAAGCCGAGGCAGGAGGATCACTTGACCCCAGGAGTTCGAGACCAGCCTGGGCAACATAGTGAGACCACCATCTCTACCAAAAAATAAAAATAAAAATAAAAAAACTAGTGGACGTGGTAGTGCAGGTCTGTAGTCCCAGCTACTTGGGAGGCTGAAGTGGAGGATCACTTGAGCCTGGCAGTTGGAGGCTAGCTACAGTGAGCTATGATCGTGCCACTGCACTCCAGCCTGGGTGACAGAGCAAGACCCTATCTCAAAAAAGGAATCTGAGTTGAATTAAATAACTCTTGAGAATGGATGTGGTTTTTTAAGAATGAGGCACTTTCTCTGCAAATTTCATAGGTCTGAACATGAGCAGGTCATTTCTCTGCCAGGGTGTCTAGGTTTGGAGCCGGGATGTTTTAAAAGTGGCATCTGTGGGTAAGAGGGCACAGCTGAGGCATAAACTTTAAACAGAAAATTTCCCCCCTACCCCCAATAATGGCAGGTGGATGCTCTCCAGGCAGCTGGAGAGCATCAAGGCAACTTTACTAAACATGGAAGTTCCAATAAGTGCCTGTCCAGTCCAGCCAGGGTTGCGGTGGGCAGGGGAGGGGAGGGTGATGTCATTGCCACGTGTTTCCCACTGAGGCACAAAACCTGCTGGACACTGGTGCAATTAAGAGCCAAGTTTAGACAAGAGCAGCTAACCTGACCAGCTGGTCCCCAGCAACATTAACTTGTTGCTTTTCAAGCCATCTTTGGAGGCTGCTGGTTCTTTCCAGCTGCCTTTGTGCCAGCTCTGAGTGCAGCTCTTCTTTCATCCAAGTCTGCTTTGAGGAAGGGGGAAGCCCATGGGCAGTGGGTGATGTTAACAGTATTTGTTTTCCCATGCAAATGACAGTCTGCCTGAGGAGCTGGTTACTGACAGTGTGGGCAGCGTGTGTGTATGTGTGTGTGTCCAGTTGAAAGCCTGTCTTGTTGGGGTTTGGGGGACTGTTTAATTGGTGGTCTTTATGTTAGGGATACTTGCTTCTCATCTCATCTAATAAAATATTACTGATGACTGACCATGTATTTGAGCGGAGCTCTCACTCTTGCTTACTAATGCTGCCATCTTGGCTGCTTTGCTCCCCAGGACTCAACAATGACTCTGAATAATGTCACCATGCGCCAGGGCACTGTGGGCATGCAGCCGCAGCAGCAGCGCTGGAGCATCCCAGCCGATGGCAGGCATCTGATGGTCCAGAAAGAGCCCCACCAGTACAGCCACCGCAACCGCCATTCTGCTACCCCTGAGGACCACTGCCGCCGAAGCTGGTCCTCTGACTCCACAGACTCAGTCATCTCCTCTGAGTCAGGGAACACCTACTACCGAGTGGTGCTCATAGGGGAGCAGGGGGTGGGCAAGTCCACTCTGGCCAACATCTTTGCGGGTGTGCATGACAGCATGGACAGCGACTGCGAGGTGCTGGGAGGTAGGTGTCCCAGCCCCAGTGGGCTTCTTTCCACCAGGGGTGGCCCAGGAAGAAAGAGTGAGGGTGGGTGACTTATTTACCTGCAGAGCTGGGAGCTGAAGTTAGGCATTTTGGACAATTGATGGGGGAGCTGGGTCTCCAGAAAAGCCCAAGCACAGGCTTTCGGGGCAAGAAAATGAAAATGCTTGTAGACAGGACCAAAATCTGTTGAACCTGGGCCAGAAAGGGAATTCTTCAGATTCCAATTCTAAATGGGTTGGGGAAGGCTGATTAGAGAGGGCAGAGCCAGAGGGTCAGTGCCCCACTTGACTTCTGCTGACTCTGACTTGAACATTCTTCCCAGAACTCAGTATAGACACAGCCTTTTTCCATGGTTATACCTAAAACAAGCCAGTTGGAAAAGCTGTTAGGATGGCTCGCTCAGTTTGCTTCCACCGATATTAGAAACTTTTATGGGTGTTAAATAGTTCAAAATCTGTATTTGAAATAGTATAATAATTTTTTAAAATGTGAAGTATAACAGTGAAACTTTCTATAGAGTCTGACAGCTTTTCAAGACAATTTTCCCTGTACAATTTCATCTATTTATTGATTGGAGCCTGGCCTATTTCCAAAACTGTTTTGAGGTGACATTATCTCAAAATGCATGTATTCTTCAGCTAGGGGTAAAGCACAGCCCTATGTTCTGCTAAGTAAGTAATATGAGGATCCTGATAGCCAATGCCATCCATAAAGTGTCTTTCAGCCACAGCTTCAGTCTGAGCGTATGCGACCAGGGTAGGTATATGTCCCTATTTGCAGCTACGGAAATAAAGGAAGCACTGCTCAGTGTTTCCCCAAGTCACATGGTCTGTGTTCTGTCGCGACTCACAACTGAATCACAGAGTAGGGAGGTGTCTTAGCGATGAGTCAGTTCTCGCCTGCATTGATGCATATTAATGTTATTCCTCACTACCCACAGCCCATCTCATCTGGAGGTTTTATTCTTCTTGATTGTCTCAGTGTCAAGGAGTTCACTGCTTCATGAGGCAGCTCAGGAACTGGGCTATAAATAATGACTCATTGATGTAACATCGATTTCTCTCCTCGCTCCTGGAATCTCACAAGAGTAAAGGGAGAAATAGGGCCAGTGTTGTACAATTGATTCCCTCTTTCTTTGTAAAGGCTGCCAGGTGACTTGCTAGGAAAGAGAAACGGGAGGAAGGGGCTAACATTTAGAGTGAATGTTTGCAATGGGAGAGGCACTTTGTTAGGTGCCGTATATTTGCTGCTGTTTATTTTGGTCTTCACAAAGTTCTTGTACTCATGAGTAAACTAAGTCTCAGGGAGATCAAAAGCCTTATCCAGAATCACCCAATAAGGAAGGTGGATTTAGAATTTGGGATTTTATCATCTTAGTTCAGTTCATTTTACCATTTCTGGGGAACTTGCTATGTGCCAGGCACTGTGTTAAATACTTCCCACACATATTTTTGATAATACTTGAATCAATCTGGCATTAATATACCTATTTGACAGGTGAAGAAATGGAGGCTTACAAAGTCAAGTGACTTTCCCAGGGTGAAAAAACTAGTACATGGTATGACCAGGATTCAAATCTAGTTGTGATTGAACCCAAATCCTGTGTCTTTTCATGGCCCCCTGCAGCCCCAGGATTTAGCTTCCAAATACTAAGTATGACAGCGCATTGGGCATCAGCCACACACCTGGCTCTGGCGTAAGCTCTGGGATACAAGGCGATGGATGAGGTATACCGTGCCCCCTAGTAATGAGCTAAGTGTCAGTTGCTATGTTGCAGAGCAGGGTCACATTAACTAATACTTTAAGCAGTAACAATACAGTGCTTTGGGCATTGACATAAGGAAGAGATGGACTGGGAGTTGTTTTTTGTTTTTAAGAGGGAAGAATTGAAAAAAGTAAGTGGATAGTAGACTTTCAAAAATGTTTGTCCATTAGAATGGAGTTGTATGTATCCAGAGGGTAATATTCCCATAGGCATAAAATGTTAAGAAGACTGACTCATACCTGGAATTTGGAAAGGTAGCCTTCCCAGATATTTTGGGAACTTCTTTGTTGAGAGAGAGAGAGAGAGAGAGAGATGCCCAATATGACAGCACATTGGGCATCAGGCATATGGCTGATCCTGGGGCTGCAGGGGACCATGAAAAGACACAGGATTTGGGTTCAATCATGAGAGAAAGGGAATCCTTTCCCTAGCTTCTTACACAGAGAATCTGTAGGACCTGCTGGAATCACTAGTTGGCTTTGTTTCCCAAGAGGAAGGTTTTCTAAGGCACACCCCTACATTTTTTTTTAAAAAATCAGCATTCACTGTAAGAAAAAAAATCGACATAATATTCTCATAATGATTTCTCCTAATAAAGATGGATATTGTTACAGTTACACTGCAGTAATCTTATGACTCTCTGTATACACTGAATGCCATTCATTCATTCATTCATTCCTAAGAAGTTACTGAATGTATAGCACAGAGCTTGGTGAGGCACTCTGGGGACGTGCAAAGAGTCATGGGGCTTCTTCTGCGGAGATGCTCACAGTATGCAATGGAGCATAATGTATACACCAAGTAGAAATTGAGATAGGATGTGGTAAATGTCTTGAAAGTGGTGTAAGGAGAGTGCTGTGGGAATTCCGAGGCAAAAAGATTACCTCTGACTGTGGATTTAAGAGCTTCATGGTTGGCCAGGCATGGTGGCTCATGCCTGTAATCCCAACACTTTGGGAGGCCGAGGCAGGTGGATCACCTGAGGTCAGGAGTCCAAGACCAGCCTGGCCAACATGGTAAAACCCCATCTCTACTAAAATTACAAAAAATTAGCCGGGCGTGGTGGCACGTGCCTGTAATCCCAGCTACTCAGGAGGCTGAGGCAGGCGAGTCACTTGAATCTGGGAGGTGGAGTTGCAGTGAGTCGAGATCTCGCCATTGCACTCCAGCCTGGGCAACAAAAGTGAAACTCCATCTCAAAAATGAAATAAAATAAAATAAAATTAAAATAAAATAAAATAAATAAAATAAATAAAAGCTTCATGGAAGAGATGGTCTCTGAACTGGACCCTAGGGACAACTAGGATTTGGAAGCCCTGAGCTAGGTGGGAAGGCACACCACACATATACAGCAAAGTACAGAAGTCTCACTGGGCTTGGGGTTTGATGAATGGGTTTAGACGCAGCTCTGACACTGACTTGGCTGGGTGCTCTTGGACACGCCACTTAGCCTCCTCAAGCTGCCTCATTAGTGTAATTGGGGTAATACCTCCTTCATAGGGTGTTACGAGGATTAAAGGATATAACATGTTGAGCATGGAGCATGGTGCCTGGCACATAGTAAGTACGAAATGAGCATTAGTTAGAGCTGATTCTGAATCTACCATTTCCTTTTGATGTGCTTATCTTTCAAAAGTGGTGGTTTCCTTGCTTGTGGTCCCTGTCCACTTTGGTCACTGTTGGCTGGGGCCCGTGGAGCTGCCCAGAGGGGACCGGGGCCAGTAGAGTAGAGGACAGTATTTGTAGAGCAGGCATTTCTTCCGAGGTTCCTTGGGATCCCCTGAGCTATGAAAGCTGGAAGCAGTTGAAAGTTTTCAGGGAGAGGGATGCTGGAGTCTCAGAACTTTAGAGGTGCTGCAAGAGTCAGTTCTGGCAGTGAGAGAACACTTGGGCGGGTTTCACACACACACAGCACTTGAGCCAGTCTTGGGCAGAAGGGGCCTCACTTCCAAGCACAAGGAGTGTTAATGAAAAAATTATTAACATGGTAAGGAAGACTTTATTCAGGGCCATTGCAGTAGGCATCCCAATAGTGGGGAGAGATGGGGCTCAATTCCAAATACAAGAAGAAAAAGTGGGCACTTGGCCAAGGAGCAGATGGGAGGGGGTCAGAGGATAGAAAATTACTAAGAGGAGATGTCAAGGTTAGGGGGATTCTTGCTGAAGTCAGGCCAAGGAGCAGGTGGGAGGGGGTCAGAGGATGGAAAATTACTAAGAGGAGACGTCAAGGTTAGGGGGGATTCTTGCTGAAGTCAGGCCAAGGACTTAGACTATCAGAGGTGGTGGGTGAGGAATTTGATCAGATATTGAAGGTGGGGGATTCTCACTAAACTGACTTAGCAGGATTCTTGCTAAAGCTGAATTCTGCCAGGATGGAAACGGAAGCCCAGGGAGAGGCCGGGTAGAGAAGAGGATTCAGAGGAGCCTGACTAAAGTTCGGTCAAGGAGAGAGTCTGTCAGGGGGATCAAATGAGGAAAGACAAACTGGTCTAGAGAAAGTGGCTACTGACCACCATCACCCCTTATAGAACCTCTGTCTGTCCCCATCAGCATGAGTTCTTTTGCTACATAGAGTGTGCACAGACACCCCAGCTTTCTTCCAGTGCGCTGGAGAAGTAGGGGTGTCTCCAGACCCAGATTACGGAAAAGCCTCACGGAGACTAATCAGTATCCAAACCTTTCTCCACACCTTTACTGGAAGCAGATTTCAAAGAGCTCTCCTAGAGTCTGGTATATTCTTTTCCTTCCCTTCTTCTCACCTGATTAGCACTTGAAAAGGATAAAAGATGAGCTGAGCAACTTAGATGAAGAGAAACCTGGAGCTCTGGTTACTCCCAGGCTTGCACCTGGTTAGGGGAGAGCCTTCAGTCGGGATGCCATGTGTGCTGGAAGGGTCCTGGTGCACACAGCCAGAGGCCGTATCTAAACTCATGTACTGGGGTGGGGGGTAAAGGGGGGAGCACACGTGCTGAGCAGGGAGGAGATGGATTGTTTTAGCCTCCCAGGCCTCCAACACAGTAATTTTCAGGCAAAGGTAAGATCAGACAGAATGATCCTGTCAGGAAGCTTCTAGAACGGGAAAGCATCGTGTTTTTACTTTCATGGCTGTGATCCTTAGTCCACTTTTTCTCTAGACTTGTTCTGATATCTCTTAAGCCAGGAGAAAGTTGGGTTTTCCTTTTCCGTCAGCGATTGGAACACAGTATGTTTCTATTTGAATGACTGGGCACTCAAGCGAGTCCCCTGTACCTGAGTGGTGGGCTGAGAAAGTTCCTCCATCATTGAAGGAGTTGTCTGAGTGCAGGGAGGGGTTTTAGAGAAGAGCTAAGAACCCTGTGGTGGGAAGCAGCAGTCAGGCCATCCCCGTTCTGTGCTGCTCAGGCTCTGACAGTCTCCCTTGCGTTGTCTGATTTGCATGTTGAGGTTGTGAGGTTCTACCCCCGGTAATCCAAATAGTCCCACTGTGATCTCATTCCTTCTGCATATTGTGAGCAGGCACACGATGGGCGAGACGGAGTTTTAATTCCCCAAGGGCAAGCACTTACTGATTAGAAGAATGACGCTGTGGGAGGTGGGGAAACTCACAGAAAGACAGGGCCATGCCTGGTTAACTCTCTTCTTATTTGTCCAAGTTTTCCTTCTTTAAGGAAGGGAAACCTCTCCTGATTCCAGTTCTTAGATGATGAAGCATTAAACCAGGAGCAGTGTTTTTCATAAACCGCTTGCTATTGTAAAACAAGAAGTGCCCTGGTTCCAACGTAGCTCTCTTAAGCTAGGATTTATCTGTAGTGAGGAAGTGCTGAGTATGACAAGAACCAGCTTCCTTCACCTGAAGAAGTGATAATGGCTAACACTGACTGAGTTTCTACTTTGTGCCCAGGCTTAATGTAGGTAATTGTCACATAGCCCTAAGGTGTGAGTACTATTATCAATCCCATTGCACAGATGAAGAAAACTGAGGCTCAGAGAGCCTAAGTTGCGTAGACCCCCAGAGTTCATAAGGGATGGCACCTGGATTTGAATTCAGGTTTGCTTGTTTTCACAGCCACAATGCTATATTTATCATTCGTTCACTGTACAAACTTTATTGTGCACCAGCAATGTACCAATGTGCTGGGGGACACAGTAAACAGCATAGATGCAAATGTCTGCTCTAACATTACGAGAGGGGCAGGAGGGACAGAAAATAATAGAATAAGTAAGTTAAATGTGTTGTATGTTAGGTGGCAATAAGTGAGATGGAGAAACATAAAGCAGAGAAGGAATATTGTGGGATAGAAGTGTTGCAATTTTAAATGGATGGCCAGGAAGCACCTCCCCCAGAGGGAGGTAAGGAAACAGGCCTTGTGGGTATTTGAGGGAAAAGATTCTAGACAAAAAGAACCAGAAGAAAAATGATAAATCATTATGAAAGTCATAATTTTCAAAAGATGAAATTCAGAACAGGAAACCTCATTGTGAAAATAGAGTGGGGACGGGCTCAATGGTATTGGGATGAGGGAAATCCCACTTGCAAAAATCCCACTGTACCCCTTTTCTACACCTGCCCCCCATGGATTTTCCAGGCTGGAACTGCTTTGGCCCATTGTACTGTACTGTGTTCACCGTTCACCTACACACGATCTGGGCTCAAGTGCAGGGAGGAAAGTTTCCATTACCAAGTAGAGCTGGAGGCTGCATTTCTATTGTACTCAAGATGGAAAAACAAGCCCATTTATTCCTAGGGAACAGCATTTTTTTTTAAAAAAGGAAGAAAACTACAGCCAAAACAGAGAGAGTCTCAAGATTCATTCTTGCACTTGTCCAAAGAGGAGCAATGTCTCTGAGCCCAAAGCTCCTGAAGTTGCTAGTGAGTATTCAGTAACTACCCACTGAAAGGTACAATGGACTTATGAAAATGTGGCTTACAGTTTCACTGGGCGGTTAATGTTTCCTCATAGCATTAACCATTGAATCTGAGTCAAAAGCTCTTAAGTAAGTTTATCCTCACAAATGATTTTGCCATACAAAAGGTCCAGGAATGATGCAAACAAATGCCTTTTACTCCATGTGGTTTAGTGATACATGGTCGAGAGAGACGTTCTGCTGGATGAGGACTGGAGGAATTATATGTAGAATGTTGTTGAAGGTGACAAAAAATAGTAATTTGCCTTTGAAAATATCTGTATACTTACATAATTAATTACATATTTAGTAAGTTTATGTTCTAGCACAATTTTCTACCTGACCCTCTTATGGAGAAGTGTTGCATATTCGCCTGACTCCAATATCTTTGTTCTTTCTTTTCTAGAAGATACATATGAACGAACCCTGATGGTTGACGGGGAAAGTGCGACGATTATACTCCTGGATATGTGGGAAAATAAGGTATGCAGAGCCTGTAGCTGTCTAAATTCCTTCAGGGCTTTCCTTTCAACAAGCTGTTTGGTGCAAGGGTGACCTTGTCCTATATAGTAGGTGCTCCAGATGAGGTGGGCTCATTTTCTTGATTAAAAGCATACTTCTGAAGAATGAGACTGTTCTAAGGAACAGGTCGTTCACAGATGAGTTCTGAATAACAAGCAAGTTGTAGTGACTTGCCTTTAGTTCTATTAAAAAACACACCCAAAAAGTTTATTTGTTTTAGGGAAAATACAAACAGGCATGGACTGTTATTTTAAATAACATACATCCATCTCATATGAAGTTGAGATTCTCAATACCAGTCTTCAACATTGGCTTTTTAAAGACTTTAAAAAGCTTCAGAACCTATGTGCTAGACTTCTGTTAATTGAAAACCCTCCTAGTCCCACAAAAGTGTTCTTAATCTCATCACTTGGAAAAGGCAAAAGGGAGTTTTTGGGAAGTCAGAAAAGGCTCATTTTTGGTAGATTAAATAGAAATTGGAAATGCTGTTTGGCAGAGTCGTTGTGTAATTTATCAAATCAAGCTGTAGAAGATACTGAAAAGTGAAAACTTTTTGGCATAAATACTGGACAGGCTAGCAATCTTTACAGCCACCAGACATCTTATAGGCATAGAAGACCAATGCTTTTAGGGAGTTGGAAGCGATTTTCTTCCTTTCTCCTATCAGCAAGTGTACTTTAGGATACACATATTGTTTCTTTGCAAACTGATGCTTTATTCCCCAGGCCTAACTGAACTCACAGAAGATCTTATTGTTTCATTAGGGGGAAAATGAATGGCTCCATGACCACTGCATGCAGGTCGGGGACGCATACCTGATTGTCTACTCAATCACAGACCGAGCGAGCTTCGAGAAGGCATCTGAGCTGCGAATCCAGCTCCGCAGGGCCCGGCAGACAGAGGACATTCCCATAATTTTGGTTGGCAACAAAAGTGACTTAGTGCGGTGCCGGGAAGTGTCTGTATCAGGTAAGAGGAGCAGAGCCAATACTGTAGAAACAATCGCTGGATCACATGTGTTTTCCTTCAGACACGGGTTCTTCCCTCCTTCCACGAGGCTGGATCTAGGAACTCATTAAGATGCTATATGAAATTTTAGGTGTGTTTCTCAGACTCCTACAGTCCTAGTGGGTCTCCTCCACACTAGTTGTTCTCCCTTGTCCATCTGGTCTACCTGCAGGATACTAATACTCCCGCTTTTAAGGAGTTTCCTGGAATTCCCGAGAGTACAGGGAAATGAAAGTAGCATCTTCATGCAAGGAGGATAGGGAACTCTGATTTAGGGGAACTGTGAGAAAGAGTTTCATTGAGGAAAAAGAATTCTACTCCGGCTGACTCTGGTTCCTGTGAGCCCTAGAAACACTGTCCTGCTCTCCTACTCCCCATCCCTGGCTTCTGAAATTTCATTTGAGGCATCAGTCTGATGGGTCACATATTCTTCTTCATACTTAGCTCAGGGAAAATCTCTATCTGCTGAGTGGGCACCCAGGTACTTTTATAGCCCTTGAGATTTTACTGGCCTAATTCAGATTTGATCCCTGGTACAATTATAAAACTAAAATACTACATTGCCAGGCCCTGCTCAGGAGGAAAGACACCTGATAAAGACAATGTACACACTAGTTTGGGAATGTCTTCCTACTAGGACACGACTGTCTACAGTAATCATTTTTTTTCCAAACCAAAACTTGATGCATGGTCATTGAACGCAATGAAATACTTGAAATTGAGACTGTCCCAGAAAAGCTTGTATAATTTAACTGTATTACACATTTGTAAAATTCTCAATTTTTTCCAAAGATATCTCATTATTGCTTTATTTTTATTTTTATTTTAAAAGAGAGGAAAGCTAAGCAGTAGAATTCTTATTTCCAATTCTGGAAACTGGGTCAGGGGAAAGAGTTGAGTATGGGCTTGAGAACTGAGCAGACCTGGCTTCACTGCCACTTACAGGCTGTGTGAACTTCACCTGCAGAGGAGACTCCCCTCGGTTTCTTCATTTATTTGACAGGGATAATAATGTATTTTCCAAGATTGTTGTGGACATTGAAAACAGTGTTTATAAAGAACTTAGCCTTGCTCTTGGCACATTGTAAGTCAGCAGTAAATTAAGGGTATGGATTTTACTGTTATAACTAATATCACTATATTTGATGAAATGGGACCTTCAGACAGTGAATTTATGGGGGATCAGATCTAAAGCCCATCTCCCTTACTTCCAGGGACCCTCCAGTGAGACATTTTCTATTCATGCCCTGGGAGGGCCCGTGCCGCAGCAGCATCCTCTATCCACTGCATATACAGCTGACTTAGTGTTACCTCGAAGAACCATCCAGCTTGACTGTGTGCTATGTGGGACTGTGCTCTGCGGTCCCTCTGACCTCTTTCTTTCCTTCCCAGAAGGGAGAGCCTGTGCAGTGGTGTTTGACTGCAAGTTCATCGAGACCTCTGCAGCTGTCCAGCACAACGTGAAGGAGCTGTTTGAGGGCATTGTGCGACAGGTGCGCCTTCGGCGGGACAGCAAGGAGAAGAATGAACGGCGGCTGGCCTACCAGAAAAGGAAGGAGAGCATGCCCAGGAAAGCCAGGCGCTTCTGGGGCAAGATCGTGGCCAAAAACAACAAGAATATGGCCTTCAAGCTCAAGTCCAAATCCTGCCATGACCTCTCTGTACTCTAGGAACCCAGGGTCACCCAGATGTCCCTTTGATGGCCGTTGTTGAAGGCCATTGGGACCAATAATCTATATTAGATTGAATACTTAAGTTAGATGTGGTTTCCCCCATTGTAGCAGGGAGCTAGCGTATTAGCCTTGTGGGCAACGTGATGCATGGGAAATGAAAGATTTTTGTAAAAAGTCAGTATTTATTTCCAGGAAAAGCCTGACCTTGCTATTTGAACACCCAAGACTCTTTGGAGGATGTGTTTGGTGTTCACATGTGTTTCTTCTCTTTTGGATAGTAGAGAAGTAAAGCTTACAAAGAATGCCTAGAACAAGAACTTTTCGTCATTAAAAATTTTTCCCAGTGTTCTGATATGTGACTTTGAGGCCAATGAGTCATAAACAAATATAAGAAAGCTGTCAATGAGTTTCTTCAAAGGAGGGAAAACTTTCTACGAATCTAAGATCCATGGAGCTAGAATTGTAGAACTAGGCTCATCAGAATCGTGACTATTATTGCTCCATCAAACTGTGAAAAGAAATGATGTGGACCTTGCTGGAAACAAAGGCTTAGCAAACAATTTTTGTTCAATGCCCACCGAGACATATAGAATTGGGAACTGATACATGTATCCCTTATAGGCTCAAAAATTATATCTTACAATTTCTTATTTAGGGGGAAATTATTTGAATCAGATTCTATTTAGTCAAACCACCTTTTATGTTTTATTATTTTTGAATTCATGGAGCCATCATAAAAATATTTTTAAAATCAGAATTATTGATACCCTGTAGTGCAAAATGTCAATTTTTAATGTATAATCAGAAGTCTGAATTTTTATAAAACATATAGCATAAAAACTTCCAGTACTTTGGTTGACCCTTGTATGTCACAGCTCTGCTCTATTTATTATTATTTTGCAAAATAACCATTTTAACATTTGATAAAGCATATTTATGAACATATTTCTTAATAAGAAAAATATCCATTTTATTACCATTTTCTATCTTTTTCAAAATATGCAAGTTTTTACCTATATGTCTTATAATAAAAGAAATAAAATATTTGAAAAAAGGCATTCTTGATTGATTTTCCTCCCCAAACAAGATGATTAGGATTATTTTTATACAGCCTTTAGAGCAAGCACATTCCAAAGAGACATATGCCTATTGTTTTCTTTCTTTTTCTCACTAGCAATAGCCCAGTCATTATCCATTTTTAAGGATATCCCTGACATCTCTGCTTTGAAATCACGATTCACGGTAATGCAAAGTTATTTTTGGCTGATACCATTGGGAAGTATTTGGGGTCATCTCAATGCTGTTATAGGAAAAGCCAGATTGACCTTTTACTTTGGTCTGGCAAATGCCTGACTGAACAGATGGGCTTCACTTTGCTCCCTGGAGGCTCATGGTCTTAAGCTTGACTAAGGCATTAGAGGAAGTTATAAAGGATTAGGGGGAAATAAAATAAAGGAAACTAGTGATTTCCAGCCTGAGATCTAGCCAGGCAAAGCTTTCACCAAATTCTCCTCTCTGACATTAATATGGCTTGACAATCACTTGGCATCTATCTAGCGGCCATATGCAGCCCTTTTGCTGGAATGGAACTTCCTGGTGTTCTCCCTTCACATCTTCTCTGGCCCTATATGCACCCTATTTCACTCTCTTCTCCCTAGCTTTTTGAGTTTGTAGTGAGACACACACTGATGGTGACAATCATGGGACTTCAGACATTCCCTAAAGCTACACAGTTGTTGTTTTCTTGAGACGGAGTCACTGTGTCACCCAGGCTGGAGTGCAGTGGCGTGATCTCGGCTCACTGCAACCTCCACCTTCTGGGTTCAAGCGATTCTCCTGCCACAGCCTCCCAAGTAGCTGGGACTACAGCGTGCACCACCACGTCAGGCTAATTTTTGTATTTTTAGTAGAGACAGGGTTTTACCATATTGGCCAGACTGGTCTTAAACTCTTGACCTCAGGTGATCCGCCTGCCTCGGCCTCCCAAAGTGCTGGGATTACAGCCACAAGCCATCACGCCTGGCCTTAAAGCCACGCAGTTTTAAAGGGTGTCTGCTCTGTTTTCATTGCCCTTTCTCCTCCTTTTTCCAAGTTGAGCACAAAGGTTCCCATCTCTATGCACTTTGCATCTTAGAATTGCTCAAGGCAATAGCATGGGGAGATGATACAAGTAAAGATTCAGGTTACATAGATCTGGGGTGAATTTTGGCTGTGGAATTTAGCAACATGGCTTTGGAGTAAAGGTTAAAGGTTTCTAGCTATCAGTTTTCTCGTCTACAAAATGGGATTGCTAATAATACCCACTTTGTAAGGTTAACATCTTTGTGAGATTAACATCTTTTAACCTGCCATACGGTAAAGAGCTCAAGAGATGTTCCTTTTCATGGTTGCACATTTTCCATTCTGTATCATTTAGAGTTAGTTTTACATGTCTGTTGCCCCTAATTTGAATGGAAACTCCTTTGAATCAGGGACCACCACTCTGCTCCTCCTTACCCTTCTACTCATCAGTGCAGCGCACTGCATATACTGGGATTTTACGAACTTTCTTCTTGAGCTTCATAGATCCTCCCAACACATTTGTGAGGTCAATAGGCCATCTCACAGCAAACCAGTTCAGATGGATAAATGACTTGTCCAAATTTGTTCAGATGCTAAGTGTCTGAGCTAGGACTGAGGTCCACCTGTGACTCCTGGTCATTTGTATATTCTTATCTCCAAAACTTTCCTATAAACACAGCCTGTTTCATCCCCAGGTATCATCCTATACACAGAATACACAGACACACACACACACACAAAATGCATATATATTCTTTACACTATTTTTCTCACAATCTCAAGCTTCCTCATCGCTTCTTTTAGACCTTCCCAACCAAATGGCCAACAGATCCCAAGGCTCCAGGTTTAAGGGTATGTTCAAGGTTGTCATGATCACATTCCCTTGGCTTGAAGCAGGGCAGGATAATGCCGGCTGCAATCCAATCCACGAGGATTTTTGGTTAAGAGCTTTAGCTCCAGGGTTAGACAAACCTGGGTTTCAATCTGGTTTCATCACTTACTGGATGTGTGGCCAAGAGTCAAGTTCTTTACTATCTCATAGCCTCAGTTTTTCCATCTGTAACATGGGAAGAATGCCCACCTCATAGGGTTGTGGTAAGGATTATGTGAGACCTGCAAAAGTTATGTCATCATCTCAGGGACAGCACTGACTCTGCCTGCTCTAGTGCAGCATCCACACCTTCACACACTCATGCATTCTTCAAATATTATTGGACACCCAGGTGCTAACAGCTGCTGGGAATACAATGACGACTAAGATATTATCCTCATCCTCAGAGATCTCAAGAGTAATAAATTTGTCCTGAAAAGCCAAAGGAGGTAGCACTGGTGATAGGAAGAAAATAAAGAAATTGTGAGAGGATTATACCAGGAAGGGACTCAATTTTTATCCATTAGATAAAATTCAAATGATGAAAACGTTTGTTAAGATGATTGAGTTAGATGTGGAAAAGAAAATTGGGCCATTTAAAAAATTCCAGTTGGGAAAAGTGGGAGCATTCGGGAAAGGTGAGTTTTTAAGCATCCTACATTTTTGCTTACAAATACATGAACTATTCAATGCAGAGAAAGATGCAGATGATTCTAAATTCACTTGGGCAAATTTGTGGAGCTCCGGCTTATGAAAAGTACTGTGGAGAACTCATGGTGGGAGGAGGCAGTTTTGCCTTTAAGGTGCTTGTAATATAGTTAACAGTGGCAGGAAGCAGATGTAGTGGGAATGGAGACAACTGCACAGAAACCTAGAACGTGAGGTTGAAGATAATATGGGCCATCGGAGACATGTGCAGTAAGGCAGTTTAGCTTTGGTGGAAGAAAAATCCTTTGCTTGGCGTTGCAGTAATGAATGTCTTCTTTTTTCTTTTTCTTTTTTTTTTTTTTTTGAGACAGAATCATGCTCTGTTGCCCAGGCTGGAGTGCAGTGGCATGATCTCAGCTCACTGCAACCTCCACCTCCTGGGTTCAAGCAATTCTCCTGCCTCAGCCTCTGAGTGGTTGGGATTACAGGTAGGTGCCAACACGCCCGGCTAATTTTTGTATTTTTTGGTAGAGACGGGGTTTCACTGTGTTGGCCAGGCTGATCTCGAACTCTTGGCCTCAAGTGATCTGCCTGCCTTGGCCTCCCAAAGTGCAGGAATTACAGTCGTGAGCCACTGCACTGGCCCATGGATATCTTCTTAGAGGAAGTGATGTTGAGCTTCATCTTGAAGACTACACAATACACAAGATTTCCACAGGTAGGATTGGTTGAAAGGAAGAAAAAGGGAAAAACTGGCCTATGTAAAGAAAATAGCATGAGCAATGACAGAGAGGCAGGAAAGTGAAAAATCTATATAGAGAAATGAGAGAAGTCCAATTTGGCTGGGAGCTTTCTGGGAGGCATTAAGTGAAGGTGTTAATGTATGACGCTTGATAGCCTGAGAGATTTAGTTTCAAATTCTTACTTGTTGGGTGTAGTGGGTTAAACACTCTTCCCCCAGAATTTGTGTCCACTTGAACCTCAGAATGTGACTTTATTGGGAAATAGGGTCTGTGCAGATGTACTAGTTAAGGATCTCAGAACGAAATCATCCTGGATTAAGGGTGAACCTTAATTCCAATATGTGGTACCTTTATAAGAGAAAGAAGAGAGATTTTGACACAGAGGGGACACAGAGGGAAGAAGGCCGTGCAGAGATTGGGGTTGCAATGCCAAGGAATGTTTACAAGCACCAGAGCTGAAGAGACAAGGAAGGATCTTCCTCTAACTCCTTCAGAGGATGCATGGCCCTGCCAACATCAAGATTTTTGGATTTCTATACTCTAGAACTGGAAGAGGATACATTTCTGTTATTTTAAGTCATCGAGTTTATGGTAATATCAGCAGCCCCAAGAAACTAAATACATTGGGTTACTTAGGGCAAGTTAATCTTAATATGCCTCAATTTCTTCATCTGAAAAACAAGGATAATAACACACATCTTATAGGAATATCATTAGGATGAAATGTAAAGCACTTAACTTATCAATTTATTGTTTGCCCAAGAGGTGGAGAGCGAGTGAACTGTAAGGGTAAGTTGGGAAGCAATTGTAGAATACATTGAGCTCCAAACTGAGAAATTTGGACTTGGCTCGGAAGGTAATGCAGCTGCTTGAACATTTCTAAACAGGGGTGTGACAGATTAGAGTGGTGCTGCTTCAGGACATCGCCCAGAAGGGCTGAGCCTGGCAGGAACTGAGTCATGAGACCCACCCAGGGAGACCAATGAGGAAGCCACCGCAACACTGGGACTCTCGTCCCAAGCAGGAGAATTGCTTGAACCCAGGAGGTGGAGGTTGCAGTGAGCTGAGATTGTGCCACTGCACTCCAGCCTGGGCAACAGAGCACGATTCTGCCTCAAAAAAAGAAAGAAAGAAAAAGAAAAAAGAAGACATTCATTACTGCAACAGCCAAGCAAAGGAGTAGTCAGTAAGGCATTTCAGGCAGAAGGAAGGAAGTCCTTCGTCAGGGGCAGCCTCAGCCCAGCATGTGCATTTGCTGTGCTTATTGGACTTAGCACACGTGTCCAGCAGCATTCAAGGTTTTCTGTGAGAAGTACACATAAAGTGGTGAGGCCTGATGCCCACAATAGCCAGAGAGCAACACAAAATGACAGCAGGAGAGAAAGGGAGCTGTTCTGGCCAGACACAAGCCCTGGCCAAGGCCCTGGTGACAAGATTGCGCTGGAGTAAGATATGGAGTCCAGTCGTGTGACTGGATAGGAGACAGCCACAAAACAACAAGAGACTCTACCTAAACCATCAGTAAATCATCCAGTCCAACCCTGGTGAAATGAGGAAGTAAATATTATCCACCTGTTTTTCTTGTCATGCAGCTAGGGAAAAAATAACATATGCAAACCAAGGACATGAGGTTTTTAGCAAAGGAACATACAGATGATCCTGTGTATGCATGCACGTATGTGTGTGTGTGTGTGTGTGTGTGCATGCATGTATGCGTGTGTGTGTGTCTGCATGCACGTATGCGTGTGTGTGTGCATGCACGTATGCGTGTGTGTGTGTGTGCATGCATGTATGTGTGTGTGTGTGCATGCACGTATGCGTGTGTGTGTGTGTGCATGCGCGTGCGCGTGTTGGGGAATAGGGTAGAGGTGGGAGAGGGGGGCTCACAGCTAAAGGAAAAGTAGAGTACTACAATTAGTAAAACAAATATCAACAAGACTCTTGTCTTGCTCCACTTTTCAATACATATATTCCAAAAATGGGTATGCTGTCAGTCTTATTTATTTATTCCAGCATCTACCAAGGAAGGTGAGTATCCTAGAGCATGCCCTTTCTGGAACTCAGGACAAGTAGTTGTTATTTCAGTTTTACTGGGATCATGCTCAAATAAAAATGTTCTTGTATCTTCTGTTGTATTAATGTTTTAAACCACTTCATTGGAAGTAGAGAAGCTACCCCCTTACTGTCAGGCTTCTGGAAAAGTAAAAATGCAGGAGGACTGAGAAGTACTCTTGCTAGTATCACTCAGAGGCCCGAAGGCAGTTGCTTGACTTGGAGAAATTACCATGTGGATAATTTGAGATAGCTTTGGAGAACACTTTCTTGAAAGGTATTTGCAATTTTATTTGCATATACATACATACATATTATGCATATATATGTGTATGCACTCAGATATATATACACACACATTACATACACAATTTTTCTTTTTTGAGACAGAGTCTCTGTCGCCTAGGCTGGAGGGCAGTGATGCAATCTTGGCTCACTGCAAGCTGCTCCTCCCGGGTTCATGCCATTCTCCTGCCTCAGCCTCCCGAGTAGCTGGGACTACAGGTGCCCACCACCACGCCCTGCTAATTTTCTTTCTTTTGTATTTTTAGTAGAGACGGGGTTTCACCGTGTTAGCCAGGATGGTCTCAATGTCCTGACCTTGTGATCCGCCTGCCTCGGCCTCCCAAAGTGCTGGGATTACAGGCGTGAGCCACTGCACCCAGCCAACATACACATTTAAGCCAGTCTTGATTAAAGGTAGGGAATAATTGCAGTGCAGATGGCAGCTATTTTATTGATTAATTTTTATTTGTATAAGTTTATGAAGTACAAGTGTAATTTTGTGACATGAATATATTGCAGAGTGCTATGAAGTCAGGGTTTTTAGGGTATCCCTCACCCAAATCAAGTACATTGTATCCACTAAGTAATTTCTCATCCCTTACCCCCCTCCCACTTCCCCATCCTTCCAGGTCTCCATGGTCTATAATTCCACTCTCTACGTCCATGTGTACACATTATTTAGCTCCCATTTATAAGTGAGACTGTGCAGTATTTGTCTCTGTTTCTGAGTTGCTTCACTTCAAACAATGGCTACTAGTTCTACCCATCTTGCTTCTAAATACATGATTTTGTTCTCTTTGATGGCTGAATAGTATTCCATTGTTGCAATACGCCACATTGTCTTCATCCCATCCAGATGGCAGATATTCTAAAATAAGTATCTAATGGGGGAGCTCCTACTTCTCTGGCATACCCACAGACACAGAGGAAGGGCAAATGCGTGACATCAGGAAATGGGCAAGGAACAGTGTCGGAGGTGTGCAGCTCACGCAGTTAGGATTTATTTGACTAAAAATCACATGTATTTGAAAGTAGCGACCTCTCTCTTTGTAAACATCAGGCCAGACAAGATAATGATGTAGAACTGGAAATCTTACTTAAAAATCCAAAGGAAATGGCCCTGTGACTCATCTATTTGCTAATAAAATGGAACTGGTGGCCTGCCATAATGTGTTTCAAAACTTGGAAACAGCAGTGTGAGGAGCTTGGATTATTTGAGGAGTGACTGGGCAAAAGTACCTCTGAGCTGGGTAGGAGAAAAATAGGTAGAGCCAGGCCCTCCAGATGTCTTTTCGACAAGGACTGCCATGCCATAAATCTGCAACCCAGGGAGGCAGGCAGGCAGCCTCGACTGTGACCACCGCCCCCACGCTCGGCTTCATGCAGCAAGTGCAAAAGGCACTGTTTACTCATCTTGTGTGGATGATCTGAGTCACGGCCAAGATGATGAAGTTGATGAGGCTAGAAGGAGCTGACATTTATTTAGCTGTCATTGTCACGTGGAAGCACACGCAGACCTACTGACCCCCAAAGATGACTCAAGCTTGTTAGAGCCTGAGAGGACCTTAGATGTCAGATCCCCCAAATCCTTTTCATACAGAGAGAAAATGATGCCCTGACAAGCGTGATGTGCTCTAGGCGACTCAGTAGCCCAGTTGGCCTGAAACCTGGGGCTCCAGATCCCAGCTCAAGGTCTTTCCCACAAGCGTGTAGTGCGGTCTCTTGGCTCCACATCAGGATCAGGCAGCTGCCCCCCTTCCCAGCTCTGCAGAGACAGGCTCTTTGGTCCTCTTGCTTGGCCCTTCCTTCTTGTCCTTATGCCACACTCCAGATGTGGCTCTTCTTAGGACACCAACCAAAATTTACTTGTCCCAGCTTCAGACTTCTGCCAGGTGAAAGAATTGTGTAAGAGATGAGTGCTAAATTCTACATCCAGAAAACACTGGGCTTGGGTGAAAGCCTTAGATGCTAGTCCTGTCTTTGCTAACTATGAGTGAGCTTTAACATCCTCCTATATAAAGTAAGAATAATGATACCTGCCTTGGAGGGTTTTTAAGACTGAGATAAGTAAAAATGATTCGTAATCTCTAAAGGGCATTCGAATCTCTGCAGGGTTATTAAAGTGCTATGCACATATGAGGTGGCATAAGGATTTGTTTGCACTTCAATTCATTCACCAGTGTTTGAGGGAGAATGACAGGCATGTATTTGGCTGGCACAGGAAAGAGATCTTCAGGAGCAGTGGGTACCTCAGTGCCCACCCCCATGTTAGGCCCTGTTTCCAGCATGCAGGTAGACACTCACCTAGTTTGCTGACCTATTGGACTGGGGTTCATTGTTGTCTCTGGGAACATATAAAGCCAGTTTAGAAACATTAGCAGTTGGGAAAATGCCAACTCTATCTCTTCTGGCAGCAAGAGAAGGAAGCTCTTTATTTGATTTCCTTTACTACGTCTTTGAGACTCTCTGCAGACTGGGCAATAAGAAATGCCATTTTACACGCTGAAGAGGAAGATGTTTGACTTATAAAAAACTCTGGTTGAAGGTGACATGGTCCATTCCCCGGCTTAAAAGAACATTGCCAACAGATAAATGGGCCTCTAGGGTTTCACAGGTGCTCCAAGTTAAAATTCTCAGCATAGGAAAAAAGACAGAAGTGGACGGGAAGAATCCACCTGCTTTGCTATTAAGAAGGAAGAAGCAGACTGTAGAGGGTGGCTGAAAAGATGGGATAAAGTGGCAATGAACAGGGTGGGTTCTGGAATCCAGTTGCCAGGATTTGAATCCTGGCTCCACTGGCTCCCATCTGGGTAACTTGGGCAAGTAATTTTATCTTTCTAAAGCTCAGCTTTTTCATCTGAATGGAGAATTTGAATAAATGAATTAAAAAGTAATCCACTTCTTAGGTTTTTTTCAGGGGAATAAATGGAAAATGCGTACTAAGTGCTTGGCGCTTTCCCTGGCACGTAATGAAAACTCAAAAACTTTTAGCTGTATTTTATTATTTTCTTTATTCAGATGAAAACCAAGAGCCTTCAGAGATTTGTCCTGGGAGGAATTCTGGAAGTAGGGACCAGCTATCTAATCAGAGACTCTTCTACTCTATTATCCTAAATGTTTGTCCTCCCATTGGGCAGCCTTAGTAATGTTCTCATGGGTAATCCAGCCATAATGACCTGGCCAAAGGATGAACCAAACTCCCTGGCCAAAGGAGTTCCCCTTAGCAGCTGAGAACAGGCTAAAATTTTCAAAAAGCCTTTATTCAGCTCTGAGGTTGCTAAGCAACCTGTATTCGGCATGTAAACAATACAGTCTACAGTATCAGAGGTACTTAGCCCCCTGCCTCTTGGGCCATATGTTGAGAGGCGTGTTATCTCAGGCCTCCTGCCTGGATTTGTTTGCAAGCTTCCAATTCTGCCTCCAATAGGGGATTCCCCTTAAGAACTCCCACTCAGAAGCTACCTCATAGATATCATAATGTCAAAACGCAGAGAAGAAGATGTCTTCCCTGCCCTCTGCAATTCTAGGCTCTCCCCCTGAATGCTAATTTACTGAGTGAGATACAGGTATCTTCCTTCCCTAATGACCGGTCCAATGTGTTTCTCCTCTACCTGCAGTGAGTGCCTCACCATGTGCCACCATGGGGTTTCTATCCTTGAAGGTCCCGTCACAATGCCACAGGCCAGCCTTTCCCAAGTGTGTTCTCTGGGACCCTTGCTCTCTGTTGTATTATATTAATGTGAATTCTGGTGAAAAGGGGGATTTCCATGGTCAAATAATTCAGGGAAAGTTAGGTTAAAGAAAGCAAAATGGTTTTCTTATTTTTATTGTGGTAAAATACACAGAACATAAAATTTACCATTGTAATCACTTAAAAATTTTTTTGAGAGACAGGTTTTCACTCTGTCACCCAGGCTGGATTGCAGTGGCACAATCATAGCTCACTGCAGCTTTGAACTTGTGGGGTCCCACCTCAGCCTCCTCTGTAGCTGGGACTTCAGGTACACACTGCCGTGCCTGGCTAATTTTACAATTTTGTTGTAGAGACGGGGTCTCACTGTGTTGCACAGGCCGGTCTTCAACTCCTGACTTTAAACGATCCTCTGCCTTGGCCTCCCAAAGCATGGGGATTACCAGCATAAGCCACTGTGCCCAGCCCATCTTAACAATTTTTAAGTGTACAGTTTTGTGCATTAACGTATATTCACATTGTTGTGTAATCATCACCTTCCATACTCAGAAATTTTTCATCATTTCAAACTGAAACTCTACACCCATTATAAAATAACACCCCATTTTGCCCTCTCCCCAGCCCCTGGCAACCATCATTCTGCTTTCTGTTTGTATGAATCTGACTACTCCATGTACCTAAACAATATTTGTCTTTTTGTGACCGGCTTCTTTCATTTAGCGTAATGCATCCAACACAAGTTGGAGCATGTGTCAGAATGTCCTTTATTTTAAAAGCTAAATATTATTCCAGTTGGGAGCAGTGGCACAAGCCTGTAGTTTCAGCTACTGGGGAGGCTGAGGTGGGAGGATTGCTTGAGCTCTGGAGTTAGAGACCAGCCTGGACAACATAGCGAGACTCCTTCTCAATCTTAAAAAAACTTATTCCATTGTATTTGCCACATTTTTCTTATCCCATTGGTGACAGATAATTGGATTACTTCCGTCTTTTGGCTATTGTGAGTAATGTTGCTATGAACATTGTACAAATATCTGTTTGAGTTCCTGCTTTCAATTCTTTTGGGCCCAGAAGTGGAATTACCAGATCCTATGGTAATTCCAATTTTATTTTTTTTTTAGGAACTGTCATACTGTTTTCCGCAGAGGCTGCAGCATTTTCTGTTCCTACCAGCGATGTAAGCACGTTCCAATTATTTTCTGTGTTTTTGTTTAAAAACACATAATAATCACTCCCATTGGATGTGAAGTTGTATCTCATTGTAGTTTTGATTTGCATTTCCCTAATGATTAGCGATGTCGCACACCTCTTCATGTGCATACTGGCCATTTGCATCTCTCCTTTGGAGAAATGTCTATTCAAATCGTTTGCCTATTTTTAAACTGGGTCATTTGTTTTTTGTTGCTATTGTTGAGTTGTAGGAGTTCATTATATGTGCTGAATATTAATTATTTATTAGACATGATTTGCAAACATTTTCTCCCATTCTGTGGATTTCCTTTTCAATTTGTTGATAATGTCCTTTGAGCCACAAAAGTTTAATTTCAATGAAGTCCAATTGATCTATTTTTTCTTTTGTTGCTTGTGCCTCTGGTGTCATATTCAAGAAACCACTGCCAAAGACTTTCTCTGTGTTTTCTTCTAAGATTTTATGGTGTTAGCTCTTATGTTTAGGTCTTTGATCCATTTTGAGTTAATTCTTGCATATAGAATAAGAAAGGGTCCAATTTCATTATCTTTTGCTTGTGAAAAATTGGTTTCTTTCATCAACTAGAGTTCATTGTTGCAAGCAACAGCAACTGAGAGAGACAAACTTAAGGAAAAAAAGAAAATGATTGGAATAATTTTAGAGAGTTCATAGGAATTAAAGGAAAAGGTGAAAGATCAAATCACTGGATGTACAGGATCTGGGAAAGATTTAGGAGTCTTAGTAACAGGAACTTACGGACAGCTTCTAAGAGTGCTATGATCTGAGAGATTCAGTTCCAGTAATCTTTTTTGAGCATGTAATTCTGCACTGGTTACTACGTTTGGCTAGGGGCCTGCAGGTGGGAGAGTGTGTGTGTGTGTGTGTGTGTATGTGTATGTGTTGAAGATGAGGCAGCATTGTCGCTGAATGGTCTCAACAAATCAGACCACATGAAATGCAGGGTCATGGTGGGTGGGAGGGAGGGAGTTGTTCCCCAAAGGAAAACCTGAATGCTGTTACCAAAGGAGGGAGAAAGGACTGCTGGGCAGGCCAAGCAATAGACACCCACTACTTTTCTTCACTGAACGTTCTTAGAGCTATTGATATTGCTTTGTGAATTTCGGGCCGGTAGGAATAGTGTGCAGCATTTCTCATACCTGTTTGTTCATAAAACCCTCAGCTGCATCTCACAGGATTCATGTTCCATAGACCATGTTTTGGGAAATGCTCCTCTATGCTAATAAAAAGAACAATGTTCTTGTACAGACTTCATGGGAGATTTTGACAGAGCAGGTCTTTAATGAGCACTGTCCTAAACCTTGGGACAAAGGCTGATAAGGCTCCTGGAGGTAGAAAGAACTCTGTTTTTCAAAATGCAAGCCACATACCGTGGCTCATGCCTGTAATCCCAACATTTGGGGAGGCTGATGCAAGAGGATCGCTTGAGCCCACGAGTTCAAGACCAGTCTGGGCAACATAGTGAGACCTATCTCTACTGAAAATAAAAAGAATTAAAAAAACAAAAACAACAACAATGACAAAAAAAAAAGCAATAGCTGGTCTTCCAAAAATGAATAATGAACTTCTTCTGAAGGAGCATACATACAACCAACACGGTTCAGTTTCCTCATCCTGATACACTAAATTTGCCATGACTACCCCCTTAGAGCTGTGCTTTGGAAGTCCCTGTAGACACCCAGGAGAGGGTCTGGCTATGTGGCCAGGCAGGTATCGGCATGACTTTGGCCAGGTGCCTGCTTTGCTAACTCTTGAGTATCTGACAGCTGCTGGCCTGGGGAGACTGGGGATGGAAAGATATGGGGGCTGGGCCTTTCAAGCTTTGAAGTGGCTTCCTAATCCTCTGATCTCAAAGGCTAGCCTTGCTTTGCAGAAGGCCAGGTTTGGGGATTAATAATCTGAAAACTGAGTGCAAGAAAAGCTGGGACTGATGAGATGGGAAGTGGGAGGGCTCCTGGGACCGAGGGAAGTATTTTCTAGAATGTAAACCAGGAAGCTGGAAACTGGGGATCTGGGGTGCAGCCTCAGCTCTTCCATAAATATTTTGGTCTCCTCTATCCTTCAGAATTTAGTTTTCCTCTATAAAGTGAAAAGAGTTGGGCTAAATCAACTAATTCAAAAACGAACATTTACCAAGCTTTGATTATGCACGGGGCTCTGTGCTAGAGGGACGTGACGTTATTATTATCATTATTGTTATTTTTTGAGACAGGGTCTTGCTCTGTTGGCCCAGGCTGGAGTGCAGTGACGTGATCTTGGCTCACGACAACCTCTGCCTCCGGGGTTCAAGGGATTCAGGGACGTGACATTAAATCAGGCATGCTACATGCTCTTGTGAAGATGTGTGCAAGGCCTCCTGCCGCTGTCACATTCTGAGTCTGTGAAACAATGCCTGACTTTGGCAGCCCTTGGACACCGCGTGCTTTCACAGGCATTGTCAACTGTGCTGAGAGACGCGTTGTTCTTCCCATTGGTTGGAGGTCAAGGGACTTGTCTAACGACACACGGCTATTAAGTAGCAGAACTGGGCTTGAATTCAGATCTGCTTCTCAGTCCAGTGTTCTCTGCTCTGTAACTGGCTGTGACTCTTCTCACTCCTCCCAGATGTCCCCACGCAATGAAATAACAGCTATCATTTGCCAGTCACTTACTTTGGGTCCTGACACAGGTATCATCTCATGGAAATCCCACGGCGCCTATGATTGTCATTTTATAGGGGAGGAAACAGGCTCAGAGAGGTTGAGTACTTTGCCCAGAATCCCACAGCTTGTCAGCAGCCTTTGATCCTGGGTCTGCCTGCCTCTGGAATCACCAGAGGGGATGGAGAGGACAATGGGCTCTGTTCCTGCCCAGAGAGCAGGAGCCTGTCCCTTTGGCAGATTCCCTGCTGGAGGAAGGGGGCAACCCAGAGGAGCCCAGGGAGCTGCTGCAAAGAGACCTTGGTGGATTCTCGGCTTGAAGGCCCGAGGCTGGGGCCTTGATGGGGAAACATCACAGACATTCAAGGCCCCAAAGCCATCCCAGGTCCCACGGACTCAGAAGCCCCTAATAAGTGCCAGCGGAGAGGCGGGAGCACCGGGCCACTTTCCAAAAGGGATCTGGGAACTGGTGGGAAAGGCACTGCTAAGGGTTGAGGCCCTCCCCTACCCCAGTGCCTGCCATCTGGGATCCTGCAACCTTCAGGCCCAAAAGGCCTTTCTTCTTCCTGAAGCCTGCCTTGGTCCCCTCTATCTAGCGCTTGGCGGGTACAGCGAGTACCATATTCACCTGGGCCAGGCAGTGTCCTCACCTCAGGGCTGCTGCGTGACCTCCTGCCATTGTGGGAAGGCTGAAAAATCACGGGGTGCACCCCCAACCCACAGATGGGGAGTGGAGGCTTAAAGGGGATAGGAATAGCTCACCTCACTCTCCACCAACAGAAAGGGGTTGGGCTGAAGCCCTGACCGCAGTTTCTAGAGACATAGGTGGAGTTGACCTGTCACATGGGTGGATGGAGCTCACACCTACTCTCTGTGGCCCCTTTATCTCATCACAACCCCGCGAGGCAAGCAGTAGAGTCTCCCTTCTACCAAGAGGCTAGGAGAGGTTCAATAACTTAGCCCAGGACACTCAGTGAAAGGACAGGATTCTAACTCCGGCACTTCTGGATTCCAAGCCAGGGATTCCCAACTACACCCTCTGGGCCCCTCTCCCTCCCCTCCTGTGATTTTCCAGACTTGGAGGGCTGGAAGTAGGGCTGGCAGTTCACTGGATGTGAGGGAACCCAGGCGGTCCCTTAAGGTAGGTGTGTGGCTGTAAGTGGGGTCCTCATTGCCTGCTGAAAGCTGGCCCCGCAAGCCCTGGTCTTTATCCTGCAAGCAGCCGTGCTAAGCTCAGCCTCAGCTATTAGCAATAGGAAGTGTGTGGGAAGCGCAGAAGCTCCAAGGGGACCTTTTAAGGTAGCCGGCAGCTCAGGCACAGGCCTGGGAGGAGTAAACAGAGCGCCGCGAGATGAAGCTGGAAGCGCCGGGTTGCGGCGGTGACCCCAGTCCTGAGCCCCAGGAGAGGTGGCTCTGACAACTGCGAGGTCACCCCCCAGTGACAGACAGCAGTGAATGAAGGTCACGGCCTCCACAGAGATGGTGCGAGATGGTGTGAGGCAGGGCAGCATCTCTGAGTAACCGCGGGAGACGCCCACAGTCATGCCCCGGAACCCAGGGACTCGGCCCGCGCTATCTCCACACTGCCCTCCCATAAAACACAGGATTCATTGTCATAAAAGCTCCTCACCCACGGGCGGCTGCACACTGGCTTTGCCCTCAGCGCGAGGAAAAGGCACTTCACTTTCTACCAATTCTCATCTGACCTGCCCGAGTCCTCAGGGATGGGCTCCCCCGCGCTGGGAGGGGAAATTCTCTGCCAGGGATGCAGGGAGAGGGAGGCGCAGCTAGGGATTCCTCCAGACTCTGAAGCGCCAGAGGGCGGATGGGGGAGCTGTGCGAAATACTCAAGACAAAACCCGAGCAGATGGGGAAGAAATGGGCTTAACTGTCCGCTTTCCCACCTGTGGGCGACCTGGGGAGGTATAATGAAGCCTATTCTCTTGGAATTTGAAAGAGAAATCAAGCGGCAATTGTTTTTGTCTTTTCTCCTCAAGAAACACAATTTTTTATTTTATTTTTATTTTTTTGGACACAGAGGCTTGCTCTGTCGCCCAGGCTGGAGTGCAATGGCGTGATCTCGGCTCACTATATCCTTCGCCTCCCGGGTTCAAGCAATTCTCCTGCCTCAGCCTCCCAAATAGCCATCCCAAATAGGGATGACAGACATGTGCCATCACGCCTGTCCAATTTTTTAAAAAAATTTTATTTTTATTTGTTTATTTATTTTAGTAGAGACGGGGTTTCACCATGTTGGTCAGGCTGGTCTCGAACTCCTGACCTCAGGTGATCCACCCGCCTCAGCCTCCCAAAGTGTTGGGATTACAGGCGTGAGCCACCTCGCCCGGCCACAGTTTTTTTAGGGGGGAAATTCCCAGGATACACACGTGACTTTGACTCTGTGTCTGCAGAGAGAGAGGGGTGGAAACAGGAGCTGTGGGGCGGGCTCTTCTCGGTTCAGATGCTCCCTGTGACCCCGAGCGTGTCGTGGTTTTCCCTACTGTACCACGTGAGGGGCAGCAAACACTTGTGTGTGTGTGTGTGTATGTGTGTATGAGTGTGTGTGTGTATGAGTGTGTGTGTGTATGAGTGTTTGTATGAGTGTGTGTGTGTATGAGTGTTTGTATGTATGTGTGTGTGCGAGTGTGTGGTGTGTGTGGAAGTGTGTGGTGAGTGTATGTGTGTGGTGTGTGTATGTTAGGGTGTGTGTGTGTACGTGTGTGTGAGTGTGCGTGTGTGTGTGTGGCTTCTCTGCACTTTGGAGCAGAGCACAAACTCTGGGGAGGAGGAATTGGGTGACTGCAGTAAGTCATGGGACCCCAGGCTGCTTCTCAGCTCCTAATGGAGGACCAGTGCCGCCAGGTGGGGGAAGGACGTTGTGAGCACAGGAGCTGACACACTGGCTTCTGTTGAAAACAGTGGAGGGGAAATTAAGGAAGCCAATAGGAGTGCTCATTGGAGTGAAAAGTCTCAGGCGGCTGATTGGGATGGGAGAATCTGGATCTGAGGATTTGGGATCACTTTATTCACGCTTCAGATAAGAATTTGGAAGTCTCCACATTCGTGTACAACATTTATTTTTCTTTGTTGACAATTTCTTCCTTTATTTTTCCTGTTATTCCCTCCCCCGCCCCTCCGCGCTATTCACTAGTGCAGTGAGGGCCTGGGAGTTTGGAGTTCCGGGAAAAAACATTCAGAACTCTGACCGGCTAATTAGATCTACTCAGAGAGCTTGAGTCAGGCACACCTGGTTCCACCACTTCCCGGGTAAGTTATCCTGGGGAGGTTACTTAACCTCTCCAATCCTTGGATTTCTCACTTATAAAATGAGGGTGATAAATCTCTCCCTGTCAGGGTGGGCATGAGGATTGGATGCAAGGGTCTGCTGCAGGTGTGTTTCTAGCCCTCCAGCCTGACAGTGTCACCCTTTTCTTTAATATCCCAACAGACTCACCCAAGGCCCATTCCACATACTCTGGCTTGTCCAATCTCCCCTCCCTCACTGCTCTGGGAATTCTGTGGGGGATTTGCTTTCCTTCCTGATAACCTCCCACCCTGGTTTCCTGCCTCTTTGGAGCTGTGAAGCCCCCTCTGCATCTTTCCTGCCACGACTTCCCTTCTGTATTCCCTCTTCTTCCCCTCCCACTATGTACTAGGAAAGGCATCATTCACCAGGGTTGTGTGTTTACGGAAGATTTGGGCCTATTTGGGGTGGTTTAAAGGGGTTTACAGCCCAGATCAGATAACAACTTAAAACTGAGTGCTAGACATTACCCTCTTATGTCTCTCCACCTTCTCACTGGCCATTTAGCTAATTCGACATAACCATCCTCAAATCATCCCCAAACTCAGTTATCACAATCCTGTGTATTAGCAATTTAGGATCAGCTGGGTGGCTCTTCCAGCTTCTGCTGGATTTTCATATGGGTCTTCAATGAACTGTGGGTCCATTTGCTAATCTTGCTGGGACCCTCTCACATGTCCGGAGGCTTGGCTGGGACACTTGGGCTCTGGTTCATGTGGTCTGTCAACTTGAAGCAGATGAGCCTTAGGCTTGTTTGTGGACATGGCGAGTGAGTGTGATGCAAGATTTCCGAGACCTGGGCTTGAACTGGGACTCCACTGCATTCTGCTGGTCAAAGCAAGTCACAGGGTCAGCCCATATTCAAGGAGAGGGGAAATAGACACCATGTTTGAACGAGAGAAGCTCCAAAGCCGTATTGCAAAGGACACGGCCACAGAAGGAGTGAAGTATTGTATCCACTTTTTGCAACCTTCCATGCCGTCTTCCCCCTCAGGGTCTCACCTATTGTCCTGTTGTTGGATCTTCAGTGTCTCCACCTGGACTAGAGCTCTTTCCCAATATTATCTTCTCCCTATTCTATGGGGCCCGACTCTTCTTTCTTTTTGAAGAAGTCTCCAAATTATTGTATAATATTTATTTTTCTTTGTTGACAATTTTTTTCTTTCCAATCATGTTCACAACTGAAAAATATCCTAAGTGTGTTTGAACGAAGTAAACCAGTGGTTCTCAACACGCTGGGCACAAGAGTGATCTGCAAAGTTTAAAAAATTTACTGATATCTGGGTTCCACACCCAGGTCTGGGGTAGGTTTTAGATATTGCTATTGCTTAGAAGGTCCCCAGGTTGTTCTAAAGTGTAGCTAGGGTTGAAAACTACTGGAATATATTAAAACACCATGTACCTCTGAGATGAATTTATCACCTAAAATATGGACATCTACAAGCTGTTTTTATTTTTTGTTTTTCTTTACACGAACAGTTTCCTTTTTCCTATTCCATTGATAAAGCATCCAGTGCATTTCAGGTGCTCACTGCATATAAGCTATCATCATCGTTACTCCTGCTATCATAGGCAGTACAATGTTGTGGTGAAGAAGGATTCTGAAGATGGGTCACCTCCCCTCTCTCTGCCTCAGTTCCCTCATCTGAAAATGAGGATAATTAAAATTCCTTCTTCATAAATAGCTACCTACATCATAGGATTGTTGTGAGGATGAAATGTCTACATGGTTATACTGAGATGCACAGTAAGTGTTCGGTAAGCAGTGGCTAGCATGTCATTACTGTTTTATTCATTCAGCATCCCATGGTTTACTAAGCTTATCCTCAGTTTGCTTTACTCTTTGGTCCAGTTTCCAAGCAAATGTGATGACAATGGGTAGAGAGGTGGTGCTGCCATTATTCTGGGCTGGGGCATGCTAGTGTTGGAAGAATGCAAAAGAGACACTTCCACTGCTTGGGGGAAACACTTAGCTCTGCCAACTGTAGATTATTAAGAACATTAAGAAAATTCTGTGGCAAACTTGTGTCTCCCCTTTCTTTTCCAAGTTGAGTTTTCTTCAGCCCAACATTCGTTTTGTGTGCCTCACACTTGTGCAAGTGCTTGAGTAGTGTGTGACGGGCATACTTAGCTCAGTGCAGATGTCTTGGAAATAGTAGATGTGGGCAAAGATGTGAAAATCTGCTAACAGGAGCCTGGGCCAGGTCTGAGTGCCAGCCCGGGGGGGCAGTCAGCAGCACACTGGGTAGGGGCAGGGGGACAGAGGACATCTTGGAATTACAGGGAGTCTGAGTCAGCAGGACCCTTTGACATTTAAATACACATACAAGGAAACTGAATCTAGAAGAGTTAAGCACATTCAAAGTCAGGGAGCTCGTGATTGGTAGAGCTCTGACTAGGGAAATCATGGAAATTGCAGCTGTTATTCTTTGCATCCTGTGTCAGGAGTTGTGTTAGGTCTTTTTTGTTTGTGATAAGGTCTCACTCTGGCACCCATGCTGGAGTGCAATGGCGTGATCATGGCTCACTGCAGCCTCAGCCTCCTGGGCTCAGGTGATCCTCCCACCTCAGCCTCCCAAGTAGCCAGGACTGCAGGTGCATGCCACCACGCCTGTCTTACATTTTTTTATATTTTTTATAGAGATGGAGTTTGACCATGTTGCCCAGGCTGGTCTTGAACTCCTGGACTCAAGTGATCTACCTGACTTGGCCTCCCAGCGTGCTGGGATTACAGGCATGAGCCACCTTGCCTGGCCGTCTTTAGTATTTTAGTAACATCTTACTAAACTCAAGAAGTAGATATTACTGGCTCAATTTTGTAGTTGAGAAAACTGAGGCTTAAAGATGTTATGACAGGCCGGGCACAGTGGCTCATGCCTATAATCCGAGCACTTTGGGAGGCTGAGGCAGGTGGTTCACCTGAGGTCAGGAGTTCGAGACCAGCCTGGCCAACATGGTGAAATCCTGTCTCTACTAAAAATACAAAAATTATTCGGGCGTGGTGGCAGGTGCCTGTAATCCCAGCTACTCAGGAGGCTGAGGCAGGAGAATCGCTTGAACCCAGGAGGCGGAGGTTTCAGTGAGCCGAGATTGTGCCGTTTCCCTCCAGCCTGGGGGACAAGAGTGAGACTTCATCTCAAAAAAAAAAAAAAAAGTTATGATGTCACAGCAACCATGTGAAGAGTCAGGTCACAGTATTGCCTATAACACTATGAGGACTGTTTAAGGCATTGGAATGACATCTTTTAAAACCCTATACAATTTCTTTTCATCTTGAAACAGATTGCTCACCTACCTACAGACCCTGAATGAGATTACCTCCATGGTATGACTTCAGGAAGTCCCCATGTTAAAAAAAAATCTCTCCCCAAAAGTGAAAACCAGAAAACCCAAATCTCACTTCAGTTTCCTTTCATCTCATTCACTGAGATGCGAAAATGAATTAGTACTTAATTTAAGGTCTTAACTTCTAATAAAATAGTGACAGTCTTGAAAGAAACTAAACCTTATGTGACCTAAAAGAAGTAACGCGGTGTCGGGGAAGGAGTACCCACATCCCTTGTGAGTATGGGATCTCATATTTTCAGCAGCCTCCTTGGCCCAGTAAAAGCCATGTATGTGGAAAATTATGGAGAAATGGCACAGATAAGATCTTATTTAGTGGGAAAATATTTAAATTATAAAAATATTTGGAAAACATTCATTTTTTTTTTAAATAAATGGGGTCTTTCTCTGTTGCCCAGGCTGGAGTACAGTGGCACACTCCTAGCTTACTGCAGCCTCAAACTCCTGGGCTCCAGCAATCTTCCCACCTCAGCCTCCCAAGTAGCCGGGACTACAGGCGTTCACCACCGTGCCCAGCTTTTTAAAAAATTTTTTAGTAGAGATGGGGTCTTGCTTTGTTGCCCAAGCTGGACTACAGGTGCACACCACTGTGCCCAGCTTTTTTTTTTTTTTAAATTTTTAGTAGAGACGGGTCTCGCCTTGTTGCCCAGGCTGGACTTGAACTCCTTGCTTCAAGCAATTCTCCTACCTCGGCCTCCCAAAGCGCTGAGATTACAGGCATGAGCCACTATGCCTGGCCAGAAGACATACAATTTTATTATAGTCTTTATTATAAACCAATGGATGTGATACTATTACGCAAAATAAGATGGAGGAATTAAAAAAATGATAAATCTCAACAGACAGCAGGCCTGACAATGCCTCATAAGCACAAAAACATTATACAATCAGAATGCAGTATAATAGAGTGGTTACGTTTTTAGACTTGGGAATCAGACTTCCTGGCTTCAAATCCTGGTGGTACCAATTCACTAGCTGAGTTACTTTGTGGAAGTTTACTTAAGCTCCCTAGGTCAGAGTTTCCTCACTAGAAAATAGTGATAATAATAGTAAGTACATCATAGCTAATGCTTTCAGATCGGAATGAGTTAATGTTATCTTTTTCCTGGTGCAGGACCCTCTGTTCAGGAATCTTGTCATGGTTATCACCTTATTGCTAGCAATGTGGTTTTGGAATTAAAGCAACCATTTTCCTGGTTTCTGATCATTATCTTTGTACTAAACAGCCTGGGATTACCCCTCTGCAACTATAATTTAGGACATGCACATAGCTGCCTTGACTTAGACGGACTGATCTTGCACTGGTTTTCAGCTTGGCTCTGACATTCAGAACTTTGGCAAATGTGCCCTGGTCAAGTGTTTGCAGCGAGAGGCACTGCAGAGGGGAAGGCAGGCCCTCCTGTGTCGCTTTCACTAGGAGGTGGCCGTGGCAGAGCTAGCTTCCTCTGAAGTCCCAGGTGGGTGACACGCCATGGACTGGGGTGTGATTCTCAATCATGTCTGCATCTAGAATGCTTGTGGTTCTACCACACACTCGGCCTCTCCCCCATTTCCCAGGCCTCTGGTCCTACTGAAGGTCAGATAATGAACTAAGGCAGGAATAGGATTCTTTTTGCCATTTGATGTACAAAGTTGTGGGGTGGGTCGAAAGAGGGCACAGGAGGAAGAAAGAAGGCAGACCACGTTCCCAGAACTAATCCCAACCCAAACTTTAAAAGCACACAGCACAAGTGCTTCCGTAACAACCACCTTTTCCATTTTTCCACCCTCTGAACATCCAGCCATGAACAAGGGCAGTTCTTTTTTATCCTTTTTTTTTTTGAGATGGAGTCTTGCTCTGTCACCCAGGCTGGAGTGCAGTGGTGCAATCTCAGCTCACTGCAACCTCCGCCTCCCGGGTTCAAGCAATTCTCCTGCCTCAGCCTCCTGAGTAGCTGGAATTACGGTCACGTGCCACCACGCACGCCTAGAACAAGGGCAGTGCTAAGCATGATCCAAGGACATGGTTTCCCAAGGGGAGCCCTGGAGTGGGTCGCTTAGGGTACTGTGCGGGGCCAGCTAGAGAGACAAAAGAGCAGCCTTGTCATCAGTTGCCTGCATCTCAGTAGTTCTTTGGAATAGCTCTGCCACCAACTACAAGCAACCGTTAGCCTAAGCTTGGCAGTTGGCCGACATCAGAGGCCTGGCAGATGGCCCATGCGGGAGCCCTTCCAGGGCCTCAGTCGGAATCTCCAACAGATGACGTTTGCCTAGAGAGTGTGGTAGGTTGGGCAATTCTTGCTCCCATAAGCATCTACAAATCTCTTTAGCAGGAGAGGTTCTGGTTTGCAGGCCATGGGCTTGGATGCATAACTGTCTGTGAGTGCTCCTTCCCACACATCCCCTAACCAGAGATGGAATCCTGGAACAAAGTGTACTACTCCACACTCAACATCGCAGGTTTCTTCTGTTACAGACATTTGCTGACATTCTTGTTTTCCTTACCTGTGGGGCAGCATGGAGAGAAATCACAAGAGACATTTGAGGACCTGTGTTGAAATTTAGATTCTTCCATCTTTTAGCAATGGATGCTGGGGCAAGTCACTTAATTGAAAAGAGTTTCTTTATCCGTGAGATGGGGATAGAACAATATTTACCTGAGACGTTTCAAAAATGGCATCGTAGGTAGATAATGAATGCTGTTTTTCAGAATTGATGATTTTTCTCATGAAAGAAGAGATGAAGTCCTACTTGGAATTGACGCAATAACGCTCAGTGCTCCTCTCCTCAGGTATGGACTTCTCCGAGGGTCTCAAGATAGCCTTGGTGGTTGGCATCACACCTTGATGCTTCCTTCCTCACTTTGTTTGTTTTTTGAGATGGAGTCTCACACTGTTGCCCAGGCTGGAGTGCAATGGCGCGATCTCGGCTCACTGCAACCTCCGCCTCCCGGGTTCAAGCGATTCTCCTGCCTCAGCTCCTGAGTAGCTGAGACTACAGGCGTGTGCCACCATGCCTGGCTAATTTTTGTATTTTTAGTAGAGATGGGGTTTTGCCATGTTGGCCAGGTTGGTCTCGAACTCCTGACCTTAGGTGATCTGCCCACCTTGGCCTCCTACAGTGCTGGGATTACAGGTGTGAGCCACTGCACCCTGCATTTCTTCCTTACTTTGTGATAAACTTTGCTCGTGTGTGTGTGTGTGTGTGTGTGAAAGAGAGAGAGAGAGAGAGAAAGATGGAGACAGAGACAGAGGGAAAGAGGGAGAGATTAGAGATTATGATGGTTAATTTTCTGTATCAACTTGGCTGGGCCATGGTGTCCAGGTATGCAGTCAAACACAATTCTGGATATTTCTGTGAGGGTGTTTTGGATGAAATTACCATTTTAATCTGTGCACCGTGAGTAAAGCAGGTTGCCCTCCCTAGTACCGGTGGGCCTCATCTGATCTGTCAAAGGCCTGAAAAGAACAAAAGACTGACTTCCTCCAACAAGATGGAATTCTGCAGCAGACAGCTGGCCTTCGGACTCCAGCCAAAACGCTGGCTTTTCCTGGGTCTTTAGCCAACCAGCCTACCCTGCGGATTTTAGATTTGCCAGCCTGTAATTGCATGGGCCAATTTCTTAAAAGAAATCTTTCTGTATAGAGATACATATCTTATTGGCTCTGTTTCTCTGGAGAGCACTGACTCAGAGAGAGACGAGAGACAATGAGAACATTGGCATTCTCTCTCTCTCTTTTTTTCCCTGAGACAGGGTCTCACTCTGTCACCCAGGCTGGCATGCAGTGGCACGATCTTGACTCCGCTTCCCAGGCTCAAACGATTCTCCAATCTCGGCCTCCTGAGTAGCTAGGCACATGGTGGCCACACCCCGCTAATTTTTGTATTTTTTTGTAGAGATGCAGTTTTGCCATGTTGCCCAAACTGGTCTCGAACTCCTGAGCTCAAAGCAATTTGCCCGCCTTGGCCTTCCAAGCTGGAATGACAGGTGTGAGCCACTGCACCCCGCCAACATTGGCATTCTCTGCTGCTTTCTCTGGACTGAGGAACTTCACTCAACAACTGGGCTCACAGCCCTTTTTCCACAGAGATTTTGTGGAATAGCCTTTTTGTCTCATGCCTGCTTTTCATTTATTTGCTTGTTTGAGATAAATTAAAAGCAGAAAATGAAGGAATCGTTTGGTGATTATTAGATTGCACTGTGTTTAAGTGAATCTTAACTCAAAGTAAGACCAAAGACACACACCTATTCCTCTTTTGAAGATAAAAGACAACACAAGCCAGTTTCTACCAACCTAGCTCTATTATAAGTACCTATAAGATAAGCATCATGATTTAATAATTATAATATGATAATAACAATAGATGCCACTTAGGAGCCCTTGACAGTTTGGGCATACACAGGCCCTTTACATATGTTATTGCTTAAACATAATTGATGCCAGAGACCTCACTCAATGCATTGAGGCATCACTGCAGGCTCGCAAATTATAGTGCTTAATTTCTTCTTAGAAATGATATATTATGAAATAACTGTCTCCAGACATTTTTCTGTCATATACTTTCCAGTTCAGCTCTAAGTCTATCTTCTCCACAATCTTCAAGTGATGCAGTAAATATGTATGCTGCAGAGGGTCATGTTTGTCTAGATCCAATGGTAGAAAAGCCAGCGTGGTCTGAGAATGTGTTATTCTGGCTAATCAGGTATTCTGGTTCTATGGATTTCACATGACCATTTGTGGCTGAACAGTGTCAGATAAACTTAACTCAATAAAATACATTTAATGCTTGGCCTCTTTGGAATATAATTGTGTTTTGATGATGAGTCATAAACTTCTTTAGGATATCTGGCTGCATTTGAGTCATGTTTGTGGTCATCAGTTCTCATTGTATTGTATCCCTGCTTTCTAATCAATAGGATGCTAAATAAATTAGCTTTTATTGCATTACTTGCCACAGGGGAAAAGGGGCTGCATTTGTCTAAAATATCCTTCATGAGCTATTTAAAAGTGATATAAGATAATGGGAAAAAGGAGCTGGGAAATACACATTCTTATTTTTTTTGTTTTTCACCAGCACCTGCCAGGCTCTCTGAACACTTTTACATTTGCTGCCTAGATAAATGACCGTGGCATGACCTGTCTTCAGAACTCACTGGATTTCCTGAATATGCTATTGTCTTTCTTGCAAGGATTGGAATTTTGACCCAGGAAATGCTCTGTGTATGACCCCTGCAGCGACACCAACCACTGGTGTCCGTAAAGTGCTGCTCCATGGCAAGTGAAACGCAGACAGTGGGGAAAGAGTTTTGCAGGCAGGCTGCCCTGCGTTAGAGGACAAGCTACATCACTCACCAGCTGTGTGACCTTGAATAAGTTACTCAATTTCCCTGGACCTTCTTCTTTTCTGTCAACATGTGATGATAATATCTGTGTCATGGTGGTTGGGGCAAGAGAGTTATAAAGGTTCAACGAGGCAATTAATGTAAACTGCTTAGTACATCGTCTGGAATGATAATTTACAAATGGCACGTAGTATAATTGTTTGTAACCTTGTCATCAGCTCAGATTTCCCTGACCAATGGAGATTCAGACAAAACTCTCTAGAACTTTAAATTATGCTACAAAGATCCCCACAATTCCTGCAAATTCTGGAGGCTTAGTCTCAAGTGGACAATCTTCCCATTTTCCCTCCATCCCCCCTCACTCCCAGGCCACTGGCTTTGTGCCTGCATGTGCTATTTCTGTTTCACTTTGCACCCACCTGGACGTGAATCCCAGCTCAGGGGAGCGATTTTACACTATTCAGATGCTGACAAGGTAGAACAGTTCTCATGCTTCAATACTCATTTTAGTACTTCGACTTCCAAATTTTTCCTTCTAATTCAGAAATGTTCACTCAAATTTTCTGTAAGGCCAGATCAAGAATGTGAAATAAAGAAAATTCAGCATATGGTACTATGGTTGAGTAGCCTCTTCTTGGGCAGCTTTCCAGTGAGAACACGTTCATTATTATCCTTAAGGAGGTAAATTACTTTGTTATTTTATAAAAATCACCATTCACCCAATTATTGACCCAGACCCTCTGTTCAAAAACAAGAGCAGGATGTGTGTTTGTGTGTGTGTGTGATTTTTCACACTTTGATATTTTTAATAGAAAATTTAAAACATAAGCAAAAGTAGAGAGAATAATGTAATGAGTTAATGAACCCCCGTATGCCATCACCCAGCGTAGGGAAGAATCAGCTCATGCCCAGTCTTATTTTATCTCTGCTTCCCCACACCACGCCAGCCACCCCGTTCAACCCAAATGGATTCTTTTGAGGCAGATCCAAGGCAGCAAACCATTTTGTCCATAACGATGTCCATATGTATTGGTAAATGATAAGAACTCTTTTTAAAAACTAAAACCACATAACCATTATCATACTTAAAAATAGATGACATTCAAATTTCTCTAATTGTATTATTTTTTCCTTTTTTATTTTTTGAGAGTTGGTTTGTTTCAACATTCTTTTGAATTTTTTTTTAATGTACAGGTTTCTTCTCTCCTTTGTTTTTCAGTTTATATATGGAAGAAGCAGAGGCATTGTCCTGCAGTTTCTCACATTTGGTATTTTGCTGATTGCAACCCTGAAGTGCATTTCATCTGCAACCGTTTTTTTCTGACCAGCGTTTCTTATAAATGCTAGACTCTAGAATTGGAAGTTTGATCTGATTCAAGTCCAACTTATTTGCCAAGAGTCCTCCATTAGAAGTATCGCATACTTCTCTTAGGAGACGCATACGGACCAGTTGTCTCTGTGATGCAGCAGCTGCTGATGATCTTTGTTTACATCCATTATTTCAGTAGGGGTTGCAAAATGGCAATATTTTAATTCTATCATTCCTTCATTTATTAGTTGAAAGACTTACATAAAGAGAAACTTTACCTTGAAAAATTACCCTGATATACTGTTTATACAGCAAGGACAGGCAAAACCCTTGAGTCCTGCCCTGTATTTTCATGTTTATAATGTGGTTCCCTGGCATCCACTAAAGGCGGTCAGTGAGTATTTGCTGTCAAGTGTAATTATGATCTCATGGATTTTAACACATTTGATTTGTTTAAATTCATCAAAGTCATTGTTCTTACTTGTTCTCAAATTTTTCCATACTTTCCTAGTGATAATAGCCACTTCATTTTGGCTTCTAAATGCTTCGAAACAATCACAGTTTTTAGTAAATTCCTTGGTGTCTGGTATGACAAATGTGCTAGGCACATGTACTTTTCCTGCCCCAGAACTATGGTCAGCAATTTCTCCAAGGAGGCTTGATTCCTTTAAATATCATTTTCCAGTGATTTTTCAAAATTATAGGGCCAGGCCCAGCATTTTGGGAGGCTAAGGCAGGCGATCACGAGGTCAGGAGTTTGAGACTATCCTGACCAACATGGTGAAACCCCGTCTTTACTAAAAATACAAAAATTAGCTGGGTGTGGTGGCACATGCCTGTAATCCCAGCTACTTGGGAGGCTGAGGCAGGAGAATCACTTGAACCTGGGAGGCGGAGGTTGTGGTGAGCTGAGATTGTGCCACTACCCCAGCCTGGGCAACAAGAGTGAAACTCTGTCTCAAAAAAAAAAACAAAACAATTATAAGCTGGCTTTAGGGCTGCCCATTGCTTAAGAATTGGTCATTGTTCCCAGCTTTTTTCAGTGGACAGAATTGAAAACACTACTTTAAAGAAAATGCATCGTGAGTTCATACTGATATTTTGAACTTGAATTTAGTATCACAGCATTTTTTAAAATTTAGCTCCTTTGATTTTATATTTATCTATCTTCTCTCTTCTACCTAAAATCTTGGTTGCAGACAATATTAACATAATTACTTACTTGCCTTACTATATATATTTTAGAATAGTTAATATTGATATCATTGCTAAAAGTATGATTTCTGAAAACAGTGTAAGATTTGTTTTTGTTTTTGTTTTTGTTTTTTGAGACAAAGTCTCGCTCTGTGGTCAGGCTGGAGTGCGGTGGCACAATCTCGGCTCACTGCAACCTCTGCCTCCCGGGTTCAAGTGATCCTCCTGCCTCAGCCTCCCAAGTAGCTGGGACTATAGGTGTGCACCACCACGCCCAGCTAATTTTTTATATTATTAGTAGAGACGAGGTTTCACCATGTTGGCCAGGATGGTCTCAATCTCTTGACTTCATCATCTGCCTGCCTCAGCCTCCCAAATTGCTGGCATTACAGGCATGAGCCACCACGCTTGGACAACAGTCTAAGATTTTTCTAGGTAAATTTTGGTATCTGACTGTGTACTCTTCTAGGTCTCTTATGCTATTCTGGAATCAAATTGATTACCGGAAAGCTATATCCTGGATGGACCTCATTAACTAACACTGCTATGGAAAGTCTTTACTCAGTTGCCCTTTAACGTTCCATCCTTTGCCTTCATCAAGGGCGGACATAGAAAAATGCCAATACAGAGAATGTCTCCATATCTTCTACACAATCACTGCAAAGAGATTTCCTCTTATATTGTCAACCTGAATGACAGAGAAATGCTTTCTAAAATAAAATATTTATTTGGGTATAGATCATTGCAATGGGAATACGCCTGCCATAGTAAACTATGCATGGATTCAGGGAGGTAAAGAAAGACAAAGGTTTTTAAAGGAAAAAATGAGGAGGATTACATAATTATTTTGAAATGATTATACTTGGCCATAAAGATTAAGAACAAGGGTGATCCCAATGCAGTTGAACAGGCAGTTGCTGGGCAGATGTCCTTGTAGAAGTATTTTCTGTGTAAGGTTGCAGTGGCCATTGTGCAAGACTGTGGTTTTTGAGGCTTTTGTGATCGTATTGTTATTAGGCATACAAGCATGAGAACCTGTCTTCATGGTCTTCCACAGGTCTATTTGTCAGGGTTTGTTTTGATTTTTAACATTGCCAACTCCATTTTGATTCTGGCAATTTCACAATTGTTAGGTGAATCTAGAATTGGTTTGATCTGATCCAGATACAATGCTTTCGGCAAGAATCCTTCCTAAGTAGCATTTCATATCTAGGAGGAGGCACACAATGACCAGCTGTCTCTCTTTCTGTGAGGTAGCAGCCATGGATGACCCTTGCCTAGACTTGCTTCCATAGAGGTTTGTGAAGTGATAATATTCTAATTTTATTGCCCTCTCTTTGTTTATTAGCTGGAGGATTTCTGGAAGAGAAACTTTTCCTCATGATCCACAGCTCATGGCAAACATGATTGAAGCCTGGAAAAGCTAAGGAAAGTGATCACCAGTCGCCTTCCCCAATCTTAGGAGAAACTTAGTGACTCCAGGCAGCGTCTGAAATGGAGACCAATCTATTTAGACAGTGCCGTCTGGGGTAATTTATGTAAATATACCGCAGAGGGATAAGAGCATAAGAGTTAATAGGGCTGGTTTAACATTGCCTACTTGAATATTAGAGTTTGCCCCAAGCAACGATTTTAGTTTTGGCATAAATTCTTCCAATTCTTTTTTAGACTGTTGTAAAACAGAGTCAGTTACCTACGAAGGCCTCTTCTGGTTGGTAGCAGTAAAGCCACCACAAGGGCAAGTGATGAGAGAAGGGCATGGCCACGGTGTCAGGGTAGAGGTGGTGACTAGGACATCGCATAGATTAGGAACAGCCTTCACAGTGGCAACGGTCGTGAGTCAGCATGCCTGATTCAAATCCTGGCTTTGTCACCTGCCAGCTATGTGAACTTGAGCAAGATATTTGACTTCCCTGAGCCTCAGATTCCTCAACTGTAAATGGGGATTGGCGATTTGACTTGCCTTTCAGATTTGTGCACATTAGAGATAACATAAGCCAAGCACTTTGCCCAGTGCCTGGCACAGAACAGACGTTAGCTAACTAGAGGTCAGCAAAGTAACTGTTTAATTAAATAGTTAAGTGAAAATTGAGCCCACCCCTAAATCCAATACATGAACATTTCTGGTGGGAAAGTAACCTGTGAGTCTTTAAACTAACTTTAGATAGACTCTATGCAATTCGGCTATAAGTGTGCAAGTTTCCCGCTGCGAAGGGTTCTAGACTTCACAAAATATGAAGACATTGCTGCAGAATTATAAAGTCAGGGCAATGATTTAGTGGCTACCTACAGGAATCAGAGTTCCCACCGTGCTTCCCAAAGCCATTTGCTGAGAAATATTAATAGTACGACAAAATCGTGTTCACTGTGATGTCTAGTGACCCATTTTAAGGTCTCTCACTGAAGCTTGCTGTATTTTATTTTTTAAAATAGAAACTTGTAAGAGGATCTGAACTTGACTTTCTGTGGCTTTCTCTGTATTTGGTCTGGTATGTTAATGACACCAGGTTTTAATTTTAGCTTCCTAACGGCCTAGGTAATAGCACGAGATAGGGTGATCGGCCACCGGTTGCTTAGGCTTGTGACAGATAAGGCTAACTGCTATCAGTTTCTGGTCTGAGTGTGGGTGGAAGATGAATGAAAAATACTTTTAAGTCAGGGCAAGTAGAGTTGAAAGGCTCTTTAGAAAAGTAATTTATAGAAAATGTTGGGATCTCCTCTTTATACCTTCAACATGTACTGAAATAACTTGGTACCGTTTTTAGACAAACAGGGTTCAGATCTCCCTAACAAAGACCTGTAATCCACCTTAGTTTTTACTTCCTTGGTTGGGCCATTATATTTATGAGCCCAAACAGACAGAGGAGGGGTGTGATATCGAGGGTCCACATTAGAATTCCCAAACCCATATTGGTGAAGAATATCAAGGCCAAAGAATAGCCTTGGAATTGGGATTCAGTCCCAATTTGCCAGTCTCTAAATTTTTGGTCTTAAATAGTGTTATGCCCAACCCCTATTAATCTTATAGGGATTCAGGGTTCGAAAACCTCTGGCACAAGATTCAAGAGGCTGAAGAAGAGCCCCAGAGCCAGCAAATGAGATATGGGATTTTACTGGGGGTTCACATGCCGCGGGACAGGGTCCAGCAGCAGTGGGCTATACAGGAGAAGTGCAACTACTTGCAAAAAGCATCAGTTTATACAACATTTTCACTTAACACCCTCCCCCTAACAACCTCCATCTGGCAACCTTCATTAAACCCAAAACAAAGGACCTCCATTCCCAGTATGGCCCATGTTCCATGGGATGGGGGCGGAGGGTGGAAGGTGCGGTGGGAGATGCTCAGATGTTCCTCATAGACAAGGAACCAATCTCCGCGTTGACCACTCCCGGATTCCCGAGCTCAGAACACACATTCAGGTGCAGCTGCCCTACAGGAGCATGCTCAGATTATGCTTAAGTTATTGCCGTCAGGTGTGTCTACCTTAAAACCAATATGCCTTAAAGAATACCAGCCTAATTATTAGGGAGCTGAATCGAGATTGGGAGAAATAAGTTCTCATTGCCCACGTCAAGCTCAGGAAATATGCCATTGACACTGAGTCCCATGGGACTGGGTCCCTGGTAATTCTTTTTTTTATTTTTTATTTTTTTACTTTTACTTTTACTTTTGGTAATTCTTTCTATACTCCTTTGCTTTGTGACCAAAAAAGAAAAGGAACCTGTATTCCAGCGACATAAAAAAAAATGATTTCAAAAAGTCCAAGGTCCTTACAGACCATGTTAAATTCCAGAACAAAGATCAGCAGGTCAGCATTGCTGTATTGGGAGCCACTTTCTACTCTGGTCCTGAAGAGGATTTTCAATATTGAGGGAGGGTACATTTTAGAAAGTCCACTGAATCGAGATAATTCAGTTATTGCTGGGGGTAAGGCGCTCCTGGCATTACGCACAACTCTGAATAGTACCGGTTGGCTATGCCTGGCTTGTCTGAGTTGAGCCGAGCTACACCGAAGTTAACCACTTCCTCATTAGCTGTGGGAGAGGATGCCTGCCTCCTGGACAGCTGAAAGAGAGCAGCTGCATTCGAGGAGGTCAGGTGGTGCTATTGCTCTGTAACAAGGGAGATGGGGAGGAAATATAAAGGGATATCAGTTGGAGCGGAGCTGTGGAGGGAAACGCTCTAGGGGGTAAAGTGGTGGGTATTACTGGTTCATGAAAATGCTACCTAAGCAGGCTTTTCAGCGAAGGCAGGATTCCCAACCATATAAAGCTCAGAAAGATCGAGTGGGAGGGGCGACTGGTGAGCATGTAATCACGGTGGAAGTATGATATTTTGGCTGTGGATCTGAGTTGATCAATCTGCTTAGTGGACTTGAGTCCCCCCACCCCGCCTTGTCTGACTGGGGCTCCTGGGAGGTAAGTAGAGCTGGGCAGGAGGCTCACTCAGCGGCTGCTACGGGAGCTTCGCCAAGGGTAGCAGCTCAGGCTTTATTCTTATTATTTTTTGAATCAGATCCGGATTCAAATCTGAGAGAATCGATTTGTATCTTCTTTGCTCCTGTATTTATTTATTTGTAAAGTAGTAAAAATACCTTCCCGTGTTGCTGTGAAGATTGAGATGCAGAGCAAAATTGCTTGGTAGAGGGTAGACACCAAGCCAGCAGTTCTCAACCTCGGCTGCACGTTGGAACCAAGGGAAACTTTAAGAATGACTGCTGCCAGGCTTCACCAAAGACCAGTCAAATCACAATCCCCGTGGCTCCATGCGGCCAGGGTTGAGAACCCCTGTACTAAAAACTTATTTGTACTGAGAAAAACCTCTCTTTAGAGATAAAGAAGAGGAGTGGAGTTTGGATAACTTCTAGTCAAGTATTGTGTAGTTAACTACCATTGATTTTCTTTTGTATAAAGTGGTAACTTAGAAAAAGTACAGCTACCTCTGTCCTGTTAATCCCTTTAGATATGGTCCTGGTTCTAGACAATTCCCTTTGTTTCTCATACTTAGGAGAGCAGACTTGGGAAGATCTGAGAATTAAAAAAAAAAAAAAACCCTCTGGAGCTCTCCCTTTTTGAGAAGCTGGTCTATCTAATCAGGTTTAAAGCAGGAGCATGTGGGCTAAGTGAGACTCCAGCAAGGAAGTGAGGGTCCTCCACCGGCCTCCTCCCAGGCCTCCTTAGAAGGGATCCAAGGCTGGCTGAGGCTCATTGATAGAGCCAGATGGTGTCTCCCAAGGAGGGCTTCTGTTCTCCCCTCTTCCTCCACTGCACTGTGGGCTGCTCCTGTGGACCACCCGAGGCAAGGGAATTACACAGATTGCAGATGTGAGCTTTCATTTCCTGTGTTTCCTCCTGTAGCTATTGGAAAATTCTAGTTTGAAGATAACATGGCTTTTCCAGAAACTCCTGGATTGTTCCTGAGACCAGGCCCAATGTAATCCTGAGTGGGAAAACTAAAGGGAGGAGAATTTGGCCTCCTTGTCTCCTGAGTTACTAGGTTTAGTCATGTAGAAAGAAAATAGTCTTCGTTCAGGCAGGCAGTTGAGTCAAGTTTATCTAGGGCTGAACTGCCTGAGCTGAGACACTATCAGAGGGGCTGAGGGGCCATTATGCCCACATTGTCATTTTCTACTTTATCCAGGGCAAAGATAATCTTTGTGTACTGAAATGTTCTTATTCACATTTTAAAAACACACACAAAGAGGTCAAATAATAGGTAAAATTAGTTAAAAAAAAAAAACACCTCATATACTTAAAGGAAAATAAATGATTTTGGAAACCGTAAGACATTTCCGATAATAGAACAAAATGATCTGAAGGGCCTAGACCGAGGTAACTGAAAATGTTTAGCCTGTGTTTTGTATATTTATGTCAGTTCAATTTCATTATTTTGCAGTGAATATGCATTAGTTGCAAGGAATACTTTTTTTAAGAACAGCTTTAGTGAGATATAATTGACATACCATACAGCTTACCAACTTAAAGTGCACAATTCAGTAGTTTTTAGTGTATTCTCAGAGTTGTGCAACCACCACCACAATAAAACTTAGAAAATGTTCATCACTCTCAAAAGCAGCCCCATGTCTTTTAGCTCTCAGCTCTAAATTCCCCCTCTGCCCCCCAACTGCAGGCAACTCCGAAATCTTCTTTCTGTGTCTATGGACTTGCCTATTCCAGACATTTCATGTGAGTGGATTATATAATATTAGGCTTTTTTTGTCTGACTTTTTTCACTAAGCATAATGTTTTCAAGGTTTAGTCTTGTAGTATCAGTATTTCATATCTTTTTATATGAATATTCTATCTTATGGATAGACAAATATTCTATCATATGATACCACATTTTATCCATCAGTTGATGAATATTTGGGTTGTTTCTATCTCTTGGCTATTATGAATAATGCTGCTATGAATATTTGTGTACAAGTTTTTGTGTGATGTTTTTATTTCTCTTGGCTATATACCTAGGACTGAAATTGCTGAGTCAAATGGTAACTCTATATTTAAGTTTTTGTTAAAACTCCCAGACTGTTTGCCAAAGTGATTGTGTTATTTTACATTCCCACCAGAAGCATATGAGGATTCTAATTTCTCCACATCATCTTCAACACTGGGTATTATCTCTTTTTTATTATAGCTGTCCTGGTGGGTATGAAACACCCTGGTGGGTATGAAATGCCATCTTATTGTGGTTTTGATTTGCATTTTGCCTATGCCTAAGGATGAGCATCTTTTCATGTGCTTTTCAGCTATTTGTATATCTTTTTAAAAATTTCTATTCAGATCCTTTGTCTATTTTTTGATTGGGTTGCTGTAAGAGTTGTTTATATCTTCTAGATACAGTTCATTTGTCAGATATGTGATTTACAAATATTTTCTTTCCTTCTATGAATTATCTTTCACTTTCTTAACAGTGTTTTCTGAATCACAAAAGTTCTTAATTTTGATTAAGTCCAGTCCAATTTGTTTTTTTTTCTATTGTTATTTGTGCTTTTGGTGTCATAGCTAAGACATCATTTCCAAATCCAAGGCCATAAAGATTTACCCCTGCTTTCTTCTTAGAATTTTATAGTTTCAGCCCTTATAATTTATGTCTTTGATATATTTTAATTTTTCTGAATGGTGTGAGGTCAGGGTCCAGTTTCATTATTTTGCATGTGAAGATCAATTTCACAATTTACTAAAAAGAGTATTCTTTCCCAGGAAATACTTCTCTTAAGGGCAGAATTTCCAGAGGCAATCCTGTTTTGGTGTCTAATGAGAGACCCACAGGCACAGAAGGGGGACCATTTAATAAGCCTTAGTGTCCAAGTCTGAGTCCTTCCAAGCAAAGCTCACATGCACGCTGGTCTCCTACTTGACCCCATGACAGGACTTCCTAGGCAGTCACTGCACACTGTTTGGCTAAGTGGTGATGACCACCAGGGCTAACATGAAGGGGTAGTGTTCTAGGAGGAGTATGTTTTGGAGAATTAAAACAGTACAGTTCACTATGGCTGTGTGGAGTTTGTTGTGCACATGGGACACCTTGGGGAAGTTGTGGAATAGTCAGTTGGATATAGAAAACCAGAGCTTTGGCCAGAGGAGAGATCTGGTCTAGAGAGAGACTCGAGATGTTGGCAAGTAGATGGGAGCAGAGTTCACCTCCACAGAGTGAGTGACAGGACAAGATAACCTGGGATTGGGCCCAAGGAGTTGGATGAGTCACAAGTAGGACTGCAAGGGACTAGCTCAAGAGGTGGAAGGAAAATCAGAGTATTGGCAAGGAAGCCGGGGTAAAGGGAAATTTGAGGAGAGCTCGCCATGGTGTTGAAAGTTGTGAGAGGTCAGGTGAGGTGCAGACTGAAAAGCGTCCATCTGATTATCATGAGGAGGTTGTTGGCAACCTCGGTGAGGGTGGTTTCAGTGGAGCAGTGAAGATGGAAGCCAGACACTGTGATCTGAGCATGAGCTGGATGGGAGCAAAAGCTTGTTAGGTGAAATCTGATAAGAGACAGAGATAGGTCTCAGAAAACCAATAAGATGATGGTCATTTCTTGGAATTTAAAGAAAATCCAAGATCAAATAAAAAGCTTAGCTGTCTGAGAAAAAAATATCTGAGGGAAGATAAGCATGCTCATGTCTACCAGATCCAGCTTGCGTGTTCAACATCAGACCAACTGCATCATTATCTCAGACATTCCTGCAGAAATGGGTTCTACATGGTGGGGTAATTAATCTCAATTCAGAATAGGCTTTGCTAAAGAATATTTACTGGAGGATAAAGCAATGATTCCTTAAGCTAATGTTTCTCAGAAGGGCCTATGTAATCACCTGCATCAGAAATCCAGAGTGCCAGCCAGGCATGGTGGCTCACATCTGTAATACCAGCACTTTGGGAGACTGAGGCAGGAGAATCACTTGAGCTCAGGAGTTCAAGAGCAGCCTGAGCAACATAGAACCTATCTCTACAAAAAATTTTAAAATTAGCTGGTGTGGTGGCACTTGCCTGTAGTCCTAGCTACTTTGGAGGCTGAGGCAGGAGGATTACTTACGCCCAGGAAGTCGAGGCTGCAGTGAGCCATGATTGCATGCTGCAGTCTAGCTTGGGCAACAGAGCAAGGGACCCAGGGACATACCCTGAACAAGGATTTCATAGTGTAAGCCCCAGTTTTAGTGAACTCCAGTTTGGAAAGACCTGGAAGGCATTTGTCCAATGTACAACTGATGATGTGAATACTTATTAGCCATCCCATTCATGAGATTCTCCAGTAATTTCATGGCATGCGTAGCTGGAGCCACATTAAGGGCCCTGCCTGCCGGGCAGTTGCTTGGAGCCAGCATCTATAGATGAAGTTAAACATCTTCCTGGAATAAACAAAGTGCAAAGTGGGTCCACTTCTGTCAGAGTAGATAGTGGGGAAGAAAATCTTTACTAACCTCAAACTATCTTCCTTAAATATTTTTCAGAATATCGCAAGGTGGCTGTCAGCTAAGATTTTTAAACAGCATTATGTATGATTCAGTGTTTCTTACTTAGAACTAGTGATTCATTTTGTTATCTAAGTTTTAAATCTTGTGATAGTTCTCTCAAGTGTTCTGGTTTGGAAAACTGCCAAAAACAAAACTCAACAACAGAGAAGCCTCCAAACAAAAACCCCAAACCCAAGCTCAGAAGTAAGTATAGGCCGGGCGCAGCGCCTTACACTTGTATTCCCAGCATTTTAAGAGGCTGAGGTGGGCAGATCTTAGACCCCAGGAGTTGGAGTCCAGCCTGGATGGAGGAAACCCCATCTCTACAAAAAAATGGGATATGGTGGTGTGTGCCTGTAGTCCCAGCTACTTGGGAGGCTTAGGTGAGAGGATGGCTTGAGCCTGAGGGGCCAAGGCTGCGGTGAGCCGAGATCACACCACTGCACTCCAGCCTGTCAGCCTGTGACAGAGCGAGACCCTGTCTCCAAAAAAGTAAGAGCTACATGAAAGTAAGACCTGTTTTGCTTAAATTTCTCAGAAAATGGACTCTGTCCTGGTCAGCAAAAGTAGTTAAGAAAGATTCTGCTTCAGCCTAAAACAATGACTAGCAGAAAATTAGCTTCACTTCATTCCACTAAATAAATGTGGAACAAAAACTGTGAACTCTAGGTTTCAGGGGGTTCAAAATTATTTGCTTTTCTGGGTTCCTATTGGCCTTGGTTGAGCCTGCAGGTAATCATGACTATTTAGAATTATTGAATTAAATAACTGAATGGAGTTGAGTCCTAAGAAGTACTTATTGAGTACTAATTGAAGACAAAGTTTCTGCCATCAAGTTAACAGAGCAAGACAGATATTAAGTAATTAAAATATTATTTTACACTTCTGTTAGGTGAGGGTTGTGTGTTGATGGACTCATGATAAAATATTCTGAATGTGTAGTATGTAACACATAAAGAACATAAAATGCAAGTACTTGAAAAATTGAGAAATTTAGCACTCGTAGATTTCATTTTGAGTTTTAAAGAATAAAAATAGGCCAGGAGCAGTGGCTCATGCCTGTAATCCCAGCACTTTGGGAGGCCAAGGCAGGCAGATCACCTGAGGTCAGGAGTTCAAGACGAGACTGGCCAACATGGTGAAACCCCGTCTCTACTAAAAATATAAAAAATTAGCCGGGTGTGGTGGCGGGCACCTGTAATCCCAGCTACATGGGAGGCTGAGGCAGGAGAATCACTTGAAACTGGGAGGCGGAGGTTGCAGTGAGCTGAGATTGTGCCATTGCACTCCAGCCTTGGGGACATCAAGACTCCATCTCAAAAAATAAATAAAATAAAAAAGAATATAAATATTAGAAATGTAACATGCTTTGACTTTTAGGAATAATTCCAAGTTTTCATAACTTTTTTGTCTGGAAGGCTATCTAGACTTTCTTACAAATGTCCATAAATTACTTATGTATTTTCTAGGGATAATATTGGAGGAATGCTTAAAACATTGTAAACAAAAGTGTTGAAATGTTTTCACCACCATGAAGCTGTGAGTTGAAAGCATTAGCCCAAGTCCTTTCACTTGTTCAGTTTTGTTTTGTTTTCTTTTTTTTTTTTTTTTTTTTTGAGATGCAGTCTTGCTCTGTCAGCTAGGCTGGAGTGCAGCGGTGCAATCTCGGCTCACTGCAACCTCCACCTCCCAGGTTCAAATGATTCTCCTGAGTCAGCCTCCTGAGTAGCTGGGATTACAGGCACCTGCCACCACACCTGGCTAATTTTTGCATTTTTAGTAGAGATGAGGTTTCACCATGTTGGACAGGCTGGTCTCAAACTCCTGACCTCAGGTAATCTGCCTGCCTCAGCCTCCCAAAGTGCTGGGATTACAGGTGTGAGCCACCACGCCTGGCCTTCAGTTGTTTTCATCCTATAAATCATACCTCCTTTGCTTTGGAAAATTAAATCAGTAATATTTATCAATTACATTTTCCTTATTCCTATTATTAGCAAGTCTATTGAACCAGCAATGTCTCACTTTTCATGAAAATAAGTTCCTAAAATGCAGTGGTGGCTACCTGAAACGTGCACATTCTTAACATTTGGATTTAATCTGGAAGGATGTCTAAACCATGTAAGGAATATATGAACAGCTCTCAGAATCTTGTTAACCAGGTATCCCACAGTACAGAAATAGCCTCTGTAATTCAGAAATGCAATAATCACCTGTTAATTTCTCTGATGGGTGGTTTAGGCATTTTCAGTGTTTAATTAACCTAATTCTTTGAGCTGGAAGCTGGGGGCTAGAGATAGCAAGTGATGTACAGGGGAACCCCATTTTGGAACTTGGCCATCTTCCAACAGGAATGGGCTCATGCAGGGATTTCTGCCCTTGGACTTTTTTTTTTTTTTTTTACTCACATAAAGCTGGAAGGAAAAAAATCTGGCAGAGTCTATAGCTGTAGTGAATAGGATGGGATCTGAATCAGACCAGGGTTGCAGTCCCAATTCTGTAGTCAAAGGCTGTGTGACTTAGACAAGAAATAAAACCTCTCTGTGTCCCCATTTTCTGTCTATAAACTGGAATCTACTTTGCAGACATGCTAAATGGGAAAACAGAATTTTAACTGATATACCAACATGTCATGAACATTGTTATTGTTGCTGAAAAACAATGACAATAAATGATACATATGCACTTTATTTTTGAAAAAAAACCTCATAAATTTAAAAGCACTTTATTATTTTAAAATTTTCAAAGAAGACCCAAACTTCTTTATGAACAATGCTGTGTGATGAGATGCTTGCCCTTGATTCCAGGAACTGAAACATGTGGCAAGTGGAAGCGATTTGATTTTGTAGAACAAGCACACTTTATTCAGCTAATGGGAAGGCAGAGGTGTGAAGAATGTGAGAAGTGCTTAGCCTCAATAACCTCATTCTTCTAAATGAGTGATGCTGGCTGTGGGACAAAGCAAGAAGGGCCTTTGCTGAACCCACCAGTCCACCAAGGATGTTAACAGCTGGCATGCAACTAGATGGTTTCACTTGCAGGGTCCTGGGGATAAATGAGATCTATTCCCACAGTGGCTTAGAGCACTCACGAAACCTTCTCATGAAATCTGGAAAGGAGGGAGCCCTTCTAGAGAGTGGGCTGGGCTCTCGTGCTTTCCCTCTGTCAGATGCACACCTGGAGAGGAATGGAAAACACAACCTCAGCTCAGGAGAAGCCAAGAAATGAACATGAGAAGGTACACAGAAACAGGACCAAGTGTAACACACCGGACACAGACATGACATTGATGCTCACCTTCAGTGTGGATTCCCAAAGTGACCAAAGTGTGGAAATCAGGAATTGGTCTAAAAGAAGCCTTGACTTGAGAAATCTGGGGGCATTGGCCTTTATTGGTTAATCAAAAGCCTCATTTTGATTGGGGAAAAATAAGTTGTTCCTAGGTAAATCCATTCCCTGAATTGTGGGGGGGAAAAAAGGACTTGGTTTGTGTTTGGGGGAAATTTGCTATCGGTTGTTTCTTGCAGACTTTGGAAGGGACCCTTGGATTTCAAAAGCAGGCACAGCCATATTGTGTCTTTCCTCATGTCTTCTGAGTCGTTTATGATGTCTCATGTGGCTGGTTATCAATGAACTGTGTCATTGCTCAGACATGGCGCCCCTGCTCCGTCTTTTGTGTTTGAGATGGAATCTACATAAATATTTGCTGATCAAGTCTCCTGTGCTAAGTGTTGGGGGTACAAAATATGGAAAGTCTTTGATGTCGTGAACCTCACACTCTAGAGATAGTTGGATACACAAAAACTTTTCCACTCTAACTTCTTGTCTTTTCGTTGACTCATCTACATTGAAAAATGTAGCAACCTGTTTTGAGATGGATTAGATGTAAGTTAAACTTCTTTTGATACTAAGTCATTTCTTTCCTGGAGTAAAAGTAATGACACTTTTTACGATACCCAGTGGCTCTCGAAGAGCAATAAAAAATGTTAATGGTTAATGTTTGACTGAAGCTGAAGGGAGAGGCTGGGAGGCAAAACAGGGAAGAGGGAGTGTTCCCGGGGGAGATACTCCAGTCGTAGCAAGAGTCTCGGACCACTGAATGGAAGAAAAGGACTTTTAACCACCATTTTGTGACTTACAGAAAGGTAAGGGCTGACATGTCTTAACTGTGTCAGTAACATATTTATTCCAGAAGGACAAAGTAGATGGAGGGGAAGGGCACTTAAAAAGTTGCTTGACAAATTTGTTCCTTGAGGTGAGCTATGTAGATGCGGAGAAGGGAAATTTGTTGCTGGCATGACAAGTTTTGCTTATGGAGCACAATTTTTTTTTGTAGTTTCTTTTCATTGGTCCATATTTTATAAATTCATTTGATGAAGTGGCTGCAGTGAAATCAAGCTTGGCAGTGGAATTAAAGGGGAAATTGAGTTCTCTGATATTTAAACAAGTATCACACCCATTCTTTGTGATGAGTGTATAAAAGTCCCTGGTCTTAAGATGCTCTAGGGCTCTCGCATTCTAGAAATTGGGGTTGGAATCACATTCTCAAAAAGCATGTCATTCTATCTAGTTCTCAGAGAATGAGATTCAATTTGGGATTCTTAGAATTGTCTAGGACACAGCAAGGGAGGGAACATGCAGAGAAGAAGAAAAGCCTTTTTGTAAAAGTACTAGAATAAGAATTGAAGACAGACAGACCTGCCTTCACAAGTGAGAGAAGAGGCTGATGTGCGTGTTAATCAGCTTCCTGGGCTGCTTTTGGCCTTGGTGGTGGAGTTACCACCTGCTAATGTGTGGTTATTTTTATGTTAAGCCACACACAGCTTATTGGTATCTTCAATGGTCCGATATTTGCCTCTGTCTTGGTCTTTTATGACAGGTGACTTTATGGGGACAGATGCCCTCTGTGGTAGGTGATGCCAAGCAGCAGATTGGAAGGACAGTGCCTTCTCTAATATTTTCTTGTCTTTATTTTTCTTCAAAAACTTAAATAGCAAATGAGGCATTATTTGAAAGAAGAAGAAAAAATACATGTTTAGATGAAAGGAAGATGGATGCTATTCAGCTCTCACCAGGAAACAAAGCGAGTCCTTTACTGAGAGAGGGTTTCTAGTGAGTTACGGGGCCATATGAGTCTTCAGGGTTGGCCAAATGGATTAGGCCAGTTTCATCATTTTCCAACCTGTGGGCACAGAACAGAGAGCTGCCACTAGAGACTTGCCTAACCAGGTAGTTGTGAGAAGTAAATTAGATAAGTAGGTAAAGAGCTTACTATGTTGTTTGGTGCATGGTACACATCCAGTGAATGTTAGCACTCTGTTCCATGAGAAAGTTCAAGTAGGTGACTCAGGATGAATTGAGAAATTTTTTGTTTCATTCTTTAGAAAAATAAGAAAAAAATCAGTGATGCCATAAAAATAGCATCTACCATTATGCAAGAGAGGAACTAATTCTATGTTCAGGAAGTAAGATTCAAAAATATGAGAATAATAAAACTATTGGTTTTGCTATATATATAGCATTTTAAAGCCCCTCTCATGGTTCCCATATAAGTCTTTGGGTGAGGTGCAGGTGGGGCATCCTTTGAAACTCACCCAGATGACCCCTGAAAAAAGTCATCACTGTTCAAGGTGAAGGTTACATTTCCGGTACCTCTTCCTTTCTCATACAAAAGGCAAGATATGGCTGGGTGTGGTGGGTCATTCCTGTAATTCCAGTACTTTGAGAAGCTGAGGAGGGAGAACCGCTTGTGCTGGAGTTCAAGACCAGCCTGGGAGGTCTGAACATAGGGAGACCCAGCCTGTACAAGAAAATTAAAAATTAGCCAGGCATGATGGCACTTACCTATAGTCCTAGCGACTTGGGAGGCTGAGGTGAGAGGATTCCTTAAGCCCAGGAGTTTGAGGCTGCAGTGAGCCATGATTGCGCCACTGCATTCCAGCCTGGGTGACAGAGTGAGAACCTGTCTCAAAAAAAAAAAAAAAAGCTGGATGATGTGCAAAATATATCCTGGCAGAGACTCTACTTCTTGTTCCATTGTCAAAAAAAATGTCTAGAAGGATGTGTCCCTCATTTTTCTTCCACATTAACAGCAACAGCTCTGAGGAGGAAAGCTGGGCATTGTCATGCTCCTTGCTCTGGAGGCCGACAAACAGTGCTTGAACAGAAGCTGGTTCACATGGGTAGAGATGTATAGATCTGACATAAAATTGGATTGATTCAGAAATCTCTGGTGTCAGATTTAGAATGGGGCTAGTTGTTCTGTAACTGCTCGTTGATTATTCAAAGAAAGACACACTGAATTTTAAGGGAATAGCTATCTACTTATTTGTTACTTGTAAGAACAGACAGGAAGAAGAAGGAATGTTTACTTAGGTACAAGAAATATTAACTTAATAAAAGCAGATATTCCCCTAGTGGCTGAGGTATTAACTACACTAAAGTTGATTTTTTTTTTTTTCACTTAAGCAATACATAACAAGCTAAGCTATGCTTGATTGTTGTGTATGTGGTACAAAGAAAATTTCTCTTCAAATATTCTGTAAGACTGACATGGAATTCTCTCATTCATGAGATTTCTGAGTTATTCATTTTTGACCATATACTTATTACTTAAAAATATTAGGACGTGTTCTTAAGTGACAGACAAGGAGAATGGAAATGGTAGATTTGTTCCCTTAACATCTAAGCTAAAGATGAGCTCTCTTCCTCACCAAGAGGCCATCTAGCAGAGTGGCTTGGTGCTTGGCCCCTGCATTCACACCACTTCCTCAAGCGCTCTAAGCTCAGTTTCCTGCTCTGTGGGATAACAACAGGACCCACATTATATGATTGTGTTGTTCAAGTAAGTTGTCCAAAGTGTTTAACTTAGCTTGCATTTGTTGAGCATTTGCTATTTTTTAAAACAATTCCAGTGATTAAAAAAAAAACAATTCATGAATGAGATTTCATCGTGGTCTGGCACCTTTTATTAAGCAGAATTAAATTTATTTTCCCTTCCTCTCCTACCCATCCCAGTTGTCAGTTACGATTTAATTACAGAAATTGGAAAGTGAACCTGCCATACTTAAGCATGACTGCACATTCTTGGCATTAAAATTCCTGCCTTGGGTCACTTTGCAAATGAACTGGTATTAGAGTATTTTTCTTTCTCTTCTCTTCTCTTTTCTTTCTTTCTTTCAATCCTTCAGTGTCTAAATCCTATGGGATGGAACCTAATTTAGATTTACTTCCTACTGAATTTCTAAGGCCAGGATGTGTTGCTTTATTATCTTGACAAAATGCTCATCCGTAAACTTTATATTACGTAAAGAAATGTTGTGTAATACATAAAGAAACACTTTGTCAAAAAAAAAGTCAAGCCACCCTTTATGAGAAATAGTGATTCCAGTCCTCCTGTTTAGTCCAGGGAAGATGCTTGTGATATTGTTCTGCTAGATCTGGGGGGAGAAAGGGTCTCCCCCTGCCACCTTCTAGGGTTTTTGCGGGTATATAGCTGCACACGTGAGGGAAGTCAATGCTGAAATTCTTCCTGGCTACCTGCTTAAAACCCATTTATGCCTAGTGTTCCATTATTGGAACACTAAGCATGTGGGAGTTATTTATATCCTTCTGCACAAGGTCATCGTCAAGGTCTGATTGCAAAAATTCAAAAAATTGCAACCTCAGGTATAAATGGGTTACGACATCAGGCAAGTGCCCTGGTGGGACAGTCACTGTTGTCCCTAGGTCAGTGGCTCCCTTTCCTGTGACTGCTCTGGCCCCCCTTCCATTCAATGCTGGGATGTTTTGGGAGACTTGGAGGAGAGGCCTCTTCTCCCCAGCTGATCCTTCCCTTGCTCTGTCTTGGGGAGCACTGGGGGAACAAAAGCCAACCAGGAACAACATGACACCTCTCTCAAATATTTCTTGGAACTTGTTATTCTTTTCTTTAATAAGAATAATTATGCTAGTAATCCCATTACTGGGTATATACCCAAAGGATTATAAATCATTCTACTATAAAGACACATGAACACGTGTGTTTATTGCAGCACTATTTACAATAGCAAAGACTTGGAGCCAACCCAAATGCCCATCAATGATAGACTGGATTAAGAAAATGTGGCACATATACACCATGGAATACTATGCAGCCATAAAAAAGAATGATTTCATGTCCTTTTCAGGGACATGGATGAAGCTGGGAACCATCATTCTCAGCAAACTAACACAGGAACAGAAAACCAAACACTGCATGTTCTCACTCATAAGGGGGAGTTAACAATGAGAACACATGACACAGGGGAACATCACACATCGGGGCCTGTCCTGGGGTGGGAGGCAAGGGGAGGGAGAGTATTAGGACAAATCCCTAATGCATGTGGGGCTAAAACCTAAATGACGGGTTGATGGGTGCAGCAAACCACCATGCACGTGTATACCTATGTAACAAACCTGCATGTTCTGCGCATGTATCCCAGAACTTAAAGTAAAATTTTTAAAAAAAGTGAGACAAACATTTTTTAAAAAAAGAATAATTATGCTAGTAATGTGTATTATAATTGATTATATCAATCTAAACCATTTTAAGTTCTCCAGGGGACCATTTAGCCTCCCGTGAGCCCATCTTCCCTATCATGAACCTATTGGTAGAACAAATCATCACCTCTAATTTTGCATGTGTGTAAATCCAGATTTTCATATACTGAAAGATTGGCATATCTATATTACAGAGTTTAGTGACAGAAAGCTGGGCTTATGTTTATGTATGTATGTTCATCCCTCCCTCCCTCCTTTCCTTCCTTCTTCCCTGTCTTCCTCTCTGCTCTAAAAACAAATCATCCAGCTGCCCATTCCCTCCACATGTGGAGTAATCTGTTTGAAGTGTGAGGCAGAAGCCCAGATTTATACCTGTCTGCTTGTTTCTAGCTTATTAATGGCCACTTTAATTGGGTCCTTAATTTGTCAAAAGTGCAAATTGGTCAGATGCTTCTGCGGTTCTCTAAACCTTGAGTGATGCAGTTGGTGCCAGAGATCTGTGAGCCAGACCAAAAAGATGGGCGTGGCAGATCCGAACATTAATCGATGAAAAATGGTTTGGGCGAGATTTTCATCTGATCTTTATATCTATCTGGCCTTGCCTTATAATTTATGCCGCTCTTAGCAATACACAGTGAGGAGGAAAAATAAATGGCTCACAGGATATTTGGCACTGTTTGGTCCTGGTGCTGTTATGAATTCCAGTCACATCCCTTCCTGCCCACACTACCTTAGGATATTTGAAAGCAAATTCTGTAGCTCTCTCCTTCTGCAACTTCTTTGTTCTTTGAAGCTTCATGGCTCAGCCTTAGTGCTAGGTGAATTATTTTAATTCAAAGCCCTTCATGCTTTTTAAAAAATAAATAAGTAAGAGATGACTGACTCTAAGATTTGTCTATCACTTAGCTTTTTTCACGGTGGGCAAAAATCAATGCTTATGTGTTGACTTGTAAATTTGGAGATCTGGGACGTAGAAACTCCTTGTCCTTTACTCAAATAAATGGGTAAATGACAAGAGTGTCTAAACATCACCTTCCCATCTTGCAAGATGGTGGGTGAAAAAGTTGAGAAGCTGGATACTAAGGAGAAGAAACCTGAAGCTAACAAGGCTTTGCCAGTGGCAAGGTGAAAAGGGGAACCTCAGAGCTAAGAAGCCCAAGAAGGGGAAGCCTTGCTGCAGCCCAAATCCTGTCCTCATTGGAGGAACTGGCAGATATTCCTGATCTGCTATGCATTCCAGAAAGGCCATGTACGAGAGGAGGTACTTAGCTGCTAAACCCAAGATTGAAAAGAAGAATCTCGCAACTGTTACAAACCCAGTTGAGGTGACAAGAATGGTGATGCCTGGCTATTCAAACTTCACAAAATGCCTTGATATTATCCAACAGAGATGTGCCTCAAAAGCTGTCCAGCCATCGCAAGAAACTCTGCAGTCAGCATGTGAGAAAACTTTGAGCCAGCACGGCCCTCGAGACCGTTCTGCTCATCCTCCCTGGGTGCCACCAAGGCAGGAGGGTGGTTTTCCTGGAGCAGCTGGGCAGTAGCTTGTTACTTGTGGCTGGACCTCTGGTCTTCCATGGAGTTCCTCTGTGAAGGACACATCAGAAATTTGTCATCACCACCTCCATAAAAATTGATATCAGGACTGGGTGTGGTGGCTCACACCTATAATCCCAGCACTTTGGGAGGCCAAGGTGGGTGGATCACTTGAAGCCAGGAGTTCGAGACCAGCCTGGCCAACATGGCGAAACCCCTGTCTCCATTAAAAATACAAAAATTAGCAGGGTATGGCGGCACACACCTGTAATCCCAGCTACTTGAGAGGCTGAGGCATGAGAATCACTTGAACCTGGGAGCTGGAGGTTGCAGTGAGCTGAGATGGCGTCATTGCACTCCAGCCTGGGCGTCAGAGCAAGACTGTCTCAAAAAAAAAAAAAAAAAATTCGATACCAGCAGTGTGAGAAACCGAAAACATCTTACCGATGCCTACTTTAAGAAGCAGTTGTGGAAGCCTAGTCAGTAGGAGGGTGAGATCTTTGACACAGAAAAAGAGAAATGTAAGACTACAAAGCAGCGCAAGGCTGATCAGAAAACCATGGACTGGCAAATTTTACCAAAACTCAAAGCTATTCCTCAGCTCCAGGGCTACCTGCAATCTGTGTGTGCCCTGGTGAATGGAATTTATCCTCACAAATTGGTGTTCTAAATTTCTTAAGAAGAACCTCATTATGTAACTGAAAAAAAAAAATAAATGAATGCCGTTAATGCTCTTGGGAGCTTGGAGCCTGGTGGGTGAATCAAGCCTTGGGTGGGCTGCTGGGATGCGGGGAGTCCCTGGGTGTCTAATGACTGAGCAGAGCCCCCTGTGAGGCCACCTCTGTCCTGGGACAGCAGCACAGGCTAAACAAAAGTTCCATGGGGTCTTCATTTGCTAGGGCTGCCTTAACAAAATGCCACAGAACGGGAGGCTTAAACAGCAGATGTTTATCATCTCAGTTCTGGTGACCAGAAGTCCAAAATCAAGATGGCAGTAGGGTTGGTTCCTCCTGAGAGCTGTGAAGGAAGGATCTCCTGCGCACCTCTCTCCTTGGCTTGTAGATGGCTGTCTGTACATTCACACAGTGTTCTTCCTTTGTGGATGAGCCTGTCTCCAAATCTCTTCTTAGAAGGACATCAGTCACTGTGGATTAGAGCCCACTCTAACAACCTCATTTTAACTTCATTACCTCTGTAAAGACTCCAGATAAAGTCACATTCTGAGGTGCTTGGAAGTTAGGACTCCAACATATGCTTTTTGAGGGGGAGGGAGACACAATTCTACCCATAGCATTTGGATTGATTTAAAAAAGGGAAGATTCCTAAGGTGAAGCACAGAAATGAGGAGAAATAGTGAGACACAGAGATACATTTGCAGTAGAAGCAAAACTTCCCAGACCAAGGCAGCCTTTTCCTCCAGGCAGGTCGGGGCAGGTCATGTCAGCATCCGAAAAAAAGAGCAGCTACAAAGTAGGGTGAAAAAACCTTTTCAACATTTTGGAAAGATCTGTAGTGGATTAAATGATACTTGCTGTCTCATCATCAGGATATTTGTGTTTCAGAGGGAGAGAAAATTAGCCTGGCATTGTGACCTTGGGCAAGTCTCTTAATTTCTGTGGTCTTCATCGTTTGATTTTTCATCTTTAAGAGGTAGATTATAATAGCATCTGCTCCACAGAGTTGTTCTGAGAAATCAGCAAGATAATTTTTCACCACCAAGTCTTATCGGTGCGTGCAGCAAATTGTTTTCAGTCAATGTTTGCTGCCTTTGTCGTTATCCGGGCTGGATGCAGATTCAGGCTGCGGCGGGATTCCCATGTCTTCTGTTGTGTGGTGGATTAAAATGAGGCACTGTTCCTGCAGAGCAAGCCCAGCAGCCCTGGTTCCCGTCTGCAAGCAGATGCTCTGGTCTGCTGTTGAGCAAGTGGTGGTGCCCATTGGGTGAGGGGCAGCCACAGTTTGGGAACCGAGGCCTTCTTTTCAAAACTCCTTTTTTGTAAAAAAAAAAAAAAAAAAAAAAAAAAAAAAAAAAAAAAAAAAAGATAATAATAATAACCCTCTGATCTATGTTGCAAAGGGTGTGCTTGGTCTCTCAAATAATTGCCGTAGTAACTGTCTGAATTTAGTCCTTGTATCTGAGGGAAATCCTGACAAACGGCAAAAATTCCACGCAGACGGTTGGCCAACTATTACAGGTAGTTCAGATAAAATGCCACAGAATCCTCTGGAAATCTATTTCAATTCTTTTCCAAGTAGTGTTTTTGAGGAAACCTAGGTGTCTGGCTTGGTGGTTTTGGGCAATTTCAGTGATGAAGGATGGCTTCCCATCAGCACCATTGCGACCCAGGGTACCCCACTCATGAATGGTATTGTGTCCATGGAAGGAGGAAGTGTAGGTGGGACCTGTTTGAGAGACCAAAGTCCTCTTTTGACATAATCCTAGCACTAGTGTAGTTTGCCTTGAATCATTTGGGTAAAGGCTTTGCCTTCCTGCCTCATTTGGCCGTGAGGATGTTCCTGTGTAGGCTGTTTTTAGAATATTTTCATTAGTGGGCCACCAAAAGTTGGGAATTGTGAAGAGAAATGTCCTGTTGGACAATGTTTACAGTTTTGACTAAGCAAACGTGGGTGGCAAAATGAATTTTTGGCCAACGGTATTCCAAATATTAACTCACTGAATCTCTTAACTCTCGAAGGTAGGTATTATTATTATTATCCCTGCTTTATAGATGAGTAGATAGGGCCACGAGTCAGCCGGTGGAGGAGTTAAGACCCAAGCCAGCCAGTCTAACTCCTGGGTCTACGCTCCTAACAACCACATGGTGTGGTAGATTTGTCTTCAAATAAATCATGGCACCCTACGTGTGGCAATGGAAAGCAGTGACTTCTACTTCCCACTGGAAACCCTCGGTGAGGGGCAGGCCTAAATGTAAATGACAAAACAAAGGATAAGTACATTTCTCCTTCTACTTCCTAGGTTCCATTGAAACATACCAGACAGTGATCTCACTGAGCATCTGACCAAAATAAGGCATTCCTTTTATTTTTATTTGCTTTTCTATCATTCAACTTGTGTTTTTCTGGAAGACTGAAAGTTTAAAAAAAAAAAAAAATTAGTTCAAGAAGAGATGATCTGGTTCGACCAGTTCTGGGTTATTTACTGAGCAGAAATCTGTTAGTGTATTCAAAGGAGAAACAACTCTTTTCATCAACCAAAAAAATGTATTACACAATAAAGCTTTGAATGTTGAATGAGTTTCCTTTAATATATCATGTTTATTGAAAGCTCTTACAGGTGAGAACAAATTAATAAGATATCCATGTTAGGTAATCATAAGTGTTTTAGAATTTACCCAACATCTGATGATGGCTTGATATATGCAAGGGATAGTATGAAGAGACCTGATAAGTTAAAAATAAGGCCTCTGCCCTTAAGGATTTTATTTAATAGTGGCAGTAATGCTAACAGATAAATGATAAAAAATATATATATATACATATATATCAATCAGACAGAACTGGCTCTGAGAGGAAGAGACTGGCTGGAAATCAAGGAAGATTTCATGAAGGAAGTAGGGTTTAGGTCCAAGCTCCATGAAGATAGACCCTGTACCCCCTTTTTTGGTACCCCAGTTCTTAGCACGGTATCTGGGACATACTAGAAGTGGTGTAGTTCATTGCTATTTAAATAATTAAGTTGAACTTAGATGGTAAGATGTGAGAAGCAGAAATGAGGAAACATCTCCATCCAACCTCATTAAGCAAATATCCATTGTCCATTTTCTCCGGGCCAGGCCTTGTGCCAGGCGGGCAGAGCAGCAGGGGTGAGAGCTTGGCTGCCAGAGAGCTCAGGGTGCAAAGTCCATCTGGGTGGAGGTATGACTGGGTGTGGGAAGGGAGTGGCAGATAAGGCTGGAAGAGTTGGGAGCAGCATTTGAAAGATCTTGAATGCTGAGGAGTTTAAGGAGAAAGATCTCCCAATGTGTCATTATTGCCTATATTTTTACTTGTATTAAGCAAATACAGGTTGATAGCTGACCGTGTGCATTTTGCTAATATTACAGAAAACTAGTTTGTAAGACTTAATTTATTCATTTATGATTGATAATATCATCTTGCAATATGCTAGAATCTGAGGTTGTTACTTGTTTTCATGTGTTTCCAAACCAAATAAGTAGTCTAAAGCAGTAACGTCTTGTTTAACTATGAGTTAATTCTAAAATGATGTTTAGATATGTCAACCAAATTAATAATGTTGCAAAAGCTAATTTTTAAACATGCAAGGAATTTATGAATCTTGGAGTCCTGAAGGGTTTTAATCCTAGCTTTTCCTTAAAATAGTTGTGGAATTTCAGGGCAAGTTGCTTAATTTATATAGCATGTATAAATATATATACATATATGATATTTGTATATCTCTACAGCTCTATCTCTGCCCATGCTCTATGTCATACATCTACATCCAAGTAGCTATCAAACTATATAAAGCACAGTAGCAAGAGTTGAAATTCCAGAGTTTAAACTCTGGAATTGATAATCTGGTTGGAGGCAAGGTAATGTCACTTCCTAGCTGTATGTCTTTAGGCAAATTGCTTGACTTTTAACCTCAATTTTCTCACCTACAAAATGAGAAGAACAATTCCCAGCTCATTATATCTGAGAAAATCATAGGAGCACAAACTTTTTTTTTTTTTTTTTTTTTTAAGACAGAGTCTCATTCCATCACCCAGGCTGGAGTACAATGGCCCAGTCTCAACTCACTGCAACCTCTGCCTTCCGGGTTCAAGCAATTCTCCTGCCTCAGCCTCCCAAGTAGCTGGGACTACAGGCACCTACTGCCACTTCTGGCTAATTTTTGTATTTTTAGTAGAGACGGGGTTTCACTATGTTGACCAGGCTTGTCTCGAACTGCTGACCTTGTGATCTGCCTGCCTCAGCCTCCCAAATTGCTGGGATTACAGGCCTGAGCCACCGTGCCTGGCCAAGAGGACAAACTTATTATTGAGCAATGGCTATGTGTTTTCCATGTGAGGAGACTAAGGCACCGAAAGATGAAGTAGTATATCCATAGCCACATAGCTATAGAGAGCAGTGCTGCATTGCTAGGCCAGCTTTCTGACTCCAAGCCTACCTGCCATACCACTCTGTAACTGTTTTTATTTTTAATTTTTATTTATTATTTATTTTTATTTTTTGAGACAGGGTCTCGCTCTGTCACCCAGGCTGCAGTGCAGTGGCGCAATCATGGCTGGCTGCAACCTCTGCCTCCTGGGCTCAAGTGATCCTCCCACCTCAGCCTCCCAAGTGAAGTGGCATCATTGTCTGGGATAAATACCCGAGGTCATCAACTCAGGGTAGGGAAATAGAAAACCTGGGCAAACAAGAAGTGAGTTTAAGAGCAGAGGTTTAATAGGCAAAAGAAAGAGAAAGGAGATTAGCTCTATCTCCTGCAGATAGAGGGGAGTGCCCGAGTGGGTCTTCCGGTTTTGTGGTGAAATGGCACGGGGTTTTATATATGAACTTGAGGAGGCGGTATCTGATTTACACAGGGCCGGAGAGATTGGTTGGACCAGGTGTGATGTTTGCATAGTGCTTGAAGAAGCTGGCCTAATCTTTTATTATGCAGATGGGTTCTCTACCTGGCTAGCACCATATAGTCTGTTGCTTACTGTACACGTGGTTACAAAGAAAAGGGAAGATGGAGCCGCCGTGTTGAACATGCCTGGCCCCCAGAGAGCCTTTTCCTATTGGCCGAGCTGCTGGCATTCACCTGTGGAAACTTCCAGCTTGCTTATCTATGTCTGCAGCTGGATTCTACAGGCTGCTGTTTGTTAGAAATGATTTTGGGGCTGCTTTTTGTTAAAAGGAAACCTTACTGAGGACTCTCTTACCCTTACTATCTCCCTAAATAATTTCTTTCCAGCTCCTGTATCACAAGTAGCTGGGATTACAGGCAATGAGTCACCCACCTGGCTAATTTTTGTGTTTTTAGTAGAGATGGGGGTCTCACCATGTTGGCCAGGGTGGCCTCGAACTCCTGAGCTCAAGCAACCCACCTGCCTCGGCCTCCCAAAGTGCTGGGCTTCTGGATGTGAACCATTGTTTCCCGCCTGTTACTGTTTTTAAAGACCTCTCTGCAAATCTGCATCCTGGGTGATGCTTAATAAAGGATTGTTTCTTTATCTCCCAGAACATTGGTGAGGCTAAAATGAAATAGCATTTTTACCCTTTAAAGTTCAAATATAAGTTATGCAAATGTAGGGCATGTAAAATTTTCAGGATCTAAATTTTTAGAGTGGTTAAAATGTTAGTGAAATTTTTTCCATGCTGGTGATATTAGTGATATGTGTTCAATGTAGAAAAACTTTAAAGAATAAGATGATGAAGTAAACCAAGATTATTCCTAATCTCTAGAGATAATAAAGTGATTGGAATTTTAGTGAAATAAATACATTGAAAAAATTTTCTTGACTCGGCCAGGCATGGTGGCTCACGCCTGTAATCCCAGCACTTTGGGAGGCCGAGGCAGGCAGATCACGAGGTCGGGAGATTGAGACCATCGTGGCTAACACGGCAAAACCCCATCTCTACTAAAAATACAAAAAATTAGCCGGGCGTGGTGGCGGGCGCCTGTAGTCCCAACTACTTGGGAGGCTGAGGCAGGAGAATGGTGTAAACCTGGGAGGCGGAGCTTGCAATAAGCTGAGATCGTGCCACTGCACCCCAGCCTGGGCAAGAGAGCAGGACTCTGTCTCCAAAAAAAAAAAAAAAAAAATTTCCTTGACTGTCTTTTGGGGAGGGGGCAGTCCAAACTTATGACAGGTAACAACACTGTTTTCCAGGCCATGTGGAAAATTTATCTCACATCTTAAAATCAATTAGTCATGACATGTCTCATAGTGAAAGTCACAATGTCTGTGAAATGGGAAGCCTTAAGGAGGAAGGGAAAAATAATATCGGACAGGAGACAATAAGGACAGAGTTCAGATTTTTGTTTGATCTCTTTTGGAATAGTAAGAAATAAATTTTTTCTTAGGTTTATTGTGTAGGTAATGACAATATCTAGAAGATCAAAGAGGCAGCTGGTGACATCTTTGAATGAAGAATTGTGAGCATTCTTTAGTTCTTTTCACTTGCGGAGTCTCATATGTTTGTGGCTTTGAATCAAAATGTTTAGTTATCCTGGAATCTGCCAAAATACATCTTCTCCATCTGTATAATAGGAGTGAAAGGAATACTTATTGCTGGCTGGGCACCTGTAATCCCAGCACTTTGGGAGGCCGATGCAGGCAGATCACCTGAAGTCAGGAATTCGAAACTAGCCTGGTCACCATGGTGAAATCCTGTCTCTACTAAAAATACAAAAAATTAGCCAGGCATGGTGATGGGCATTTGTAATCCCAGCTACTTGGGAAGCTAAGGTGGGAGAACTGCTTGAACCCAGGAGGTGGAGGTTGCAGTGAGATGAGATTGCACCACTGCTCTACAGCCTGGATGACGAAGTGAGACTGCGTTTCAAAAAACCCCAAAACGAACACTCATTGCCCATCATTTAAGACGCTGAAATGAAGAAGATCATAACAAAACAAGGCAGTTAGATAAATGGAATTATTGTGAGCATGTTTTGAGATGTTGGCTTGCATATTGCTATGGATGATGTGCATGAAGCTTCTGGAAGACTGGACTGCTCCATATAGAGGAGAGGCTGGCCTTTCGGGATACCATTTTACTAGATTTGTAACTGGATATCATCCATTGATTCTTACTGATTGGAAAGACGTGATTTTAACAGACTGGTAACTAACCATTTTTTTGTCTGGTTCCTTCACAGGAATTTGAATAAAGAAAACTATGATACTTCAGGCCCATCTTCACTCCCTGTGTCTTCTTATGCTTTATTTGGTAAGAGAAGAGGGTGTTCTTCTCTATTTGTTTACTAGAATATTTTCTGCTATCTTTCTACCCCACACCAGGGAAGGAATGGCTATTATTACTTAAAAAAAGATGACCTATCAAAATTAAGTTGTTGTATAGAATGGAAACATAGCTTGTTCCACTGTGATATTTTCGATGAAATGGCTACAAATCACATGTCTGCCCTCGACTAGGGAATGTATTTTCTTTCCAGCTCTTAAAAGCCAACACCAGTTATGGGTAATGTTGAAAACAAATCTATCTATAGCTCAGGGAATCTGAAATGACATTGCACTGATACATGAATTAGTCTGTGTCCCTTAATCTTGACTTTCTTTTTTAAACTTTGCGCATGAAAACTTACCACCAAAACACCAAGAAAAGCATTTTCTCTATTTTCAGCCTTGCTCTGCTCTATACTTTTCTTCTCATCAAGGGTTTGGAATTTTCTGGTTGTCTTTAACCATTTGTTGGGTTAACCCTATTGACTGACAGGCTTCTAGAGCTCGGAGCTGGATAGAAACTGGGGAGTCCTCACCCTTGACCTTGGGGTAAACAGTAGGAGCCTTTTTTTTAAATCTACGTGACTGCTGAGGTTCATAAAGGTTGCCCCCAAAATTGCTGTATTATGAAACGAGATTATAAGATTTAGAGGAAGCATTTGCTCTTTTTTTTTTTTTTTTTTTTTTTTAAAGAAGGAAGCTTCTAGATCCTCATACCTCAAATCTTACTTCCTTTCTTCTGGGATCCATCAATAATACATCAAATTTCAAGTCCCAAAAAATACCCTAGAGCTCACATAGTGACAGTGTGAAACTGAATGAAACTTGAAAACTATCAGAGCCTTCCTCCTGGGGGAAATCTGCAGTTCAAACTTTATGAGAAGCCTGAGTCCTCACAGCCTGCAGGCTCAAAGCCTGTCTCCAGGATTGTGGAAGGGCTGGATCAAACATCCCCACTTGACCTCTCTCCTCATGCTACCCCCTCAAATGCCCTTTGTCACCTATATTATCCCATGGTAGTGACAAATTCAGACATGGATTCAAACTCGGTGCCTCTACTACCAGTGATAAGAATTTGGTGAGTTACCTAAGCTTTGAACCTCAGTTTTCTGCCCTGTGAAATGGATCTAATAATAGTACTTGTCTTACGGGATTTTGTGGCAATTCAATGAGATACTGCATTTACAAAGCTCTTGGATCAGCGACTGGCGGTTAAACACACAATAAACATTAGCTACTATAATTACTACAGCATTTTAAGTGTTCAGTGTCTACGTCCACATGGACCCTGACCTCCATGAAAAATGGACTGTGCTTTTATCATCTTTGCAGATTCAGCACTGATCACACTGCTAAATTATTTAATAATAATATCAAATTATTAGGCCTTATTTGCTTCTTGTCTGAGAAGGGAACATGCATTTTTATTCCTGGATGAAAGGTGAAAATAAGGTTTCCTTCTCTCTACTCTCACTCCAGTGGGATTTCTATCTAGAGTGAAAATACTGCCCAACCATTGCTGGCAGCAGTGCCTTGCCCAGGTGAAAGCCACAAGCACAGCTGTCTCTGGGTGAAGCCAGGGAGTGGGATTTCAGGGGTGTTGGGAGGGAGCCACTTCTCTCTCCTACCTCCTCCCAAGGCCTCTTCTATGAAGACTGGAAGTTTGCTTGAGGAATCTTGCCTTCTGCACAGGGCTTTATTCAACAGAAGCACTAATTTACTCCAGACTGTGAGTAGATCTTCTGTTCTTTTCCAAGAGATAGATTTATCAGAGGGTTAGAAACACAAATACGGCATTGATGTACTTCAAGGACACCAAAGAGAGAGTAAATAAGTGATCCAGGGTTTGGGAAATGGTACTGAACAGGGAATCGGAGGAAACCAAGGCAGAGCCATCTGTTTTGGGGTTATGCCTGGGCCGTCCAGAAGGAAGATGAGTTTGGTACAAATACTACATAATCACTGCACTGAGCTCTTGATGGAGCTACAAAGTAGGTGAACCTGGCAATTGCACATGTCCTTTGACCTGGAAGGCAGTAACAATGTGGTTAAGAGTTGGGGCTTGGTGGTCCAATGGCGCTGGGTCTGGTCTGGAGGTAGCTCTGTCTCTGAATGCTTTGCTTCTACTGTGGGACTTCTCTGGAGATACTTTCTTCATAGCATTGGTCAGAAGAAATGATGTCTTGTGGTGATCGAGTCCCATTACTGCCACATAAAAGATGCTAAAAATGACTTTAAGATGGCAGTTCCATTCTCTTCCTTTCACCTCTTTGTGCAAGATGGAAAATGCTATTCCCTCCAACTCCTGCATAAAGCCGCCCTCTTGTCCTTTCACAAATTTCCACCATACCATCTTTCCCACTTCTGGGGAATGCGGCTTGATGATTCACAGTGTGCATATGCACTTTGAAATCTTTATAGCCCCAGTAGTCATGTTTATTGGCAGGAAGAGAGATTTGTTGCCCCGATACGAGCATGCAACTTTGAACCCTGGAACCAAGACTTGATTCTCATTTTCTGATGGGTGAGCCAGCTTGTCCTTGTTGGAAAAGTGCAGCCTTGTTTGTGTGTGGCTAAGGTAGTTTTCACTGGTGTGACTAACTGAAAGACTGCTTGCTGACATGAGTGCAAAGCTGATAAGCAGCAGCTCCACAGAAAGCACTGACCTCACTTAAGCAACCATGGTGGTACCTGGACATCTGTCCTGCACACCCAGTTCTTATGCCCTGCCTTCTAGAGGAGCTGATGGAACAGGAAAAGATGTGGAAAAGGAGTGAAAGGGATGAAGAGCTCCCAAAGGAAGATAAACTTAGAAAGGAGGAGATGGGCTTAGAAGTCTGGCAACATTACTTTGTGAGTTAAGGATGCATTCTCTTGGCCGGGCGTGGCAGCTCATGCCTGTAATCCCAGCACTTTGGGAGGCTGAGGCGGGTGGATCACCTGAGGTCAGGAGTTCGAGACCAGCCTGGCCAACATGGTGAAACCCCATCTCTACTAAAAATATAAAAAATTAGCCGGGCGTGGTCGTGGGTGCCTGTAATGCCAGCTATTCAGGAGGCTGAGGCAGGAGAATCGCTTGAACCTGGGAGGCAGATGTTGCAGGGAGCCAAGATCGTGCCACTGCACTCCAGCCTGGGCAACAAAAGTGAAACTCTGTCTCAAAAAAAAAAAAAAAAAAAAGCATTTTCTTGCAAGTAACAGGAAATTTGACTTATTTGACTTTAGAGCATTTTAAATAAATAGGGGTTTATTTTCTTCAGATAACAAGAAGTCTGAAGTAGGCAATCCGGGGCAGGTTTAGCAATTCCATGATGTTGCAGAGACTTGGGCTACTTTTCTTTGCTACACCATTTTTTGAGCTGGTTTGTCCTCTCAGGGTTCATCACAGCTGCCCCAGCTGCAGACACAAGGTATATTGTCTCAGCAAGAGTCACAGGAAAGGGCAATGGCAGCCACAACTACCCTTTTTTTAAAATCAGGAAAATGGAAGCTTGACCACTGCCAGTGGACTTCCCCTCTCATTTCATGAACCAGAACTGGGCCACTTGGCCACCTTCCTAGCTGCAAGTGAGCCTGGGAAAGGGAACTTGGTTTACCAGTCTCTGTGGTGGGAGGAAGAAAAGGAGAGGGTTTGGCAGTAGCCCAGGGGCAGCAAATCTAAGGCCCTACCACAAATCTGAGAACAGTAGACCAAACTTCAAAGCCCCTGTGCTCTCATTCATTATTGCTTTTTTGCCAGACATCCAGCATCCAACTTAGTCAAGGTTCACCAGACTGAGGGATCTAGCATAAGATCTTTCTCTGATCACTGGCATATTGATGGCTTTTGGGTATTCCCAGCAGGGAGCAGTTTCCATGGCAAGAGTGTGCTTGCTCTCCCTAAATAACTGGAAAATAAATGGTTTTCCCCCAACCTAGTGGCACCTGGACATCTGTCCTGCATACCCAGTTCAGGGAGTGAGAAGACTTTTTACTCTTTTATTTTTATTGTCTAGCTCCAAAAACCATTGGCTTGCCACATCATGCTTCTGATTTCAATCTCTTTCACCCCTGATTTCCACAAATGGGAGACCCAAAGGCGTGCCCAGGAAGGAGAGAAGGCCAGCGTGGGGATGAGGCACTAAATCCCTGGTCCTAGAGGGTGCCCCAATGTGGCTGCATGACTGGCTGTCCCTTCCCGTGGGTGCCGACTCCATCTGCCTTCAGAGGTGCTGCTGTGGTGAGGGCTACAGTGATGCTCCCCATGTTCTGGGACTGGGAATGGTGGGAGTCACACTCTCATGCACATCTTCAGTGCAGCCCACCAGTTTTCCCTCCAGGTTGCCTTGGCTGTTTCACCCGCTCTGGTGGGTGCTGGTGCATAGAGACTGAGAGGGCCGGTTCCAGAGTTGCAGGTTCAAATCTTGCTTCCAGCCACTACCTGGGCGAATAATTTAACCTCTTTCGGTCTTAGTGTCATCACCTGTTAAACAAGGGTAACAATAGTAACTTTCTGCCAGAGTTGTTGTCAGGATTAAATGTGCTTAGGACAGAGCTCCACATGTACTAACTTAGCAAGTGTGAGCCACTCTTCTTACCATCCCAGCCACATTCACTACTACTCCAGTCTTGACTTGGGTGTCTGCAGAGCCTGCTTACCTTTCAAGTTTAGGGTCTTTGGATTTTGGAACCGTTGTGGGGCTACTGCTTAAAGTAAACATTTTGTACTTTTATTGTTTTTTTCTAAATGAATGTAAAGAGCTAATGAAATGTTAAAATAGTAAGCTTTGCTTAAAGTTATAGTTCAAATTCAGATTCAAATTTGGCTAAAACTTACCGTGTAACTGTGCCAAGCAAACTTTGTACTAAATACATCTATATTTTCTTTCTCCCCCTTATAAATTCAAAACACTAGAGTGCTGGCAATCTGCTGTAAATGTCTTTATAAAATAAAAAGAGTGGAGGGAGGTGTTTTATGAAGCTGGAGTAAAAACATATATAATTTAGAAGACAGTGTGGGATTGTGGAAGACCATGGGCTTTAGTTCAGTTAGGCCTGAGCATGTGTGCTGTGTTAACCTTTTTAAGCTTCATTTGTAATATGGGGATGTTAACATTCTTCTCATAGAGTGATTCTTCTCATCTCACATTCTTCTCAGATGTTTAAGAAAAGCAATGAAAAGGTTTGTAACAAGCTACTTTGACGTGGTAGAGCTTCAACAGCTATTACATCTTTCCTGTTTTGATCAGATTTCAGCCATGATAGAATCCTATGTTTCGTATATTGGTGCTGGAAGCCCTAATAAAATCAATGAGTGACACGGACACTTCATACAAGATGCTAATTTTCTCTTTCTTTTTTAACAGGCAACTGGATATGGCCAAGAGGGGAAGTTTAGTGGACCCCTGAAACCCATGACATTTTCTATTTATGAAGGCCAAGAACCGAGTCAAATTATATTCCAGGTAAAAGCTACCCTTGATTACTGTCCTCTTGATTTTGTATGCTCTCTTGGTGGACTTTTACTTCCTTATCTATTGTACAGCAGGAAATAAAATAAAGGTATGGCATTCTCATTATCAAGAATGATTTCAGAAGCTAAGTTAAACAGAGAGATGAGTGGCCTCAGTATCATAAGAATTGTACCTGACATTCTATTTGGACTTCCTCAGTCATCTCTGGGGCGAGTGCTCCCAGCCCTCTGCGGGGAGCTTGGTGGCTGCAGGCTCTGCCTCTCCCCTAGAGTAGAAAGGGAACCTGTCTCTGGAGAGGGGAATGACCATCCACCCTCGAGGCTGTCTGATCAATGAGCTTGCTGCTTCAAGTACTGGAAGATACGGCTTCTCTGGAGTCAGTGCTAGAATGAGCTTTCTGGCCAGAAGACTGCCTTTTCCTTACCACCTTCTCTGAGCCCCCACCTGGGCCATTGTCAAGGTGCACTGGGAGGTGAACGTTTTATTTAGTTAGATAACCATGAACAGTATCAGATGGAGGGGCAGTCTGCAGGTGGGAATAAGGGAAGGGACCTAAGTCCCATCTTAAGTGCTATTAAAGACACAGAAATAATCCTGGAAATGTAGTGGAGAAGGGGAAAACACTACTGTATTTACCAGACATCCCCTGAGAAAGTCACTTGGCCCTGAAGTGATTGGAGGATGCTGATGAGCCTTCTTGGGGGTACCCGTGACCCCTCCCCGTCCCCTGAACCAGGAAAGTGGCAGAGGTTGCTGAGCTACCTTCTAAGGCAAATGCCTTCCATTAACTGCCAAAAATTTACAGACGGCCCTCTGTATCTGTGGGTTCACGCATCAGCAAATTCAACCAACAAAGAATCAAATATATTTGGGAAAAACAATAAAAATGATACAAATTTAAAAATACAGTATAATAATCATTTACATAGCATTTCCATTGTATTAGGTATTATAAATAATCTAGAGATGGTTTAATGTATATGGGAGAATGCGAGTAGGTTCCATGACCATAATACACCACTTTATATAAGGGCCTTCAGTATCTGTGGATTTTGGTATCTGCGTGGGTCCAGGAATGAGCCCCCACCAATGCCAAGGGACAACTGTATTGTGCTGGACAGTTCCCCTCCACAGAGGAGAGGCTGAAAGCTATCTCTCTTCCCCTTTCTTTCATTGGTACCAGCTTAGGGCAAAGGGCCCCAGAGTAAGAGCTGGCAGGGGCATGCTTGCATGTCTATGCAGCCCGGTGAGGTAGGGTGTTATTAGGGGCCTCGACCTCTCCAGTCAGGGAAGTCAGGGCCTGAAGAAGCAGTGAATGTGTTGAGAGCTGGAGGTTGATGGGAATTAACTTGGTGAGGAAGGGAGGGAAGAAAGCTTAGAAGAGGCCCGGCAGGGATGGCTGCCCTCTGCCAGGAGAGGGCAGGAGACATACTGAGGACTAGCAGAAGGCCATGCAGGTAGGGAGGATGGAGCCAGGAGGAGCAGGTGGGAGAGGAGGCCACAGAGACAGGGAGGACCCTGACTCCTAAGGATCTTGAGTTTTTCTCAAAAGCAATGGAACTGAATCAAGACTCCATTGAGAAAAGGTCACTCTGGCTACAAACTAGAGGAGGAAAGAGAGGATTCAGGGAACTGGCTAGGAGACTCTGGCAGGGGCTCACGCAGAGTTGAATTACTTACTTTCTCTCACAGACTTTCTTTTATTAACCATGTACGGAGTGACTACTATGTATACCAGGTGCTCTGCTGGGTACTGGGGATATGGGATGACCCCGACTCCATCCCTGCTCCGGTGAGCTTACCAGCTAGTAAGAGAAAACTAACAAGGAAACAGACACATGCACTGAAGGTTCTCATGGGAGGCTGGTGGGATGTGGAGGGGGCAGAGGGTAAGCTAAGAAAGAGTGACTGATTTTTATTTGTTTGTTTATTTTTAATGGACAAAATTGCACATATTGTGTACAATGTGTTTTGAAGTATAGAGAGAAATGACTAAATCAAGCTAATTAACATATGCATTATCTCACTTATCTCTTTTTTGTGGTGAGAACACTTAAAATCTAAGAATGATCAATTTCGAACAAAGATGGTAGTAAGTGAACAGAAGAGGTTTCATTGACTCCTAAACTGAGTACTCAAAAACGAGCAGGTGCTCACAGTCAGGAAGCAGGTACAGAGTACAGGATGGGAAAAAGCATGGGGGTGTGCACTTGTCAAGAAAATGACAGCTGGCATGTGGGCCAGAGTCTAGAGTGGGAGACAGGATGCAGTCAAAGGTCTGCATGCCTGCGGAGGTCAGCACGGGCTGGACTGGCCCTTCGTCCTATAGCAGGCTGCAGGGTGCTGCTGGAGGGTTTCAACAAGGAAAACCGTAACTAGATTTGTGCTGTAGAAGCTTACTGTGTGATCACTCAGAGCATGAGCTGCAAGGGAGTGAGCCTAGAGGTTAAAAGGATTTTAGAAAACTGTTTTCAATAGTTCAACGGGAAGTGAGGGAGGCCCGGTTTGAGTAACTATAGAGGTCTGAATGTTGGTGTCCCCACAAAGTTCATATGTTGAAGCCTAATCTCCAATGTAATAATATCAAGAGTTAGGGTCTTTGGTGGATGATTAGATCATGAGGGCTCTACCTCTATGAATAGGATTAGTGCCCTTATAAAAGACGCTTGGGGGTGCCTGTTTGCCTCTTCTGCCATGTAAGGACACATGAAAGGTGCAATCTGTGAGGAGTGGGCCCTCACCAGACACTGAATCTGCTGGTTGGATTTCTCAGCCTTCAGAACTATGAGCGATAAACTTCTGTTGTTTATAAGTTACTGAATGAGCACAGGGGATGAGGGAACAGAAAGAAGGACAACTCTTAGGTCTCTGGCTTGCTTGACTGGGTAGTTAGTGGTGTCACTCAGTGAGAGAGAGAGAGAGTACAGCAAAAGATTTAGAGAAAAGTGAATGAGTTTTAGGCTTATTGATTTTAAGGTTATCTGTGGGGCAGCCAGGTGGAGAGGTCTCAGACAGTGTTAATATGGGTCAGGAGATACAGACTGGGGAGACTTCCTTATATAGGTGCCAATAGAGTGCTTGGATATGACATAGATACCTGTCTGTGGTGAGTTATCTCAACTGCTCTTAGGGGCTAGCCGAGTGATAAATGAAGCCATCTGGAAAAAAGAAAAACAACAGCCAAACAACAACAACAAAAAACAGATATGAGAAAAAAACCCAATTGCACAAATATGAAATCAAACACTTTCTCATACTTGTCTTTAGTATTTGGGACAAGAGGGAGTAGTGGGGACTGTGGCAAACTGAAAGTAAGTCAAAAGGGGATAGGCTTAATTTAGCTCCAGACGATTTTCACAAGTTAGAATTTGGGTACTACTGTACTAGATTTTATAATTTTCCTAGAAAAGGCATAAAATGTTATATTTATATAAAATTCACTGATGTAAAAAAATTGGCATAGTTTTTTTTAATTACAAACTAAACAAAACATATTTGTGAAACAAAGTTTGTGGCTACTTCTGAGATTTCTGTATGAAAAGACTTAAGGTCAAAATAGAGTAGGTGTTCTGTGAGTACAGGTCCACACTTCATTGAAGAGAATCAGGATTGTACATAGATGCAATCTTCAACTCACAAGCTTTACAACGGACAAACATCCAGACCTAGAAACTATTCAGTAGGATCATTCCAGAGTCTCTGGGGATACTAGCCAGTAAAAGTCATTCCTTGGGCTGCTCCACGTTTCTTTTTTTTTGTTTTGTTTTAGTTTTTCTGTTAGCCATGCTGCAAAGTTATCCCTTCTTGGCAGGAAATGATAGCCTGGTTATCATGGTTGAATGTTTCTTCTTTTCAGGGGTGTGTGTGTGTGTGTGTGTGTGTGTGTGTGTGTGTATATTGGGGTAGGGTGTGGGGTTGGGATGACAGAGTAGTGAGAGGAAGATGAAGGGGATTTTCTTTTTACAATCACAGAAGCTTCATGCCAGAAAACACACTGGGGAGTTTTGGTACAACTGCTTGTTTTAAAAATGGGGAAACTGAGGCTTAAGTTAGTTAATGGCAGAGCCAACAATAGAACACAGGTCTCCTGACTTCTAGTCAAGCACATTCTGCTCTCTCTGTCTTTGTACGTGGAAAGAATGCAGCAAACCCAGCCTTGGTAAGATGTGCTCGGAGCTCTTTGCTTCAGTGGTGGGGAGGAGGTAGGTGTACAGATCCTCTCATCCAGCACCTGGACCTACGGAGGCATGAAGAACACTCATTGCCCCATGAGGTTGGTTCTTGGGTTTTTAATATGTCCTCAAAAATAAAATGAACTGAACCACCACACACTTCTTTCATTGTGGATTTTCAACTAGTGCCAGCTCTGTACTCACCAGGGGCTTCCAGATCATCAGACAGTGTGATATAAATCTGAGAGAGGTCTTTTTTTTCTCATTTTAAATAAGATGTCACCCTAAAAATTCATGCCTCTAAAATTCAGTAGTTTTTAGTATCTAAAAAGATGTGCAAATATCACTGCTATCTAATTACAGAATATTACCATCAGCCTCCAGAGAAATCCTATGCCTATTAATAGTCACTCTCCAGCCTCCACTCCCCTCAGCCTTGGGCAACCACTAATCTACTCTTGATCTCTATAGATTTGCCTGTTCTAGACATTTCATGTAAATGGAATCATACAACATATGGCCTTTTATGTATGACTTCTTTTATGTACCATAGTGTTTTAAACATTCATCCATGTTGGTAACATGAACCAGAACTCCATTCCTTTTTATGACTGAGTGATATTCCATCACCTGGATATATCACATTTTGGATATCCATGTGTCAATTGATGGATATTTGTTTTTTCATTTACGGCTATAATGAATAATGCTGCTATGGCTATTCATGTACAACTTTTTATGAGGACATGTTTTCGATTCTCTTGGACACACACACACACACACACACACACACACTCACTAGCAGGACTGCTGGGTCAAAGTTAATTCTGTTTAAACTTTTGAGAAACCACGAACTGTTCTCCAAAGCAGCTGAACCATTTTACATTTTCACCAGCAATGTATGAGTTCCAATTTCTCCATATCCTTAGCACTTGTTATTATCTGTCTTTTTTTTTTTTTTTTTAATTATAGCTATCCTAGTGGTTGTGAAGTGGTATTTCTTTGTGGTTTTGGTTTATATTTCCCTAATGACTGATGTTGAGTATTTTTTCATGGGGCAATTGACTATTCATATATCTTCTTGGGAGAGATGTCTATTCAAATCCTTTGCCTACTTTTAATCAGGTTATTTGTCTTTTTATTGTTGTAAGAATTATTTACATATTCCGTATACAAGTTCTCTCCCTTATCAGATATGATTTGCAGCAAGTATTTTCTCACATTCTATAAGTTATCTTTTCACTTTCTTGGTAGTGTCCTTTGAAGCACAAATGCTTTGAATTTCGATGAAGTCCAATTTATATTGTTATTGTTATTTGTACTTTTGATGTCATATCTAAGAAACCATTTCCTCATTCGGGGTCATAAAGATTTATGTCTATGCTTTCTTCTCAGAGTTTTATAGTTTTAGTTTTTCTATTTAGGTCTTTGATCCATTTTGAGTTAGTTTTGTGTATGGTATGGGGTAAGGGTCCAACTTCATTCTTTTGCATGTGGATATCCAGTTGTTCTAGCACCATTTATTGAAAACACAATTCTTTCCCCCACTGAATTTAGCATCCTCATCAGAAATCAATTGAATTGTTTCTGGACTCCCACTATGATTCCATTGATCTATATATGTTTATGCCAGTACTGCATTATCTGGAACTACACCTTTGTAGTCAATTTTGAAATTAGAGAATGTTAAGTCTTCCTACTTTGTTGTTGGCTATTCTGAGTCTCCTGTAGTTCCATATGAATTTTAGGATCGGCCTGTAAATTCTACAAACAAGGCAGCTGTAATTTTGATAGGGATTGTATTGAATCAGTAGATAAACTTGGGAAGTATTGCCATCTTAATAGCATTAGATTTTTAAATCTGTAAACACTAGGTGTCTTTCCATTTATTTAGAACTTGTTTAATTTCTTTCAACAGTGTTTTGTAGTTTCCATTTTATAAGCTTCATATTTCTTTGCTTAAGTTTATTCTGAGATATGTTATTCTTTTTGTTGTGGTTGTAAATGGAATTTTAAAAATATCATTTTTGGGTTGCTATTTGCTAATGGTTAGAAAGATTGATTTTTGTTTATTGATCTTTTATCCTGAAACCTTATAATACTTGTTTCTTAGCTGTAATAGTTTTTTTAGGTTCCTTAGAATTTTCCCTATATAAAATCATGGCATCTGTGAATAGTGATAGTTTTATTTTTTTATTTCCAATCTTTATGCCTTTTATTTCTTGTTCTTGCCTAATTCCCCTTACTAGAATCCCTAGTACAATGTTAAATAGAAGTGGCAAGATTGAGTATCCTTGTCTTGTTTCTGATCTTATGGGGAAAGCTTTCAGTCTTTCACCATTAAGTGCAATGTTAGCTGTGGGGCTTACTTAGGTGTCCTTATTATGCTGAGAAGTCACCTTCTATTCCTGGTGTGTTGAGTGTTTTTATCATGAAAGGATGATGGATTTTGTCAAATGATTTGCTGCCTCTATTGAAATATGTGGTTTTTGTCCTTAATTCTATCAATATGGGGTACTACCTTAATTGACCTTCATAGATTGAACCAGCTTTGTATTCTGGTATAATTTCCGCTTGGTAATGGTATATAATACTTTTCATATGTTGCTGGATTCAGTTTGCTAGTATTTCATTGGAAAATTTTGTGCCTATATTCAAAAGAGACATTAGTCTGAAGTTTTCTTGCATTGACTTTTTTCTGGTTTGGGTATCAGGATATTGGCCTCATAGAATGAATTGAATTAAGTGTTCCTTACTCTTCTAGTTTTGGAAGAATTTCTGAAGGTTTGATGTTAATTCTTCTTTACATGTTAGGTACAATTCACTAGTGAAGCCATCTGGTTCTGGGCTTTTTTGTGTGTGGAAATTTTTTGATTACTAATACAATCCCTGTTATAGTTCTATTCAGATTTTCTATGTGTTCTTGAATCAGTTTTAGTAGTTTTTGTTGGTCTAGAAATTTGTCCATTTGATCTAGGTTGTCTAATTTGTGGGAAAACAATTGTTCACAATATTCTTTTTAATACTTTTTGTTTCTATAAGGTTGGTAGTAGTCTTCTTATATTCCTGATTCTAGTTATTTGAATCTTACCTCATTTTTCTTGATCAGTCCAGCCAAAAGTTTGTCACTTTTGTGGATCTTTTCAAATAATCAACTCTGGTTTTGTTGACTTTTCTCCTGTGCTCTTATATTCTCCATTTCATTAATTTCCACTCTGATCTTTGTTATTTTCTTCTGCTTGCTTTGCTATTCTTCTTTTTCTTGTTTTTCTTTTCTTTTTTTTTTTTCTAAGTAGAAGATTAGGTTCTTTGGGATATTTCATCTTTGTAAAGTATGAACATTTACAGTGATAGATTTTCCTCTAATTACTGCTTTATCTGCATCCCATAAGATTTGGCATGCTGTGTTTCATTTTCATTTACATCAAAGTATTTTCTAATTTCCCTTTTGATTTCTTCTTTGATCTTTGGTTTTTAGAGTATATTGTTATTTTACATATTAGTGATTTTCCCAAATTTCCTTATATTGTTTTTAATTGTATTCAATTGTCAAATACTTTGTATAACTTCAATCCCTTTAAATTTATTGAGACTTGCTTATGGTCTAACATATAACCTCTCCTGGAGAATGTTCCATGTGACTGGCTTTTGTTGGATGGAGTGTTGGGTGTTTGTTAGCTTCTAATTGGTTTATAGTATTGTTCAAGTCTTCTGTTTCCTTGTTGATTTTCTATTCTATTATTTAAAGTAAAGTCTTGAAATCTTCAATTATTACTGTTGAATTATTTAATTTCCTTTCCATTCTGTCAGCTTTTCTTTCATGTGTTTTGAGGTCCATTATTAGGTGCATATATGTTTATAATTGCTATGGTTTCTTGATGGATTGACCCTCATATCATTGTAGAATATCCCATTTTGTCTCTGAAAATTTTGTTTTAAAGTCTGTTTTGTCTGATAGTAGTATAGGTTAATTTTATCCTCATTTTGAAGGACAGTTTTGTTAGATTTACAGTTCTTACTTGGCCACTCTTTTTCTTTCAGCACTTTGTTTTTTTTTTTTTTTGGTTGGTTGGTTTGTTTGCTTGTTTTTGTTTGAGACAGAGTCTCACTCTGTCCTCCAGGCTGGAGTGCAGTGGCACAATCTCGGCTCACTGCAAGCTCCGCCTTCTGGGTTCACGCTATTCTCCTGCCTCAGCCTCCCAAGTAGCTGGGACTACAGACGCCCACCACCACGCCCGGCTAATTTTTTGTATTTTTAGTAGAGATGGGGTTTCACCGTGTTAGCCAGGAAGGTCTTGATCTCCTAACCTCATGACTGCCCACCTCAGCCTCCCAAAGTGCTGGAATTACAGGCGTGAGCCACCACACCCGGCCTCTTTTAGCACTTTGAATGTGTCATTCCACTGCCTTCTGATCTCCATGGAAAATTAGCTGTTAATTTTATTGAGGATCCTTTACATGTGATGAGTCTATGCACTTTTAAGATTCTCTATCTTTCAAATGTTTATGATGTGACTAAGTTTGGATTTCTTTGAGTTTATTCTATTTGGAGTTCATAGTGATTGTTGGATATATAGATTCATGTTTTTCTTAAATTTGTGAAGTTTTGGGTCATTCTGTCTTCAAATAATCTTTTTTTCCCCCTTTTTCCTTTCCTTCTGGAACTTTTATTATGTATGTGTTTTTCTGCTTGATGGTGTTTCACTGGTCTCTGGGAATCTATTCATTTTTGTTCATTTTTTTTCTTTCAGTAATCTCTATTAATCTATTTTCAAGTTCACAAATTCTTTCTTTTGCTAGCTCAAATCTGCTTTTGAACACCCTCTTATGAATGTTTCCTTTCAGTTATCATCCTTGTCAACTGTAGAATTTCTATTTTAAAAATTTCTATTTTTAATCAATATTCTATATCTGATGAGGCATTGTTTTCAAACTTTAATTCTTTAGAGATGATTTCCTTTAGTTTTTGAATCTATCTAAAATAGATTTTTAAAAATCTTTAGTAAATCCAACATCTGGGCTTCCTCAGGGACAGTTTCTATTGACTTTTTAATATTTTTGTACATTTCATAATTTGTTGAAAACCAAACATTTTAAATAATGTGTTGTGGCAACTCTAGAAATCATATATATTTCTTTTCCTGGAGTTGGTTGTTGATGCTGTTTGTTTGCTTAGTGACTTTCCATAATGAATTCTGTAAAGTCTGTATTCTTTGTCATGTCTGGCCACTGAAGTCTCTGCTCAGTTAGCTTAGTGTTCAGCTAATGACTAGATAGAGATTTCCTTAAATGCCTTAAGCCAGTAAGTCTCCTGGTATTTACCAAGGGGCACTGTGTGCATGTTGGGACACAACCTTCAACTATGTGGCAGGCAGTTTACAACTCTGCCTTCGCCTTCACTTTCTGCTTATGCAGAGCCTCCAACTCAGCCAGAGGTGAGGGATTAGGGCCTTCTCAGGTCTTTCCCAGGCATGCACACAGCCCTGCTCATGAGAGTGGCCTTGTAGATTGCCAGGAATATATTAGAGATTTTCAAAGACCCTTATGGACATCTCATTTCCCAGCTTTCCCTTTTAAGCGTTTTGGTCAGCTGCTTCTTTGCTTCAACTGTTATCACAGCCTCAGGCAGCTGCAAAGTTGAACAATTGCTAATGGTTGTTTTCAACAAATGCCCCAGGGGAAAAATTGTGTGTGGTGTGTGAATTGTGAGTCAGGTCAAATGAAGATAAGCGTTGTAAGTAGATGTTCCCAGGGAAATGCCAACAGGATAGATAATGATAGTTCTCTGGTGATGGAGCTTTTGGGAAGCTACAAACGCTTCTCACCCTCTCCATGGTACTGTGGTATGAGGCTGTTGCTTTCAAGGCTACTTCAGATCTTAGGAAAGGACCGTGGGATTAGGGTGCATTAAAACACCACAAAGCTTAGTTTTTTTTTTTTTTAATAAACATTCCTTGGATTTTGCAAGCATCTGGTTAATTTCCCATATTCTGAAAAAGATGATATTTACAATTTTTGCCAGTGTTCTCATTGCTTTTATGGAGGAGCAGTTTTCTGCAGGCCCTTACTCCACCTTTCTCACTGATGTCCAGGTCTTTTTCTGAAAACACAAAATAGCAACATGTTCATTTATTATATAAACAATATAATATCAACAAGCAAACATGCACAAAAACTTTTTAACTTATAATCTTACCCATTTAACACATCAACTCTTCTTATATTTTAAATTCCATTTCTTACCTACTGACATGAATTCTTTTGGTACCGTAACAGTCTAGATTTACTCTCAAATTTACTTCTGTTACTTTACATCATTGTTTCTTATGTTTCTTCATAATTTGTAGAATGAACATTTTAATGATTAATATTCTGTCAAGTTCATGTGCCATAATAATTTCACTGTCCTTTTTTTTGACCATTTAGGAGTTTTCAATCTTACTGGTATTATAAATAAAGTTACTTTCACTACAAGCATGTACTTGTTTGAAGAAATATTTCCTTAGGGTTAATTATGTATAGTAATGTTTGCTATCAAAGGGTACAAACATTTTATGCCTCAAGTTATTTCCAAAAGGATTATATGAATTTATATTTCCATCAACAATGTTTCTTTATATCCATACTAACTTTGATATTGCTTTTAATTTAATAAAAATATATAAAAGTATACTAAAACTTAAGGTTGAACAGCTTTTATGTTTTCTTAGTTTTATGTGAGTTTTCTGTTGCTGTGGTCTTAAAAGTGATATAGCCATATCTATGAATATGGTGGTCTGTATTTTCTCCACTTCTGAAAAAGTAATAGATTATCATATAGCATTTGCATTAAGTTAAAGCCACTTATAAATTGTTTTCCTTAACATTAACATGTCTATTAATCTTTGTCACAATTTTTAGAAGTGCTAAATGACATATTTTATCCTAGAGAGAAAGCTACCCTTTTAATGCTTCTTAGAAGCTAGTAATGTCATAGATTTCAGATATTACCAAAAAGTCTCTTTTAACCCCAGCTATAATTTAAAGCATCAATGACTTTTGTCAATGTATTGAATAATAGTATACAGTCTCTTGAGGAAAATGTATGTTAAATGTTACACAGTTATTGTGCAAACAAACTTTTAGAAGGTACCACTTTAAAAGTTGAGGATTTCTTATTTAGTAATTGAACCAATGAAAATTTTACCTGAAGTTGGTGACTTTCTACAAATTCCACAACATTGTTTTTTCCCTTACAACTTAATCTGTTTTTTGCTTTTTCCCCAGTTTAAGGCCAATCCTCCTGCTGTGACTTTTGAACTAACTGGGGAGACAGACAACATATTTGTAATAGAACAGGAGGGACTTCTGTATTACAACAGAGCCTTGGACAGGGAAACAAGATCTACTCACAACCTCCAGGTAAATTGATACCAGGTGAAGGGATCTAACTCCAACCTCTCTGAGCACCCTTTGTTCTGGAAGTATGGCTGGCACCTTCCTTCCTTGCACAGAATCCAGTTACAGCTTTCCTTACATTAATGGGACGCTTTGCAATCCTCACATGTCCATTTCTTACCAACTACAGAGGGGTGTGGCAAACATATCCTTTTCCTTAGGCTTTTTAACCAGCGTAACCCCACTTACATTGCCAGGACCCTCTGATGGCATTACTTATCCAAGTAAGACCATGCTTAGGTACTTGGATCAAAAGTAAGCACATCTCTGATACTTCAATGGTATCTGCCTGTGGCTGTTGCATTGGCTTGGGACCCATGAAGAAGGCTGTATCGGTGCTGGGATGGAGCTCCTTTGGGCGTTGGAAGAAGCAGAGGGAACCAGTAGCCAGAAGCTGACTAAAAAGACCCTTCTCCCTCTCTTTCTCCTTTAGTTTTCACCGTTGGTATCTGAATACCAAGGAAAGTCAGAGAGCCTACTATGGAAAAAAGAGTGAGATAAAAGCTTTCTGTCTGGTACTTCTGCTGCAGGCCTTGCAGGCTGACCGCCATAATGGCTCTGGAAGAGAACACAACACTTTCATATTCTCAGGGGTCACAGTGCTCTTGTTTCATGGACTTCAGCCATCCAGAACAGACACATGTTCAGTGTCCAGAACACCCTGCTGATAGAAAGTCACCATCATGATTAGCCAGGCTTAACTGATACAATCCCTATTTTAGCATTTCCCAATTTGGCCTTTTGTGAGTTCTTTCTCTCCTACAGTCACCAGGCCATTGGTTCTTTGAGTTCTAATTTCCTTCAAGTGATTTTTGGGCATGTGACATGAAGTTCAGTCTCACCAACATGGTTTCCTTTTCCTCAACATCAGGTTGCAGCCCTGGACGCTAATGGAATTATAGTGGAGGGTCCAGTCCCTATCACCATAGAAGTGAAGGACATCAACGACAATCGACCCACGTTTCTCCAGTCAAAGTACGAAGGCTCAGTAAGGCAGAACTCTCGCCCAGGTAACAGGCAGGGGCCAGAGATATTTATGGAAAGATGGAAGGGTGTCAGGTGGAAGGGGCAGACTTGTGTGGCTAATAGCTGCAGCTGTCACTCAATAAGCACTATCTTACCTACATTTCACACTGATTTGGGAGTTGTTTCACTATCTCTATTGCTCCAGAGCATGGTCTCTCAGTGCAGCACTACGTATTGACATCTTGGGTCTGATAATTCTTTTTTTGGTCAGAGGCTATTCTGTGCCTTGTAGGATGATTGGCAGCATCCCCCTGACCTCTATCCACTATGTGCCCCCCTGCCAAGTTGTGGCAATAAAAATGTCTCCAGGCATTGCCAAATATCCTCTGGTGGGTGGAGGGCACAAAATCCCAGCACTTTGGGAGGCTGAGGTGGGGGGATCACTTCAGCCAGGAGTTTGAGAACAGCCTGGGAGTTTGAGACCAGCCTGGGCAACAAAGTGAGATCCTGTCTCTATAAAAAATAATAAAGTTTGCCAGGTGTGGTGGTGCATGCCTGTAGTCCTAGCTACTTGGGAGGCTGAGGTGGCACAATCACTTGGTCCCAGGAGATTGAGGCTGCAGTAAGTCGTGATCACACTATTGCATTTGGTCTGGGCAACAGAGTGAGATTCTGTCTCAAAAATTACCCCCAGTTGAAAAACGCTTTTCTAGGGTGATCTTTAAGATACCTCAGAGCTCTAGAACACTCTAGAAAGGTAAGCTTACTCCCCTGTATCTTCTCAGGAACCTCCATTGATATTGTCACTGGTGGTTTCCAGCTCTTTTCTTCTCTTACATCCCATCTGTGGCTCAGCCCTTCTCTATGCTGCATTGACCTTCTACCTTTCACTTCCACAAAAGCCCTTCATTAAGCCCTTCATTAAGACCTTCACTAAGGCGTGAGTGTGTCCAGCAGGCACCTAGGAAGGAGCATCACCTCCTAACAGTTGCACACAACATAAATGAATATTAGACTTCAGAGTTCTCAGAAATATGGTTTATCTATCAACATTTACTGTATTAGAAATTTTAAAGATATTCATTTAAAATAATACTAATCAAGACTTGGGGCCATTTGCATCATCCCACCATCAAGCTTCTTCCTTCTCTTTCTTCAATGCCTGCCTCCGAGAATTCCAGGAAAAAATTCACTTCAGTTTATTATGTGGAGTGATGTCCCTGTCACTGAAGCTGCATACCAAAGACTCACACAGACTCTGCTAAACGTGTAGCCTCCAGGCCGTACCTTTTCTCTCTTCACTAATAGAATCTGCTAGAGAAATGGCTCTCAAACTTTTTGGTTTCAGGACTTGTATATTCTCTTAAAATTTACTAAGGACTCCAGAGAACTTTTAGACACGTGGGTTATATCCAGTGGTGTCCTGGTAAAGGCTTAACAGCTATTTTTCTAGGGGGACAAAGCTCTGATTTGTAGAATTTTCCAGTTTCCATGTTGCAAATACTCCTACCATGGCCTATTTCAAGTGACCATTGGTATTAATAATTGACACACAAAATTTCTGAAAATTCAACAACTGAGTCTCATGAGCTGTCTCTAGTACATCACTGGTTATATCTATCAACATTTACTGTATTAGAAATTTTAAAAAATTATTAATTCATTTAAAATAACACTAATCAACATGTTTTAATGAAAAATAATTGATTTTAAAGACAAAAATAGTAAGAAAAATGGCATCGTGTTAATCTTTGCAAATCTCTTTAATGTCTGGATTAGTAGAAAATGCTTGGATTCTCATGTCTGTTTCTACATTCATTCTCTTGCCATGTGCTAGTTTGGTTGAAATATATGAAGGAAAATTAGCCTCACACAGATATGCAGTTGGACAAGAGAGGAATATTTTAATAGTATTTTCAGATAACTGGACATTCTTTAGTACTATACCCAAACTCAATAAATTGTGGTTTCTTAAAGATTAGTTGCAAAGTGAAATCAATATTAATACCATATTTTCCATTCTTTTACACTAAAATTCATTAAATTATCTTGTACTTTAAATGGGTCTTTTACAGAAACATGACCTTTAGCTTTACAGAGCACTTGAACAGTTTCAGGGACCCTTAGAGGTTCTCGGACCAGACCTTGAGAAACCTTATTTTAGGGAAGGGGGGGAGTGGGATAAATATTTATTTCCCCACTGGTGTGAATTGTCATACCTTTCCCTATTATATCTCCACTTTTTAGATGGAAAAAGTAGCTATGGTTGGTTTGGGTTTCAATTAATATCTTTTTTTTTTTTCTGGGTACGTTTTGTTAAACAGGAAAGCCCTTCTTGTACGTCAATGCCACAGACCTGGATGATCCGGCCACTCCCAATGGCCAGCTTTATTACCAGATTGTCATCCAGCTTCCCATGATCAACAATGTCATGTACTTTCAGATCAACAACAAAACGGGAGCCATCTCTCTTACCCGAGAGGGTAAGTTCAGGGGTGCCCTGGTAGGACTGTCTCGGTCAGAAAAAGGGAGTTTGGTCTGTCTCTTCCAGAGACACTTCCTGTTCCCTTCTCCCCTACTTCTCACAGGATCTCAGGAATTGAATCCTGCTAAGAATCCTTCCTATAATCTGGTGATCTCAGTGAAGGACATGGGAGGCCAGAGTGAGAATTCCTTCAGTGATACCACATCTGTGGATATCATAGTGACAGAGAATATTTGGAAAGCACCAAAACCTGTGGAGATGGTGGAAAACTCAACTGATCCTCACCCCATCAAAATCACTCAGGTAGTACCCAAGCCCAAGTAACACTGAGAGCCAACTAGATAAATGGCTTCACTTTGTAGAGACCCACCCTCACAGTCTTCACTGATACACTTATTAGATACCTTTTTCATAGCATGATTATAAAGCAAATTATCTAGCCTCTGGCCCTGAGTCACTGGACTTGACCGTGCATCATGGGCAGGCAACTTGGATGCAGATATTATGTTAGGCCGTTTTTGTATTGCTATAAAGAAATACCTGAGGTGGGGAATTCGTAAAGAAAAGTTTAATTGGTGCATGGTTTTGCAGGCTGTTCAAGCGTGGCTCCAGCATCTGCTTCTGTTGAGGGCCTTGGGAAAATTACGATCATGGCAGAAGGCAAAGGGGGAGCAGGAGCATCATATGACGACAATGGGAGCAAGAGAGTTAGGTGGGAGGTGCCACACACATTTAAGCACCAGATCTCATGTGAACTCAGAGTGAGAACTCACTTACCACCAAGGGCATGGCGCTCAGCCATTCACGAGGGATCTGCCCCCATGATCCCACCTCCCACTGGGCCTCACCTCCAATACTGAGGATTACATTTCAACATGAGATTTGGAGGGGACAAACATCCAAACTACATCAGATATATACTTTTGCTTTCAGAGAGAACTTCACTCACCCTCACCTTAAAAGTAGACAGCAGTGATGTTTGTTGTTCCCTGTTAGCAGTGTGGGATATGGCAGCCCTGCAGTGGGTCATTTATGGTGCACTATGTATGGACATGGTTTGATTTGGGGGTTGCAAATAGTTTTGAAAGGCTGCTGCTTCTTATTGTGGAAAAAATCTTGACCCAATAGACTTGCCCATCTTAGGCTGAGGGACAGAGATAGGACTGGCTAGGGGTAAAAGGATCATAGTAGGGAATCTTTCCCCTTGGAAACTCCCTCACCCCTGGCACTCTATCTCCTGTGTGTGCCTCTCCCCTCCGTTCAGATGCTCCTACTTCCCCACCTCCGTGGCATGTGCTCTTACCCTGGGCCCCCTCCTACCTTAGCTCCTAGAAATTCACTCTGGACTCCACCCAGATTTGATATTTTCTGGAAGCCCAGGAAATTCCTCCACATGAAAGCTGTGGGTTAGTGGGAGATCCCTGGATTTGGAAGCAGATGAACAAAATCATATTCCTGTTCCATCACTTGAATGACTGATCATAAACAAGTCATTTAACTATTCTGAGCCCCAATGTCTCATCAATAAAATAGGGATAATACTTCAGTGTTTTGTGAAGATTAACTGAGACAGTATCTGTAAAAGTAGATAAAAATATTAGATATTAAAAGATATTATTATGAAGAAGTACTAGTCTGTAGTTCCCCTAATTTTTTTTTAATGCTACTATTGTTAAGGGGCCCTGGAATGGCCTATTCCATCATATTTATTGGGATGGGCCCAGGGACATTTATTTATTGAATGTTGAATTAATGAACTTCAACTTCAGGAGGGAAAAAAAAGGAAGAACAGCAGGAAGAATTCTGATTTCCCAGTTAGAAAGAAAGCATGTCAGCACTCATTACCATGAGAATTTCTGATTGGGGGCCTAGACTAAAGTCTTCATAGCTATTATTCAGGTTACTCCCAAAGGGATTTGTAAATGCTGCAAAGAACTCATGCTTAGTTGCCTTGGGGCTGCCAAGGGAAAATTCTAGAGTGCCTACCTAATTTTCAGGTCTGGAAAAAATGCTCTGGGTGTTCTGAAACCCAAAAGGAGAGAGGGAGAAAGAGAGAGGGGGAGAGGGGAAAGGAGGAGCAGGAGAAGGGGAGGGAGGAGGGGGGAGGGGGAGGTGGGAAGAGGAACTCAGACTGAATTTTTAGAACACAAGAGAAGCCCACTTTAGAACCAAGAAGGTAGTCTGCAGGGACAATGGGTGATGCTTAAATAATTAGCAAGGGACAAAATTGCTGCTGTGATATCTTCCCAGGCTGCTCTGAGAATAGTTTACTGTGGAAATTTCAACTAGCAGTAGGACCTTGGGCAAATCGCTTAAATTTTTTGTGCCCTAGTTTCTTCATTATAAAATAGAGATAACAGTAGTCTGTACGTCAGAGGACTGTTTGGAGATTAAATGAGATAACACATAAATATGTTTAGAATTGTGTCTGGCATGTGGCAAACTCAGTAAACATTATTAATATATCAGACCAGGCTCTGTCTATATAGCAAGTAGACTGGTCTTACTTGTGTTTATTTTTTATTTTTGCCAGGTTGTTTACAAACAACCCTAGGAGTTGGCAGTTATTCTCATCCCTGAAGTCTCTGAGGCTAAATATTTAGGAAAGGAATGTCCTTATTTTTGTATCATTTGTCTTACTTAATGGCATGGAGAAGACTTCAGAGTGGCCCCTATTGCCCCTGTTCATCTTCATTGGTGAGTATTAGATGCTCACCATACATTGTGGCTTAGTCCTCAGACACTGCCAGCCACAAAGTACATTTTGTTTCTTAAATGGATGGTTTGTGGATAGAAAGCTTTCACAGTCAGACTTCCAAAAGAAAGCAGCCCAGAAACCCTGTAGAGGGTTTGTGAAGAATTGCTTTAGAGAAGAAACATTTCCTGGTGTGCTTTTTTCGAGCAATATAACTTGGTGGGGGGAAACAGGCTTATTTTAGGTTAAAAGTGAAAAACGTAATTCAGTTGTTACAAGAAACCACAAACATACAAGGTTGTCAGAGATTTCAAATTGAGAACTAGAAAATTATTTCCTTTCCAGTTCTCTCAGTCCAAATATAGCTTTCCTCACAACTGACTTTGGGCCCTGTAGGTGCGGTGGAATGATCCCGGTGCACAATATTCCTTAGTTGACAGAGAGAAGCTGCCAAGATTCCCATTTTCAATTGACCAGGAAGGAGATATTTACGTGACTCAGCCCTTGGACCGAGAAGAAAAGGATGCAGTGAGTAAAAGAGAAGAGTTTCACAGGCGACAAGACAAAGTCCTATGCCCATCTACAGTTGAGAGCAAAATGGATTTTACTTTAAAGAAAAAAAAAAACACATTTCAGACTCCAGCATATTATTGGTTTTCAAAGACATGATAATTTTCACATAATTCTGACCCATCTCATTTTTTTAAATTTTCCAATTCTAAGTGAATTAAAAATAAGGGAGTAAATGACATAGAAATGAAACAGCGATTTTCTCTGCTTTTGACAGAGGGTGGTGGGTGAGTCTTGTCTTAACTCTGACTTTCCTGTTGTAGTATGTTTTTTATGCAGTTGCAAAGGATGAGTATGGAAAACCACTTTCATATCCGCTGGAAATTCATGTAAAAGTTAAAGATATTAATGATAATCCACCTACATGTCCATCACCAGTAACCATATTTGAGGTCCAGGAGAATGAACGACTGGGTAAGAAATGAGAGCTGCCTAATGCTGTGTAACTGCCCTCCATTTCTCTCCTCTGCTGGGTAAAAGGTGAGCAGGAGACCTTACTGGGAGTCAGTAATCCATGTCTTCCACAGCATAGAGGTTGACTGTACCTTGGGAGTCACGTAAGGACCGTATTTGGGATCAAACAGTATCTGGATAGTATTCTTAAATTGGGGCTTTTATAGCTACCATTACCGCTACTACCATTATCACTATTATTATCACCCTTACCACTATCATTAGTATCACAGCCACCTACACTAGTATCTTATATACATGTATATAGGGATATCTCATTTGCAGGATTTCCCCATACGTTATTTGACCTCTAATAATCTCATTAAAGAGATAATCTCATCACATTTGCCAAAGAATTTAAACATTTACACCCAAAGTCAGACAGACACCCTGCAATAAGTAAGCAATACCAATGGAAGTTGACTTTTGACCCTTGGGCCTCCCTTTCTAAGAAGCTGATAATATAATTCAAGAGGCTGCTAGATGAAGTCAAATCCCATCTATTTTTATCATTTTTGCTTTGTCTTGCTATGTTTTCTTTTACTGTGTCCTGTGATAGCTTTTTAGTTTTTGTATAGGAACAACTCCTATAAGAACATTATAATTTCTGGGAGTTTTATGGCTTCTCTGGGTTTGGGACAATGCTTGTCTGTTTCCCCCTTGGCAGTGAGCCCCTTGACTGAGCAGACTGGCATTTCTTGAACTGTTTTGTTCTGTTGTGCTGTGTACTTTTCAGAGGCTTCCAAGTGTAGCAGCCTCACGACTATCATTTCTAGAGCTTCGCTGCCCTTGTGGAGAGATCCTCCTGTGCTTTGTGGATGGGCTCACATTTTCTTTTCGTCCCTCCATTCCTCACCAGACACACCTCTGACAGAGTGGGTGCCTTCCTGGAGGCTTGGTGGGTGCTGCTGGAGCGGCTTGCTCACACTGCTCATTATTTTTCTTCTTGCTATCAGGTGTCGTGTGGGCTGCCTTTTGTCAGTGTGTTCTGTGTCACTGTGTTCTGTGCAGGTCCTCTCTGTTTCATTTTTCTCAACTCTTGCCACAACAGGAAGAGTTAATGCCAGCTTGAAGGACTTCAGTTCGTTATAAGGAAGAATCTTCTCACAGTCACAGTTGTGTAACAGTAGCCAACAAACACGTGTGCCATCACCTTCTTGGGAAATCTGGGATGGTCTGTGACACTGAATAAAGGTGGAAAATCTTTGACAACTTTCTTGACCTGGACATGACACTTCAAGCCTCTTTTACATTGGGCCAAATATATAGTCCATTTGTTACCTATTTCTGCAAAACAGATTGCTCTAAAGCTTGGCAGCTTCAAACAACAAGCATGTATTATGTCACAGCTTCTGTGGGTCTGGAATCTGGGTGAAGTTCAGCTGGATACCTCTAATTCAGAGAGTTCTGAGAGAGAGGGAAAGAGTACGGCAGAGCAGGAAAGGACAGGCATCAGTCTTTCTATGACCTAATCTTGGAAGCGATCCCATCACTTTTGCCATTAGAAACAAGTTGCTAGGCCCAGCCTGCACTCAACAGGATGGGGTTATGAAAAAGCACAAATATCAGGAGATGGGGGTTGCTGGAAGCTCTTTTCGAGGCGCCTACCTCATCTGGGAAGAGGATAGTGCTGGTTTTCTGAGACTGAAGAAGTCATTGTTGGTAGAATAAATTTTGAAGGGGCTCAGCTTGCTATTTGCCTCTCTAAAGGTGAGAATTTATTTTGTAAAAATATTTCAGAGTCTTTAGTGGACCAAGAATTCTTATAAATCAACTGAGCATATTCTATATATGTAACCTGAAAGGGGTACAAGACAATGCTCCTGCCTTGTGGGGACTTGCTGTCTAGCTTAGCTGATAGGACATGAGTAGGTGGAAATATTCACAAATAAAACCTTGATAAAATACTGAATTAGGCCAGGTGCAGTGGCTCATGCCTGTAATCCCACCCAGCACTTTGGGAGGCCAAGATGAGCAGATCATTTGAGGCCAGGAGTTCGAGACCAGCCTGGCCAACATGGCGAAACCCTGTCTCTACTAAAAAAAAAAAAAAACAAACTGCAAAGATTACCCAGGTGTGGTGGTGCATGCCTGTAATCCCAACTACTTGAGAGGCTTGTAGAGATTGCAGTGAGCTGAGATCATGACACTGTGCTCCAGCCCAGACAACAGAGTGAGACTCCATCTCAAAAAAAAAAAAAAAAAAAAAAAAAAATATATATATATATATATATATATATTCCCCAGTGTATTTACATTCTCCTGTTTGGTATCTTGTGGGACTGGTGTTCCCAAGTCTTAGCAACACTAACATTTATTCTTGAATCCCACTTGCCACCAAGTCTTATGTATTCATACAGAAAATTTAGACTCTCATAAAAGCCCCACCTCCCTAAATATTTCTGCATATTTCCAAGAGATGCTACGTATACTCCTGTATCAGTTTGAGCTCCACTTGTTCCAGGCCTCAGTCACTCAGAGACATGGTTTTCCTTTCACTTCCGACTGATCCACAAGGTCCTCTGCTCCCAGCGAGGGGTGTCCTCTGATGCCAGCAGTCCTCATGGTGCCTCTGGCAGCATGGAGGTTTCCTGTGAGTGAGAGGAGGACAGCGTCCTCAGTTTCTTGCTCACTTGCTGAGGGGATAGGGCTATAGCAGGGCTGCTGAGACACCAAAGGACCACAGAATTTAGTAAGACACTCTTTCATCCCAGCACACAGATACTTTTCTTGCAAGGGCATACGCATGCCATATGCACTAGAAACATATTCTCTTCTGTCCTATTCCTTCTGATGGTCCCTGCATGCAGCCCATGAGACACATCTGCATGTGTCCAGCTCTACTGTAGACATACATAGGTACTTTCTTTTTCCTCCCCCAACCCAAAACCAAAAAACCTCTAAATTTCCATATGTGTCAGTGGATGCAAACTGTGTCAGCTGATGGGGGAGGGGGTGTAACTCCACAAATGGGATGAATTCAAGTTTGGGCTCCTATGTGGGATTCTTGCTACATATAAAGAGACCTACAATTCCCACCTCCCAGAGTAGGATGGTCTGGAACCTGTCAGAACTTGCCCAGAGCTGGGTGCAGGACCGAGTCATAGCCACTGGTTTGTAGAACTCCCTGGACTGAAACCCTCACAGGAATAAAATACTTAGGACCACAAACTACAGCAAGGTGGAGAGGATCCTGCCTGGTCCCTGCCCTGTGTTATCTTTGGAGTAGAGTCAGTTTCTGCAATTGTTCCATGAAGTTGCTTAGATGCAATCTAGGGTTGGCTTCTCTTTGTTTAGTGATACCATTTGCCATGTGTATTAGCGTCCTAGGGCTACAGCAACAAATCACCACCAATTTGGTGACTTAAAACAACAGAAATCTGCTCTCTCCTAGTCCTGGAGGCTGGAAGTCTGAAATCAAGGTGCTTGCAGGGCAGCGTTCCCTCCAGAGTCTCAAGGGGAGAATCTTTCCTTGCCTCTTCCGACTTCTGTTGGCATCTGGTGTTCCCTGGCTACTCGTGGCAGCGTATCTCCAACTTCTGGCTTCCTCCTCCAGATCATTTCCTCCTCTGTGTGTATCTCTGTGTTTCCCTTCTTATAGGTGCACCTGTCACTGAATTTAGGGTTGCCTCTAAATCCAGGATGATTTCATCTCCAGAGCCTTAACTAGTGACATCTGTGAAGGTCTTATTTGCAAATGAGTCCCATGCTCAGGTTCTGGTAGACATGAAGTTTTGGGAGGGAGTACTAGGTGTTACGGGCTGAATGTGTCCCCCGTGCCCCCCAAATTATATGTTGACGTCGTAACCCTCTGTTCTAGGCTACATCTTCCCCCTCCCCCAGATTCATAGGGTGAAGTTCTAACCCCTAGTACCTCGGAATGTGACTATATTTGGAGATAAGGTTTTTAAAGAGGTAATGAAAGTAAAATGTCCTTACAGTGGGCCCTAATCCAGTATGACTGGTATCCTTATAAGAGGAAATGTGGACATAGGGAGGTTCAGAAGGAAGGTGCTGTGAAGGCACCGGAAGGAAAAGACAGCCACTCACAAGCCCAGGAGAAGCCTCGGAAGAAACCAACCCCGGCAACACCTTGATTGCAGACTTCTGGCCTCCAGAACTGTGAAAAAATAAGTCTCTGTTGTTTAATCCATGATACTTAATGACAGCCCTGGCTGACAAATACACTATTCAACCCATTACATGATAGGATGAGAAGAACCAAAATAAATCTAAGAGCGTTTGTCTGCTATCCAAAGTTATTCATGGTGTTTTCTAGGAATGTGCTTATTTTAGTGAAACTATTTTAATAGATTATGTGGAGCCTGTAATGGTGGGTTTTCCTTCTTTCCTTCCTCATAGGTAACAGTATTGGGACCCTTACTGCACATGACAGGGATGAAGAAAATACTGCCAACAGTTTTCTAAACTACAGGATTGTGGAGCAAACTCCCAAACTTCCCATGGATGGACTCTTCCTAATCCAAACCTATGCTGGAATGTTACAGTTAGCTAAACAGTCCTTGAAGAAGCAAGATACTCCTCAGTACAACTTAACGATAGAGGTGTCTGACAAAGGTTAGTATCATATCCACCGTCTTGAGTGCAAATCATTGTTTTCCTTCTAGCTATGACTTATTTTCCTGCGCTAATGTCTGGTATGTTATAGAATGATGCCATTTAAACATTCTTTGCTTCCTTTGTGAAACACACGTAACACAGAGATAGCTGGTTGAACACTGTAAAGGCCGGAGCTGCAGCTCAGGCACCATTGTTGTGTTGGTCTGGGTCCTATGAGAAGCAGATGCCAAATGGAGATTAAATGTACAAGGATTTTATTGGGGGGAGCCTGTGAGAAAAAATTGCGGAAGGGCACAAAGAAGGCTGGGAGAGTCATCAGACCTAAATACAAGCCTGATGCCTGACGCTGGGTGAAGGGGAGATGGAGAAGGAAGGCTGGTGGGAATGTCCTAGACTAGGACAGTCTGAGGAAAGCTTGGCACAGCTGTTGGGGAGTCTAAAGGGGGCTGTCAGAGGAATTCATTGTCTTTGAAAATGAGCTTTACAATTGCTGCTTTTCTCAGTCACTGGCTGTGTACAGTCCAGGGGAGTTGAGGTCTCAGTGTGAATGTGGTAATAGATTCCAGAGCACAGCAGTGGGGCTGTTGTCAACTAACATCCCTGTTGTTGGAGGTCTGCCAGGCACATTCTGCAGAACATAATCACAAACAGGAAAATGAATTGTATTTCCCAATTCTTGCTTTCAGACTGAAAGGACTCTACTGTAGGAAAGTGGAGGAGAAGCGCATCTTTCGGAAAGTTCTGTCTTACCCTAACAGCTTCTAGTTGGCCGTTTGACAGTATCAGGAGACATTCTTCCCTATACTCCTTATACAATTGCAGAGCAAGTGGTTCTTAATCTCTATTGGGTCACAGGAACCTTTGAGAATCTGATAAAAACTACGCATTCTTAATCAACTGCACACATTGTTAAACAAATGTGCACAGACACACAAAATACCTGGATTCAAAGAGAGACTCATTTCAAGGGCACTCAGACTCCTAGAAGGTCCTTTGAGTTAATGCGTACTAATCTTCGATTACCATATAATTCAGTAATTGTTCTGCTGGCAGGCACGGATGACACAGGTATGGAGAACAAACAAGAAACGTTTCACACTGTGCTTCATGTTTCTGTCCTTTACGGGGATATTGAGATACTAGGCAGAAGCCAGGTTTAGTAGGGCCCTAATGCGGAATGTTTGAAACCCAGTAATTTGACAAATATTAAGGCCCTAATATTTGTCTAGCATTATTGTAAGAGATAGAACAGATGTAAGTATAATAAATCTTCCCTATTCATGACGAGCTAACAATTTCACACTATCAGCAGTCCATTCTTTCAGCAGTTATTCTGCATTTACCTATTTGAGGCACCATGCAAGGTGTTGGGGAGACATAGATGATTCTGTCCTCAAGGAGCACTCATTCTGGTAGAGGAGATGGACACGTGAGTCAGTAAATTGCAAGGAACTGCACAAGGTAGCCCATGAAGGAAATAAGTGACTCAGTGGAGGGAGAGAACAGGTACAGCTTTCTGGAAGAGGTATTTCTGAGCTGGGCTTTGAAGGATGAATATGACAAGTTACAAAATCATGTAGGGCTTATGGGAGAGTGGGAATCCCTGTGGAAATACATGAGGACCTGGAGCAATTTGAAGATAGAGTTTAAAGTGGGAATCAGATTACAAATTGTTTATTTGCATGAGTACGTCTATAGAAAATATGGACCAGATTATAAAATATATTAAAATACATGTGTGTGTTGATATAACTAAACATTCACCTGTGCACTACGGAAAACTAGAGACTAGGCTATAATTAACACAGTTTTACATAAAACCAGGGAAGGCCTTTTACCCAGAAAGGCCCACTGCTGGTCAAACGAGGTGTGTGCAGAGCGGTGAGCCAGTGGGTTCTGGGTCTGGGACCACTCCAGTCTTCAGCCATTCTTGTTGTCTACAAACGTCCTGAGGACCAGCCTTAACTTCAATCAATATCCACTTGGTTGTAACTGGATTGTTAATAGATTCCGTCCCTGGGATCATGTCCAGTGCATTGAGCACCAGCTCTAGAGTTAAACTACCTGGGAATATTAGTCAGGATCCCAGCAGGAAGTGGAGGCTCCCCTCAAAGAGTTTAAAGAAGGGATTGTTTGCAAAGGTTGTGGGCAGGGTTAAGGGAAACCAACAGGAGGTGTGAAGCACAGTAAGCAGCATTTTCTGCCCTAAAACCTGAAGGAGCCAGGGAGGGGAGCATCCCCCAAAGGAGCAAGGCCTCTGCCTGTCACTAGAAGAGGGCTGTTGGCAACGGGGGCGTGACACCCCCAGCTACACTCTTCCTGTCCTCCCTCCAGTCTCTTGCCAGCCTTTCAGTGGCAGAACCCAACTGTTACCCTCAGGGTGAGGATGTACATTGATGCAGTTCATAAGGTCAGCCCCTTGGGCTACAGAGCACAGACAGAGGAATGGATGGTGGCTGCAGAGGGCAAAGGGAACCTCTGGGTTTGCATCCTGGCTCCATCACTAGTTAGTTGTGTGACCCTGGTTAGGTTACCTGAACTTCTCTATTCCCTGGCTTCCTCATCTGTTAATTAAATGGGAATGACAGTAGCACCTACAACATGAAGTTATCATGAAGATGAATGAGCAACTCGGGTAAACAATACAGTTGCTGGTATATAGAGGCCGCTAACAATTGTATTATGATGAAAACATCTGTTCTGTTATTCACAGTTTACAGATAAATTGAGTGAGGCACCCAAGCTCTCACATACATGCTAAGTGGCAGAGCCAGAGTCCAAACAGTGAATTCCAAGCCCAGAGTCTTAACCATTATACAGTGCAGTGCACCATGGTTAGAACAACAGCAACCCAACAAAGAACCTGTCATTTTATTTCTTGTTCTCTCTCCCCCAGGCATCCTGTCCCCACCTGCACTCCACACACATCTGGAATCTAGCTGAAGCTGCTGTGTGCCTAGGTCTTGGAATTGTGAAACCCATCCCTGAAAGCCTGGGTGATTTCTCCAGGGTTCCAGGAGCTACCTCTGTCCCCACCTTGCTTCCTGCAGGCTGGGTAGCCAGACTCTTGTGAACAGGCCAATGGTGCCAGTTCCTCCCTTATTTAGATAGAAGAGAGCAGGCCCTTGAACCTCCCCATCATAGTAGTCAGAACAGATGTAGGTTGGATGTGTTCAGAGAAGGAGAGACAGCCACTGGGATGCTCACAGAAGGCTTTCTGGAAGGACAGTTTTGCTCTGGACTTTGAAGATTACATAAGTTTCACTAGTCAGAAAAAGACTGCTTCACAAAAGGAAGCCATCCTGCTCAGGAACAAACCTTACCTAACTTTACTTAGGAGGACAGCAGGTGGACAGCAATGAAAAGCCTAGAAAAATCTCTTTTAGATCTGTCTTTAGCCACCCTGCCCCACACTTGGTGACCACTTGGGTACAGGTGGGAAACAGAGAACCCACTCTCTGCACAAATTGCATGTCAATTGCAAAATTGTGGCTATGGCTGTCACTTCACTTGCCAAGTATTTTCTTGCAGATTTCTGATATTAATGCATGGTTTTCAGTGAAAATTTCTATGACATATGACTTTGGTTTTCAGATTTCAAGACCCTTTGTTTTGTGCAAATCAACATTATTGATATCAATGATCAGATCCCCATCTTTGAAAAATCAGATGTGAGTAGTTGTCATCATTTGTTTTTTCTTTACTTTATTCATTTTACTTGACCCTTTCTTCTGGGATAAAGACACAGACAGTAGCTAGGAAAAGTGCCAGACTTAACAGGTAACCTTGGTCAGTGCACCAATAACCCAGATGCCATCTTCAGTGGAACTTTTTGGGGAACAATAACATTTGCTATTATAGGTGTCTGGGAACATTCATTTATAAACTCCTGCCAATAGCTCATTTATTCCAAGGGCTGCTTAAAAACAACAACCACAATCTTTGTCAAATTGAAAAAAGTTGAATGGCAGCTTACAGTTTGTCATTATATATTTTTTTGTGTTAGGACAATAAATAGATTTACTGCTAGGTCTCAAGCATTTTTAGCCAAAAATTTAATATTTGGAATATTGGCAATTTAATTTGTAATAATTGGGTAAGAGAAAGGGAGAAGAAAAAATTAATCTCTGACTTAAGCCAAAGAAAAATGTGCCCAAGACATTTGAGAGAATTAGAACTGGACAGAAAGAAAAAAGTCAATTTAGAACCTCAAGAAAAATGCAAATTACTGTTTTCTTCTCATCAATAGGGCGTTCAGACTTGGTGATGACTTTATCATTGTTTCCCTAAGGAGGGAAGTCTCTATTTTGAAGGAGCAAGAAGCCTATTTGACTAGACTGTTATGTTATTTTTGAAGTCAGTTATGAGGCAGCCCAGAGCCCTGTGATGATGTTCATAAATCAAAATAGGGACAAGCCTGCAACAAAGAAGGGAATTGATTTATGAGGGGGCTAGGGGTGGGAAGAGGTGTGAGTGGATATGTCTTGTATAACAGGCACTGAGGTTCAGCAGGCATCAAATAACCCATTTCTTCTCAGCCTCCATTCTCTTGGGCTTTTGATCCTTTCCTAAATTTGTGACCTCCTTGCCTTTTATCGAGACAGTGTTTTTTAGATTGAGAGTAAGAATCCTGCACTTGAGGTCTCAGAGCTTAAATACTTATCTGGCTACAGAGAGTGAACCTGCTTCTTTCAATGCTGTGGTCCTCTCTTCTGAGACCTACTTATAACCTTCTTTAGGATCATGATGCCGAGAGAGATAATCTGGGGGATTTTCAGTGGAGTGGGAGATGGTCTAGGCCAGTGTTGAAGAGCATAGGCTTTGGAGTTGCACAAACATGGCTTTGAATCCCAATCCCTTTGACCCACTAGCTGTGTGACCCTTGGTGGGTTTTACTTCTCCAAGCCTTTGCTCCTCGTAAGTGGAGATAGTAACATAACTACTCCGTAAGGTGTTTTGTTGATTTTCTTTATTGAGCACTTACTATGTGCCAAGAATTTAGGAGCTTTACATGCATTGTCTCCCTTAACACCCACAGCAAACATGAAGTAGGTTCTATTACTATTGTCTCCATTGGACAGATGATGAAACTGACACTTAAAGAAGTGAAGTAACTTGCTTCAAGCCACTCAACTAATAAGAAGCAAGCCTACAATTCATATTCAGGCTGTTTAACTCCAAAGTTCAAGCTTTTAATCAACCTCTATTCATTGGTTGATTTAAGAATTAATTAAATAATGTATATAAAGTGCCTACCACCTGATAGATACTCAATACATGGCGGCTATTTATATCATTACTACTACAATAATTAAGTTATTAAACAAATTGGATATGGGAGGGGGAATTTGTTTTAGAATCCTACCAGTAGCTCTCTGAGATATTGCGTTCTTTGGTACAATGGATATCAGCTCATGAGTATGACTGATGTTAAAATCAACTGCAATATATTCATCAATAGGAAAAAACATGCCCCATGAAGATTGATGCAAACTATGACTTGTGTCTATTCTGAAACCAGAGAGATAAGTTTGTCCTTTGGCTTTGATGACAGCAGACCTTCTCATTGTTTCCTTCTCCATTTTCTCCTTAGTATGGAAACCTGACTCTTGCCGAAGACACAAACGTTGGGTCCACCATCTTAACCATCCAGGCCACTGATGCTGATGAGCCATTTACTGGGAGTTCTAAAATTCTGTATCATATCGAAAAGGGAGACAGTGAGGGACGCCTGGGGGTTGACACAGATCCCCATACCAACACCGGATATGTCATAATTAAAAAGGTAAATACCCCGTTTATTTAATATAATTTGTCTTTGTTTGTGGATTAATTTACTAATGACAGTGTGAAGACCTATAAGCAGAGGTGATGTATTAGCAGCCATCTCAGGCATGGTGATGGGTTCCTGGATTCCTGGATTCCTCTTAGTCGTTCCTGTCTTCCTGACAGACGGAAAGTCAGGATTCTAGACCTGGCTCTGTTGCTAGCTAGCCAAGTAACTTTTGCAGGGAGGTAATGTCATATAAAATATACAAAATGCAGGATGAACAATTTTTTAGTATAAGTGTGTTCTATGCAATATTTGGGATGCACTTATACTAAAAACTTGTTTGTTATTTATCTGAACTTCAAATCGAACTTGGTGTTCTATGTTTTTATTTGCTATTTGCTAAATCTCGCAACACTGTTAAGGTCTGGGAGTGGCACTCAGGGTCTCGCTTTCACTTCCCCCTTTGCAAATGTGAGGAGTTGGGTTGGATGACCCCATGGGCCTTTTAGGCTGTAAACCCTTTATTCTAATGTGCCAGGCAGAGATACCTTTTGAATAATGCAACTGCTGGGTCTCCTTCCAAGGTTTAATAGACAAGTTTCTTTTTAATCCCCCTCCCCGCTGCTTTACTTTCACCTTTTACTGTATTGCTAAGCCCACGGGCTCTCATTCTGTCTCTCCCTCTGTAAGGACTGGATAATCTGGAGTCAAAGTCTTAATTACCTTGGTTCCTGTCTCTTTGTACAGGATTCTCCCAACCCTCCCTCAATCTACTCCTGTCCCCTGCCATGTATACCTGAATCTTGACTCTTTTCTCTGTGGCTGCCTCATCTGTGTTTAGAGCATGTCATGGGTTTACCAGATGACTCAATTGGAAGCAGCACTCAATGCTGTCCAATGTACTTACAGTTAAGATGCTTTCCTAGGAAAGAGAGTGAAACCTCGCTGTTAAAAAGGGCCAGAGAGAATCTGCAAGGGTGGCTAATTGTTTAAGGTTTGCAGTGCAGTGTGCTGGAAGCTGCAAAAGAAAGCTCTGGAGTACGGTTTTGAGCCAGAATAAAAGAAAACTGAAAGAGGCTAAAAATGAAGACAAAATAGAATAATTTCACAGAAAATGGACATAAGCGCAGAGAAAAAAGCACTAGTGCTGAAGCAAGCCCTAGGACAGAGCCTTGGAATTGTGATCCTGTTGTTACCAAACATTCCAGCTTGAACCAAGGGCCCTGCTGCATTTCAGCAGAGAGGTTGCTGTGGACCAGCTCAAAGCCTTAGCCTTGTGTGTGAGTCTGACATTTGGAAAAGGTACCATGACAACCTCCCCTTGTGCTCACAGCAGTCTGCATGGAGAGAGAATACCACAGAAAGAAAGGATAAAGGAAAGGGCAGTTTTCAGAGCTTGCAGTGGGTTGGTGTGTTCCTTTGCAGGTGACGGGGGCAGCTTCCTTTTATCCTTTTGCAGGACCAGAGCTCTCTAGGAATCTAAGGGAAGATAGAGGCCCATCCATCCCAGTATGAACAAGGCCCATATGTCATCTTTTTTTGAACAGCAGTTTAACTTGGCCATTTGTGGTTAATGGGCCCTTTTAGGGAGATGTTGGCACCTATCTCAATGATTAGCTGTGGGTGAGAGCTGTTAAGTATCCTCCCTCACAACCTGACACAAGAGGTATGCCACAGTAGGGTAGGCCTCTGACCAAACTCTTTGTCACATCCTTACTTTACATGTGGTTCTATTTCAAGTGTCTATTATGTCTCCTGGCATATATTAGAGGTTCAATAAATATTGCTTGACTTAATGAATAAATGAATTCTGTCCCATATACAATTATGAACAAGCAGACACATAAGTGATCATCGAACCTGTGCTTTAGGCCTGTGACATCCCAGCTCTCTGTCCCTTGGGCACTGTGATAACTGTCCTTGAGCAAGTGGATTTGTTCAGCCATCCAGAGGCAGGTGATAACTGGCAGAACAGAACTGAGCCCTGGAACTCTGCAGGGTACAATCTGCTGGCCAGGCCAGATATCTATACTCCTGTTCACAATGACTAAGGGATACACTATACTCGTAACCAAACAGCACATCTTTTTTTTGAGACAGATGCAGTGCCACAGTCATAGCTCATTGCAGCCTCAACCTCCTGGGCTAGAGCAATCCTCCCACCTCAGCCTCCTAAGTAGCTGGGACCACAGGTGTGTGCCACCACACCCAGCTAATTTTTTATTTTTGTAGAGATGGGGGTCTCCTTATGTTGCCCAGGCTGGTCTTGAACTCCTGGGTTCAAGTGATCCACCTGCCTCAGCCTCCCAAATTGCTGGGATCACAGGTGTTTGAGCCACTGTGCATGGCCCAAAGTGCATATCTGGGACACCACTCATATCACCAAGAAAATTTATTTGTAAGATCACTTTGCTAATTAACAAACCTTCTAGTTCTGATTGAGATAGTGTTGGCTGAAGGACTATCATAGCTACCTCTGGGATATAGATCTTGGATTAGGTTCTTTCAGATGCTAAGCAACAACCAACCCTGGGCTGTTGATTCTTGATTAGGACACACCAAATGTTAGCCAATTCCCCACTAGGATATGGAATAAAAATATAACAAATGTATGTAGCCATACTATTTGTTATTGAAGTGTTTTATAGACTATATACTTTGGTTTTTTATGTATGGCTTTGTCTTCTAAGTCCTTGCCTATTAAGCCATCAAGGGACTACCACTGTTCTGAACCACTGTGTTAATAATTTTTAAAAGTTTAAGTTTGTTAATCACAGTTATATCATTAACAGTTCATCTGAATTACAAATGTGCTAATCACAGGTAAAATTCACTGAGGGACTCATACGTGGCAACTATAGTTTGTTTGCATAAACTCTCTTGCTTCTCCCACTGATTCTGAGGGAGGCAGAAATTCAGGCCCACAGCAAGGTACAGTCAGGCCTTCTGGTGATGGAAGAGCTGGGAACTTGACTCCAGGCCTCCACCTCCTCTCAGGAAATAATTTCTGTGAGTCCTGGTGTTGCCACTTACTAGCTTGTGGCCTTGACCAAATGATGTAACCTCTCAGGCCCCAGTTTTCCAATCTGTAAAAATGGGTAAAATGGTAGCACCTTTCTAGTAAGGATGTTGAAGAATTAAATGCAAAAGTATGTGTATAGTTCCTAACACAGCATCCAGCAGCTTGCAGACTTAAACACGTGGCATCACTTGATTCTAATTAATTAGAGCTAGGATTCTACCTGTGGACAGGTATGCTTTCCCCTGTTGCCTAAGGGGGCCAAACTTGCCTAATTCAAGAGTCAAATGGTGCATACTGAGGACTGCGGCCTCAGCCTCTCAAGGGGAAAGCCTGGAAATGAGTAATTTTGGCAAGTGCCCAAAGCAATCCTTCAGATTAAACAACTGTCAGAAATGCTCCCTGTTCTGTATTTACTTCTGCCCAAGCTCCAGCCTCTCGTGTGGTTGGTTATCATGCTCTTGGGGCCAAACGTGTGTCATGAGCAGGAAAGCTATTTCTTTGAGCCCTGCCTGGCTCAACAATAACTCTCCTGAGATCCTGTTTCTTGAAATTCAGGGTTCTGCCTTATTTTAACTTGCAAATTTTGTCACTTCTCTACTATGGCTGATCCTTTTGAATTCTCAGTTCATTAGCTATTTTTAACCAGACCAAATGTCATCTGGAAAACTAATGTGCACACTTTGATATCATCAGTGATCGCTAGTGAAAATTGTAAATATCCCAGTCTCAACCCCTCCCCTTCAGCATTTTCTTTGCCTCCAGGTTGAATCTAAATCACTAGGTTTGACCTTTCAGGCAGTTGTGTGCACAAAAGGAATCGTGGTATGAGCAGGTTTTTTCAGTTAACTTGAATATGTCTTGCCAGATGGGACTGAGGCCATTCCAAGAGGCAGTGACGGGTCTCTTGACTTGGCCTCACAGTCATATCCCCAGGTCATGAAACACAATGCACATGGCCGGACAAGGCTTGTTCTTGGCTCAGCTCTGCTGATTACCATGTGCTAATTTAGCATCTTCCATTTATAATGATTTCTCCAGAAGATTTGGTTTGATGTTTTTCCAGGTGTGGAAGTTATGCGGATAGAATCCTCAATGGCAGGCTGCTGCTTTTCATTCGTTCTTCCATCCAGTGTTTCGGGAACACTGACACTGCCTTCTAGCTAGTCTTCCCGCCCCAGTGTGGATCACCTCGAATTCCTCCCCCATGCAGCTGCTCCTGGAGTTATCTTTCTAAGACACACATCTGACCTTGTTAGTCAAGGATGAAGTTCCAACTCCTCAGCTCGCCGTACAGTCTTGTCTTTCCACTGTCAGCCTTGCACGTTCTCTTCTGGTAACACAGGCTGCTTCTCATTTGCACACACACAGTGTCTCATTTCTTTAAACCATTGCCTCTGGGGCCACAGTGATGGGATGAGGAAAAGCCAGGGAGGGTGCTTAGGACCTGCTTGGTGGTGAGGATGGATGCATGTGCTGTGTCTGAGCATATGGACAACTGTGCTGCCTGCCTGGGCCCGGACTTTGCTGGACTGGATAGGAACAGAGAGCTGTGTCCTTTGTCCCCATCACAGGCTCATTCTGGGGGCTGCTGCCTTCCTGCTTGGTCTACTAGGCTTTTATCTCAACTGGACAGTTCGGTCATCCCCTGAGACTGGGAGTGGGTCCTGTGGGTCAGAAACTCCAGCTTGTTCTCCCCACGTCTACTTCAGGGGGAGAAGCCCTAATTGAACTGTGGACCACGTGACGTGTATTGGACCACGTTACGAGGTCGACGAGGGCCAGGCCCTGCAGACAGTGGGTGCTTATCACTATGAACAACCTCTTTTTTCACACTTAGTTGGCTTACATGATTTTATCTCTTATATATTTGAACAAATTTCAATTGATTCTTGTATCTCAACCCCGAGTCTTCACACACAGTTCCCACCCTTCTACGTGAAAAATTGTCCCACAGCACTTATGAACTAGAGAGTGAGTCATGATGGTGTATGTTGGTGCATGCATGCGGGAAAGGGGATTCTGGAAGGTGGGGATGTTCTCCAGAATCTCCTCTCCATGGAGGCCCTCAAGGACCAGGCCTTCCTGGTCTTTGTAGTTCCTGACCAGCCCGCTGTGGGCACTATGTGTCAGGGAAGAGATGAGAAGCAAAGATGAATATGATGCAGTTCTTCTTCTCATGGAGCTTAGGGTCAGTGAAGATCTAAAATACATCAACACTTAGATCTATTAGGTGCTATGAGACTGCAGAGGATGTGCAGCTTGTCAGTTTGAGGATGGAATGTAGGGATCAGGAAGCCGACACAGAGAAGACAGCAGTAAGCCCACTCCTGAAGAGGGGGAGTACTCTTGGGTAGCCCTGTTAAATTCTGCCTCATATGAAACCAAAATTGGTTTCTTGATGTTCATTCCTGGTTCCATCTGGCATGTCCTCAGCAGATCATCTGTCATCTCTGTTTCCCTCTCCCATCCTCCATGAGTTTAAAATCTTTGATTTGGGGGCTTGAGTTTTGAGCCCTTGGAAAATCATTTCCCATAAAAAATGGAAATCTCTATGTAAGCATTTCTCAAGCTGTCACCTGAGAATGTCTTGGGAGAATCAATACATTTCTGTTGAATAAATGAAGTGTCCCACAGTTAAATAAATTTGAGGACTTCCATGTTCCAGTTCCTCTTCTAAGATATATTAGCGTAGTGCAAGCTCTGGTAAGACCTGCAGAAAAGACTCTTTCATGGCTCTGTAATCATTCTGAGAAGGTTTTTGCTGAAACTCGATTGAGAACCACTGCTATGAAAGTTTGTCTTGTTTATAATTGACAAATAAAAATTGTATAGGAGGACAACATGTTTTGAAATATACATACATTGTAGAATGACTAATTAGAGCTAACTAGCATCTGCATTACCTCACATACTTATCATTTTTTGTGATGAAAACACTTAAGATCTACTCTCTGTGATTTTAAAGTATACACTATATTGTTGTTAACTATAGTACCACGTTGTAAAATAGATATTTTAAACTCATTCCTTCTAACTGAAATTTTGCATGCTTTTACCAGCACCTCCCCAGTCTCCTCACGCCCCAGCTCCTGGTAACCAACATTCTACTCTCCAAGTTCAACACCTTTAGATTCCACATACAAGTGAGAACATGTGGTATTTGTCTTTTCATGCCTGGCTTATTTCACTTACCATAATATCTTCTAGGTTCATCCATGTTATCACAAATGATGGAACTTCCTTCCTTTTTAAAGCTGACAGTATTTCATTGTGTGTGTGTGTATATATATATATATATGTGTGTGTGCGTGTGTATGTATGTGTGTGTATGTGTATGTATGTATGTGTGTGTATATATATATATATATATATATATATATATATATATATATACACACCGCATTTTGTTTATCCAGTTGTTTGTTGTTCGACACTTAGGCTGATTCCATGTCTTGGCTATTGTGAATGATGCTGCAGGGAACATAGAAGTGCAGATATCTCTTTGACATACTGACTTTATATACCCAGTAGTGGGATTTCTGGATCGTATGGTAGTTCTATTTTTAATTGTTTGAGTTTCCTCCATACTGTTTTCCACAATGGCTATTGTAATTTACATTCTTACCAACAGTGTACAGGGTTCCCTTTTCTCCACATCCTCACCAATGTTTGTTTTTTGTCTTTTTGATAAGTCATTCTAACAGGTGTGAGGTGATATCTCATTGGGTTTTTAATTTGCATTTCTCTGATGATTAGTAATGAGCATTTTTTTCCATATACCTGTTGGCTATTTGTATGTCTTCTTTTGAGAAATGACTATTCAGGGCCTTTGCCTATGTTTTAAACAGGTTGTTTTCTTGCTACTGAGTTGTTTGAGTTCCTTATGAATTTTTTATATTAATCCTTTTTCTAATGTGTATTTGCAAATATTTTCTCCTGATCTGTAAGTTGCTGCTTCACTGTTTCCTTTGCTATGTAGAAGCTTCTTAGTTTGATGCAATCCTATTTGTCTATTTTTGCTTTTGTAGTCTGTGTTTTTGGGGTCACACCTAAAAGATCATTGCTAGGCTGGGCATAGTGGCTCACGCCTATAATCCCAGCATTTTTGGGAGGCTGAGGTGGATGGGTCACTTGAGGTCAGGAATTTGAGACCAGCCTGGCCAACATGGCAAAACCCCCGTCTCTACTAAAAATAAAAGGGTGAGTTTCCTCTATCTCGTGAGATGGTTTGCCCTTCTGTCATAGGATAACACAGCACAAAGTCCTCAACAGATGCTGGTGCCATGTTCTTAGGCTTTCCAGCCTCTAGAACTGAGAGTCAGATAAACTTCTATTCCAGCCAGGGATGGTGGCTCATAACTGTAATCCCAGCCCTTTGGGAGGCCAAGGTGGGCAGATCACCTGAGGTAAGGAATTTGAGACCAGCCTGGCCAACATGGTGAAACCCTGTCTCTATTAAAAATACAAAAATTAGCTGGTCGTGGTGGTGGGTGCCTGTAATCCCAGCCACTTGGGAGACTGAGGCACGAGAATCACTTGAACAAACCTGGGAGGCAGTGCTTGCAGTGAGCCAAGATCACGCCACTGCACTCAAGGCTCAAGGCTAGGTGACAGAGCATGAGGCTCCATCTCAAAAATAAAAAATAATAAAAAAAGATCATTGCCAAGACCAATGTCAGAGTTTTCTTCTATGTTTTATTCTAGTGGTGTTATAGTTTCAGGTCTTATATTTTGTCTGTAATCTATTTTTAACTGATTTTCATATATGGCATGAAATAGTCTAATTTCATTCTCCCACATGTGGATATCCAGTTTTTCCAATATCATATATCGAATATATGAGAGTTTAGGAAGGATAGGGAATGAATCTTTTAAGGGAGATAATCACCCCAAAATTAATTTTCTCTCTTTCTCCTACACAGCCTCTTGATTTTGAAACAGCAGCTGTTTCCAACATTGTGTTCAAAGCAGAAAATCCTGAGCCTCTAGTGTTTGGTGTGACGTACAATGCAAGTTCTTTTGCCAAGTTCACGCTTATTGTGACAGATGTGAATGAAGCACCTCAATTTTCCCAACACGTATTCCAAGCGAAAGTCAGTGAGGATGTAGCTATAGGCACTAAAGTGGGCAATGTGACTGCCAAGGATCCAGAAGGTCTGGACATAAGGTAAAGGGCAACAGTGCTGGGCAGGCCTGGCTGCATGGTCACCAAAGCCAATGGGGAGGAGGAGGAGGAGCTGGCCTGCACTGACTCCAGGGCTGACCCTCACAGCATACCCAGCAGTGATGAAATTGGCTTTGGTTTAGGAAGCTGTCAACACCCTGAGGGCATTCCAAGGGATGGTGGTTCATCAATAACCATCTAGGCTCAGACAAGTGGGAAGCAGCATGAGGTTCCATTCCAGCCCATGAGCTTCAGGTCCCAGCTGAGAGCTGGATGGTTCAGGAAGTGAGGTTCACCTCTGAGAGACTAGAATAACCAGGCCCTGTGTCTAAGCCTGTTATCTAGGCTGGGGTTTAGGAAAGGGTTCCAGCCCTAAAGGTGTATTGGAGTTCTAGACAGAGACCAAAACCCAATTGGACAGACCATGCCAACTTACAGGGCTGAGGGAGTCTTCTGGATGTAGGATACATAGGTTCCTTGGCTCCAAAGAGCTCATCTAGGGCACCCCTGGAGAAGCTGGTGCTCTGGCTGAGGTGGCTAAACAAAATGTGTAAATATTTCCATCTTAGCAATTCCTTTTTTTTCAGTTCAGTAAGACCCACACAGATTTGCCTTAAAAAGTACAATGATGATTAATTTGCTTAAGAAATATGTTTGTATATATCTGTATAATATCTATAAAATCTTTAAGATCATGTAGTTAATAAGACTTGAACTCAGATCTTTCGCTGCTGTTGTACATTACACCTCGTCAATGGCATAGGAAATATTTCAGCATGACTTAAATCATGTGTGTGGCTATGAATGGCAGACAATTCCTTAAGTTTCTCTAAACATCTGGAGGGAGTCTTGCCTCCCATTGAGCTGTCCTTCAGGCACTTGGATTCACTTCTAAGACCTTTATCTGATCATTGAGAAGCAAAGTTACCACCTACAGTTTTACTCTAACTACTTCTGTAGTTTTATAGAGAAGAAAGAACAGTAGGGGATATACTCTATGGTTTAGTGTAGATACTACTGAGTCAAAAATTATGAGAAGACACAAAATGTTTTAAATCATTATACCATTTATTTAACAAAAGTTCCTACCTTCTTCATGAAAATGCTATAAAAATCATTGGTCAAGGATGTGAATAAAAAGTTTATCAGTGGGAAAAATAAAGGCATGTAAGAAAATTACTGTGATGAAACAAGGAAAGGATACATATACCATTAAGTTGAGGTCAGGAAGAGGAGGTTAGCAAGGGAGACTGAGAAGAGGTGTTCTGTAAGGTACAATTCCAGAAGCCAAATGAAGAAAGTGTTTCAGGAGTAAGGAATAATCAATAGTTCAGACATGAGTAATAAGTCTGTTAAGAATTAAGGATGACTCCAGTGTTGGTCTGAGTAATTTAATTCTCCAGCTCCACAAACTTAAAATCTATTAGCACCCAATGGATTTGAATCCAATCCTTCAGCAAATATTATAGATTCTTTTATTGAAATATATTCAGAATCCACCTGCTTCTCCCTGCTTCCAGCCTGCTCCAAGGCACCACCATGTCTGTTCTGGATTTGTCCTTGCCCCTGCCATCCCCCACCCCACCCTGAATCTACTCACTGAATTGCAGTCAGTGACCTTTTAAAAGAGTCAATCAGATCATCTGACTCCTCTTTCAAAACCCTCCAAAGCATTCCATCTCTTTCAGGATGAAATCCCAAGTATAAAGGGTTTCATACTCATTACCCATATATATAACCTAACACAGTGTTTGGCATATGGAATATACTAAAAAAATACATTGTGGGAAATTAACACATCATAATTTTTTAATGATTCTCTTATCCTTTGATATGTAGGTTGCTTCCAGTATTTTTATTATGAAAATGTTTTAAATAGATGCATGCATGTAATTCTTTTAAAACTTTGATTAAATTGGGTTTTTTTAGGTAGCATTTCCAGGAGTGAAATTATTTGGTCTAAAGATATGGACATCCTCATGACTATGATGTGTTGCTTTTTAAAGGACTACTATTGGTTTTCCTGTGGTTCTAGTCTTGTCTGTCTCAACTTCATCTTCCAAACACCTACCAATGAGCTCCGTTGAAAGCACAAATATGGCCAGGTCACCTTCTTGCTTAAATCATTGGCTGGCTGCCCATTGCTTCTTGTGATCTGGCTCTTCAAATCTCTGTGGCTTCACCTTTTGCCACCTTCCGCTTCCCATGTATACCCCAGCGCTGCTGAAATGCCTGACCCCACACTCACCATGCTGTTCCTTGGCCCTTGGTGCTTTATCTCACACTCTTCCTTCTGCTTGAAGCATCTTCTTCTTGCCTTTAACATCTACTACTTCAGAAAGACTTTGCTGATTCCTGTAAACTTCTCTTGGATTCCATAGGGCCCCCTCTGTTGTGTTTACCACATTTTATTGGAATCAACTGTTTATCTGTCTATCTCACTTGCCTAAGAACACCTTTTTGTGACCTATTCCCTTGGCCCACTGCCTGATCTTCCTCAACACTCAATAGATGTTTGTTGGATGAGGAATTCACTGTGTTACCAGGGTCTATGAGTATCCACCCATCTCGCCCAACGTTTCCACCACTGGGTGTTCAAATTTTCTAGATGGGTGGTTTGCTAAGAGGTTTTAAAAGATACTTCCAGGTTACTTTAATTTGAATTCTTTGGTTGCCAGAAAAGTTTAACTACTTTCCCCAGAAGTTGTGAACTATACCCTTCCTAATACAAGCACAAACACCACATTGTAAGGATGAACAAATCCTTTTGAAGACAGATGAAAAGCAAATAAAGCATTAATAATATGAGATAATAGATCCTTTAAATATGTTTTAAATAATATACAAGTAATGCTGATAATGATAATCTCAGCATTATCATTTGTATATTATTTACAACATATTTAAAGGATGCACAAACATATTTAGTTGATGCACAAACTAGCTTCACATTTTCATGCAAAGTAATGCAGGCTTTCTTTTGCTCTTTTCATTTGATGAAGCTATTCACTGAGGGGAGACACAAGAGGTTGGCTTAAAATTGACCACGTGACTGGTGAGATCTTTAGTGTGGCTCCATTGGACAGAGAAGCCGGAAGTCCATATCGGGTACAAGTGGTGGCCACGGAAGTAGGTAAGCAAAAAAAAAAAAAAAAAAAAAAAAAGGAACACAGATTATCAGAAGATACATGGGTTGAAATGGGAGGGAGGATAAGAAAACTGACAGGGCCAAAGCACCAGAATATCACAACCTTAAAGTGGAAGGATGAGAAGGGTACAAAATATAAGGGAGTGCTCATATCTTCCTTTTTTTTTTTTTTTTTTTTTTGAGATGGAGTCTTGCTCTGTTGCCCAGGCTGGAGTGCAGTGGTGCAATCTCCACTCACTGCAACCTCCACCTCCTGGGTTCAAGCAATTCTCCTACCTCAGCCTTCCGAGTAGCTGGGATTACAGGCACCCACCACCATGCCTGGCTAATTTTTATATTTTTAGTAGAGACAGGGTTTCACCATGTTGGCCAGCCTGGTCTCAAAACTTCCGACCTCAGGTGATCTGCCTGCCTCCACCTCCCAAAGTGCTGGGATTACAGGTGTGAGCCACCACGCCCAGCCCCTTTGTGGTTTTGTTAAAGGTGAAAAATACCTGTGCCCCCAGCAGGGCTGCTGCTCACTCTGTGGTTTCCTGTAGGGGCTATGGCCTCTTCTAGAGAGTTCTGTGTCCCTGGCTGAACTACCTCCCTTCTTCCAATGTGGTTGTGGGTTTCCCCCAGGAGCTCTGAGTGGAATCAAACCACTTACCTGTTCACGTAGACCACCACTTGCTCCTTCAGCCTTAAATTGTAACTCTCATCCTTTTTGAAGCAGAAAATGTTTTATGAAATGTTCTCTACTTTGATTTGTGTGAGAATCCCCGGGGAGCTTGTTGAATATGGACACTAGGAGTTCACCCCTGGAGTTTCTGATTCCATAGGTTTGGGTGAACAAGGAGTATCTGTGTTTTGACGAAATCAGGTGAACTTTTGAAAGGAAAGACAGAAAAGCCCAGGATGTTTGAGCCATTCCTGTGTAATCTTTGTATCCTATTTATTTTAGTTATGGTGATATATATTGCCTGCTGGCTCCAACTGTGGAGTTCCAGAGAACTTTTTTAAAATAAAAATAAACACATAGGAATAGTATGTTTACCCAATAATAAGCCTGGCAACTAAAAAAGAGTTTCTGTGCATTTTCATGGAATTTTCAGACATACAAGTAGGAAATCTGTTGATCCAATGTTGACCAGTCTCTAATTAGCTAGTAAATGTATCTGGCAGGTTTACCAAAAAAGAGAATTAAACAAATTACTCAATAAATATGTTTTTAGACTCCCCCACCACAGCCCCGAAAAAAAACTTTCAAAATGTGAGGGCCAGGGTTGAGAGCTGAATTGGAGAAGAGAGACAGGAATCATAAAAACAGCCCCTGCATGTGGAAAGATTAAGAAAAACAAAATAACTTCAGTCAAGTCAAACCAAAAAGGGTAGAATGCAGAACCGTGTGCCAGCTTGGGAAGGGTGTGTGTGAATGGACAGGCCCTCTGCTTCTGTCTCTTGCTTGAGTGAAGCACATTCCACTATCACATTGTATACATTTAACTCTTGATTTAAAACCTCCCAGTGAAGCAGCAGGCAGGTTCTGGCTGAGCCTTTATGCTGTGCACACCCCTTTCTCATACCATGGGGATCAGAACTTCACTCTGGATGTGTCCCAAGAGTTTCTCACATTCTAGAAGTTTCAGAAATCAAAACCAGGGTCCAAAACCCTGTTCTGTTTTTAGTTTTTGGCACTGACATGATATAAATAGATACAATAACTTCGAGAACACAGTGGCCTTTTCTTCTTTGGTTAAGTATAGCCATGGACATAGACGATGTTGAGAAGAAAAGCAAGAAAACAGGGTTTACTGGAAATGAGCAAGAAAACATTACTGGAATCAAACAAGGTCAGAGTCAGAAGTTGTAGAAACAATGTCTGTGATTGGTGTTGAGGAGGACATGATAACAGTCAGTGTTTACGTTGCACTGACAGCCCCATACTGAGCACTTAGTGTAATAACTTACTCCTCATACAACACTATAACGTAGGTGCTATTATTGAACACATACTGTGAACGAGGAAACCAAAGCACTGAGAAATTAAGTAACTTGCCCAAGATTACATAGCTACCAACCGGTCATGCTGCAGATCCAAGTTTTTTACTCCTATCATATAGTAAATAATGTCTGTGGAGCCTTTTACTATTTTCCAGAACATTCACTCATATGTGGGATTCTTGCAAAGCCACACAGCTGAAGAAAATAAGCTTAGAAAACTCTACTAACATGCCTAAGGCCTGCTAAAGAGCAAGTGAAGGTGTGAGTGCTAGAGTTAGACCTCTTGGATTGAAAACCTCTCTGCCTTGGGCAAGTTACACAACTTCTGAGCTCAGTTTTCACAATTATTTTGAAGTAATATATGTAAAATATTAGCACATATCTCTTAGTTGTTATTATGATGGTCAGTAAGACTTTTTCACCAGTAATGAAACTAGGTCTTTGATTCTAAAAGCTTGTTGTCTTTCTAGCATCTCAGTGTATGTAACTCCTTGAATTTTAAAGAAAGGGAAATCTTTCTTATTAAGAGGAAAATGAGTGAACTGATCCCATGTTTCAATCATTCAATTCCTTAGGGGGGTCTTCCTTGAGCTCTGTGTCAGAGTTCCACCTGATCCTTATGGATGTGAATGACAACCCTCCCAGGCTAGCCAAGGACTACACGGGCTTGTTCTTCTGCCATCCCCTCAGTGCACCTGGAAGTCTCATTTTCGAGGCTACTGATGATGATCAGCACTTATTTCGGGGTCCCCATTTTACATTTTCCCTCGGCAGTGGAAGCTTACAAAACGACTGGGAAGTTTCCAAAATCAATGGTGAGTTGTCAGAAATACATGGAAAAAAATACAGATGGACGATGAAAGTAGGTTTTATTTAACTTGGTGGGTTTGCTGTACTCAGCAAAGAGCTTTCTTTCATGCTTCAGGAAGGAAGTTCATGCTTTGGAAGCTTGTACAGGGAAGGACTCCAGAGGGGAAAAAGCCCTAAGATTTCAAGGGAGGAAAGATTATGACCACACAGCATTCCCTTGGTGTAGATGAACAGTTGGATGACCTAAGCATCATTTGCAAAATTTTCAATGACAGATGGAAAGCAGATTTTATAGAAATTTTTTAAAATTTTGAGATATATATATTCAAAGTATACAATTTTATGAGAATTGATTACATGTAAATACCACTGAAGCCATCAGCACAATCAAGACAGTGAACATTTCCACCAGCTCCAGAAGATATTTCATGCCCTATTATAATCTCTGCTTCCCACCCATCCCCTCTCCCCAGGCAACCATTGATGTGCTTTCCATTACTATAGTTTTCATTTTCAATAATTTCATCTAAATAGAATAGTATAGTATGTATACTTTTTTTGGTCTGGCTTCTTTCATCTCATTATTTTGAGATGTATCGGTGTTGTTACATGCATCAGTACTTCATTCCTGATTATTGAGGGGTAGTATTCCATTGAATGACTATACCTGTTCACCTGTTGATTGTAACTCTAACTTTTGCTATTACAAAGCTGCTGTGAGGATTTGTGAACAAATATTTTGTAGGGACATACATTTGCAGTTTTCTTGGTTAAATACTGAGGAGTGGAATGGCTGGGTCATATGGGAGGTATATGATTCAGTTGTTAAGGAAAGGTTGAACTGCTTTCCAAATTGTTCTTAACATTTTACATTCCCACCAGTGTGTGAGAGGTCCAGTTGCTCAGCATTCTCCCAGCACTTGCTGTGCTGAGCCTCTTTAATTTTAGCCATTCCAGTGGGCTTGGAGTAGTATGTCATAATGGTTTTATTTGTATTTCTCTAATGACTAGTGGTGTTGAGCATCTTTTCATATGCAATTTGCCATCCATCTTCACTGGTGAAGTGTCTTGTTAGATATTCATGTTTTAAAAATTAGGCTGTTTGGATTCTATTGCTGAGTTGCAAGCATTTTTAATATACATAGATGATGTGCTTTGTTAGATATATATCTTTTGTAAATATTTTCTCCCAGGCCATGGCTTGTCTTTTCATTTTGCAAGTCTTTTAAAGAGCAAATTTAAAATTTTTGGTATCTATTTTTTTCATGTTTTATTCATGATTTGTATGTTGTGATGCTTAAATTTTTGCCAAACTTAGGGTCCCTAAAGTTTTCTGTTTTTTTCATTTCCCCAATTTTATAGTTTTAGCTTTTGCATTTAGCTCTATGCCTTTTTAAGGTAATTTTTGTATAGGCATACCTCATCTTATTGCACTTTGCTTTATTGTGCCCAGTGGATCTTCTATTTTTTTATAAAATGAAGGTTTGTGGCAACAAAGTCTCTTGGAGCCATTTTTCCAACAGCATGTGCTCACTTTGTATCTCTGTCACATTTAGGTAATTCTTAAACTTTTTCATTATTATATCTGTTATGCTGATCAGTGATCTTTGATGTTATTATTATAATTATTTTGGGACACCCGGAGCCATACTCACATAAGACGACAAACTTAATCTGTCAATGCGACGTTGACGTACGTTCTGATGCTCCACAGACTGGCTGTTTCCCCATGTCTCTCTCTCTCCTTGGGCCTCCCTATTGCCTGAGACACAATATTGAAATTAGGCCAATTAATAACCTTAAAATGGCATGTAAGTGTTCAAGTGAAAGGAAGAGTCGCACATCTCTCACTTTAAATCAAAAGTTAGACGTGATTTAGCTTAGTGAGGAAGTTATGTTGATAGCCAAGACTGGCCAAAAACTAGGCCTCTTGCATGAAATGCTTAGCCAAGTTGTGAAGGCAAAAGTTATTGAAGGAAATTAAAAGTGAACCTACAGTGAACACAAATAATAAAAAAGCAAAATAGCCTTATTGCCATTAAGGGAGAAAGTTTGAGTGGTCTGGATAGAAGATTAAAACAGCAACAATAGTCCTTTAAACCAAAATCTAACCTAGAACAAGGCCTTAACTCTTCAATTCTGTAAAGGCTGACAGAGGTGAGGAAACTGCAGAATAAGTTTGAAGCTAGCAGAGGTTGATTTATGATGTTTAAGGAAAGAAGCTATTTCCATAACAAAGTGCAAAGTGATGCAGCAAATTGACGCAGAAGCAAGTAATCCAGAAGATCTGAGATCCTTAATGAAAGTGGCTACACTAAACAAGCTTTTCAATGTAGATGAAACAGCCTTCTTTTGGGAGACAATGCCATCTTAGACATCCATAGCTAGAGAAGTAAATGCCTGGCTTCAAAGCCTCAAAGGACAGGCTGGCTCTTGTTAGGGCTAATGCAGCTGGTGACTTTAAGTTAAAGCCAACCCTAATTTAGCATTCCTAAAATACTAGGGTCCTTAAGAATGATGCTAAATCTACTTTGTCTGTGCTCTGTCAATGGAACAACAAAGCCCAGATGACAGCACATCTGTTTACAGCATAGTTTACTGAATATTTTAAGGCCACTGTTGAGACCTACTGTCCCCCAAAAAAGATTCCTCTCAACATATTACTGCTCATTGACAATGCACCTGGTTACTCAAGAGCTCTGGTGGAGATGTACAAGGAAATGAATGTTGTTTTCATGCCTGCTAACACAGCATCCATTCTGCAGGCCCCAGATCAAGGAGTAATTCTGACTTTCAAATTATTTAAGATATACATTTCATAAGGTTATAGCTGCTATTAGATAGTAATTCCTCTGATGGATCTGGGCAAAGTAAATTGAAAACCTTCTGGAAAAGATTCACCAGTTTAGATGTCATCAAGAACATTTGTGATTCATGGGAGGAGGTTGAAATATACACATTAGTAGGAGTTTGGAAGAAATTGATTCCAACCCTCATGGATGACTTTGAGGGATTCAAGACTTCAGTGGAGGAATCACTGAAAACGTGGTGAAAATAACAATAGAGCTAGAATTAGAAGTGGAGCCTTGATGATGTAACTGAATTGCTGCAATCTCATGATCAAACTGGAATGAATGAGAGTTGCTTCTTACAACTGAACGTGTTTTGTTTGTTTGTTTGTTTTTGAACAATGGAATCTGCTTCTGGTGAAGATGCCATGAACATTGTTGAAATAACAAGCAAGGATTTAGAATATTCCATAAACATAGTTGATAAAACAGTGGCAGTGTTTGAGAAGATTTACTCCAATTTTTGAGAGATGTTGTCTTGTGGGTAAAATGCCATCAACCAGCATCACATGCTATACAGAGGACTCTCTCATGAAAGGAAGAGTCAATAAGTGCAACAAACTTCATTGTTGTCTTATTTTCAGAAATTGCCACAGCCATCCCAGCCTTCAGCAACCACCAACATTGAGACAGGAAATGATTCGCAGCAAAAAGATTATGACTCATTGAAGGGTCAGATAATCATTAGCATTTTTTGGCAACAAAGTACTTTTAAATTAAGGTATGGACATTTAGGTTTTTTTTTTTTTTTTTTTTTTTTTTTAGGTATAATGCTATTAACAGTCTAGAGTATAGTATAAGCTGTTATTTCAGTAGAAAAACAAAAAATCTGTGTGACTTGCTTCACTGAGCTATTTGCTTTATTGCAGTGGTCTGGAACCAAACCCATATCGCTGAGATATGCTTGCATAGGGGGTGTGGTAAAGACCAAAGTTTATTGTTTTTAACATAGCTATCTAACTGTTCTAACACCATTTGTTTAAAACATCCTTTTTTACATTGAATTATCTTAACAACTTTGGCAAAAATCAAGTGACCACCCATACATAAATCTATTTCTGAATTTTTCTGTTTCTATTTTTATACCAATAACACATTGTCTTGATTGCTGTAGCTGTATAAGGCTTGAAATCAGGTAGATTAATTTTTCCGACTTTGTTCTTTTTTAAAATTCCTTCATTCTATGTCTTTTTCATTTCTGTATAAATTTTAGAATGTAGCCTGTTCCTTTCTACCAAAAAAATCCTGTTGAGATTGTGTTGAATCTACTGGGGAATCTGGAGGAGAATTGATATATTAAGTCTTCCAATTCATGAACATGGTATATGTCTCCATTTATTTAGCTCTTTAATTTCGTTCAGCAATGTGTTTTAGTTTTCAGTGTATAGTTCTTACAAAATTTTCCCTAAGCATTTCATATTTTTGATATTTTAAATATTTCAATTTCTAAATATTTCTAGATATAGGAATATAATGATTTCTGTATACTGATCTGTATTCTAGAGGCTTGCTGACCTTATTTAGATTTCATAGATTTTCTACATAGACAATCATGTTGTCTGTGAATAATGACTTCTTCCTTTTCAGTCTGTATGCCTTTTGTTTATTACTGGCTGAAACCTTCAGTGAAATGTCTAAGAGAGGTAGTAAGAGCGGAAATACTTGACTTGTTCATGATCTTAGGAAGAAAGCATTTAGCCTTTCACCATTAAGTGTGATGTTAGCTGTAGGTTTTTTATTGTAGGTCATCTTTATTAGATTTAGGACTTTGCCTTTTACTCCTATTTGTGAGGTGTTTTTTTTTTTCTAAATTGGAAATGGATATGGGTTTTTAAAATATTCTGTATCTATCTACACTTCTCAGTCTTGTAGCTTCTTGAACATATAGAATATAATTATAACTGTTTTCATGTCTTTTCCCACTATTTGTGTAATATGTATAATTTCTGGGTAGGCTTCAATTGATCTTTTCTCTCATAGGTCATATTTTTCTCTTTTACTGAATGTCTGGCAATTTTTTATTAAATGCCAGACATTTAGATGCTGAATATTCTGTATTCCCATAAATATTCTTGAACTTTATTGTGAAATACAGTTAGATTATTTGGAAAAAGTTTGATGCTTTCACGTGTTGCTTTTAAGTTTTCTTAGATAGGGCCAGGGCAGCATTTATTCTAGGGCTAATGTTTTCAAACTTGTGAGGTGAAGCCTTCTATGTATTCTACCTGGTAGCACATGAATTATGAGATTTTTAGCTCTAGGGACAAGGAATGATTCCTGGCTCTTTGTGAGCGCTGTGTTCTCTAATCTTTTTAGGTGGTTCTTTCCCCAGCCTTGAGTAGTTCCTTCATATACATACCTGATCAGTACTCAGCTAAAGCCTTAAGAGACCCCTCTATAAATCTCTTTAGTGCGCATTCTCTTTGCAGCTCTCTCTGGGACTCTGCTCTGTAAACTCTAGTTTCTTAACTTCGCCTTACTCCTGTGCTCCATCACCTCAACTCAGGGACATCACTGGGCTCTGTCTGAGCTCCTGCTCCCTGCAACTGATACCTGGATATTTGCTTTGGGTGGTAAGCTGAGGCAATTATAAAATTTACCTCATTTGCTTTCCTTCTTTCAGAAATCACTGTCCATTGACTAATATATAAATCTTTAAACCCATGGTTTCACATATTTTTTGTTCTTTTAGTTGTTTTTGGTGGAACGGTAAATCTGGTCCCTTGTTACTATATCTTATCTAGGTGGGCCATAATAATTTTTAAATATGCATATTTAAATCTTCCCAAATTTGGGAAAATTTCTTGGCTGATATGAATAGGGAGGGCATAAGTGTGAATTGTAGCAAAATCAAATTTTTGTTTAGAAATTTGAAGTTTAGTGTTTTTGTACTCTCAATTTTCTATTTTAAAAAAGGTGGTAAATGCCCTGAAAACCAGGTATAATATCATGCATACCCTTATTTCTGGACTCAGAGGGATTTTGAGGCCTATAAGTGTTATGACTTACCCAATTACATAGCTAACAAGCAGCAGATTTGAAACCCAGAATCAGGTCTACAGAAGCTCAGTCCCAGGTACTCTCCAATCTTCTGACACATACAGTCGATCCCCATTATTTGCAGATTCTGTTTATAAAATAACCTACGTGATAAAATTTGTAACCCAAAAGTCAGTATTTACAGGAGCTTTTGCTTTTGCTTTCATGGACACTGGTAGAGTGGTGAAAAATTTGAGTTACTGGACACACATATTCCCAGCTCTCACATTGTTAAGTTAGTTAGGTTTTTTTTCTTTTTGCAGTTTATGTAGTGCCCTGTTTTTCACGTTTCTGTGCTTTTCATTGGTGATTTCATTGTTTAAAATGGCTCTGAACTGGGTGGGGTGTCGCCTCACCCAGGAAGCACAAGGGTGAGGCGATTTCCCTTCCCTAATCAAGGGAAGCCATGACAGACTGTACCTGGAAAAACAGGACACTCCCACCCAAATACTGCACTTTTTCCAAGGTCTTAGCAACTGGCCCAAATACTGCACTTTTTCCAAGGTCTTAGCAACTGGCAGAGAAGGAGATTCTCTCCCGTGCCTGGCTTGGCAGGTCCCATGCGCACAGAGCCTTGTTCACTGTTAGCACAGCAGTCTGAGATCAAATTGCAAGGTGGCAGCCTGGCTAGGAGAGGGGCATCCACCATTGCCGAGGCTTCAGTAGGTAAAGCGGCTGGGAAGCTCAAATGGGGTGGAGGCTACCACAGCTCAACAAGGCCTACTTCCTCTGTAGACTCCATTTCTATGGACAGGGCATAGCTGAACAAAAGGTAGCAGATAACTTCTGCAGACTTAAACATCCCTGTCTGACAGCTCTGAAGAGAGCAGTGGCTCTCCGAACACGGTGTTTGAGCTCTGAGAATGGACAGACTGCCTCCTCAAGTGGGTCCCAAACCCCCATGCAGCCTAATTGGGAGACACCTCCCAGTAGAGGCTGACTGATACTTCATATAGGTGGGTAGCACTCTGGGACAAAGCTCCCAGAGGAAGGATCAGGCAGCAATATTTGCTGTTCTGCAGCCTCCACTGGTGATACCCAGGCAAACAGGGTCTGGAGTGGACCTCCAGCAAACTCCAACAGACCTGCAGCTGAGGGATCTGTTAGAAGGAAAACTAACAAACAGAAAGGAATAGCATCAACATCAGCAAAAAGGACATCTACACCAAAACCCCAACTGTAGGTCACCAACATCAAAGACCAAAGGTGGAGAGAAACCAGAGCAGAAAAGCTGAAAATTCTAAAAACCAGAATGCCTCTTCTCCTCCTAAAGGATTGCAGCTCCTTGCCAGCAACGGAACAAAGCTGGATGGAGAATGACTTTGACGAGTTGACAGAAGCAGGCTTCAGAGGTTGGTAATAACAAACTTCTCCGAGCTAAAGGAGCACATTTGAACCCAACGCAAGGAAGCTAAAAACCTTAAAAAAGGGTTAGATGGATGGCTAACTACAATAAACAGTGTAGAGAAGACCTTAAATGACCTGATGGAGCTGAAAACCATGGCAGGAGAACTTTGTGATGCATGCACAAGCTTCAGTAGCTGATTCAATCAAGTGGAAGAAAGTGTATCAGTGATTGAAGATCAAATTAATGAAATAAAGCAAGGAGAAAAAAAAGAGTAAAAAGAAACAAAGCCTCCAAGAAATATGGGACTATGTGAAAAGACCAAATCTATGTCTAATTGGTGTACCTGAAAGTGACGGGGAGAATGAAACCAAGTTGGAAAACACTCTTCAGGATATTATCCAGGAGAACTTCCCCAATCTAGCAAGGCAGGCCAACATTCAAATTCAGGAAATACAGAGACCACCACAAAGATACTCCTCGAGAAGAGCAACCCCAAGACACATAATTGTCAGATTCACCAAGGTTGAAATGAAGGAAAAAATGTTAAGGACAGCCAGAGAGAAAGCTCGGGTTACCCACAAAGGGAAGCCCATCAGACTAACAGTGGATCTCTCTACAGAAACCCTACAAGCCAGAAGAGAGTGGGGGCCAATATTCAATGTTCTTAAAGAAAAGAATTTACAACCCAGAATTTCATATCCAACCAAACTAAGCTTCATAAGTGAAGGAGAAATAAAATCCTTTACGGACAAGCAAATGCTGAGAGATTTTGTCACCACCAGGCCTGCCTTACAAGAGCTCTTGAAGGAAGCACTAAACATGGAAAGGAACAACCAGTACCAGCCACTGCAAAAACATGCCAAATTGTAAAGACCATCGATGCTAGGAAGAAACTATATCAATTAACAGGCAAAATAACCAGCTAACATCATAATGACAGTATCAAATTCACACATAACAATATTAACCTTAAATGTAAATGGACTAAATGCCCCAATTAAAAGACACAGACTGGCAAGTTGGATAAAGAGTCAAGACCCATCAGTGTGCTGTTGGGAGACCCATCTCACGTGCAGAGAAACACATAGGCTCAAAATAAAAGGATGGAGGAAGATCTACCAAGCAAATGGAAAGCAAAAAAAGCAGGGATCGCAATCCTAGTCTCTGATAAAACAGACTTTAAACTAACAAAGATGAAAAGAGACAAAGAAGGCCATTACATAATGGTAAAGGGATCAATTCAACAAGAAGAGCTAACTATCCTAAATATATATGCACCTAATACAGGAGCACCCAGATTCATAAAGCAAGTCCTTAGAGACCTACAAAGACTTAGACTCCCACACAATAATAATGGGAGACTTTAACACCCCACTGTCAATATTAGACATATCAATGAGACAGAAGGTTAACAAGGATATCCAGGACTTGAACTCATCTCTGCACCAATCAGACCTAATAGACATCTACAGAACTCTCCACCCCAAATCAACAGAATATACATTCTTCTCAGCGCCACATAGCACTTATGCCAAAATTGACCACATAATTGGAAGTTAAGCACTCCTCAGCAAATGTAAAAGAACAGAAATCACAACAAACTGTCTCTCAGACCACAGTGCAATCAAATTAGAACTCAGGACAAAAACTCACTCAAAACCGCACAACTACATGGAAACTGAACAACCTGCTCCTGAATGACTACTGGATAAATAACTAAACGAAGGCAGAAATAAAGATGTTCTTTGAAACCAATGAGAACAAACACACAACGTACCAGAATCTCTGGGACACATTTAAAGCAGTGTGTAGAGGGAAATTTATAGCATTAAATGCCCACATGAGAAAGCAGGAAAGATCTAAAATTGACACCCTAACATCACAATGAAAAGAACTAGAGAAGAAAGAGCAAACACATTCAAAAGCTAGCAGAAGGCAAGAAATAACTAAGATCAGAACAGAACTGAAGGAGATAGAGACACAAAAAACCCCCCAAAAAAACAATGAATCCAGGAGCTGGTTTTTTGAAAAGATCAACAAAATTGATAGACCGCTAGCAAGACTGATAAAGAAGAAACGAGAGAAGAATCAAATAGATGCAATAAAAAATGATAAAGGGAATATCACCACTGGTCCCACAGAAATACAAACTACAATCAGAGAATACTATAAACACCTCTACACAAATAAACTAGAAAATCTAGAAGAAATGGATAAATTCCTGGACACATACACGCTTCCCAAGACTGAACCAGGAAGAAGTTGAATCTCTGAATGGACCAATAACAGGCTCTGAAATTGAGGCAATAATTAATAGCCTACCAACCAAAAAAAGTCCAGGATCATATGGATTCACAGCTGAATTCTACCAGAGGTACAAGAAGAGCTGGTATCATTCCTTCTGAAACTATTTCAATCAATAGAAAAAGAGGGAATCCTCCCTAACTCATTTTATGAGGCCAGCATCATCCTGATACCAAAGTCTGGCAGAGACACAACCAAAACAGAGAATTTTAGACCAATATCCTTGATGAACATCGATGTGAAAATCCTCAATAAAATACTGGCAAACTGAATCCAACAGCACATCAAAAAGCTTATCCAACACAATCAAGTTGGCTTCATCCCTGGGATGCAAGGCTGGTTCAAGGTACACAAATCAATAAACATAATCCATCACATAAACAAAACCAATGACAAAAATCACATGATTATCTCAATAGATGCAGAAAAGGCCTTTGACAAAATTCAGCCCTTCATGCTAAAAACTCTCAATAAACTAGGTATTGATGGAACATATCTCCAAATAATAAGAGCTATTTATGATAAATCCACAGCCAATATCATATTGAATGGGTAAAAACTGGAAGTATTCTCTTTGAAAACTGGCAGAAGACAAGGATGCCCTCTCTCACCACTCCTATTCAACATAGTGTTGGAAGTTCTGGCCAGGGCAATCAGGCAAGAGAAAGAAATAAAGGGTATTCAGTTAGGAAAAGAGGAAGTCGAATTGTCCCTGTTTGCACATGACATGATTGTATATTTAGAAAACCCTATTGTCTCAGCCCAAAATCTCCTTAAGCTGATAAGCAACTTCAGCAAAATCTCAGGGTACAAAATCAATGTGCAAAAATTACAAGCATTCCTATACACCAAAACAGAAAGAGAGCAAAAACATGAGTGAAGTCCCATTCACAATTGCTGCAAAGAGAATAAAATACCTAGGAATCCAACTTACAAGGGATGTGAAGGACTTCTTCAAGGAGAACTACAAACCACTGCTCAACGAAATAATGGAGGACACAAACAAATGGAAGAACATTCCATGCTCGTGGACGGGAAGAATCAATGTCGTGAAAATGGCCATACTGCCCAAGGTAATTCATAGATTCAATGCCATCCCCTTCAAGCTACCAATGACTTTCTTCACAGAATTAGAAAAAACTGTAAAGTTCATATGGAACCAAAAAAGAGCCCGCATTGCCAAGACAATCCTAAGCAAAAAGAACAATGCTGGAGGTGTCACACTACCTGACTTCAAACTATACTACAAGGCTACAGTAACCAAAACAGCATGGTACTGGTACCAAAACAGATATATAGACCAATGGAACAGAACAGAGGCCTCAGAAATAACACCACACATGTACAATCATGTGATCTTTGACAAACCTGACAAAAACAAGCAATGGGGAAAGGATTCCCTATTTAATAAATGGTGCTGGGAAAACTGGCTAGGCATATGTAGAAAGCTGAAACTGGATCCATTCCTTACACCTTACACAAAAATTAATTCAAGATGGATTAAAGACTTAAATGTTAGACCTAAAACCATAAAATCCCTAGAAGAAAACCTAGGCAATACCATTCATAAGACAGGCATGGGCGAGGACTTCATGACTAAAACACCAAAAGCAATGGCAACAAAAGCCAAACTTGACAAATGGGATCTAATTAAACTAAAGAGCTTCTGCACAGCAAAAGAAACCACCATCAGAGTGAACAGGCAACATACAGAATGGAAGAACATTTCTGCAATCTACCCATCTGACAAAGGGCTAATATCCAGAATCTACAAAGAACTCAAACAAATTTACAAGAAAAAAACGACCCCATCAAAAAGTGGGCAAAAGATATGAACAGACACTTCTCAAAAGACATTTATGCAGCTAACAGACACATCAACATGATTATCACTGGTCATCAGAGAAATACAAGATGGTCATCAGAGAAATGCAAATCAAAACCACAATGAGATACCATCTCACACCAGTTAGAAGGGTGATCATTAAAAAGTCAGGAAACAACAGTTGCAGGAGAGGATGTGGAGAAATAGGAACACTTTTACACTGTTGGTGGGAGTGTAAATTAGTTCAACCATTGTGGAAGACAGTGTGGTGATTCCTCAAGGATACAGAACCTGAAAGACCATTTGACCCAGCAATTCCATTACTGGGTATATACCCAAAGGATTATAAACCATGCTACTATAAAGACACATGCACACGTATGTTTATTGTGGCACTATTCACAAGAGCAAAGACTTGGAACCAACCAAAATGTCCATCAATGATAGACTGGATTAAGAAAATGTGGCACATATACACCATGGAATATTATGCAGCCATAAAAAAGGATGAGTCCATGTCCTTTGCAGGGACATGGATGAAGCTGGAAACCATCATTCTCAGCAAACTATCACAAGGACATAAAACCAAACACTGCATGTTCTCACTCATAGGTGGGAATTGAACAATGAGAACACTTGGTCACAGGGCAGGGAACATCACACACCAGAGCCTGTCAGGGGGTGGGGGTCTGGGGGAGGATAGCATTAGGAGAAATACCTAATGTAAATGATGAGTTGATGAGTACAGCAAATCAACATGACACATGTATACCTACGTATCAAACCTGCACATTAAGTTCTAGGGTACATGTGCACAAAGTATTAAAAAAAACCACACAGGGTCAAACCGAAAAGATGACCCATGATTAAAAAAAAAAAATGGCTTTGAACTATAGTGCTAAAGTGCTATCTAGAATTCCTAAGCACAGGAAGGCTGTGATGTGTGCCTTACAGAGAAAAATTGTGGTTTGGGACACAAATTAAAAGTAATGTCCAAAACTGCAATTATTTTCCACCAACCTAAATATGTGTGTTTGATAAGCTTTGTTCAGGAAGTTCTAGTGCTGTTAGATGTGAGTTAAATGTTAGAATGAACAATATATGTTAAATAAGATATCTTTAAACAGCAATGCACAAAAAGCGAGGTTATGTATTGATCAGTTAGGGAAAATATGACTAGAAGCTCACAGAAACCTAACCCTGTCTTTCCTCTAGGAGCAATGGTTCAGCATTCATTAATTCAGTGTTTGGGGCAACTTTATAAGCATAAGTGCTACAAATGATAATTGACTATATTTAGTATAAATTTCTACAGAGAAATCATGAATTAAGAACTTAAAGGATGCTTTAGCCCTTTCTTACCTTATGGGAAGATACATGTGGAATGATGTGGATGATACTTTGGGCAGTTTAACTCATATCCAGCCATGTTCCAGTCAACCTTAGTATGTGATACAAAATGAGCTTTATTCCTGCTAATCCAGGGTCTGAAGTTGTATTTTCATTTTTTTTCCTGTCCTGGCAGGTACTCATGCCCGACTGTCTACCAGGCACACAGACTTTGAGGAGAGGGAGTATGTCGTCTTGATCCGCATCAATGATGGGGGTCGGCCACCCTTGGAAGGCATTGTTTCTTTACCAGGTAGATATTCTGCTATAGGCAACTCAGGCTAGTATCTGTCACCATGGGCTGTTTGAGGAGATTCTTGTCTTTGATATGGGATTCTGCAACTATTCACTTGAGAATTTATCCTACCAAATACTGTCCTGCTTTTCAGTTACATTCTGCAGTTGTGTGGAAGGAAGTTGTTTCCGGCCAGCAGGTCATCAGACTGGGATACCCACTGTGGGCATGGCAGTTGGTATACTGCTGACCACCCTTCTGGTGATTGGTGAGTGTAATTTCTTAATTCAAAGAGTCTTATCCTGGGCCTCAGAACTGTGAGCTCATCTCAGGGCCTGTCTTCCTGGACTGGTCTGGTGGCTGCTCAAATGGCAACCCAGGCAATAGCCCAGAAGGTAGATCACCAGCAAATTACATCAGACTTTCTTGATTGGAGTTACAGCTTTAGTACCACCCTCTGTCTCTATTGCCTTATTAGTTTAGAAATATAAGGGGCTTTATGGTCATCAACTGTCATATATTATGCCTAGTTACAAAGCTTTTGTGATAAAGAGGGAAGAAATGCAGTAGCTGCGCCATGTGTCAGGCACTGTGCTTGATGTGGGGGAAAGAGTGACATACACAGATCCTACACCAGAGTTTATGGTCTCACCTGCCATTGTTGTTACAGGCAGAAGTTAGCCTTCCAGTGGCGATGCTGAGACACCTGAAATGTATAGTGCAGAACTTCCCTATGCATAGAACCCTGATTCTTTACTACCCAGAATAACCCATTGCATCATGACCACAGCCTCTGCCATAGCCCCTAGCTTGGCTAGACAGTACAGTCCCCTGATCTAGCTGTCTTTTTCTTTTTTGCAAACAACTCAGTGCCTATTCCAAGTGTTTCCTTACCCAAAATGCTTGAGAGCAGAAGTGTTTCAGATTTTGGGTTTTTTCCAGATTTTTGAACATTTGCAAATACATGATGAGATATCTTGGGGATGAGACCCAAGTCTCAACACAAAATTCACGTGATTCATAAACATTTTATACACATAGTCTGAAGGTATTTCATACAATATTTTAAATAATATTGTGTATGAAACAAAGTTTTGCCTGCAACCTGTCACATGAGGTCAGGTGTAGAATTTTATGCTTGTGACATCAAGTTGGTACCCCAAAAGTTTCAGATTTGAGATTTTCAGATTAAGGATACTCAACCTATATAGTAATTGCCCTCTTTCAACTGTTGTCCCCACCACAAGTTAAACATTAGGAATAGATACTTCATTATTTCATGTGTACCTGAGTGAAGGGGTTTATGGTTTCATATCCTTTTTCTTTTAAAAGAAGGACTAGGATTATTCTAAGTATTATTGATTGTTCTCTCAGCATCTGGTCTTTTCTCCCATGATCCAGTGTGTCACATTGGACTCTGATTCATGCATCTAAAGGGGGTCTCACTTCTTTATACCCTTCAGTCTGGACTCCCTATGGCATGGGAGGGCCTTCATGTCATGGCCACTTCCCATCCTAATGTGTGCATGGTGATCATCATTCCTCCCTGAGAACCACTATCTACTGCACACTTTTCATGGTAATTGAGCTGTCTTTTTGAGGTCCCACTCACTTACATAGGTCCCTTCTGCCGCTGTGCCTTTTCTTATTCTATTTGCCCTCCCACCTTGAAAGGATTTTTGAATTTACAAATCAGATAGCAATTTTCTTAACATATCAATTTAATTCCATAATCTTACCACAAGTTAAAGACTGCTTGAGTTTGGGAACATCCAGAAATAGAAGTAATAGGATTTTACAGTTTCATGACCTTATTTTCAAGATAGGGTTGGAATTATAAGTTTCTGAGCATCCAGTCTTTTCTGCCATGATTCCTCCTATAAACTTACTAGCAGGTTAATTTCCTTAAAACAACTCCTTCTTCGTAGTGGACTCTGACAGTACACAATCAGTGCTGAGCTGCACAGTGTAATTTTGATGTATCAGGTGGGAGAAACCAAGAAGGTTAAGTAGTCTACCCAGGGTCCCACAACAACGTAGGCAGGATCCAGGAGGAAGGCGCCCAAGGAAATGCGATAGTTGGTATGGACACGATGAAAATCAGCTTCAGGGAGGTGAACAGGTCAGAGAACAGCTTTCTAGTTGTGCTAATTGGATTGTTTTCTCTAGGAAAGGGGAAGAATAGAATCAATATTAAGTATATATAAAGTTCAGGAACTTTGTCAGGTGCTTATACACTCTATAGTGTGGGACATATACACTCCATAGTGTGGAACATTAGGTCCTATATTCTTACAGCGAGATCCAGCGAGAGCCACCAAGTCAGCTATGATTTGGGACTTGATACATACATACAACAGGATAAATGATAAGCTCATTTCTCCAAGAAGGCCAACGACTAGAGTCCCTTATTCACTAGGACAGTGAAATTTTGTTGAACCACATACAAAAATGAAGTTGAGTCATTTTTTTCCTACCATAATACTACTTTATAACTGAATGTGACAGTACATTTTAAAAGGTCCCATTTATTTGACCCTGGGTTTTTTCTTTTAGGTATAATTTTAGCAGTTGTGTTTATCCGCATAAAGAAGGATAAAGGCAAAGATAATGTTGAAAGTGCTCAAGCATCTGAAGTCAAACCTCTGAGAAGCTGAATTTGAAAAGGAATGTTTGAATTTATATAGCAAGTGCTATTTCAGCAACAACCATCTCATCCTATTACTTTTCATCTAACATGTGCATTATAATTTTTTAAACAGATATTCCCTCTTGTCCTTTAATATTTGCTAAATATTTCTTTTTTGAGGTGGAGTCTTGCTCTGTCGCCCAGGCTGGAGTACAGTGGTGCGATCCCAGCTCACTGCAACCTCCGCCTCCTGGGTTCATGTGATCATCCTGCCTCAGCTTCCTAAGTAGCTGGGCTTACAGGCACCCACCACCATGCCCAGCTAATTTTTGTACTTTTAATAGAGACGGGGTTTTGCCATTTGGCCAGGCTGGTCTTGAACTCCTGACCTCAAGTGATCTGCCTGCCTTGGTCTCCCAATACAGGCATGAACCACTGCACCCACCTACTTAGATATTTCATGTGCTATAGACATTAGAGATATTTTTCATTTTCCCATGACATTTTTCCTCTCTGCAAATGGCTTAGCTACTTGTGTTTTTCCCTTTTGGGGCAAGACAGACTCATTAAATATTCTGTACATTTTTTTCTTTATCAAGGAGATATATCAGTGTTGTCTCATAGAACTGCCTGGATTCCATTTATGTTTTTTCTGATTCCATCCTGTGTCCCCTTCATCCTTGACTCCTTTGGTATTTCACTGAATTTCAAACATTTGTCAGAGAAGAAAAAAGTGAGGACTCAGGAAAAATAAATAAATAAAAGAACAGCCTTTGCCCTTAGTATTAACAGAAATGTTTCTGTGTCATTAACCATCTTTAACCAATGTGACATGTTGCTCTTTGGCTGAAATTCTTCAACTTGGAGATGACACAGACCCACAGAAGGTGTTCAAACACAACCTACTCTGCAAACCTTGGTAAAGGAACCAGTCAGCTGGCCAGATTTCCTCACTACCTGCCATGCATACATGCTGCGCATGTTTTCTTTATTTGTATGTTAGTAAAGTTTTGGTTATTATATATTTAACATGTGGAAGAAAACAAGACATGAAAAGAGTGGTGACAAATCAAGAATAAACATTGGTTGTAGTCAGTTTTGTTTGTTGATCCGCTCTGCCTCTGTTTTTATTTGTGGAGGGGAAGGACAGAATAACAATTGTTATTTTTCATGTATAAAAATTGCCTCCCCAGCAGCCCCAGTCAGGGGCTTATAGATAAAACTCCCATCTCCCTGGACAGAGCACTTGGGGGAAGGGGTGGCTGTGGGCGCAGCTTCAGCAGACTTAAATGTTCCTGCTTGCTGGCTCCGAAGACAGCAGCTAATCCTGACAATGAGGATTCTCCCAGCACAGCACTCGAACTCTGCTAAGGGACAGACTGCCTACTCAAGTAGGTCCCTGACCCCAGTGCCTCCAGCCTGGGAGATGCCTCATGCAGGAGAGCTCTGGCTGGCATCAGGCCAGTGCCCCTCTGGGACAAAGCTTCCAGAGAGAGGAGCTGCAGCAATCTCTGCTGTTCTGCAGTCTCTGCTGGTGGTACCCAGGCAAACAGGGTCTGGAGTGGACCTCCAGCAAAGTCCAGCAGACCTGCAAAAGACAGGCCTCACTGTTAGAAGAAAAACTAGAAAATAGAAAGCAATAACATCAACAAAAGGGACCCCCACATAAAAACCCCATCCAAAGGTCATCAGCCTCAAAGACCAAAGGTAGATAAATCTATGAAGATGAGGAAAAACCAGCACAAAAATGCTGAAAATTCCAAAAACAAGAATGACTCTTCTCCTCCAAATGATCACAACTCGTCTTCAGCAAAGGAACAAAACTGGATGGAGAATGAGTTTGACAAATTGACAGAAGTCAGCTTCAGAAGGTGGGTAATAACAAACTCCTGTGACCTAAAGGAACATGTTCTAGCCCAATGCAGGGAAGCTAAGAACCTTAATAAAAGGTTACAGAAACTGCTAACTAGAATAACCAGTTTAGAGAAGAACATGAACGACCTGATGCAGCTGAAAAACACAGCATGAAAACTTCGTGAAGCATACGCAAGTATCAATAGCCGAATCAATCAAGTGGAAGAAAGGGTATCAGAGACTGAAGATAAAGTGAGAAGATAAGATTACAGAAAAATGAATGAAAAGGAACAAAGCCTCCAAGATATATGGGACGATGTGAAAAGACTAAACCTATGATTGATTGGTGTACCTGAAAGTGACAGGGAGAATGGAACCAAGTTAGAAAACACACTTCAGGATATTAGCACAGAGAAATTCCCCAACCTAGCAAGACCTATCCGAAAGACAACATTCCAATTCAGGAAACACAGAGAACACTACTAAGATACTACTCAAGAAGAGCAATCTCAAGACACATAATCATCAGATTTTCCAAGGTTGAAATGAAGGAAAAAATGTTAAGGGCAGCCAGAGAGAAAGGTCAGGTTACCTACAAAGGGAAGCCCATCAGACTAACAGTGGATCTCTCTGCAGAAACCCTACAAGCTAGAAGAAAGTGGGGCCAATATTCAACGTTCTTAAAGAATTTTCAATCCAGAATTTCATATCCAGCCAAACTAAGCTTCATAAGCGAAGGACAAATAAAATCCTTTACAGAGAAGCAAATGCTTAGGGATTTTGTTACCACCAGGCTTGCCTTACAAGAGCTCCTGAAAGAAGCACTAAATACGGGAAGGAAAAACTGACACCAGCCACTGCAAAAACACACCAAAATATAAAGACCAATGACACTATGAAGAACCTGCATCAACTAATGTGCAAAATAACCAGCTAGCATCATGGTGACAGGATCAAATTCACACATAACAATATTAAGCTTAAATGTAAATGGGCTAAATGCTCCATTAAAAGACACAGCCCGGCAAAGTGGATAAAGAGTCAAGACCCATCAGTGTACTGTATTCAGGAGACCCATCTCACATGCAAAGACACGAATAGGCTCAAAAAAAAAAAAAGGGATAGAGGAATATTTACCAAGCAAATGGAAAGAAAAAAAAAGCAGGGGTTGCAATCCTAGTCTCTGATAAAACAGACTTTAACAAAGATCAAAAAAGACAAAGAAGGGCATTACCTAATGGTAAAGGGATTAATGCAACGAGAAGAGCTAACTATCCTAAATATATATACACCCAATACAGGAGCACCGGATTCATAAAACAAGTTCTTAGAGACCTATAAAGAGACAGTGGGAGACTTTAACACCTCACTGTCAATATTAGATCAATGAGACAGAAAATTAACAAGGATATTCAAGACTTGAACTCAGCTCTGGACCAAGAGGACCTAATAGACATCTATAGAACTCTCCACCTCAAATCAATTTTAACTTAACCCCACATCAATATTAGACAGATCAACGAGACAGAAAATTGACAAGGATATTCAAGACTTGAACTCAGCTCTGGAACAAGCAGACATAAGAGACAACTACAGAACTCTCCACAACTACAGAACTCTCCACCCCAAATCAACAGAATACACATCCTTCTCAGCAACACATAGCATTTATTCTAAAATTGACCACAAAATTGGAAGTAAAACACTCCTCAGCAAATGCAAAAGAATGGAAATCACAACAAACTGTCTCCGAGACCACAGTGCAATCAAATTAGAACTCAGGATTAAGAAACTCACTCAAAACCTCACAACTACATGGAAACTGAACAACTTGCTCCTGAATGACTGACTGCAGGGTAAATAATGAAATGAAGGCAGAAATAAAGATGTTCTTTGAAACCAATGAGAACAAAGACACGATGTACCAGAATCTCTAGGACACATTTAAAGCAGTGTGTAGAGGGAAATTTATAGCACTAAATGCCCGCATGAGAAAGCAGGAAAGATCTAAAATTGATACCCTAATATCACGATTAAAAGAACTACAGAAGAGCAAACAAATTCAAAAGCTAAGAGAAGACAAGAAATAACTAAGATCAGAGCAGAACTGAAGGAGACAGAGACATGAAAAACCCTTCAAAAAAAAAAAAAAAATCAATGAATCCAGGAGCTGGTTCTTTGAAAAGATTAACAAAATAGACCGCTAGCAGACTAATAAGAAAGAGAAGAATCAAATAGACACAATAAAAAATGATAAAGGGGATATCACCACTGATCCTACAGAAATACAAACTACAATCAGAGAATACTATAAACACCTCTACACAGATAAACTAGAAAATCTAGAAGAAATGGATAAATTCCTGGACACATAACACCCTCCCATGACTAAACCAGGAAGAAGTTGAATCCCTGAATAGACCAATAACAAGTTCTGAAATTGAGGCGGTAATTAATAGCCTACCAACCAAAAAAAGCCCAGGATCAGACTGTTTCACAGCCAAATTCTATCAGAGGTACAAAGAGGAGCTGGTGCCATTCCTTTTGAAACTATTCCAAACAACAGAAAAAGATGGAATCCTCCCTAACTCATTTTATGAGGCAAGCATCATCCTGCTACCAAAACCTGGCAGAGACACAACAAAAGAAAGTTTCAGGCCAATATCCCTGATGAACTTTGATGTGAAAATCCTCAATAAAATACTGGCAAACCAAATCCAGCAGCACATCAAAAAGCTTATCCATCACAATCAAGTCGGCTTCATCTGTGGAGTGCAAGTCTGGCTCAACATATATAAATCAATAAACATAATCCATCACATAAGCAAAACCAATGACAAAAACCACAGGATTATCTCAATAGATGCAGAAAAGGCCTTCGATAAAATTCAACATCCCTTCATGCTAAAAACTCTCAATAAACTAGGGATTGGTGAAACATCTCAAAATAATAAGAGCTATTTATTGATAAACCCATAGCCAATATTATACTGAATGGGCACAAACTGAAAGCATTCCCTTGAAAACTGGCACAAGACAAGGCTGCCCTCTCTCACCACTCCAATTCAACATAGTATTGGAAGTTCTCTGTCCAGGGCAATCAGGCAAGAGAAAGAAATAAAGGGTATTCAAATAGGAAGAGAGGAAGTCAAATTGTCTCTATTTACATATGACATGATTGTGTATTTAGAAAACCCATCGACTAAGCCCAAAAACTCCTTCAGCTGATAAGCAACTTCAGCAAAGTCTCAGGATACAAAATCAGTTGGCAAAAATCACAAGCATTCCTATACACCAATTATAGACAAGCAGAGAGCCAAAACATGAGTGAAGTCCCATTCACAATTGCTACAATGAATAAAATACCTAGGAATACAACTTACAAGGGACATGAAGGACCTCTTCAGGGAGAACTACAAACCACTGCTCAAGGAAATAAGAGGACACAAACAAATGGAAAAATATTCCATGCTCATGGATAGGAAGAATCAATATTGTGAAAATGGCCATACTGCCCAAAGTAATTTACAGATTCAACGCTATTCCCATCAAGCTACCATTGACTTTCTTCACAGAATTAGAAAAAACTACTTTAAATTTCATATGGAACCAAAAAAGAGCCCGTATAGCCAAGACAATCCTAACCAAAAAGAACAAAGCTGGAGGCCTCATGCTATCTGACTTCAAACTGTGCTACAAGGCTACAGTAACCAAAACAGCATGGTACTGGTACTAAAACAGATATATAGACCAATGGAACAGAACAGAGGCCTCAGAAATACCACCACACATCTACAACTATCTGATCTTTGACAAACCTGACAAAAACAAGCCATGGAGAAAGGATTCCCTATTTAATAAATGGTGCTGGGAAAACTAGCCATATGCAGAAAACAGAAACTGGATCCCTTCCTTACACCTTATACAAAAATTAACTCAAGGTGGATTAAAGACTTAAATGTATAACCTTAAACCATAAAATCTCTAGAAGAAAACTTATGCAATACCATTTAGGACATAGGCATGGGCAAAGACTTCATGACTAAAACACCAAAAGCAATTGCAACAAAAGCCAAAATTGACAAATGGGATCTAATTAAACTAAAGAGCTTCTGCATAGAAAAAACAAAAACAAAAAAACCCAACAAAAACAACAACAACAAAAACTGTCAGAGTAAGCAGGCAATCTACAGAATGGGAGAAAATTTTTGCAAGCTACCCATCTGACAAAGGTCTAATATCCAGAATCTACAAGGAACTTATATTTACAAGAAAAAACCAACTCCATCAAAAAGTGGGCAAAGGATATGAAGAGACACTTCTCAGAAGAAGACATTTATGCAGCCAACAAACATATGAAAAAAAGCTTATCTTACTGGTCATTAGAGAAATGCAAATCAAAACCACAATGAGGTAACATCTAATGGCAGTTAGAATGGCAATCATTAAAAACTCAGGAAACAACAGATGCTGGAGAAGATGTGGAGAAATAGGAACACTTTTACACTGTTAGTGGGAGTGTAAATTAGTTCAACCATTATGTAAGACAGTGTGGCGATTCCTCAAGGATCTAGAACCAGAAATACCATTTCACCCAGCAATCCCATTACTGGGTATATACCCAAAGGATTATAAATCATTCTACTACAAAGACACATGCACACGTATATTTATTGCAGCACTATTTACAATAGTGAAGACTTGGAAGCAACCCAAATGCCCATCAATGATAGACTGGATAAAGAAAATGTGGCACATATACACCATGGAATACTATGCAGCCATAAAAAAGGATGAGTTCATGTCCTTTGCAGGGACATGGATGAAGCTGGAAGATATCATTCTCAGCAAACTAGCACAGGAACGGGAAACCAAACACTGCACGTTCTCACTCATAAGTGGGAGTTTAACAATGAGAACACATGGACAAGCAGGGGGAACATCACACACCGGGGCCTGTTGGGGTAGGAGGCAAGGGGAGGAAAGCATTAGGACCAATACCTAATGCATGTGGGGTTTAAAACCTAGATAATGGGTTGATGGGTGCAGCCAACCACAATGGCCCATGTATGCCTATGTAACAAACCTGCACTTTCTGCATGTGTATCCCAGATCTTAAAGTAAAATAAAAAAATTAATTTAAAAATTGCCTCCCATGGAGAATTAGCCCAAGAGAAGGAGTCTGTAAAAAAATAAATTCACCCCTCACATGATCATGGATTGAACTGTTTCAGGTAGGTATATCAGGAATTTTTAAATTTTAAATAAGAAGCTTGGTGATTTGAAAGCATTTCTAGGCATGGAACTGTTGTCTGGCTCCTGATGTGAGCCTTGGGAGCATTCAACATTACATGACCTCTCAAATTTTAACCAGGAATAACTCAACTGTGGAAGGTTGCTCATAGAATGGCTGTTGAAGCAGGCCATGGGGTTGGGTTTTTCATACATAATCTTTGTGGTCATCTATTATATTTTTTAGAAGCAAAAAGACGAAATACCCAAACTGTTTTTAAGACTTCCGTATTGCTTTCTTGTATAAGATCACAGGATCCTTAGGGTGTCGCTTCCCCAGCTGGAAACCTCTGTGGCTGGCGGCACCTCTGCTTGGGTTTTGCTTGCACCTTTGGGCTTGTTCCACCCACTCGGCCCAGCAGGCTGGGCTTGGCTTGTGCTATGGGCCCAGATCCCACACCTGCCAAGAACGAGCCAGGCAGAGAGAGGCGAGGGGTGTATGAGTGAGCGATCGTGGGGTCTGGCCACTGTGCACCGCCAGGCACACCGGCACAGACACCGGCTCTATGCAAGGCTGCAGCTGGACCAGATGTACCACAATTCTGCTGTGGACATCAGCGTCTGGACAAGGAATGCGATGGTGCCTGAAAGCTTGGAGATGCCAGGGACTACAGAGCCCCGAAGAGGGTATTACAGCGTGCCACAGCCCTGGCTCAGCCCCGAAGTCTGGCCTCCCAGAAGGGCCGCAGCTCTTCTCGTCGTCACCCACAAAGTGGCCAACAGGGGGAGTGTTTCAGCCCTGTTTGTGTTACAGCTTTTTCAGTCCTGCCATTTGGTGGGTCCTGAGTTCTTGTCCTGCATCCAGGAGGAATGAGGTATGCAGACAACTAGAGGCTGAGCAAGGCAAGAGAGGAGCTTCACTGAGTGACAGAACAGCTCTCGGGGGACCTGAAGTGCATAGCTACCTTCTCCAGCAGGTCTTCCCGGTGAGGGTGTGAGTCTGACTGAGTGTGGGGGTTTTCATGTACGCAGAATGGAGGAAGTGCATGCTGATTGGTCCATGGGTAGCCATGGGCGGGCCTGGAAAAAGAACCATCCGATTGGCTGAACTGTCATCAATGACGCTCTCACTCCAGGCGGTGGACTTCACCTGGAACTGACAGCCCGCTCCCCAGGCTTCAGGCTGTCCCCTACCTGAAGGTGGGGGTTTCACAGAGGACCTGCTCTACCTTGCCTAGGAACTCCTCTGCCTTTAACACGTCCACTCGCCTAGGCTGTCTGCACTGAGAGGTGCCTGCTGGCCTGTGCCAAGCCGCCCTCAGCACCCTCGCCATTGGGCAGCCTCCCTCTGGTGCTTGTTGGTGCCCCAAGTCCGGAGGGGGCCGAGGCAGCAGGGGGCTGGTATGTCAGCACTCCCCTGAGCTCATGCACACCCGGCTGGGTTGCAACAGTGCCCGGGCTTGGCCACAACTTTGCTCCACCCTGGGGCAGGCATTGGGAGTGGGGAGAGGTCAGGGAGCAGGAGCAGGCACTTTCAAGCCTGTGGAGGCAGAGGGCTTTTTGGGCCTCCAGGAACGTGCAGGGACCACAGCAGCTGTGCCCAGGAGCTAAGGGTTCCCACCCAGCCAGCTCGGTGGGGGGCGGGACTCCCGCCTGTGCAGCCCCGGCTGTGTCTCCCCAACTGCAGCTGGCCTCCCTGCAGCGGCCGCTCCAGAAGGGCCGCCAACACCGTCAATATTATACTGTGTTTCAAACGATTTGACCTCTTTCCACCTGGAAATGGGTAAGGTTCTCTCCTGTCTGACCTCAAAAGACAAAACCAAACCAAACCAAACCAAACAAAAGCACAAGAGCACCAAAAGCAAATTCACTTCACAAATTATACTCCAAGCACTGAGGAATAGTACAACTTTTTAAGCAGCTCTGTAGGTTTTTTACTTGTAAGTTTTTAGGTGATGAGTGATGTGATGTTCAGGTCACTTAAAATTGCATTATTGCTTGCCCTGCTTATTTTCAGGAAATCATATCATTACTAAAAGATACCATTACTCTCCTGCTTCAACACCATATTATTCTCTGGACCAACTGGTGTCATGCAATAGTACACTGATCACACACAAATTTTTCATCAGATCATTGATTCGTATTCATATTGCTTGTGCTATTTCTTTCCTGGGTGGGTCCTTTCCCTCAACCCTCTCATCTTTCCATGACCAGCTCCAGCCCATTCTTAAAGACCAGTTTAAATACTGGTCCCTCTGGGAAGCCTTCTGACTTCTTACAGGACACCAGGCCACATCTAAACTTCCACATTGTAGTGAGGCCAGTGGTTTCCCTGGCCAGGCTCTATTCCCTCTTGTAGTAAGAATAGTTGGATCTCACAATGGGAAATGGCTCCCCCAGTTCCCATCCAGTCTATATCATTTGAATAGAGCCAACTCCCCATTTTTCTCCATCCCCTCAGCTCTAGAGTTGGGCACTTTATCTCAGCAAGATTCACTTGGAGAATTTTAGTTGGAACTCTTAGAAGATTAAAGTATTCCAGTTACCATAAGAGGTAAGTCTTCCCCAGAATGAGGACTACAGAAAATCAAGAAAGGAGAAAATCTTGAAGCTGTTGAATACTTGGATCCAGCTGTTCTGAAGCACGGCCTTGCCCTAGACTTTTCCATCCCATGAGCAAAACATTTTTTTTTTTTTATTTAAAACATGATTTTTTGCCCCTTGCAACCAAAAAGGTGGAGATTGACAGTTTGCATATGGCCCTTCTCCTAGTCTACCATTAGTGCCTGTTTGATTTCCCCACATAGGCTGAGACTTTTTAGAATCTCTCTCAATGCCACTGTGTGAGCCCAAGTCCTGGCTCGTAGTGCTTCCTCCATAATTTTTTGAAGAAGGAATAAATGAAATAGCTGATTCACTTTGGCCACTTAAATGACAACAGCTAAAGTGCCACCCATTTGACAAAGTCTGAACTAAAGAAAACAACTGTCATCCTTTGTGTTCACCTACAGTATACTCAAAGACCCCTTCATCCCCCACCTCACCACACTCCTTTTCTCTACCTGCAAACCCTGATGCTCCATTCAAATATCCTCAGAGCAGGCCGTAGCGGTGAATGAGGCCTGTGAATGGCAAAGCTCTTGATAATTTCTAGATGATTAAGCAATGATTGTGAGACCGAGAGGTCTCAGGGGTAGGTGGGGATAGAGTTGGAGGGTCTTGTGAGCAGTTATGTAGAAAGTCTTGGGGGCTTCTATGGAGCAGTAAATTTAAGAGTGGAGATATCAAGGTATTGATCCATGGTATAGCTAATTCACAAGCAGAAAGCAGAGATTACCTCAAGTATTTCATGCACACAGGGATTGATTCACTTCCAGGATTCTCTACAGTGCCATATTCATCATGAGAGCTTGGTAAACATGGAAAAAATACAATAGCTTACAGTATCAACTTTAAAAACCATTGTAACCATTTCAAGTGTACAGTTGAGTGGCATTAAGTACATTCACAGTGCTATGCAACCATCACCACTATCGGCTCCAGAACTTCATCCTTCCAAATGAAACTCTGTACCCATTAAACAATAACTCCACCCAGCAACACTATTGTAACTTTGTCTCTATAAATTTGACTATTCCAAGTATCTCATATAAATGGAATCATATTTGTCCACAATGGCAACATTTGAAAACAAGTTTTAAAATAGTAATCAAGAGAGAAAGAGAAAGTAGCATTCAAACCTAGAAAAAGCTGCCTCATGAGACTGTCTCAAGATTAATGCTATTTTTTATTTTTTGTGCATTCATATGTGTCAGACATATTGTATACACATAAATGCACATTTTGTACCTGTGAAGATATATCCACATAATATAGACACAATACACTTGTCCTCCCCAAACACCACACACACACTCAGTGCTCCCAGGTTTCTCCTTACAGAAGTCTGTCTTGTTCTGGCTGAGCCCCAAGGAGCAGTCAGCTGTTGGATGACCAGTTGTCTAGTACAGGGGTTCTTGATGAATGTATGTTAGAATCACCTGGAGGAGCTTTTAAAAAATATGCATTCCAGGGCTCCACCCTCAAATCAACATCTCCAGGCATGGGGCCTTAGCCTTAGTATTTTTTTAAAACTCCCCTGGTAGTTGCACTATGCAACCATGGCTGAGAACCCTTGTTCCAGACAATTCTTGGAAGACCAAGTTAGTACCAGGCTGGTGTGGAATATGATTCTTTTTAGTGTCTAAGGACTGAATTATGTCCCCTGCAAAATTCATATGTTGAAGCCCTAACCCCCAACGTGACTATATTTGGAAATAGGGCTTTAGGAGGTAAGGTTAAATGAGGTCTTCAGGGTGGGGCCCTAATCTGAGAGGACTTGTGTCCTTAGAAGTAAAGACAGGCCAGGTACAGTGGTTCACACCTCTAATCCTAGCATTTTGGGTGGCTAAGGTAGGCAGATTGGTTAGTTCTAGACCAGGCTGGGTGACATGGCAAAACCCCATCTCTACAAAAAAAAATTACAAAAATTAGCTGGGATGGTGGTGCATGCCTGTGGTCTCAGCTACTTGGGAGGCTGAGGTGGGAGGATCACCTGAGCCTGGGAAGTTGAGGCTGCAGTGAGCTGTGATCTCACCACTGCACTCCAGCCTGGGCAACAGAGTTAGACCCTGCCTCAAAAAAAAAGTAGATCGACATGAGAGCTTACTCACTCTCTTTCCACACGTGCAGAGGAGCAGCCACACAGGTACACAGTGAAGAAACCATCTGCAAGCCAGGAAGAGAGGCCTTCCAGAAAGGCCTTTTCAGATCAAGGCCTGACGGACCTTGATCTAGGACTTCTAGCCTTAGAATTAAGATAATTAAACATCTTGTTTAAGCCGCCCAGTCTATGGTATTTTGTTATGGTGGCCTGAGCTGACTGACACAGAATCTGAATCAGGATCCTCCTTCAGAACAACATCAGCTTCCCAATGCCCTCAACCTCTTGGGCACTTTTAACCCTAACCGGTCCTGCCCAGGCCTTTCTGATGCCCACTCGGACTGTGACCTGGAACTCAGGGAAGAGTCCTCAGCCCACAGAGATCCTTCAACTAAGAGCGGCCTGGGTCACTCTGTCACCACGGCAGAACCTTGAGAACCCCAACCCTGAAGCATGAAGAAGCTGGTTCTTGCCTGCAGGAGAGCAGCCTTCCTTTGCAGACCAGAGCTGAGCAATGAGCAGCAGTGCTTCACTTTCACCATAGATACAGCTCTCAAAAATACACATTAGTGTCAAGTGATTCTTTTGAGTATGTGCTTGGAAAGATGACTTAGATAACATTGACAATGAAAAAACAATATTTTTATAATACAATTAACTCTAATTTTATTGACTTTTTTCTTGTTTTTTTTTTTGTCTGCCTTGAATGTCAACCATTTTACTGACTTTCCAAGTTTGTATGTTTACTTACCAGCATGATGCAAGCTCCATTCAACATCTCAAAACGATTTCCTGTATCTGCTATGTATGAGTCATTTACAAGCCATCTTGGCCCATAAAACAAGGAGGATGGGCTACTGAGATGGTGGGCTACTGAAATGGTGGGCTACTGAGATGGTGGGCTACTGAGATGGTAGGCAATTCTAAAGGGCAAGGGGCTGCCCTGGAATCCAGGGATAATTATGTTGACGGCAACAGCAAAGTCATGCTTGCGGCTTCCATGTGTGGTCTCCAAATCGTCCTTGGTTTCTTTGGACAGAAATCAAAGCATCTTTTTTCACATGTTCCTCATCCTGGGCAGGGAGGCAGGAAGGTTGAAGAAAGGAGGAGTGGGCTACAGAAGCAAAAGTTCATCTGACTGAGGGAAAGCACATCCATTTTTTCCATTGCAACATTTGGGCAGATGTGCAAGTCTGGGATTTGAAGGCTACATTAGGAAGAGGAGGAGGGTGTGCAAGTGGGAGGTGGGAATAAAAATAGCACGTGTTTATCCAGCAATTCTAGTTCCTCTTTTGAATTAAACACAGGACTGAAAGGAAATGGAATATATTTTTGGTAGCAGAAGACAAATTGGACCTCTCTGGCTCCCGGCCAAGGAAAAATCCCAAAGGCAGAATTTCCCAGGGCTCTGTTCAGTCACAACCAAAGTCAGTCATGGCTTGGGTCATGCAGAACACAAAACCAGGGAAAGGGTCTTGACACGGACAGGTCAGCTGTGGGGCATGGGGGGAAAGGCCCCAGCTGAGGGTTTCCCACTGAGGCCTCTTTCAGTGGTATCTCCGGCAGCCTTCCTGGGGCCTACGAGGAGGGGGGCAAGGATTTGTTTATTGATAATATTATCTATTATCAATAATAATAGATAATATGCAGCATTAACAATGTGCCAGGCACTATTCTAATGCTTTACAATCTATTTTGTCACCGAATCCTTGCAACAACTATGAGACAATTGTTATGTCTATTGTTCACATGAGAAGCTGCCACAGAGAAAAGTTATGTAACTTGCTCAAGGCCACATGCCAAATAAGTGACCCCAGAAATCTGACTCCAAAGCCCATGCCCAAAGTTAATGGCATTTCACCTAACCTAAGGTGTCATCTATTGTAAGATGTATCTTTACTTTATGTGATACTGGGACAAAAAAGAACACTGTCAATTAACTTCAACATGCCATTATTGGTAAGACCATCCTCAATTTCAGAGAGATTAAAATGTAAAAAAAAAAAGTGGATTGATAGTTATTACAAAAAGGTACCATGCCTGTTCTCAAAGACTTGGCAGTTGAGTAGGAGAGACAGGCTTATGGCATTGCCATGTTATGTGGTAAGCATCAAGTGTCTCCCAAGAGAAGTGCACAAATTACTGCAGGGGCAGAGAGAGGAGCAAATCACTGCTGCCTGAGGTTACCTGGGAACCCTCACGGAGGAAGTGGCATCCAACTGAGCCTTACAGTTTCTCCAAAGAGAGAAGGGAGGGGTGGAATTGGGACATTTTGAGTATCTTAGGTGCCTTGGTTGATTATGCTAATGTTAATAATATAACAGTAGCTAACAACTTACTGAGTGTTAACCACATGCCGGGCACTGTGTTAAGGGGCTTTTTGTGTATCGCCCCATTTAATCCTCATAGAAACCTTGAGAAGACCCCCCATGAGATCCGTTTTACAGGAGAGAGGCTTGAGGCTCAGAAGATTAGCTGATTTACCCCAGCACACAGCTGGCGGATGATGGAGCCAGGACGAGAATTTCCAGTAGCATGGCTCTCCAGTCTCAGCTGTCAACCATGTGGCTGGGCCACCTCTCAGAAGGGAGGTTCGGGACAAGTCATGCTCTCCAAAGTCATTCTTGTCCACTGAGCACTTCGTTTTCTGGGAGAAGGCTGAGAGGGGTATATATGGCCAAACACAAGGATTGAGAGAGACCTTTGGGAGTCCCAACTCATGCTGAAGTCAGGTTGGGGAGGACTGACGGTCAGGGAGGTTCTGAAAGTGTTGGTGCAAGACTGGGGCCTCTGAGTCATTTCACCTGCCAAGTATTTGCTGAAAATTCACTCTGAGCGAAGGTCTGTGCTGGGCACCAAGGGGGTTATTGGTGGAAGTTGTACACTAGGCAACAAGTGCTGAGTGAAGTATAACACTGGCAGGCCTGAGGGATCTGGCCCCCTCTCTTCCTGCTGGGCCTCATCTCCTGCCTCCTCCCCTGATAAGCTCTTGGCCTGGCCATCTGCTGCTTCCTTGTGAAGGTCAACCTCCTTCCACTTCTGTTCCTTTACCTGTGCCTGTTTGGAATATTCTCCTACCCTCAGCTCCTTTTTCATGGCTGGCTTCTTCTCTTGCTTTGGGTCTCAGTGTAACTGTTGCCTCCTCTGAGAAGTTCTGCCTCCTCTGAGAAGTTCTGAGAATTTTCCATCATAGCACCACGTTCATTTCCTCCCTAGAACTTTTCATAATGTGTAGTTATGTGTTTTATTGGTTTGCATCTTCAGGGCAGGGACTTTGAAGATGTACCCTGACAGTGGGATTGCTACATCCAGCAGTGAGCATGCTGCCTGCCATGTCGTAGGTGCTTCATATTTGAATGAACAAACAGCTTTGCTTAGAATTAATGAGTCAAGATGCACATAAGACACAGAAAATAATCAGCTACTGAACTGCTCAAAGAATGGAGAGGTTGATGTGCGCTGAAACTGTCAAACAGATGTAAGAGTTGAACAGGGCAGGTGGAAATCACAGTTAGGGGTGGCTAGAGAGTAAAAAAAACAGCTGGGGGAGAAAAAGTAGTCTGTGTGGGGACAAAAAGTTTTCTATTGGCTGCAGGTTTGAAGCACCTTCATGTTCAGTGTCTGGAATGACCTCAGCTTTCTTCCCTCCTGGGTCCCTCCTCCTACTTATCGAAACATGGGGCTGCGACCACCAGGAACATTTGTCCAGTTTCTCCTCAGTGTGTTTTTGTGGGCTCCCTCGGGAGACACAACATGACTTTGAGACTGAACTCTCATAAGGCTCCTCAGTCTAGGAATGAGGCTATTTGGGGAAAAATCACGATGAATGCTGTCTTCCTTTTTAGATCATGGACAGAATGACCCCCAGTAACCAGAAAGGCTCTCAGATGGCTGTATTTTAGAATCCCTTCAAGGTTTTTAGAAGTGGAGCGAGATGGGTACAATGTGTGTTATTTAGGTGATGGACAACCTAAAAGCCCCAACTTCACCACTACACGATATATCCATGTAACAAGATTACACTTGTACCTCATAAATTTATGCAAATTGTAAGAAGTACAGCTAGACCTCACCAATTACAGTGTGTTCTATCAGCTATTCCTGTTTTGTTTTGTTTCTCACATAGGGAGATAATAGAACACAACATCTAAATCACTGAACTATGCACTTGTATTGCTCTCAACTCATGGATTTCCATACATTTTGAAAGTAACCAAAGGTCAAGACTTGTTACCATTTTATACATGTCCTGATTGATGTTCAATAGGCATTTTAAAAAATCTTGTCTAGAGACACATCTGTTTACAGAGTATCAAGTCTTATTTTTGTTCTGTGTTCATGAATTTTCCTCCCCCTACCCCACCTCCTGCAAGAACACACTCTGAGCTCATTGAGGCAGGAGATCATGCTTAATATTGAACTCCAATATCTGCAAAGAATCTTCAATAAAACAGCTGCTTGGTAAATATTGAATTAAACTGAAGTATTCCAAGACCTTCTAGAAGTTCAGTTCTCTGCTCATGTTAGTAGAGCAAGTTGTCTCAATTCATCTGAGCCCAAAGTTGTTGCCTGTTAACCATATAGATCACACTCTGTATCCTACTTGTCAGAAACTATTAAAGAGCAGGAATCTCATTTTAGCTTTAACTGATCTGTGACTTAATTTGGAAAGTCTCTCCTTACCCCAAATTATACATGATTGAATAAGAGTAAGAACAAACTAAAAATAACTTTTTGCTATATAGTGAAACAACAATTTAAAAATTTAAACAAAATCCTTTGCTGCAAACCCAAATCTTTTAGGAAACTTCTAGCTATTTCAGAGTTTGAAGAGAATATTGATCGCCACATTTCAGCCAAGGACAACACCATGTGATGGAGGAAGAAATGAAGTCATCTGGGTACGTGTTTTCTGGAACCCTGCCCTAAATGGCTTTCTCCTTGACATATGTCCAGCTCTTTCTACAGCTTAACATTAGTAATGCTTATAACTTTATTTATAAAACCACGTTTAAAATATAAAGGAAGCACGGAAAAATGCTCAGGGTGAAGGAAAGGAGAGAGAAAAGAAAGGAAGAAAGCATTCATTGAGGGCAAGTGAGCATTCACCATGGTAGTGAATGTGAAGCTTGCTCTGTCAATCAGAGCCTTGTCCAAAGAGTCATCTCAATGGTTGGCATGATACTTGCTCCCTGAATTAGGGTTCTCTGAATTTAGCTAAGGATCATCATCTTCAGATTCAGGCACTATTCACTTACTATAACTTTCTACTTATTACTTTTTTAATTCCTAAAAGGCAGACAAAGTAATAGCAGCAGTCCCTACAGCCTTTGTTCTTGTAGTTTCCTACCCATTAATCTTCTTGCTCAACAGAACCCTATCAAGTCTTGGCTAGGTGTGGTGGCTTACGCCTGTATTCCTAGCATTTTGGGAGGCTGAGGTGGGTGGATCACTTGAGGTCAGGAGTTTGAGACCAGCCTGGCCAACATGATGAAACTCCCATCTCTACTAAAAATACAAAAATTAGCTGGATATGGTGGCAGGTGCCTGTAGTTCCAACTACTGGGGAGGCTGAGGCAGAAGAATCGCTTAAACCCGGGAGGTGGAGGTTGCAGCTGAGATTGCACCACTGCCCTCTAGCATGGGTGACAAAGTGAGACTCTGTCTCAAAAGACAAACAAAAAAAACCAGAACCCTATAACCCTATCAGGTCTTCAGAAGGAATTTTCGATGTTCCTAGACTCCAGGCTCAAGGACTCTTCCATCAAATGATTAGTAAAGAAATGCTTACAGTAATGTTTGCTACCTTCAACCATTTTTGTCTCTGGTATTTTCCCACAATCAGAGCCTGATCCTAATATCAATGGGAAAATATTTAAAGGAAACAAAATGCATGAAAATCTCTCTGTGAGGCCAGATCTGTGGAGTTACAGAAGTACTCAGCAAAGACTCCCAAGCAGCTGGGAACAGTCAGAGTGCTGCAGAATTCCTAAACCATGCTAAGAGTTTTGGAGTCCTGGAAAAAGCTCCAAAATGTTCCAATCATTAAATTGCTCAACTTAAATCACTTTCAGATGAGCAAATTCAGACAAACATTACCGACTTTTTAAACTACATCATATGTTCCAAAAGCAAAATGGGAAACAAAGCTGAATGGTGTGTTCTTTCCCCACTTGCCTTTGCAGGTGATTTCAAATTTAGTAGATGCAAAGTAGAGTTGAAAGAAGTTTTCAGTGTGTCTGTCCTAAGAACGAATAATGTGAATATATATAAACCTTGGACCACTGATTCAAAGGAATTTAATCTTTAAATAGTTCTGCCAATAAGAGTGCTTAATGTCAGGGCAACTAATTCATATTAGATGCTCAGTAAATGTTCATTTAATTCATACTAAATACATGAATAGACAACATCTAATAAGCAGAATAAAGGTGAAGAATAAAGTACTTTGAAAGTTCTACTCAAAGTTTGTCAGAGTATGATGGCCCTGTGAAACAGAATAAAAACAGCGGTCAAAAAAACTAAGATGAAAACTTGCAGACTGAAGTGCTGACAAAAAATCAGAGAAGAAAATTATAAGAAGGAACAAGTGGTTGACAAGGTGCAATGCAGTAAGAGACCTCAAAATCAGGACCAATGGGCATCAAGTGGATTTCACAACAAAGTGGTAATCTGGGCGGCGATTTACATACATGATTAATTCAGTAGGCAGCCTCTAAGATTGCCCCCAACTCCTGGCATTCATGCAGTTCTGCAATCTCATACCCTGAGTATGGACTGCATTTACTGACATAATCCTAGTGAATAGAATCTGGCAGAAGTAATGGGATGTCGCTTTTGATATTAGGAAACAAAGGTTGTCTCTCACTTGCTTGTTCTCGGAGAGGCCAGCTGCTATGTTGTGAGCTACCCTAAGAGAAGCTCATATTTAAAAAAAAAAAACAAAAAAAACACTGATGTTTTTGGTTAATACCCAGTGAGGACCGGAGACCTGCCAACAGCCACGTGTATCCAAGTACATTCCTGCAATCATTTACTATGTTAGGAATCTGTATTAATAGACATGGATTCCTTTATCTCAACAAGTATTGCTATGTTATTGCTAAAAAGCGCATTATAGCCATTATCTCACCTAATAGCAATGAGCTGCGGCTCTGTGGACTTAAGAAGGAACACAGAAGACATCTTTGCCTAAATGACTAAGCTGAGAAGACAGATGTCTTCTCAGACTCAGTTTACTCTTTGGTCTGCTCATTCAGGGCTTTAACGTCTGCTTAGAAAATTCCAACCCAATTTGACTGAAGAGACAAAGTAGGCGACTAATGGTCACCAAAACAAAATATTCCCCAAATTGCCATCTTTTAAAATGGGATTTGTTACTTTCTTTTTTAAAAAAGGAGAGATCTGAAGAAAAACATTTTAAGAGGATTGACTTAACACAAATGTTTGGATGTAGCTATTTTGATTTAGGGAATATTTTGATCTAACTGCTTTAACCTCAGTGTTTTGATGCTTCATCAAAATGAAAAATTACTGCTTTTTTAAAATTGCCAAGTGACATAGCCAACAGATTTCTGTATCTCTCTATTCCTGATCCTCCCCCAGCCTAGAACACCCTGACCTTAACTTCCAGGTAGAAGTTGTCATGGGTTGAAATTTAGAAATGGGGTAAAGATGTTAACTTTGTAGGATTACAGAGTGATTTTTAAAATGTAAAATTCCAGTGGGGTAAATTTTTTTGCACATTAAGATAATCTGATTATGAACGGGGCCATTTCAAAATGTCAAGTACTTAGAGGCACATGTGCTAATATCTTTTGGCTTTTGGGATTTTTACTCAACATGAGCTGTCTCTACTAACTTAACTCCATACAAATGTGGTTTTCCAGCTTTGAATGTTGGTGGACTGCAGTTGTGTAATCTATGTGCCATTCAATAGGCTCCCTAGAATGTGTTATTGAAGTTAAAAGCACAAGATCTGGTGTTAGCATGCCATCTACTAGCAGAATGACACAGGGAAAAACTATTTAATGTCTTTGAACCTTGGGTTTTCCTTTTATAAAATGGATCTAATAATAGTATTTGTGTAGGTTAAATGAAATGCTATAAATGAAGTCCTTAGTAGACTGCCTGTACCATATATTATAAACTATTAGTACTGTTTAGTACAGAAATGTTTATTTAGCCAGGCACGGTGGCTCACACCTGTAATCCCAGCACTTTGAGAGGCTGAGGCGGGCAGATCACTTCAGGTCAGGAGTTTGGGACCAGCCTGACCAACATGGTGAAAGCCCTTCTCTATTAAAAATACAAAAATTAGCTGGGAGTGGTGGTACGTGCCTGTAATCCCAGCTACTTGGGAGGCTGAGGCAGGAGAATCACTTGAACCCAGGAGGCAGAGGCTGCAGTGAGCTGAGATCACGCCGCTGCACCCTAGCCTGGGTGACAGAGTGAGATTCAGTCTGAAAAAAAAAAAAGGAAATGTTTATTTAAATTAGAAATATTTATTTACATTGGACCTGGGAGGGTGATTTCATTAATAACATCATGCTGTTGATAACATATAGATCAAACTAGTGTCAATGTTGTTAATATCAGTGGTCCTCAAACATGATTGCATATCGAAAATTACGTGGAAAAACTTCACCTTTCTCCCATGGAGCAAGGAGGTTTAGACTTAATTTTCTACCATAAACCACTAGAAAACTATACAAAATATGAGCAATTGTTTTCAGACATTGGGCTATACACACCACATGACTGATTCTTGAAGGAAGATAAACAGACAAGGTGAGCCTTGTGAATGCTCCAGCTTGCTGCCCAGAGGAAATTTATGGAGCACTGACACAGGGAGAAGGAACCCAAACAGAGTATGGCAGACTTGTATTAGTCTGTTCTCAAGCAGCTGATAAAAGACATACCTGAAACTGGGCAATTTTCAAAAGAAAGAGATTTAATTGGACTTACAGTTCCATGTGGGTGGGGAAGCCTCACAATCATGGCAGAAAGCAAGGAGGAGGAAGTCATGTCTTACATGGATGGGCAGCAGGCTAAGAGAGAGCTTGTTCAGGGAGATTCCCGTTTTTCAAAACCATCAGATCTTGGGAGACTTACTATCATGAGAACAGCATGGGAAAGACCTGCCCCCATGATTCAATTATCTCCCACCTGGTCCCTCCCACAACACGTGGGAATTCAAGATGAGCTTTGGGTGGGGACATGGCCAAACCATATCACTTGTTGAGTAGAAGAGATGGACAGAAATATTGAGGAGACTGAAGTGGCAGAAACTGAGACAGAGCTCCAGAAAGAGGGAGAAACACAGGAAAAAGAACTACAAAAATTTGGATAGGGTTTCCCTTGAGTCTTTGCTGAGTACAGTGCTGCATGTGCATAAAATGGGAAATTCCAAAAATCTGGGTACAGAATGACTGGAGAGTTGTAAATTGAACAATTCCCAGAGCTCACACAGGGAGGAGAGAAGTTTCAGCTCTGATCAGTCATACTGATGAGTCCATTTTGATCACCCACAACATTCAGTGGAGAACCTAGAGGTATCACATCATAGAAGATGTGAATGACCTTCTATGATGATCAGAGAAGATTATCTGATGAATGGCTGCACCATTCTTGGGGTAAAGAATACTCTAGACCCACTGGTTTCAAAGGGATAAAACAGATAAGCAAATAATTGGTTGCAAAATAAAATGCAACACTCCTTAAAGGAATACAATAAAATCCAGCCACTCAACAAGGTAACATTCACAATTTCCAACATCCAGTCAAAAATCACTATGCATGGCAAGGTAGAGAAAAATGTGACACATAAGTAGAAGTTGATAGAAACCATCCTGGAAATGACAGATATAAAGAAACTTGTGGACAAAGATATTAAAACAGATATTATTATATTTAAGTAAAGAAAAAATATAGTAAGGAGAGCAAAAGAAGATGTAAATAAGAACTCAAACAGGAATTACAAAATGTAAAAAACAATATCTGAAATAAAAAACTCACTGGAAGTATTAATAGATAATTAGCCACCACAGAAGATTAATGAACTTAAAGACAGCAATAGATATATCTAAACTGAAGCGCCGAGAAAAAATAATTTTAAAATTAAACAGTTCAAGTGAATGAGATGACAAGCCACAGTCTGGGAGAAAATATTTGCAAAAGACACTTCTGACAAAGCACTGTAATCCAAAATATATGAAGAATTGTTAATAAGAAAACAAGTTGATTTTAAAAATGTACAAAAGACCTGAACAGATACCTTACCAAAGAAGATGGCAAATAAGCATATGAAAAGATGCTCAGCATGGTATGCCATTAGGTTATTGCAAATTAAATTGAGATATCACTACACACGCACATATCAGAATGGCCAAAATCCAACCACTGACAACACCAAATGCTGGTGAGGATGTGGAGCAACAGGAACTCTCATTCATTACTGGTGAGAATGAAAACTGGTACGGCCATTTTGGAAGATGGTTTGGCAATTTCTTATAGAATAAACATGCTTGTACCATACAATTGAGCAATCACACTCTTTGGTATTTACACAAATGGGTTGAAAACTTATGTCCACACAAAACCCTGCAAACAGATGTTTATAACATCTTTATTCATAATTGCCGAAACTTCAAAGCAACCAAGATGTCCCTCAATAGGTGAATGAATAAACAAACCGCAGTACATTGAGAGAATGAAATAGTGTTCAGTGCTAAAAAGAAATGAGCTCTAAAGCCATGAGAAGACATGAAGGAATCTTAAATGCATATTAATAAGTGAAAGATGCCAATCTGAAAAGGTTACATACTGTGTGATCCCAACCATATGGCATCTTAGAAAAGGCAAAACTATGGAGATAGTAAAAACATCAGTGGTTGCCGGGGTTGAGGGGGAGGGAGGGATGAATAGGCAGAGCACCAAGGATTTTTAAGGCAGTGAAACTATTCTGGATGATACTATAATGGTAGATACATGTCATTATACATTTGTCAAAATTCTTAGAATGTACAATACCCAGAGTGAACTCTAATGTAAACTATGGATTTGGCAGTGGAGGAAGGGAGATGACTCAAAGTAGGTTCACCAGTTGTAACAACTGTATCATTATGGAGCATTATGTTGATAGCTGGGGAGGCTACGCTTGTGTCAGGCAGGACGTACATGGTAACTGTACTTTTCTGCTCAGTTTTGCTGTGAACTTAAAACTGCTTAAAACTTCTCTGAAAAGTCCTTTTTAAAAATAACAGAGCCTCAATGACCCATGGTACAATACCAAGCACTCTAATATTTGTGTAATTGGAGTCCTAGAAAAAGGGGTGAGGGAGAAAAAATATTTGAATAATGGCTGTGAATTTTCTGAAATTAATAAATACTATAAACTCCCCCAACCCTTCCCTCTGCCCAAAATACACCAAGGTACATTATAATCAGATTCCTGAAAACCAGTAATGAACCTAAATCTTATGAGCAGACAGAGAAAAAAGGCACACCAAGTACAGAGAAACAAAGATAAAAAACACTGCAGACTTGACAGTAGAAACCATACTGGCTGGAAAACAATGACATGACTTTTTAAGAATGCTGAAATAAAACCTATGAATCTAGAATTCTATATCCAGTAAAAATATAGATATAGAAAATGTTTTGAAAATATTTTCAAAAATACAGATAAAATAAAACTTCTGCACACAAACAAAAGCCAAGGAAATTTGTCATCAGCAAATATGATCTACAAGAAATGTTAAAAGAAAATTCTTTGGGCAAGAAAAAAAATGATACAAGATGGAAATTTGAATGTATGTAAATGAATGGTTAATTTTATGTGTTAAGTTGACTGGGCTAAGGGATGTTCAGAAATTCAGTAAAACATTGTTTCTGGGTATGTCTCTGACAGTATTCTGGAAGAAATTAGCATTTCAATCAGACTGAGTAAATTGCCCTCACCAATGTGTGGGGACATCATCCAACCCACTGAGGGCCTGAATAAAACAGGCAGAAAAAAGGCAAATTTGCTCATTCTTCTTGACCTGAAACAATCCATCTTCTCTTGCCCCCAGATATCAGTGTTCCTGGTTCTTGGGCCTTTGGACTTGGACTGGGACTAACACCATTGGCTCCCTTGGTTCCCTGGACTTTTTTGAACTAGAACTACACCACCAGCTTTCCGGGGCCTCCAGCTTGCAGATGGCACATCACAGGACTTCTCAGCCTCCATAACTGTGTAAGCCAAAGTCTTATAGTAAATCTCTTTCTACAAATCTATATATATGTAAATATGTATACGTGTGTGTGTGTGTGTGTGTGTGTGTGTGTGTATGTCTGTGTATATCTTATTTGTTCTGACTCTCTGGAGAACCCTAACATAACAAAAGAATAAAGATATTGGAAATGGTAAATATATGAGTAAATATTAGAGACTTTTACATTTTTATTTGAAACATAGTTGACTGTTTAGAGTGAAAATAATGTATTTTGAAGTTTATAACATGTAGCAATAAAATGTGTGACAAAATAATACAAAGGAAGATATACAGGAAATGGAAATATACTGTTAGAGGATTTTATATTCTGCACAAAATGGCATATTATTTGAAGACAGGCTATAAGTTGAAAATACATATTATAAACCTTAAACTTTTAAATTCAACAAAGAGATCTATAGAATATATAGTAGAGATAGAATAGAATGCAAAAAATAATCCCAGAAAGCCAAAAAAAGAGGAAAAGGGTAATAAAGTATAGATGAAACAAATAGAAAACATTTAGTAAAATGGTATATTTAAATTCAACTACATTGATAAAATAAGTTATCTTATTAAGGCACAATTAAAATATTATCAGGCTGGATTAAAAAGGTAAGACCCAAATATATGCTGTCTACAAAAAAATTTTTTTAAATGGTAAAAAGAATTAAAAACCTTATATCGTGCGAACATTAAATGTAAGAAACCTGAAGTAGATATATTAATATCAAACAAAGTAGAATTCAGAACAAGAAACATTACTAGAGAAAGAGGGACATTTAATTATAATGAGTCAATTTATCATATAGAAATAACAATCTTAAGCGTGTATACACCTAAAAGCTTCAAAATATGTAAAATAAGAACAGAAAAATAGAAAAAATGTTAATTATATTTGGAGATAAACATTCCCCTCTCAGTAATTTATAGAAGCAGACCAAAAACCAGTAAAGAAATAAAAGATTTGATCTTCTTTAGCAACCAACTTGACCTAGTTGACACTTATAGAATGCTGTACTCAACAGTAGGATACACATTATTTCAAGGGTGCGTCAAACATTCACCAAGCTAGAACACATGCTGAGCTGTAAAACAAGAATCAACATTTTTAAAAGAATCAAAATAATGCCGAGTATGTTCTTTGACTGTAGTGAAATTAAGCTAGAAATCAGTAACAGAAAGATATATGGGAAATTGCTAAGTCAAACCACATACTTAACTACACAATGTTTTCAAAAAAAGGAAATGGGAAAATTAGAAAGTGTTTTGAACTAAATGAAAAACAACATTAAAACACACATTAAACACAACATTAAAATGTGTGTGATGCAGCTAAAGAAGTTGTTAAAGGGAATTTTATAACTCTACATGCTTATATTTTAAAAAGAGGAGGGCCTAAAATCAATGATCTAAGCTTTCATCTTAAGAAACCAGAAAAAGGAGTAAATTACACCTAAAGTAAGTTGGAGAAGGGAAACAAGAGCAGAAAGTAATAAATTAGAAAATGAAAAAGCAATTTTGAAAAATTATGGAAAACCTGGCTCTTTGAAGGGCTCAATAAACCTTAAGTGAGACTAACAGAGGTGGGAGAGGGGAGAGAGAACACAAATGACCAATATCAGGAACAAAAGAAGAGATATCACTAGATCCTACAAACATTAAATAAGGGAATATTATGGACAAATTTATGACAATAAATTTGAAAACTTAGACAAAATGGACGAATTCTTTGAAAGACTCAAATTACCGTAACTGACTCAAGAATACATAGGTAACTCTTATGAAGCTAATCTAGCACTGATTCACAGAATGCCACTGAAAACCATTGGTTTGGTTCAGATTTTATCTAAGCGTATCAGTGAACCAAAGGCATAGAAGATTTGAGTGGGATTAGACTGTCCAAATAGAGCCTAACAACCTACTGAACAATAAAATATACAATTACAGTTGATGGCTACATCACCAAATAAATCTCTGAACATTTGTTCACTGACTTGACTGAAAATTTTGAGTCAGTTATTTAGGAGTTGTATAAACATAACCTTCAAGATTCAGATGTGAAGGCACTGTGGGTGGGCCTTCCCAACACCCATTCCCAATTCCCTTCTTCCTTGCTTACTTTCTGAGCCTCCTTTGCAGCTAGATAAGAGTGGCCATATGCTACCATTCTGGCAAATGAATATAAGCAGATGTTTGCTAAGGGTGGGGGAACATATCTTGATAAAAGGGGACAAATGTTCAGCAACCATCCTGCAAATGAGAAACTGGGACAATCCTGACATCACTGAGCTGCTGAATCAGTAGTGACAATAATGGCCTCCCTCTTGATTTTTTTTATCGTTATATGAGAAAAATTCTCATTTCTTTAAATGCTTTTAAGTTGGGTTTTTATTTACTTGCAATCATACACAGTCTTAATAGAAGACTATGACATATTTATATTCCCACAGCTAAGGCAAAAAGGAAAACATCAGTTTAGTTCTTCCCTTGACTATACAAATCTTAGAACCACCTCTTAGCATCAATGCACATGAGTTTTGTCATCAATAGATAATAATCATAATCATAATAACTATATAGTGAAGATGATGCTGAGGGACAGAACAAACCAGAGGCTTCAGAATCTCTTTCAGCCACTGGAAAGACGGACAGTATGGCAATACAGGAAGTCCTTACACATCAGAATGTTGAAATCTAGGCTGTGATTCTCCTTGTAGCATAATAAAACATCAGTAAGCAGCAGTTTTAGCATGAGTATGAAGAGTCTTGAAATTTTTTAGAGGCACATACACTAAGAGCCAACTCCCAAGAGGATCACGAAAAGTAAATTAAGCACGTTCAATGTTTTTTCCAACAGACGCCCATGATGATATTTCATATAGAGGAATCTTTGTCTCTGTGATTCATTTTGCAAATCCTATGACCCATGTTTCTTTTCACATGATTAAACACCAGGGTTCTGCAGAAGAACTCCCTGTTCAGCAGATATTTGTGGTCAAGGTTCTGAGAAGATTTTTGCCCATAAATGGCTCACACTCTATCCAGTTAGAAAGAAATGGGAGCTCACAGAATTTCACAGGACAGCTAAAGCCCCAGCAAAACCATGCAAACCAGCTGGGCATGCAAATAAATGGAGCAAGACACAGTCACTTACCACTTCCAGCTGAAGAGGAGTGACAATGAGATTGAATCCACACAACCATGGCATCTTACCTTTCTTTCTTGAAGCATGGAGCCCTGTTAGCTCACCATTCTAACTGATGTCTTGTGTAAGAAGAAAGGACCTAGCATCACCCAGCTCTGCCACTTACTAGCTGGCTGTGATGACTTTAGGGAGGTAGTTTAAACATGCAACCTCCTCATATGTAAAATACAGATAATGATGACTACGACCTCTTCCTGTTGGAAATAAACATTTATTGAGAGCTTACTGAATACAGAACACTGTTTTAAGTATTTTAAATGTGTTAGACTCATTTAGTCTTCACAATTCTGACATATTCTCTATCACTATTTTTATTGCATTTTAAATTGAAGAAATTGGAAGAAGAGTAAGAACTGTTCCTGAGGCTACACAACTGGTATATGACAAAGATTGGATAGAGGGTTGCTGTCAGGATTGAAAAAGAAAATGCAGGTAAAACTCTGCCTGGCACATAGTAGGTATGTGTCATGATACATGCTAGTTATTGTCTCTCGGTTACCTTCTGCTTGTGATGTCACCTTAGAAACAGCTACAGAAAATCTATTGAGGGTTATGAGTGGGGAAAGTGGCACAGATTAAAGTACTGAAGTTTTCTATTGAAAATTGTTAGTGGGGTAGTGACATGCTGGGTAAAGCAGTTATAGGTGTTTCTTAAGAACCCATTGAGGAAAAACAGCCAGCACAAGGCAGATACAGACCCAGTGTAAATGGAGAACTAAAGTTAAGCTCAGGGGAGGAACAAATGCTGAGTTCTCACCCGGGTAGGGAGAGTTATAAATTAGTGTAAAGGGGATAGCCCTGTAACAGACACTTTCCCAACCCTCCCTAAAATAATCGACAGTGGTCTAATCCTTTTGTTTTTCTTTGCCATAGCTTGAGAGTCATTGGCTATCTTTCTGCCCCACAGATAACCCCACTCTATTAATATGGACTCTTAGAACATTTTTTCCATTCCCCAAGATATACTTAATGCTAATCCTGTTCTCGATTTCATCTTTAGCCAAGCTGAATTTTATGCGTCTTTATTTGTATTGCCTCCAACCCTGTTTAAAACCTTTCACTGTTCTCATTTTCTTAAATATGTTTCCTGCAATGAAAAAGATTTATTCTTTAAATGAACGTCCATGGAAATAGTTTTAAAGACTTTCTTTTCAACAACTGTCCAGCATAGCTTTGTGATGTTTTTAGAAATGGGATCATTTGGGACTGTCTTGTGATTTGTAGCATCCTTGGAGAATGACTCCTTTCTTTCCCAGAGCCCCCCCTGCCCCCCACCCCGGCACCAAGGTTACCTGTATCTTAGCTCCATTGTCTCCTTCTTCCCCCATGATTCTGCTCTTCCTATTCTTTTCCTGCATCATCCATCTCCCCCTCTCCTAGGTCATCTTTTCCTACAACTCTGCAGACTCTGTCTCTTCTCTTGCTAGTCCCTCCAGCTTTCTACCATTTTATTTCCTACAGTGGTCAATTCTCTCCAATAGTGCCCTCATTTGGAGTTTTAGCTTTGTCACAACCTTAGCCCTATTACCCTCTAAGAATCCCCTCTCTAGGGTGACCTAGGACCTCGTATTTGTCAAAGTCATAACCTTTCCCTGGTTTCATCCTCCTCGATCTGAGTAGCATTTGGTGCCACTGAGCTAACTCATCCTTCCTGAAATTCTTCTCCTCCTCCTGGAAGAGGTGCTTCCTCCAGGCAGTGATCCTTGATTTCCCAAAACGAGATGTGACCCCCTCCTCCCTGCAAATGCATGTGTCTATGTTGTCCCTCTCCTCATAGATTATAACCTCCTTGAGGGCAGGAGCCTAGTTTTATGCCTCTCCCCCACCACGCATATACAGCCTGGAGCTAACACAGTGCCAAGTTCATAGCAAGGATTCAGCAAACATGGTACCAGTACAGAAATAAACTTGGTCTCAGAATGTCAGGATGGAGCTGAACGTGGCTCAAAGATGACTTTCATTTGGACTGCCTAGTGATTTTTAAATATCTGAGTTAGTTATCAGCATTTAAAAACTGTGGTATTTTACATGAAAAATTCAGATTTCTTGGTTGTTCTCTTTGACAAATCTGATTTAATCTCATCTGGGTCCCTATTCCTGCATGGCCACAGAAGGCAGGATCTGAGCATCTGCTGTCCCCTTGGGTGAGACTCCTGTCCTGTTTTCTGTTTCATTCATGGACATTTCCTTCATGGCCCCTCTAGGCACTTTAGTCTTGTGAACCCTTGAAAAATGAACCCGTGCAAAGGGTAAAGGCAGGACACACTCATTGGTTCAGTTATCAGTGTTCCTGCCAGCTCTGTCCTCTAGCTACCTGTCAAGAGTTCAGAAGGAATGGGAAGTTGACTGTCATCTCTGAGCTCCCTGTCACTGGCCTGGACCTGGAGAGAATGCTTCCTCAAGGAAGCCTTCCATGGCTGCTCCTCTTGGAAAACCTCTCCTTCTTTTATGCCCCTACAGCAGGGTGTACAGGTAATACAGGATCCCCCCCTGCTCAACATGCATGCACATGCATGTGTGCATGCACACATCAGCTCCTGCTGTGTATATGGCTCAACTTTGGCTGCCTGCTGCCAATGTTACCCCTACATAACACTCAATGCACATTGGGGTTGTTTGCCTTTATTCATAGGTCTGTGAGTGTTTGGGTGGTGAGCAGTGGAGGAGGAAGAACCTAGATAGGGGCATGGAGAGGAAGAAGAGGAAAAAGCAGCAGTGATTTAGAAAGACAGCAGCAATGATTTCATATGTATTCTCTTAGGGATGGCCCTATGCATTGAGTGTGGCCTGTGTTGAAGAGAGAAGACCCAAAGCTGACACCAGTGTCCAAAGGGGCTTTGAGTAGAGCTGCTCTGATGGCCCAGAAGACACAGAGCAGCCAGAGGCCCAAGAGAGTCCTTTCTGGCCTTTGCAAAGAATGTCTGCACCTCCCTCCACTCAGAGGCCTGGAGGGTTTGGATGAGGGGAGATGGCACGCTTGGCCTGGGTGGTGGGCTTCTTGTGATGAGCTGTCACTGTGAAGAGACTTGCTGTGCTGAAGGCAGTGTGGATGGCAGGGAGCAGAAGAGGAAGAACAGAGCAAATGTGCACGGTAGCAAGCTGGTTGGAAGCACTTGTGAAGCACCGTTGGGGGCTCCCAGGGGTAAACTGGGGCTCTCTGCTTAGGTCCCACCACTAGACAGATGGAAGCTACCATGTCATTAGACATTGATTTACAGGTATTTGTGTTCACATCTGTATTCATTGGAATATAAAGTTGGCTTCTTTAACAAAGAGACCTAAGTTAAAGTCATTTACATTAAAAGTTGCCTTCTCTCTCAGGTAGAAGTCCAGGGACATGGTCCATGCTTGCTATGGTTGCTTTATAATCATCAGAGCCCAGGTTCTGCTGCTCTGCCATCCTCACAATGTGGCTTCTGCCTCATGGTTCTTCAGGGCATCTCCAGCTCCTGCCATCATATCTGCTTCCAAGTAACAGGAAGGAAAAGAAGGGGAAAGCATGGGGACATCATTTCTTTTTAAGGCACAACTGTATGTTACACAGATCACTTACATCCCATAATCCAGAACGTTGTTATAGGACCACCACTAGCTGCAAGAGAGGCTGGAAGACAGTGTTTGGCTTGGTAATCATATACCCAGTTAAAAATTCTATTACTTTAGAAGAACAGGAGAATGAATATATTAGATTTCAAATATAAGTTTCTTCCAGAGCATCTGTCTCCACTAGACTAGAAGCTCATTGAAAACCAGGGCTTTAGTCAACCTTGATTCCACCAAGCTCTAGCATAATATGTACACGTAGTTGACAGACCATAAACCAGAACTGCCATGACGTCCTGTTCTTGCTACTCTGTCACTATGGGCTGGTCACAGTGGGTAGCACATGTACCTGCAATGAAAGCTGAGCCTCACAGAATTGATGCCTTCTCTGCCATTTACTTGCTTTGTGTGTCTGAGCAAGTCAGTCTGGACATAAGTTTCTTCATCAATTCAGGGGGAATAATAATACCTGCCATTATAGGGTTGTGAAGATTAAGGGTATGTTTAGTGTCTGGTACTCAGTTGGCATTCAATAAGTGGTTTAAAAAAATTAGGCCATCCCATGGCAATGTCAGGGAGAGGCCACATGCAGAATTTCAGTCTCTCTGGGCAGTGCATACAGCTGTTGTTGAGGACAACAGAATAGTTCCAGGTGGGTGTGTACTTGCTTGAGGCAATTATCTGTATAAATGACCAAGGAGAGAACTCAGCTAGTAAGCTTAGGAAACCAATAGTCTGAATTTCTCCACCTATTTGTGATAAGACTTTTTCTCAACATGGCCTTTTTGCCAGGTACCAAGAGAGACAGGTACTGGGAATCCTTTTCTCTCATGGCCTAAGGGAACTGGGGGGAAGCAAAGAGCATTTCAATTAAAGGTTTCTCTGTGCTGTGGAATTCCAATCCTGCAGGAGGTTTGGCCAAGAGGCTCATTGCATGAGGTTCTCCAGCCCACCCTAAAGGACTTCTCCCTGTTCCAGACAATAAGAATTCTTGGCTCAAGTGCAGCAGACACATAGTGTGGGAACTAACTCAAGGCAGTCAACTGCTTTCTTTCCCTCCAGAAGGGCGAGAATCTAGACCTCTCTCTAAATCACTTAGAGTCATAGTATTGGCCATGCAAGCCACCTTTCCCAAGGTATTGATAAAAATAAGTAATAGTATTGGCCATGCAAGCCACCTTTCCCAAGGTATTGATAAAAATAAGTAATAGTATTGGCCATGCAAGCCACCTTTCCCAAGGTATTGATAAAAATAAGTATGTGGCCTTGAACATGTCACCTGCAGGGACAAGAGTCACACTGACAGTGTGACATGGGACTGAGGCAGCCTTTGGATCAAGTGTCAGTTTCACCACTTAAATGGGAGATTTGGGGCAAGTCCTGTAGCCTTGCAAAGTCTCAGTTTTCTCCTCTGTAAAGTGGAGGCTACTTCATGCCTCAATAGGATTAAAAAAATCAGAACTGAAGTCATGTATCAGAAAAGCATCTTGTACATGGAAAAGCTCTGAAAATGTTTTCAATATTGTAAACTTGGTCAAGCTCCCTTTAGAGACTTTAGTGCTTCTAAAGGGAACTACAGGGGCCTCTCCCATGCAGTACCACCCATTCTGGCTGCTTAGGGGGCCCTGCCTCAGGTGTTTGTTCACCCCCACTTGATGAGGAACACTCAGAGAGGAACTAGATTGCTCCCTTCTGATGTCCCAGCCCCATGAGTATCTGGGCTATTGGTTCCATGGCTCTCCTCCCTGACATGAACAGACCATTTCCAGGTTAGTTAGCAGGTTAGAACTTGGCATTAGAGTTGGAGAGACCTGGCTTTCTCACTCACTTGCTGGAGACTTTGAGTTATTTAGCTGACTCTTGATTTCCAAGTAGGGAAAATAATAGCAATGTATTAATTAGAATACTTTAGGTTGCAAGTAGCAAAACAAACTCAAATTGGCTTAATCAGTAGGGATATCAATTATCTTACATAACAAGGTTTCTAGAATAATTCAGTTTTCAGGACTGTTTGATTCAGTGGCTCAACTGTGCCATTGAGTAAGCTGGTCTCCCTGTCCTGGCTCTGCCATTCTCATGCTGGCTCTGCCTAATCTGTTAGCTGTATGGCTGCAGCCATCCCAGGCATCAAAGATTAAGGACACTTCTAAGATCTTCCCCAGGAATGTTGTTCTCTCATCTAACTTTCCAGATAAGAGATACCTGTGCCCATCCCTGAACCAATCACTGGGAAGGAGACAGGTTTAACCTGAGATGAATCAAGCCAATTGCTGGAGCAGGGGTGCGTTTGGTTTTCCCAAGGCCACACTGGGGAAGAATGAAATGGATTTTATTAGAAGTGTTAAATTACATAAGCAGGTTGCTATGACCATGATGCTGTCTCCATACACTGGGATCCTGGGTAACAAACTGCAACCTAATTTAAAGAAACAGAAACCTCATTTAGGAGCATATTTTACAACAAACAGCCGAACTTCGGCCATTAACAGACAGCCACCTGATCAGACCATGCTCAAATAAGGCAAATACTTAGCTGTAGACTATCAAGTAACTTCTCTACTTTGCTTCTGCATTCGGTCCATAAAAGCTCCCTCTTCACATGGCTAGGTAGAGCTCTCTGAATTGCCTTTGGTTTTGAATGCTGCCTTATTCATGAATCATTCTTTCCTCAAGCTGCTAAATTTGTCTGAAGATTTTCTTTTAACAGAAGAAAGGGCAAAATGGATGCTAAGTGGGCAACCAAGAGTTTCCTCTGCCAGTGATCCATCAGAGTGGTGTGATGGTTCAAGGAAATGAGGTAGTGAGTGCTTGCTAAATGGCACCTATTAATGTTCTCTTTTTTCATTTTCCCATCAAATTCTATCCTGCCTCCTGCTGCCTCAAGACCCAGATGTGTGATCATGAGGATATTCCAAACATGTGGCAGTTCTTAGTATCAGACAGAACTGCGGGGACAAGACAAAGAGCAGAGGGGACTAAAAACAAAAACAAAATACCTTCAAATCATAGCCCTACAGAATTCCCCTTAGGACCATCATTGGTCCTGGATGTCCTCACAGTAGCCCCATCGGCCTCCTGCTACAGTTGCTGTGTCTGCAGAGGAGTGGGCCTGACACACATTCTCAGACGTTATACTGTAGCTGGAAGAATGTGGCCCATCAGACAGCTCACTCTGTCTTCATCACCACCCCTAGGGCCCTTGCTTCTTTTTATCAGTTAACTCTTTCCAGCACAGGAAGCCATGTGCTTATTGACCTCAATATCCTCTTTGGCAGAGTTATCCCATGAAAAATTGTGAGTGCAACTGGAATATTTTGAAAATATTAATCTGATATAATTTGTTTGTCTTTAGTCTGTGAATTAGAAGTTGGAGCCTTAAGCTTATTACTCAGAAAGAGAGGGTGGTTGCTTCTAAAAATAGCAAAAATACTGTTTTTCCATAGCCCATTCTTGAATATTGGTTTCCACATTAGAACATTCCAAAGTACAGAATGTGTTATTTATTTATTTTTAAAGCAAGGCCATCTGGCTCAAATGCCGATGCTTAAGAAGACACATCCTTCATGTTTCCTACTTTCCTAGTAAAAGAAAACAGCATCACAGAATAAGTGCCCTGCTGAGGGTCCTCTTCTCCACCCATACTAGATTCCTTCACTCTCTTCTCTGGTCTCATTGCTTTTGCTGTACTATTCTTCTACCTATCTTTACTTTCTCTTTGCCTGTCTTTTGTTTTATCCTTCTTTCAAGACCCAGCTCAAAATTCATCTTCAAGAAGCCTTTTGAATGTTTTTTTTTTTTTTTTTTTTTTTTGAGACAGAGTCTTGCACTGTTGCCAGGGCTGGAGTGCAGTGGTGCAATCTCGGCTAACTGCAACCTCTGCCTCCTGGGTTCAAGCAATTCTCCTGCCTCAGCCTCCTGAGTAGCTGGGATTACAGGCGCCTGCCACCACGCCCAGCTAATTTTTTGTATTTTTAGTAGAGATGGGGTTTCACCATTTTGGCCAGGCTGGTCTCGAACTCCAGACCTCATGATTCGCCTGCCTCTGCCTCCCAAAGTGCTGGGATTACAGGCATGAGGCACCGCCCCCAGCCTATTGAATAGCTTTTGATTGTACAGTCATTTTATATACTGCTTCAGATTCAGGAAGAAGTTTGAAAGATGTTCATTTCATAGTTGTCTAGTTCTGCTATATGCATCTACACCTAGGACAAGAGTAATTGTACATGTGATAAAATAGAAAACAATATAGGTACAATCCAACCTTATTAATTGGACATTTCATTCTAATTAAATGGATGTTACCCTATTAGGTAGATAAATAAAGTGACTGAGACAGAGGTGGCCAAAAATTAATTGCTTCCTTTCGAAATATAGCAAAACATACCAGTTGTTAGAATAATTAACTGGGAGACCATTAGGCTGAGATGTCTCCAGCACCTTGGGTTCTTATATAAGCAAACCAAACCCCAACTTAATCTAAACAGTAAAACAAAACTTAAGGTTAATCAGTCAGAAACCACCAACTACCCTCTAACCAGAGGCTTTACTAATTAGAAGCTACCAAGTAACCTCTAACTAGGGACTCTCCACTTTAGCCAATCAAATAGTTTCATTATCTGGCTTTTACAAACACCTAATAAAATGTCCTCTTGTGCCCTCTTTGGTGGAGCACTGAGCCACTTGTGATCTGGCGCTGCCCAATTCATGAATCACTGAATTCAAATAACTCATTAAAATTTTAATGTGCCTAAGTTTATCTTTTAACACAATCAGCCAACAAACAAAAATTCCATCAAGATACATTGCTTCTAATGGTTCTGTGGGCAGGTCACTCTGACCCTTAAAGTTGATCAACATGGTGATAGCACATCTCTCATCAGTGTTCTGAACTGGTATAACCCTGGCCAAGTAGCACTGAGCATAAAGAAAAGAATCCTCTCTCTTAGTCTAAGAGCAAAACCTCATGCCTGTAGGGGAAAAAGCAGCATATTGTAGGCAAGGCAGCACTGAGAATACATTTTAGTTCTTGTCACATATAGTTTCCCCTTGGGGTACCTATTTAGGCAAAGTTAATGAACATTTGTCACTCAATAAATCATCTATACTATATGTCTCCCAAGCATCCAGTTCTCTTGATCTTTTCAATATTTTCAAAACTATGCAAAGATTCCACAAAAATTAAGACATTACCCATTTCAAAAGCTAACACTAAAGATATTATTACATTATTTTGAGAAATTCATAGAATTTAGTCACCAAATTCAAAGGGGCAGAAGGCCATCCTAGAACAGCTGGTCTTGATCACATTGGGACTCAGAACACAATACCCTAAAGTATGGTGTTTTGGTGTGCTAAGTTCTATGAACTGAAGAAAAATAGAAAAACTCCAGAAGTAAAGTCTTTCTGACTTTCTCCTATCCTTCTGTCTCCTGCCCCTCTTCCCCACCCCAATGCCACCCTTCTCAAAGCAAAGTAAGTCATAGAAACCAGAATTCCTCTTTCCCAAGGTGGGCTATAGAAACTGGAACTCCCTCTCACAAAGCAAGCCCCCAAACCTAGAAAATCACTCTCTCCCTTCAAGACCCTCATTCCAGAGGGACCTTGCCCCTACAGAAGGCGGGAATGCTACAGAGAGATGCCAAGAAGAATCTAAACAAATTTGCTGGGTTTCACCTGCCCTCCTCTCAGTCTACCACCATTAAACCTACCCTTTTGTCCAATCACATTTCTACAGGGCTGTCCATTCTTCACGGAACCTAACTCTATTAGTCTGTTTTCACACTGATGATAAAGACATACCTGAGACTAGGTAATTTACAAACGAAAAAGGTTTAATGCACTCGCAGTTCCACATGGCTGAGGAGGCCCCACAATCATGTTGGAAGATGAAGGAAGAGCAAAGGGACATCCTACATGGCTACAGGCAAAGAGCGTTTGTGTAGGGGAACTCCCATTTATAAAACCATCAGATCTTGTGAGACTTAGTCACTATCATGAGAACAGCACAGGAAAGACCCTCCCCCATGATTCAATTACCTCCCATCGGGTCCCTCCCATTATGCATGGGAATTATGGGAGATACAATTCAAGATGAGATTTGGGTGGGGACACAGCCAAACCATATCACTAACCACAAAAATAGACAGGTTTCCCTGGGTCTTTGGGTCTTTATTTCTGAAGGCTTCTGTGTCACCTAAAACTTTGAATACATTTGTTATGCTTTTCTCCTGTTAATCTGTCTGTTACAGGAATGTCAGCTGTGACCCTTGTGATAAGCGAGGAAAAACATTGCATTTTTTCCCCTATAATTATGAGATACCAAAGTTCTCAGATAATTGACTTGTGACTGAGGTTTGATAGTGCTTCTACTCCAGACGTTAGTAACCAGACTAGCATTTTTGGATTGGGTCCCTTCTGTTAGAGAGACTTCATCTGTCACGCCTACAGGATTTTCCAAATCTTTGCTCATATGCTGGGACTTTCTGAGGTATTTTAAGTCTCTTTTTCCTTTGGCCCAACTCTTTGTAGGAATAGTCCTTCTCAAGTTTTAGCATGTTTAGTTTCTTTTTTCATACATCTTTTATAAGGGGGCACCCTTTTTATTTTTTAAGTTTATTTTTAATTATTATGGACACATAATATGGGGTACATGTGATATTTTGATAAAAGCATACAATGTGTAATAATCAAATCGGGGTAATTGGGTTATCTATCACCTCAACTATTTATCATTTCTTTGTTAGGAACATTCTGATTCCATTCTTTTTGTTATTTTGAAATACGTAATAAATTGTTGTTAACTATAGCCCATCTTGGGAAAGAGGAATTCTGGTTTCTATGACTTACTTTGCTTTGAGAGGGGTGGCATTGGGGTGGGGAAGAGGGGCAGGAGACAGAAGGATAGGAGAAGGTCAGAAAGGCTTTACTTCTGGAAAGTATATATAGAAAATAATTCCCCCCATCCAAATTATATCCCTGTTATTCTTTGTCAAAGCATGCTATTCTATAAGTGCATTTAGAAGAATTCTAATGATGTGGTTGAGTCCTTATTTGTTGTATTCATCTCTTTACCCGCCAGGAAGCTCCAAGAGAACAGGAATCACATTATTATTTTTTGAGATATTGTTTACCCACATAAAAGTAATCTTAAGTATACAGGGCAATGAATTTCTATGTAGACACCCATGTATTCATCACCTAGGTTAAGATGGAGACCATTTCTACTACTCCAGAAAGTTCTTTCTTGTCACTTTCCAGTCAATATTCCCCATTCCAGAGGTAACCACTATTCTGACTTGTATCACTATAATTTTTCCTGTTCTTGAACTTCATGTAAATAGAAACAGTATGTATATTCTTTTGTACTTGACTTTTTTACTCAACATAAATGTTTTTAAGGTTCGTTTTTTCTGTGTCTCTAACATTTTCTCCTACTGGTTGCTAGTATCCTATTACATGAATACACCACAATGTGTTTACCCTTCTCTTGCTGATAAGCATTTGAGTCACTAATACTTTTAAACATCATCAAGAAACCTGCTATGAACAGCCTTACAGAAGTCTATGATACACACCTTCATTTCTTTGTGTATATACCTAGGGTGAATTGCTGAGTCATAGGGTAGACATATATTTAACTTTATTTAACATATATTTAACTTTAGTGTATAGTGCTAAATAGATTTTTCCAAGATAGTTGTACCCCTATACACTTCCTTCAGCTATGATTGAGAGTTCTAACTGCTCCACATTCTCATCAGCACTTGGTGTTGTCCATCTTTGTGGTTTTAGCCATTCCACTGTGGTATCTCACTGGAGTTTCTATTTGTATTTCCCTTAAGAGTAATTTATGTTAAATGAAAATCTCTCAGGACAATCCTTTTTCTCCCACAATCTGCAAGCAGAACTATTTGTTGACAGAGAAGTTAGCATGGTTAAATATAAAGGCAGGTATGATAAAGTCTGTTTCCTATGTTCTGCTGGTTTAGTTTTTAAGAGCTGTTTGTTTACTCTAAAAGAAAAGCATGCTGTGCACAGTGACTCATGCCTGTAATCCCAGCACTTTGGGAGGCTAAGCGGGGAGGATTGCTTGAGCCAAGGAGATTGAGACCAATCTGGTTAACAGAAGGAGACCCTATCTCTACAAAAAAATTAAAACATTAGCTGGGCATAGCGATGTGCACCTGTAGTTCCAAGTACTTGGGAGGCTGAGGCAAGAGGATCACTGGAGCCCAGGAGTTTGAGGCTGCAGTGAGCTATGATCTTGCCACTGCAGTCCAGCCTGGGAATAGGGTGAGACCCTGTCTCAGAAAAAAATAAGCAAAATAAAAGCAAAGCATTTCTATTTAAAGTTTTACCTTTAATTTCCCTGACATATAGAGAAACAATTTCCTTGGGCCATTGTATTTGACAGTTTGGTTTCACAGAGATCTTCCGTTAGATGATACACTGTGTTGAGTACTATCTGCCCCAAAATTAATGTCTACCTGGAGCTTCAGAATGTGACTTATTTGGAAATAGAGCATTTGCAGATATAATTAGCTAAGTTAAGATGAGGTCACACTGGTTTAGAATGGGCCCTAAATCCAATGATGGGTGTCCTTATAAGGTGCCCATGTGAAGAAACAAAGACCCAGGGGAGAGGAGGCCATGTGAAGATGAAGGCAGAGACTGGAGCAGGGCAGCTACGAGCCAAGGAACTCCAGGGATTTTTAGGAGCCACCAGAAGCTAGGAAGAGGCAAGGAAAGGGTTTGTCTTAGAAACTTCAGAATATGGCCCTGCCAACACCTTGATTTCAGACTTCTGGCCTCCAGAACTGAGAGAGATTACATTTCTGTTGTCTTAGGTCACTAGGAAACTAAGAGATGGCTTTATGGAGAATGCCACATTCAAGGAAACAGCACAGGGTTAGCTAAGAATTCTTGAAGTAGCACGTGGTTAAGGAGGCTGGGAGGTCTGGACTGGGCGATAGCAAAGCTGCTGTGGCCAGACTGCTTTTCTAGATTCCTCCTCACTGGGCAAGACATCTCTGAAGGAAATGTAACAGCCCCAGTCAGGGGCTTACAGACAAAACCCCCATCTTCCTAGGACAGAGCACCTGGGGGAAGGGGTAGTGTGGGTGCAGCTTCAGCTGATTTAATCGTTCCTGCTTTCTGGCTCTGAAGGCAGCAGCTGATCCTGACAAGAGGGATTCTCCCAGCACAGGGCACCGGCTCTGCTAAGGGACACTCTACCTCCTCAAGTGGGTCCCTGACCCCAGTGCCTACTGACTGGGAGAGAACTCCCAAAAGGGGTCGACAGACACATCATACAGGAGAGCTCCAGCTGGCATCAGGCTGGTGCCCCTCTGGTATGAAGCCTCCACTGGTGATACCCAGGCAAACAGGGTCTGGAGTGGACCTCCAGCAGACTGCAGCAGACCCTCAAAAGAGAGGCCTGATTGTTAGAAGAAAAACTGAAACAGAAAGCAATAACATCAACATAAAAGACCCCCACCCAAAAACCCCATCCAAAGGTAATTAGCCTCAAAGATGAAAGGTAGATAAATCCACGAAGATAAAGAAAAAAGCAGTGCAAAAACGCTGAAAATTCCAAAAACCAGAATGCTGTGTCTCCTCCAAACGATTGCAACTCCTCTCTAGCAAGACACAAAACTGGACCAGAATGAGATTGACGAATTGACAGAAGTAGGCTTCAGAAGGTGGGAAATAACAAACTTCTCTGACCTAAAGGAGCATATTCTAACCAAATACAAGGATGCTAAGAACATTGATAAAAGGTTACAGGAACTGCTAACTAGAATAACCAGTTTAGAAAGGAACATAAATGACCTGATGGAGCTGAAAAACACAGCACGAGAACTTTGTGAAGCACACACAAGTATCAATAGCCGAATCGACCAAGTGGAAGAAAGGATATCAGAGACTGAAGATCAACTTACTGAAATAAGGCGAGAAGACAAGATTACAGAAAAAAGAAAGAAAAGGAACAAACAAAGCCTTCAAGAAATATGGGACGATGTGAAAAGACCAAACCTACGATTGATTGGTGTACCTGAAAGTGACGGGGACAATGGAACCAAGTTGGAAAACACACTTCAGGATATTACCCAGCAGAACTCCCCCAACCTAGCAAGACAGGCCAACATTCAAATTCAGGAAACACAGAGAACACCACAAAGATACTCCTCAAGAAGAGCAACCCCAAGACACATAATCGTCAGATTCTCCAAGGTTGAAACAAAGGAAAAAATGTTAAGGGCAGCCAGAGAGAAAAGTCAGGTTACTTACAAAGGGAAGCCCATCAGACTAACAGTGGATCTCTCTGCAGAAACCCTGCAAGCCCAGGAGACAGTGGGGCCAATATTCAACATTCTTAAAGAAAAGAATTTTCAACCCAGAATTTCATATCCAGCCAAACTAAGCTTCATAAGTGAAGGAGAAATAAAATCCTTTCCAGACAAGCAAATGCTGAGAAATTTTGTCACTACCAGGCCTGCCTTACCAGAGCTCCTGAAGGAAGCACTAAATACAGAAAGAAAAATCTAGTACCAGCCAAAGCAAAAACACACTAAAATATAAAGACCAATGACACTATGAAGAAACTGAATCAATTAATGTGTAAAATAACCAGCTAGCATCATGGTGACAGGATCAAATTAACACAAATGTCTTTAAATGCCCCAATTAAAAGACACAGACTGGCAAATTGGATAGAGTCTAGATTTATCAGTTTGCTGTATTCAGGAGACCCACCTCACATGCAAAGACACAAACCGGCTCAAAATAAAGGGATGGAAGAATACTTACCAAGCAAATGGAAAGCAACAAAAAGCAGAGGTTGCAATCCTAGTCTCTGATAAAACAGACTTTAAGCAACAAAGATTGAAAAAGAAAAAGGCATTACATAATGGTAAAGGGATCAATGCAATGAGAAGAGCGAACTATCCTAAATATATATGCACCCAGTACAGGAGCCCCAGATTCATAAAACAAGTTCTTAGAGACCTATGAAGAGACTTAGACTCCCGCACAATAATAGTGGGAGACTTTAACACCCCACTGTCAATATTAGAACAATGAGACAGAAAGTTAACAAGGATATTCAGGACTTGAACTCAGCTCCAAACCAAGCAGACTTAATAGACATCTACAGAACTCTCCACCCCAAATCAACAAAATATACATTCTTCTCAGTGCCACATCACACTTATTCTAAAATCGACCACATAATTGGAAGTAAAACACTCCTCAGCAAATGCAAAAGAACGGAAATCATAATAAACAGTCTCTCAAACCACAGTGCAATCAAATTAGAACTCAGGATTAAGAAACTCATTCAAAATCACACAACTACGTGGAAATTGAACAACCTGCTCCTGAATGACTACTGAGTAAATAACAAAATTAAGGCAGAAATAAAGATGTTCTTTGAAACCAATGAGAATAAAGAGACAACATACCAGAATCTCTGGGACACAGCTAAAGCAGTGTTGGGAGGGAAATTTATAGCACTAAATGCCCACATGAGAAAGTTAGAAAGACCTAAAATTGACACCCTAACATCACAATTAAAAGAACTAGAGAAGCAAGAGCAAACAAATTCAAAAGCTAGCAGAATACAAGAAATAACCAAGAACAGAGCAGAACTGAAGAAGAGAGAGACATGAAAAACCCTTCAAAAAAGAAAAAAAATCAATGAATCCAGGAGCTGGTTTTCTGAAAAGATTAACAAAATACACAGACCACTAGCCAGACTAATAAAGAAGAAAAGACAGAAGAATAAAATAGACAATAAAAAATGAGCCCATATAGCCAAGACAATCCTAATCAAAAAGAACAAGCTGGAGGCATCACACTACAAACTATACAAGGCTATAGTAACCAAAACAGCATGGTACTGCTACCAAAACAGATCTGTAGACCAATGGAACAGAACAGAGACCTCAGAAATAACACCACATATCTACAACCACCTGATCTTCAACAAACCTGACAAAAATAAGCAATGGGGAAAGGATTCTCTATTTAATAAACGGTGCTGGAAAAACTGGCTAGCCATATGCAGAAGACAGAGACTGGACCTCTTCCTATACCTTATACAAAAAGTAACTCAATACGGGTTAAAGACTTAAATGTAAAACCCAAAACCACAATAACCCTAGAAGAAAACCTGGGCAATACCATTCAGGACCTAGGCATAGGCAAAGACTTCATGACTAAAACACCAAAAGCAATGGCAACAAAAGCCAAACTTGACAAATGGGATCTAATCAAACTAAAGGGCATTGGCACAGCAAAAGAAACTGTCATCAGACTGAACAGGCAACCAACAGAATGGGAGAAAATTTCTGCAATCTATCCATCTGACAAAGTTCTACTATCCAGAATCAAGGGACTTAAACAAATTTACGAGAAAAAACAAACAATTCCATCAAAAATTGGGCAAAGGATATGAACAGACACTTCTCAAAAGAAGACATTTATGCAGCCAACAAACATGAAAAAAAGCTCAACATCACTGCTCATTAGAGAAATGCAAATCAAAACCACAATGAGATACCATCTCATGCCAGTTAGAATGGTGATCATTAAAAAGTTAAGAAATAACAGATGCTGGAGAGGCTGTGGAGAAATAGGAATGCTTTTACACTGTTGGTGGGAATGTAAATTAATTCAACCATTGTGGAAGACAGTGTGGCAGTTCCTCAAGGATCTAGAGCCAGAAATACCATTTAACCCAGCAATCCCATTACTGGTTGTAAACCCAAAGGATTATAAATCTTTCTGCTATAAAGGCACATGCACATGTATGTTAACTGCAGCACTATTTACAATAGCAAAGACTAGGAACCAACCCAAATGCCCATCAATGATACACTGGATAAAGAAAATGTGGCACATATACCCCATGGAATACTATGCAACCATAAAAAATAATGAATTCATGCCCTTTGCAGAGACATGGATGAAGCTGGAAGACATCATTCTCAGCAAACTAACACAGGAACAGAAAACCAAACACCACATGTTCTGACTCATAAGTGGGAGGTGAACAGTGAGAACACATGGACAAGTTGGGGGAACATCACTCACCAGGGCCTGTTGGGAGGTGGGGGATGAGGGGAGGGACAGCATAAGGACAAATACCTAACGCATGTGGGGCTTAAAACCTAAATGACAGGTTGATGGGTGCAGCAAACCACCATGGCACATGTATACCTATGGAACAAAACTGCATGTTCTGCATGTGTATCACACAATTTAATGTAAAATGTTTTTAAAAAACAATAAATTGAAAAAAAAGTAGCACCTGGTGCACTGATGTAGAAGCTTCACAGTGGAAACAGCAATGCTTCAGATGAGATATGCTTTTGTAGTTAAACTAAATAATCTGATGGTGCTGATGAAAAGACCATCTTTGATTTTTTAAGACTTGCTGCATATCCAAGGATTAGGTTCCATGGGCTCTCAGGAACCAATTCACTACTGTTGAAGACTGTTTCATTTGCCTCAAAGTAGAATGAAAATATCTCAAGGTAGAGCACAGCACAGTGCCCCACACAAAGAAGGAGGTAGCAAATATTGCTCAGTAAACTTTGTAATACACAGGTCTCTCAGTTGTCAAGTGACAGAAACCAACTTGGACCTGCTTTTGTCAGCTCAGAACTGTGAAGACCAGGACACAGCTTGTTTCTGGCAGGGTCAGACCCAGAGGCTCACAAGATACTATCAGGGAATTGTCTTGCCATTTCTCAGCGCCATTCTTGGGAAGATTTTTCCCACCACTCCTTGTAAAGGCAAAGGCAATGACCAGCAGCTCTAGATTTATGTAATCCTTACAGTTAACAATACTAATTTAAAGAAAGAAAGGAAAGAGAGAGGAAAGATAGAAAGAAAGAAAGAAAGAAAGAAAGACAAAGCAAGAAAAGAAAGGAAAGAAAGGAAAAAAGGAAAGAAGGGAAGGAAAGAAAACAAAGAAGAGGAGGAGGAAGAGAGAAGGAGGAGAAAAGAAGAAAAGAAGAAAATAAGTGCTTCTTAATAGAAAAAGTCCAGTGTAAGGTACTGATTTACCCTGTTTCAGCACCACTGGCTGTGACCTGGGTGGTAGAGAGCTCTGGACAAGCCCAGATCACATGGCTAAACCAAGAGGATTGAGAATGGGAAGGATTGTTTTTCCCCAGACCTTGGCAGACACAAAAACATATCCATCACTCACCTAAGCTGTCACTTGGAGTCATCTTCAGAACGAATTGCCACTGCTGGTCATTGCTCAGCACTTTTTTTTTTTTTAATAGCCTCCCTGGCTGTCTCTAGGAGTTTCATTTTTATGGCATTAAACAGTAAGAAGAAAACAGTCTGTCATCAGCACCAGTCCTTTTCTATAGCAAGCTTCCCTGGGCTGACGCCATCTAAAACCCATCAGGATACAGCTACACAATCTAAAAAGGAATAAAGACACTAATGGAAATTTCAAGGAACGAAAGCATTAAGATGGAACCTCATTGGTCTCTAACTACAAAAAAAGACCCATATTAAGATGGGCAGGATGAGATGGCATTGCAAGGAATACCCAAACTTTTGAAACTGAATGAAACAAAATAGGGTGGTTAGTTTAAAAATAAAAAGGAATCTATGCCCGGGGTATCAAATTAAGCATTATTTGGTAGTTAAGAACTTTCTCTCAGGTCTCCATAGGACAGGAATTCATCAAACTAACTTATAAACTATTCCAAACAAACAAGCTTTGGAATATAAACAGGTTTATGTTTAAAAATGAGAACCAAATTATTAGCAGCTACCATTTATTATAACATGACATGATATATCAGGCACTATGCTAAATGCTTTATATGAAATGTTTAATCCTCTCAACATCACGCTAAGGTGGGTACTCATGCCGTATTTAAGACAGTGCTAGGCTTCTCCACTCAACAGTTTACAAGTTTCTTTTTTAAGTTAATAAAAAATTTTTAAACCTCTGTCTCCATGGTCTTTGAGCCTAGAATGGGAAACAGAAGCCACCTGCTCCACACGGATCCACGAAGGATGAAACCCAATAGCCCACACAAGGAGAGAAGCATCACCCAGGCCTGACCCAGGGCCCAGAGGGGGCTCCATCCACTTAGTGCCCTTTTGTTGTCTCCTCGCCCATTCTGCGGCCACTCCTATCTCTATATCTGTGTGCCAGCCTTGTAAAAAGTTCATTAGAACAATGACAGTGAGCTGCCACTGTGAAGCAGAAACAGACCAAAAGATGAAAACTCTCTCCCAGGGCAAGTCCCAGGAGCCCAGTAGCTGTTGGCTCCAGAGAGTGACAGGAAACAGGCTGGCTGGTGGCTGCCAGGTGTCCTCCTGTGCCATCTTGTTGACATTTTTCTCATAGTGAATACGGCACATCCAAGTTCTCTCAAAACACAGCATCTCTCTCTCTCAAATGCTTCTCTCAAAACATAGCATCTCTCTCTCTCAAATGCTACTCAGAAGAAGCACAGGGATCCTGGAGCTTCGGATGGTTATAAGAAGTATTCCTGCTATTTGAGAAATAAGTTTTGCATATCTAAATGCCCACTAATTGTTGGGACTTGGGTTCGCAAAGCAATCCTGGACCATGTCATGACTCTGGAAAATTCTACCGCAGAGGCCCTTTCCCTGACTCTGTCTATGGCTACTGAACGCTGATTTTTTTTTAACTTTACAAAAAGATATTGCTTATTTTGCAAAAATAAGACCTCAACAAGTAAAAGAAAACTAGAAGCACTGATAATCTTGTCTGTCTAATACACTAGTTCATGTCCTTTTGTCTCTCCCCAAAGAGGATTCATACAATGCAAACTAGTGGTTTGACTTTTTAATTTAATAATATTCAAGGGAAAGTTTTTCCAAGTCCATAAATATATCGCTGTAACTCGAAAATAATATAGTATGGACACAGCTACTTTTATATTTAAGTAAAACAAAATGAATTTGGTAGATGCTATATATTCTGATAACTCCTTGCTAAAGCTGATATCTAAACAACTGGTTGGAAGAATTCTTAAAAACGTAAAAATGGTTGTTTCCTTAATGGTATATCACAGAATTGCTTTGGTTACTTTTCTCCTGAGAGTGATGACTTTTATTTTCTTATTGCATTAACTTAACTGGCCAGTACCTCTGAGGTTCTGTGTATAGAGACTAGATGTCCCTGAAAAGCTAAACAGAAACATTAGCTAAACATCTGATGCAGGTTTTTCTGCCAAGAGATGAGAGTCAGAGCTGTCTGCTTCACTCTCCCTTGGCCTTGTTTACCATCCCATCCACCATGTGATGCCATTAGATGTAGGGGGTGGAGGGGCACATCCAGCCTGCTGTTATGGAGGCACTGTCTCCTCCAACAGACTTTATCTCGTCACTGAAATGGTTGTCATTTGTAAGGAGGCTTCCTGGCAGTAATATTTAGAGGTGGTGTCTTTCTTGGATTTCTTTCCTATTTTTCAGTATGCTGGTGATGGCCCTTTGCTTATCACAATATTATGCAGCTGTCGAGGGGAGTGGAAGAGAAAACAGGAAAGAGTGTTTGCTAGAGCTCTGGGCACCTTAGGGCCAGCACAATAATTATCATCTTCCCTTTCACGAGACTCAGAATGGCTGTGCTGCCCAAGGCCACATCTCTGTAACTGTGGAACCCATCACACTACAGCGCAGCAATACATCAGCACCGGAGAGGTGTCATGTGCCCTCCACCTGTCACTCACTGGCAGGCCTTCTGGCTCTCATCTCCCTGCCCTTCCGAGGCTGCACCAGCATGGGCTGCCCCCGGCCAGTGGCAGGCAGAGGGGCGGGTTCCAATGTAGGTCAAGATCATCTTTTCTTTGGGGTCAAGATTAGGGGAAACCGCGGCTCCATTTCCAAGGTGCTCTGCAGAAATGTGCAGCCTTGGGAAAGCAGGGAGATGAGCGCCAGAGGGCCCGCCGGTGAGTGGCAGGAGGAGTACACACAACATCTCCCCCGTGCTGATGGATTGATGGATTGCTGCACTCGAGGCTGATGGGCTCCACAGGGTCTGTCACAGAGGTGCGGCCTTGGGCAGCACAGCCATTCTGAGGCTGCTCTCCATTTCAGATCTGCTAAAGAGCTGTGTCACTAAGTCCTTAGACTTCTTGTCATGAAATAGATGAGTCAGCAGTGGGAGCAGCGCCTACTGTCGGAGAGAAAACCAAGACATGGGTAAATTTAGACTGTTGTGGTGCAAGGGGCTGGGCATGCTGGCAGGCCTTTAGAGCCACGTTTCCCGCAGAGACCAGCCCCCAGGTCACCGTGTGTGTCCCCAAGGGTGGGAGTTACCCCAGTACCTCCAGCCTGGTCCTCACTCCAGCTCTCATCCTCTCTGCGTTCCAACACCATTCTGGCTTCTCTGGGCTCAGGGGCTCTTGTCTCGGATTCTATCATTTCCCTTGAGGGGAGTGATATTTCCACAACTGGCCCCTGAGGCTTGTGTTTTGACTGTGTTCTTGGCTCTTCTTTGTCACTGCCACCCTAGGCTGCAAGCCCCTCCCTGGGTGGTGTCCTACACCTCCCCACCCACCTGCAGAGACACCTGACCCTCTGCTGCCCTCTAGTGTCACAAACCATACCGCAGCACCTGGATGCAGAATTAACTGGCTGTAGAGTTAACTGGCTGTGGGCTGGATCCCCTTTTAAAGGCTGACAAGGAGCCAGTTCCTATACTGGCTCAGCTGCTTCCCACTAGGCTTGTTTAAAATCACCACACCAGCCTGGTACGGCAGCATCGTGGGGTCTTGGGAGCCTTCCTGCATAGGTGGCTCCTAAGGCTCACTCCACAACCGCTTGCCTCTTTTCCGTATCTGCTTCTGAGTGTGTGAAATAAAAGAGCTGGAGTGCAAATGAATAACCCTCCTTTTCCTATCTCGGCTTTGGTCCCGACAGAGACCATACATAACCCAGAAGGGAGAGAAAGAGCCCTTGTTTATTGCGTTTGCCATTTGGGACCAATTATTGAGAAATGGCACATTTACTGAGTGGACAGTTCACTAACTACTGTAGTGATTTCATCTCAAATGATCCAGAGTCTTCCATGAAAAGAGCATGGGAAGCTTTGAAGGGCCAAATAAAAATGAAAACTCCTCATCTGCATTTTTTAGAGTAGTACAAACCCCATACCCTAGTCCAATGCTTTTCAAACTTTAGTGGGCACCAACATCTCCCAGAAGAATTTTTTAAATCCAGATTCCTAGGCCCTGTTTTTAAAGATTCTGCTTTATCAGGTCTGGGCTAGACCCCGAGGATCTGCACTTCTCACAAGCTCCTGTGTGGTGCTGGTGCTGAGGTCCCTGGACCTCACTCAGAGTAGCACTCCTCCTGTCTGCCAGCATCTCTCAGGAAAAGGTCATGGAGATTAGCATTTATGTAAAAAAAGAAAAAAAATAAACCCCACAAACAGGAACTTAATAGCTTCTGATGTACAAGGTACAATTATGCAATAAGATAGTCTTACAAGCCAGGATTTTTTTTGAGAAACAATTTTCCATATCTGGAAATTGACCCCTTCTTTTAGCGCATAAAAAGAAAAATCAGACTTGAAACACTTAGCAGAGTGCTAAAAGTATAATTGGAATATTTGTAACACAAAGAAAGGATAAATGCTTGAGGTGATGGATACCTTATTTACCATGATGTGATCACTATGCATTGCATGCCTATATCAAAATATCCCATGTACCCCATAGATACACCTACTATGTACCCATAAAAATTAATAAAAAAATAAAGAGCTGGGGGAGGCCAATCCAGCCAGCAAGTGCCACTGGATCCCAGCAAGCTGGGGGAGGTCAGATCGTGACTAGGGAAGTTCTCCAGCCACAGGCTTCTACTGCAAGGGCCAGGAGGGCAGGATGTACCCAGCCAACTAAGGAACAGCCTCCAGAAGACTAGAGAAGTAGAGAATGTTGCCCTGGGCCACTGCTAGCATAGATGATGTCTTTGTGCACATTAGAAGAAGGTACTTTTTTGGGCGGAGGGAAGGCAAAAGGCACCCCCCGGGCTGGCCAATTAGAAAGAGGTGCCCCTTTCTCCAGGTTGATGCAGCTCTGGCTAGGTCATGGCTTGGCATCTCAATCACACTGTGGCATGTTCAAGACCCAAACAGACCAACAGCAGCTAGATCAAATGCTTCTCTGCCACATCCCTCCCCCTAGACACCATGAGAAAATTAGGAACAGCAAAGGCTAAGAGCATTTTTATTCCAGAGATTCAATCTACCTAAACAGGCTATTTAAATGACCAGAATGCACTAAGCTTTAAGCAGAGATAGACATATGACTAAAATTTTGTATTTTTTTCTGCTTGGAAAATAGGGGCTCAGGAGAAAAGCCAGGTTGGCGCTGGACTAGAATTTTTGGTAGATTGTTGGTGAAGATGGCTGCAATGATTCCTCCCGCCCCTCTGCACACCCCTCTGCAAGAGAGCTATGCTGCTCCTCCCAGCCAGAGAGGGAATCTGTTTCTCCACCCCTTGAATCTGGGCTTGGCCATCTGGCTTTCTCTGGCCCAGGAAATATTAGTAAACATGAAGCAAGCAGAGGCTTACAATGTACTTCTGGCTGGGCCTTGCTTTCTCTCTCATCTGGGATGATGACCACGTGCAGAGAAGCCTGCCTGAGAAGCGCAGAAGCAATTCGGCCCAAACCCCTGCACTAAGGGACTCGACTAAACTCTAGCATTGCTTTTAGTAGCCCCCACCACCCTCTTGAGTTCCTGTCTGAAAAGGGGCAAGGCTGCCAAATAATTTAGTTTGTCCCAGCCAACACCTGGAGACAAGCCCTAGACCTTACTTCTTAGAGCATTTATTTAAAAAAAAAAAAAAAAAAAAGCTTACAATTGTGAATGCCTCCTCTGTCCCTGTGAGATGGATATGTATCTCTACAACCCAAGAGTGTCTTTCTCAGGGACTTGCAGGCCCTTCCTTTGAAATGTAATCATCAGAAAGTCCAGGGCCCCTGCCTCCCAGTCTCGGTGGGAGGGTAGGAGTCTGACTTTGATAAGCCCATTAGCAGACACAGCTGGCCTGATTGCGTTTATGTTGACCAACTCTCTACCTGTTTTTGGTTTTTTTGTTTTTGTTTTTTTTGGTAAATTTTTCACCTCCTCACTGTGCTGAGCCCCCACTTGCTCCTTCTCCTTAACTCCCTGATTCTCCCTTTAAAACACCCAGTCACCCCTTTGCAAATCTGAATGGAGCTCAGCTCCTCCCCCACTGCAGTAGTTTTTAAATAAAATATCTTGTTACTGCCTTTAACTAATGTCCAGCTCTTTTTGTTTTTGGCAGGCCCCAGCTGTCCCAGAAATCAATTCCTAGCTGAGTGCCCAGAGACCTAAGGGAAGTGATCTTAGACCTTCCAGTTCCAAACCAGCCAGCCAGCCCAGCTCAAAGAACCTCTAAACAAGTAATAAATATTTGAGAAATAATAAAACCGCTTGAATCCACTAAATTTTGGGGTAGGCTATTACACAGCAGGAGCTACCTGATAGGATTTTAAAATTATGTTTTTTTCCTGTAAAGTCAGGTTATAGAGCAAGCTAAATTTGTGACTCCATTCCACTTGTTATGATTCTAATAACCCAACTAAAAGCGTGCAAATTAAATCGACTAGGGGAGTTGGATTGCCTAGCAAAATGCAGGGCAGATGGATTTTTTAAATCATTAAGCTGCACTCTGGGCTAAAACAGTCAAGTTTACCAGGGAAAATAAATATCTACCCTCCAGACAAAACAGCCTGGTAGCAGGCTGAGCACTCCGGGTGACTTAGTCCATTTAGGCTGCTATAACAAAATGCCATAAACAGGTAGCTTATAAACAGAAATTTTTTTCTCACAGTTCCGAAGCCTGGGAGGTCCAAGATGAAGCCTCCAGTAGACTCAGCATCTGGTGGGAGCTCGCGTCCTGGTTCATGGCTGGCACCTTCTCACCGTGTCCTCACATGGTGGGAGAGTGAAAGAGCGCTCTGGGGCCTGTTATAAGGGCACCAATCCCATTCACCGGGGCTCTGCCCTGGTGGCCTAATTACCTCTCAAAAGGCCCCACCTCCTAGTTACTATCACCTTGGGCGTTAGGATTCCAACGTATAAATTTGGGAGGGACACAAATATTCAGACCATACTAGTGCCTATCTATTCTATTCAATTATCTTAATATTTCTGGATGATTCTTACGCAGTTATAACACACTAATGTGTTGCAATCAGTCGCAAGATGGAAAGATGGTCTATAGTAATTATAACTAATTACTATCAGCTTGTTACTAGTGTGTGCTAGTATTGCCAATAACTAACTTAAAAATTAGCGTGGTCTCCAGGTTCTCCCAGTTGAATGGCTATCTAGCTCCCTTGCATTTGGAAGTGCTTTCAGGAGTGGGTAAGAAGAACAGAGCTGCAGAGAAGGCAACAGGACTTGCATGCTGCTGCATAGGAGTCATTTGTTTCACATCACATAGAAAAAGATTCAGAACTTTGGTACGGTTTGATTGATTACCATGTCTGCCAACAATGAGTCAAAACGCATTGCCTTGCTACTCCCTAGCTTTGCTAATCAATACCTGAGCATGTTTGTCATTTTCTACTAGGCTGAGTATAAGTCTTATTCCTTCACAATGTCCACATTTTACTGTAGCTGAGAGGGCCTTAATTATTTCATTTTTTAGCAAAATTTACAAATGCAGTAAATTAGCTCCATTTTAAGTTTCATAAAGATTCTTGAAATGTTTGCTCATATCTGGCTCAGCTAAAAAGATGTCATGGGACTGGATGACCAGTTGGAAGTGAGAGAAGGTGACGGGTGATGGATGGAAATGTCTGAACTGCTTTGAAGTTCTTAGTAGGCTTTTGTGAGGGAAATACCTTTACTTATGACCTGGAAGATCAGTATACTGTCGTAATTTATGAAATAAACCAAATTAGAAACCATTTAAATAAAACTAAAGAAGTAAGAATCTTGGACAAAAGCCAAGAATGATTTTCCACTTCAGGAAAGATGTGAACTGCAATCTATAAGGCACACTGATCTGAAATGCTGACTCTATAGATGGGAAATCCCCCAGAAATTGGCAAGGACAGGAGAATATTAATACCTTTATGCATTGGCATTAAATGCACTGTTTGTAAACTTGCTTTCTGTTCAGAAAGATTCTTTATGGCATTACTAGAATGTTCACTGCCTTCAAAATTGACAGTTATCTTTGTATAGTGTCATTTTTCATGATTATGCTACTCTGTATGTATTACAAAGGCAATTAAGGTGGCATACATTTATTGAGCACCTGCTATTTTCCAGCAACTGTGCTGAGTGGGAGAACAATTGAAAGGTAATTGTCATGCAGTATAACAAGAGCTAAAATAGAGATAGGTAAAAACTTCGATGGGAGGAAAAAATGCTTTGTATTCATTTTATCCTAATTTCTTACAAACATGTGATCCTATAAAGCAATTATTATTCCATTTTATAGTGAAGGAAATTGAGGCACAAAAAAGCAGATTTTACATCACTAACATTAGAGTCCCACCGTCATCATCATTTACACTTACTGAGCACTTACTAAATGCTTGGGCTTGATATTCACTTTCTCATTTAATGTTCACAGTAACATCCAAGGTTGAAAGAGGTTCATTCATTCAACATTGAGAACCTATGGTTTCCTAGGTAGGGGAATACGATGATGAATAAGCTGCAGTCCCTGCCTTTAAAGAATGTTTAACCTAATTTATAAATTACTTGTACAAGACACTGGAGCTAGTAAAGGCTGAGCTGGGATTTAAATACAGATCTATCTGGCTTTAGTACTAGTGGTCCATCCCATACTCACTGACACTCATTCACTCACTTGCTGTGTGAGGTTCCAGGCCAGATAGCCAGGTGACACAGCTAGGAAGTCACCAGGGGATCAAACAGCTGGGAAGTGAACCCAGATCTCCTATATTAGTCTAGTGTCCTTCCTATACCACTGCAGCCCTCATGACCCCAAACTGGGCAAACTCCATGGAAAACACTGGGTGGGGTTGGGATGTGTTCTCACCTGGCTCTGAGGCCCCACTCAAAAATGGCATCCATTTGCCAGTCTGACTGAGAGCCCAACAGCCACATCCCCACCCCACTGCTGAAGAGAGGTGTCCACTGCATCCCTCACCCTTTGCTTCTTTTTCCTGGGCTGACTGCACGATGCCAGGGATTTAGTGCAGGCTTTTCTTATTTGTTCTTGTCTCCTTGAGGTTTAGCTTATGTGTACTTTTTAGTTTCCAAAGTGCTGAAAGATATATTGTCTTTTTTTTAAATTCCGGGCAGCTCACTGCAGAGCTACTCACAGAAACAACACATTTTTAAAAAAGAGGTTGCTACAGATGTGGCATGCACTTTAATTTAGAGTTGTCCTTGTCACACTGTTGGAGCCATTGGTCTTGACCTCTGGGATTTGTCTAGCTTAATGATGGTTGCAGCAAATATTATTTTTGCCTGGATTTTTACATTTTTAGAAGAAGGTTCAGGATTGTTTAAATACAGTTTAAATCTATTTAATTGAGTAAGCATTTTAAAGTTTGTTGAAGTGTAACCATCAATAATGGAATCTCCCAGGTTAGAGGCTGAGAGGATGGCAGGAATAAATTAGGCAGTCTGTGTCCTCTGGGGGACTCTGATTTAATTGAAAGAGGTTTTTTCTTTTTTTCTTTTTTTTAGAGTAGTGTTTGAGAGCAGGGTTTGGTAAACTTTTTTTTGCCGAATCAGATAGCAAACACTTTTGGATGTGTGGGCCATGGGGTCTCTGTCACAACTACCTAAGTCCGCTTTTTTAGCCTAAGAGCAGCCATAGATGATAGCAAAAAAATGGGCATGGTTATGTTTCAATAAAACTTTATTTACAAAAACAAGCAGTGGGCCAGATTTGCCCATGGGCCATAGTTGGCTGCCTCCTGTTTACAGTAACCTCTCTACCATCAGACTGCCCATTTTACCACCCTGGTTCTGTCTCTCACTGTGGGACTTTGGGAAATCCACTGAATCCCTTCAAGCCTCAGATTTCACATCTATAAAGTGGGGAAGGAATACTGGTTTCCTTGTGGGGTTGTTCTAAGATTGAATGAGAAAGGGCTTACTTAGGGCAGTGGCTGGCTCCTGGGAAGAACTCAATAATGTTAACCATTTCTCCTAAGCCAGGAGCCCAATCAGAAGCCTCTCTCTGGTGAGGACACATAGTAGTGATGACAGCTGTAGAGGCAGAGAAAGGTAAACAATAAATTAAACAATAAAGCATTGTAAACAAATTATCTTTCAAGAGGGGGACTTAAGCAAGGCCATGCTGAAGAGTGCTATAAAGACCAGATAGCCTTTTGAGGCTTTCTCCCATCCCCTAGACAAATGTGGCTAGCTTTTGCTCTGTTCCCATCATGCCTTGCACAAGCCTCAGTTAGGATGTTTGGAGGTCCCACCAAGGTGACTAATGGTCAACATCTGTCCCTACTCCATTGGGAATCCCGATGGCATTCTTTTCTTCTGGGATCCCAGGACCCACAGAGCTGGGCCATGTCAGGTGATCTGTAAGTGTTTAGGATTTGATATAGATAAAGAAACAGCACTGCTGTAGCAACCCTAAGATCTACAAAGCCAGTCTAGTTTAGAGGAAGTTTTGGAAGGACTTCCAGAAATGTTGCTAACATCATCCTCCTCCTTTTCACTGCAGTTCCTGATTTAAGTCTTCAATATTCTCTGAATGTCTGTTACTTTTCTTTCTGAGGGTCAAGGACTAATCCCTGTAATGTGTACAAGATGTTCTTCAATAACCAATTGTCTTCTGATTATTAAATGAATAATCTTTTACTCACAGAAATAAGAAAGTTATAACTCCAGAGTTGGACAATCTGTGCTTGGCAATTCTATGGTGGATGGAGTCCACACCACTGTGCAGAGACCCAGACAAACAAAGCTTTGGCCAGCCAGCCAGCCCCACTCCATCACACTCACAGTAGGCACCCTTCAATGCCTTTCTGGCGAAGTGTGGATTGGGAATGCCAAATGGGGACACAGCTGACAACCACCTCAGTTCTAAACAGGCACCGATCAATGGATCCTGGCACCTGGTTCATCTCTTATTTGAATTGCTTTTGAATGCCCAGGGTAGGGAAAGCCAATAAAGCCTGCAACATAATGTGCTATTGGCCTTGGCCAAATGCACTTCGGCTGTCTGCCTGTTTGCTATGGTGAGTCATCCTAGATGGAGGGAGGAGGGAGAAGGGAGAGAGGCCTCCTTACAAAGAGTGCAGAGGAACTGGGGAACTGGGGCCCTCACATCTTAGTTCTTTGTGCAACCTGGGCATATTTGTTTACTTCTAGCTGTGCCACAGAATCAGAAATGCAGCAGAAGGAAAGAATGAAGGTCTGAAAGAGGAAGAACAAAACTTATATGTACCAGTCCATGGGACAGCATAGTGCTGCATGCTGATACCCTTGAGCACACTCAATCCCCACAAGAAGCCTGAGGCTTTCCCACTAGGGCACTTTACCCCAAATCCTAGATGGATGGCAAGGATGGCAATTACCAAGCATTAATCAACTTCCACAGACCTCCAAGAGGTTCTGTTACTGGTTCACGCTGTCCTCTAAAGCAGCCAGCACTTGCTAGAGTGGCTTTTATTAAACTCAGCATTTTCTCTTTTGCCACAGGATATTGACACGTGCTAGTTTCTCTACCTGGAACTCTTCTTTCCCTGACTCCTCTTCCCCCAGTCTTTTCTCTAGAAAACTCAATTATCTTAGTTACAAGCTGTATTCCTTCTCTTCAGACTTTTTAGCTCATAATTACATGTTTATTAGTAGTAACCAGTTCATGTAATGAGCATTTCATCCCAGTCCTTGGCACAGCCCCTATCTCCAGAGCCAGAATACTAGGATTTACATCCTATCACCAATACCTACCAGCAGTATGGCTTTGGGCAAATCACTAGATCTCTCTAAGCCTCTATAAAATGCAGCTCAGAATAGTGTCAACTTCGTAAAATTGTTGGGAGGATTAAATGAATGAACATGTATTCTAAATCCCTTAGCACAGTGCCTGGCCCTTAACTGATGTTCCATATATGCTAGTTATCATTATTATGGAAGATACTCCATAAACATCTTCTGAGGTACTCATGTTGCTGCTTCTCCTTGGTTTTGACACTTGCTTGGATTTCTGCCTTCACAGATGTAGTTGAGACCTTGATTTTAATTGCTCCTGACTTCCTGGTTTTGATGAGCCGGTTTTGCTGTCAGATTGATTCATGTCTGTCTGATTTTTCTCTTCAATCCTGGACCCTGTTGATAGCCGCAAAACTAACTTGGAGATTACTAGCCCTGGGTCTAGTCTAGCATATGACCACTGCTCCAGAAGGGAGAGAAAGGTGACAGTGATGAGGCAGAGTTGGACCCATCCAGCTCTGATCTGGCGACACTGCCAGCCACAGGCTGCAGGTGAGCTTTTTAGCTTACACATAATTGCATAGCCCATCCCCCTCTGAAATCTCCTCACACTATATTGTGTGTCCTTCAAGAAAAGCTTTTGCTAAATATGCAACTTACGTAAAAATGAGCATCATACATCTCTTTGTACAAAAATGATATACACATTGCTCTGCACAAGAACATGACTCTTAATAAAGCTGTATCTTTGTCTCATTTTAAAAGATGAATCAAGATGGAAGGAGAAACAAAGACATTCAAAATACCACTTGTCAACCTGTGCTGATTCTTCTAACATTATTGATAGATGACTCATTTTTCCCAAGATAATACAATTCTGTTATTTCACAAAAGGTCATCATTTTTAAACCAAAAGAAATCTTTGGTCTTAAACAGGGATTGAATAGCACATGTACGTAGTAGACACCAAATGTTAGCCATGGTTACTGCCATTATCATTACTAGTGTATTTTAGAAGGGAAGGCTTCCCAGAAAGAGCTGATTACTTCTTCTGTGCCACCACTGTTTTTTGCATACATACTATAGTCACATCTATAGTTCTGTATTTATAGTTGCGTGTTGGTATTTGTTTCCTTTTGAGTCTTATTTCTCCGTTCAACCCCTACAGACTCTCTAGTACCTGGGAATATAACAGGCAGTCAGTCTTTTTGCTCTTACTATGGTTTTAATGTCCCCTCCAAAACTCATGTTGAAACTTAATCTCCACTGTAACAGTATTAAGAGGTAGGGCCTTTTAAAAGTGATTTGGTCATGAGGGCTCTACCCTCATAAATGGATTAATGCCATATCTTGGGAGTGGGTTTCTGATAAAAGGATGAGTTTCCTCTCTCTGTCCATGAGATGGTTTGCTCTTCTGTCATAGGATAACACAGAACAAAGTCCTCACCAGATGCTGGTGCCATGTTCTTGGGCTTTCCACCCTCTAGAACTGGGAGCCAAATAAACTTCTATTCCAGGCAGGCACGGTGGCTCATGCCTGTAATCCCAGCACTTTGGGAGGCCGAGGCGGGCAGATCACTTAAGGTCAGGAGTTCAAGACCAGCCTGGCCAACATGGTGAAACCCCATCTCTACTAAAAATACAAAAATTAGCCAGGTGTGGTGGCAGGCATCTGTAATCCCAGCTACTCAGAAGGATGAGGCAGGAGAATCGCTTGAACCTGGGAGGCGGAGTTTGCAATGAGCTGAGATGGTGCCACTGCACTCCAGCCTGGGCAACAGAGTGAGAATCTGTGTCAAAACAAACAAACAAACAAACCATTTCTATTTCTTATAAATTACTCCATCTGTGGTATTCTGCTGGAGTAGCAGAAAATGGACTAAGACAACTCTCAATCCCCTTGTAAACATACACTTTCCATTCTTAAATATAAACAGGCAGCCATGGATCACCAGACTTGACGAAAGCAAAGGCATAGAACCCAGAAAACAGGGAACCCAACACTGGAAAGAGATGAACCAAATAACCAGGATAATGGAAATAAGTTCTAAGACAATAGCTCTGCAGCAGACCAAGAAAGAAACCAGAGGATATGGAGTAAGAGGACAGAGGATGTCTTCAAGGAAAAAGTGCAACTAACAGGTTACCTGAAGTATTTGACTACATTGAGGGGAACTTTATAGTTTTGTAAATGAAGCTCTTATAAATTAATGGTAAGTACATAAAAAACTAAGGGAATAAAAAATAGTGCAATCATTAACTCCAGTAAAAAACAAAAAGTTATACAGGAAAGGAGATAAAACAAATAATGATTGTATAGTCATAAAAATGTAAGCACAAAATAGTATTTAACCAAAACTTGGCATATAAATATGATTGAAAGACAATAGATAGGGGAAATTGAGATGACAGAGAAGTATAATAAAAGTTATCTTCCAGAGTATGAAGCTAATAGATAATGTCTATACAACTGAGAAAAAAGAGAACAAGAAATATCTGTAAAAAAATATTACTTAGACTGTACCAAAGTTTCTCCAAAAATTAAAAATTGAATGAGCATATGATTAAGCAATTCTACTTCTGGGTACATATCCAAAAAAAATTAGAAGTAGGATTTTGAAGAGATATTTTCACACACATGTTCATTGCAGCATTATCTACAATAACAAAAATGTAGAAGTGGCCAGGTGTGGTGGCTCACGCCTGTAATCCCAGCACTTTGGGAGGCCCAAGGCAGGCGAATCACTTGAGGTCAGGAGTTCAAGACCAGCCTGGCCAACATGGCAAAACCCCATCTCTACCAAAAAATACAAATACGCTGGGCGTGGGGGTGTATGCCTGTAATCCCAGTTACTCAGGAGGCTGAGGTGGAGGATCTAAGGTGAGCTTGAACCTGGGAGGCAGAGGTTGCAGTGAGCTGAGATCACGCCACTGCACTCCAGCGTGGGTAACAGAGCAAGATCCCGTCTCAAAAAAAAAAAAAAGCAACCAAAATGTCCATCAGTGAGTGAATGGATAAAGAAAATGTGGTGTGTGTGTGTGTGTGTGTGTGTAAATACACATATACATATGTAGAGAGACAGTGTGTATGTGGTGCGGTGTGGTGTGTGTGTGTAAAAATATACATATGCATATATAGAGAGAGTGTGTGTGTAGTGGTGGTGTGTGTGTGTACATAATGCAGTCTTAAAAAGAAGGAAATCGGCCGGGCGCTGTGACTCACGCCTGTAATCCCAGCACTTTGGGGGCCGAGGCAGGCGGATCACGAGATCAGGAGATTGAGACCATCCTGGCTAACACGGTGAAACCCTGTCTCTACTAAAAATAAAACAAACAAACAAACAAACAAACAAACAAACAAACAAAAAAACTAGCCGGGCGTGGTGACGGGAGCCTGTAGTCCCAGCTACTCGGGCGGCTGAGGCAGGAGAATGGCGTGAACCCGGGAGGCGGAGCTTGTAGTGAGCCGAGATCGCACCACTGCACTCCAGCCTGGGCTACAGAGCAAGACTCGTCTAAAAAAAAAAAAAAAGAAGAAGAAGGAAATCCTGCCGTGAATGAAACTGGAGGACAAGTTCACATATGCTAAGTGAAATAAGCCAGTCACAAAAAGAGAAATACTACTTGATTTGTGGTTGCCAGGGGTTGAGGGAGGGGAAATGGAGAGTTGTTGTTCAATGGGTATAGAGTCTCAGTTCTGCAAGTTGAAAAATGATAGACTGGATTAAGAAAATGTGGCACATATACACCATGGAATACTATGCAGCCATAAAAAATGATGAGTTCATGTCCTTTGTAGGGACGTGGATGAAATTGGAAATCATCATTCTCAGTAAACTATCGCAAGAACAAAAAACCAAACACCGCATATTCTCACTCATAGGTGGGAATTGAACAGTGAGATCACATGGACACAGGAAGGGGAACATCACACTCTGGGGACTGTTGTGGGGTGGGGGGAGGGGGGAGGGATAGCATTGGGAGATATACCTAATGCTAGATGACAAGTTAGTGGGTGCAGTGCACCAGCATGGCACATGTATACATATGTAACTCACCTGCACAATGTGCACATATACCCTAAAACTTAAAGTATAATAATAAAAGAAAAAAAAACTTAAAAAAAAAATATATAGAATTGTCAGGTTTGGAAAAAAAAAAAAAAGAAAAAGTTCTAGAGATCTATTGCACAACAATGTAAACACAGTTAACACTGCTGAACTGTACACTTATAAACAGTTAAGAGGGTAATTTTTACATGTGTTTTTACCACATTAAAAAATGTCTTAAACTGTACAGTTAAAATATGAGACATTTATTGTATGTAAGTGATACCTTTAATAAATTTGAAAAGGGCAAAAAGAAAGCATATTGTTTAGAGAAAACACTAGAAAAAACACTTCCTTAAAGAGGTCATCTCTGGTGATGTGGGGCGTGAAACAAGAGCTACTTTTTCATGTTACAAATCTTTGAATATTAAATCATATTCATGTGCTACTCAGAAAAAATAAACATCGAATGAAAACAATTCATTCAAGGACATGAGAAAACACTAAAGTTTCCATAGAAAAATGGGTCAAGATTATGACTGCAAGAAAGAAATACAAAGAGCTAGTGAAAATGAGAAAAAAGTGGTCAAATATATTAGTAACTAAAGCAATCCAATGACATACTATTTTTCCTGTCAAACTAGCAAATGTGGATAGAAATCGGTATCATTCAATGATGGTATGGATGGAATGAGATGAACAGTCTCACACGTTGATGTAAACCCTCAAGAGAGCAATTTGGGTATGTGTATTAGGAACCTTCAAGATATTCATACCTTTTTCACCCAATGGTTCTATGTCAGGAAAAAGATTACATTTTTAAAATTACATACAAAAGCATCCATCACTGCACTATCATTTCCAACATTTTATTATGAAAAATTTCAAACGTACAAAAAAGTTGAAAGAAAAGTACAATGAACTCTCATATACCATCCACCTAGATTCAACTATTGATAACATTCTGCTATATTTGAAGGTAAGTTGTCAGCATCACGACACTTCATCCCCAATATCTTCCATGCTGGCACTATTTATCATAGCAAATTTTTGGAAAGAAGCTAACGTATAACAGCAAAGGTGTGTTATATATCTCACAGGATAATTATGCAGACATTAAAATAATGTCCATGATGCATTTTAATTACCTTGGAAATGCTCATAGTATATTGCTAAATAAATAACGCAAAAGTCAAATTGTACAACCTCAGCAACACCAATAGTTAAGAGTGGTTATGTTTAGGTATTGGGATTATAAGTTATTTTACTTTTTTTCCAGTACAGAGTATGGACTGCAAATTTTAACTTTTAATACTATAATTTTTTAGTTTTTAGCAAAAACAAATACCAAAAATTCCCAATTAACATTTTAAATTCCCAATTAACATTTTTTTTAAGTTTTCCTGAGAAGTGATTTGTTCATTCAACAAATGGGTTCTTTCCCATGAGATGTAATGCCATTCTTTACCCCCATTACTAATACCATTTCTAAGAGTGTAGAGTTTCAGTTTCGCAAGCTGAAAAAGTTCTAGAGATCTGTTGCACAACGACATGAACATCATTAACACTGTGGAACAGCATTGTTTGGGTATTTCCTGCAGAGCCTGATGCAATATTCTGCACACACAACTGCTTAAGAATAAGGTTCAGGCACCTGGTGTTCTGTTAGCTGCAAGTTCTTGCTCTCTGGCCTTTGTCCCAGGCTACTCTAACTTGTGAGGCTGCTCAGTACCTAATATAACATAAGGCTTGTTCTACCTCAGTGGCAGGCCAGTTTGGTGCTTTGGGGTAACTTTTTTTCTTTTTAGAGACCGGGTCTCACTGTGTCACCAAGGCTGCTGGAGTGCAATGGCATGATCATAGCTCACTGCAGCCTCCAACTCCTGGCAAGAGAACCTCCTGTCTCAGCCTCCCAGTAGATGAAACTATAGGTGTGAGCCACCGTGCCTGACCTGAGATCACTTTCAAAAGCAGAAAATGGACATGGGATTGAAACCCCCACACATCCTCTATGTTTCAGCCTCCTTCCCAGTATCTTCATGAATGAGTAGACATAAAATCGGGCCGGAAGATCAGACACTATTTAGAAGAGAGCAGATTTACGTAAAGGTCTCTCATAATTAACCTATTTTGAAATATTTACGTCAGGTTGGAATAAGTACTTCTTGTGACAAACTTGGAGAAATAATTACCCTGCAGCTCCCCAGTCAATAGCACCATGGAAACCAAACCAGTGACCTGCTCTGGTAGCCTGTGACTACTGTGAACTTATTTTAAAAAGGCATAATTTTGCACACACACACAAATCTTGTTTAAAGGCAGGACAATAATAAAATAAAATTTATTAATGTTTTCATATGACTTTTCTCCCCAAGTGTGTAATATAATTTTTTTTTTTTGGCTGAAATCCAGGGCACAGAGACAAGATCCCAACGATTCAGAATTAATTAAATACCTCCAACTTTGAATATTACCGCTTTCTGACAAAACAGAGAAAAGAGCAAAAGTAGAACTTCAACCTTCATATAGTCATGAAAAGCAAAACAAAAACCATTAATAGAGTGTTCTTACTAGTGCCTTTTATTATAGCCTGCCTGCCTGGCTGCTCCCAGATACGAACTGGCCCCCAGCCCCTAGAAAGCTTGAGTACCCCAGAAGTGGTCAGCCCTGCACTGTGGAATAGACGTAGGTCCCTAGTTGGTGCCTTCAAACTGTCTTCCACTCTGATTGTCTTTGACCTCTAGAGTAATTTAAAAACAGATGATGTTTTGCTATGGAAAGTTCTGCTTCTGGAGATAGGCCCAAACTTTGGATTTGGGGAAATTTTGCATCTATTGCTTAATAATTCCCAACACACATCATAAAACCCCCACGATCTGGGCACTTTAGTTCACCGCACTGAAAAAATAAAAATAAATTAATAAAAAAACAACAAAGGCAGTTTATTTCCCACAGTAAGTTGAAAGGGAGAGCTGTAGTCCCTGCGGGGGCAGGATAGGCATTTTTCTCCTCTTCTTACCCAGAAGGAAGCCTTTCCTCTCACTCTAGTCCTTCCTTACTCCACAGGAGCTGCTGACCTGGCTGCTCAGATTCTAGGACATTAATTTGGGGTCCTGTTCACCAGGGGGCAAGGGTACTAGGAGTTAGTGGCTCTCTCATCTTCTGCATGTGGCAGTGAATGGATTTGGGGCAGATGTGCCAGCTTTCTTTCTCTCCTGAAGACTCTCCTGTTTGCCTGAGGCCTCAGCCACTCACCCCAGTCCTCCTCACTGTCATTTTGCACACAGCAGCAGTCCTCCGCATTTAATGAGCATGCAAACCACAAGAAGGGCTTGTTAAGGCACAGACCACGGCACCCTACCCAGAGTGTCTGATTCCACAGGTCAGGGTGGGACCTAAGAATCTGCATTTCTAACAAGTTCCCAGGTGATGCTGTTGCTCCTGGTCCAGGGGCTGCATTTTGAGAACCACTGGCCTAGAGTTTCAGACCTCGTCCCAGTTTATGATAAAGCAGTACATTGCTTTCTTATACAAATTGGGTGTCCCTGGCTGGGTGCGGTGGCTCATGCCTGTAATACCGACACTTTTGGAGGCCGAGGCAGGTGGATCACCTGAAGTCAGGAGTTCGAGACCATCCTGGCCAACTTGATGAAACCCATCTCTACTAAAAATACAAAAAGTAGCCGGACGTGGTGGTGGGTGCTTGCAATTCCAGCTACTGCGGAGACTGAGGCAGGAGAATTGATTGAACCCGGGAGGCAGTGAGCTGATATCACGTCATTGCACTCCAGTCTGGGCAACAAGAGCGAAACTCTGTCTCAGGAAAAAAACAAAACAAACATAAAAAAACTGCGTGTTCCTGGGACTGTAGATGAATGCCTTCAAAACTTCACTCTGAGGCCTAAGAAGAGTAATAAAATTATTAAATTATCCCAGAAATAGATCATGGGTTTTACGAGGTAATAAGAAGAAACTCAAAAGGGTTTGGAGAGGAAGAGGCCTGAGAATCTCAAGGAGGACTGACCACATGTCCTCCACGAGCCTTCAGAGGCAGGGAGAGAGGGCTCGGCAGACACCAGGAAGTATTTTTGAGCTGCAATGGCAATGAAATAAGCCCTCCAAGGAAGGCTGTGGAAATCCTGTCCCCAGAGGCCTTTAAATACAGGATCAATGACCATTTCACTTGGTCGGCTTGAATCTGGGTTAAAAAACACATAACTGGAACAATCACGATTGATTTGACCCTCACTCTCTTCCAGGAACTATGCTAAATGCTATATATTATTTTACTTTATTCTCATAACAACTGTATGAAGTTGCTGCTAATATCCTCATTTTACAAATGAGACTAAGACCACAAGGGCCTCTTGCTCATGTACCTGGGAAGTAGCAGAACTTAAATCCAAATCCATATCTGTATGATTCCCCATCCCAACTTCAAGTAATGCATGAAGCTATAATTAGGTATTGGCATTATGTACTTTCAGATTAAAGAGTCATTCGTGGCCCAGTGTGGTGGCTCATGCCTATAATCCCAGTACTTTGGGAGGCCAAGGCAGGGAGATCACTTGAGGTAAAGAGTTCGAGACCAGCCTGGCCAAAATGGTGAAACCGCATCTCTATTAAAAATACAAAAATTAGCTGTGTATGGTGGCACATACCTGTAATCCCAGCTACTTGGGAGGCTGAGGCTGGAGAATCACTTGAACCCGAGATGCGGAGGTTGCAGTGAGCCACCATCACGCCACTGCACTCCAGCTTAGGTGACAGAGTGAAACTGCACCTCAAAAATAAATAAATAAATAAATAAATAAATAAATAAATAAATAAGAGTCATTCTTGTCCCAGGAGGTTGAGAGGAAGAAAGATCCTTGTAATTGAATGAAAGACACATGATTGATATGTTTTGACAGGTTGTGGGGGAGGGAGGTGGGGCAAGGAGCATTGGGAGCATGAAGGCACTTGCCAGCCAGTGAGGAGCTGGGGGACCTGAGGAGAATGACCCCAAAGAGGGTGGAGAGAATGGAAACAGAGCGTATAGCATTTACAAAAGTACTATACTCACAGCATGCATGTCAACACCTGTTTCTTCTTTATTCTTCATCACAACAAATGGCACCACTAGCTACACCTGAGCAGAGAACCTGGGTGTCACCTTCCTGTTCTTGCCCACACTCTAATAGAAAACAAGTTCCATGGAGATAGAGATGGCCCATGTTATGCTCCTAGCACCCAGTCAGGTGGTGGGTGGGTCAGTCCCTGCTTAAACCCTGTCAAGTCCTTATGGTTCTCAGAATAAAGTTAGTGCTCCTTGGGCAGTTCACAGGTCCTTGTGGCCCGCCTCCTGTCCAGCTTTCTCTTCCTTCTCTCTACAGCCTTCTATTCCGCCCCCTGAAACCATTCCTTGCTGCTCTCAATGCCCCACATGTGGCTTGGAGCCTGTTACTGCCCAGAATATCACAGCTACCTGACCCAAACCCATTCCTCAACCAACCATCACGTATTATTCTTCAGGATGTCACCTTCTCCAGAAAATTTTCTTGGATCTACTCAGTTGGAAACCTCCAGGCCCCTCTTCTGTGTTTCTGTATCTGCCTGCACCCTTCTCATTATAGCACTCATCATTTTTCATATCTTCTTGAGGCTGACTTTGTCTCTATTCTCAGAACCTAATACCTGGAGAGGAAGAGGCCTGAGAATCTCAAGGAAGATGCCTGATGTGTAGCTTAATAAATAAGTATTTGTTGAGTTGACTTAAAATGGCAAGAATCAAACTGTTCTCAACACTTCCATGTCACGTACCTCTTCAACCAGGGCTGAGTGAAGTGCAGTCAGGACAAGGCCGGCTTCATTTCATGAGCAGGTGTTGAGCATCTGCTTCGTGAGTGGGCATGAGCTAGGTACAGAATGATCCTTTCCAACAGGGAGCTCCTGTTCTAGTGGGGAGGACAAGCCACACACACAGCTGGGAATTCTCACAGGACAGATCAGCTCTGAAGGGCCTATTCTCTCCTGCAGGGAATTCCTCCTCCCGGGGCCAGGAAGTGGAGCTTGTGCCACCCTAATGCCCGCATTCCACCAGGGCATGGGGAGGGAAGAAGGTGGGCTGTGAAACTTGGCCTCAGAGAACACCGAGGACTCTTCTCTTTCACCACCACAGCATTTCACACTCTCACCCTCACCTCTGAGGTGAGCTGTGAGTTCTGCCCCTGGCTCAGTACCTTCAAGACATCCCAGGGCCTTTCTTTCTGTCCCTTAACAATGGCCATTAAAGACAAACAAGGAAAACCTCTCTCCAGCCATCTGCAACTAAAGAAAATGCCCCGAGGCCCTTTAGCTTCAAGTCTGACCACAATAGAGGAGATCTTAGCATTTCTCAGGCTCAGAAAGAACAGGCTTCTCAAATCTGGCAAGAGATCCAAATCGGTGTCCCAACACATCTGAATTTAAAGAAAAAAGTCACCCTATTTGTTTACTGATATTTGTATAGCGCAGGGTCTAGGCATTCAGCTTCTGGCTGCCTTTCCTGGGATGGGGGCAGAGCTCAGGGGAGAGAAACACCTCCTATGAAGGAGACTAAGTCTGAGGTCTGAGGCAGCTGCTCTTTCAAATGCATGGCGGGCACTGAGCTCTGCCTTACAGCCAGGTTCCGTGTTGGGCACTCAAGGACAAGGATCCATTCTGATGTGCTTTCACCAGACAGTGTGCAATGATGTATGTCGCCGCATGGTGTTTTGTAACAAAAGTCTGTAGAAAATTTAAATTTAAATGTCCATTGCTAACAGGCCACTTAAATAAATTATGGAACCCCCATAACATGGCATATCAGGCAGCTGTTTAAAAGAATGTGTTCGGCTGGACACAGTGGCTCATGCCTGTAATCCCAACACTTTGGGAGGTGGAGGTGGGTGGATCACTTGAGGTTAGGAGTTCAAGACCAGCCTGGCCAACATAGTGAAGCCCTGTCTCTACTAAAAATACAAAAAATTAGACAGGCACGTTGCATGTGCCTGTAATTCCAGCTACTCGGGAGGCTGAGGCAGGAGAACCGCTTCAACCCGGGAGGCAGAGGTTGCAGTGAGCCTAGATCACCCCCACTGCACTCCAGCCTGGGTGACAGAGTGAGACCCGTCTCAAAAAAAAAAAAAAAAAAAAAAAAAAAGCATGTGCTAATGTGAAATGATCTCTAAGTTATGTTGATACGTTGTGAGAAAAAGAAGATATAGAACAGTGTTTATAGCTTCTATTAGTATAAAAAAGGGGGATTGCTGGGTGCGGTGACTCACGCCTGTAATCCCAACACTTTGGGAGGCTGAGGCGGGCAGATCACTCAGGAGTTGAGGCCAGGAGTTTGAGACCAGCCTGGCCGACATGGTGAAACCTTGTCTCTACTGAAAATGCAAAAATTAGCCGGGCATGGTGGCATACACTTGTAATCCCACCTACTTGGGAGGCTAAGGCAGAAGAATAGCTTGAACTTGGGAGGCAGAGGTTGCAGTGAGCCAAGATCATGCCACTGCACTCCAGCCTGGACAATGGAGCCTCCAGAAAAAAAAAAAAAAGAAAAAGAGGGGATCTATCTATCTGTCTATTGTTGACAGAAAAACCAAACTCTGCAAAAATATTTTAAAGAGGTTTATTCTGAGCCAATCAATGTTCATGGCCCGGGAAAATAAACTCAAGAAGCCCTGAGTAAGTGGTCCCCAGGAGGTTGGATTACAGTTTAGTGTTATATATTTCAGAGAGGCAGGAGTTACAGGCAAAGACAGAAAGCAATATGTGGAAGGTATACACTGGTTTGACCTGAAAAGGTAGGATGTCTTAAAGCATGGGATTGTAGCTTATAGGTGGATTCAGAGATTTTTAATTTGCAATTGGTTAGAGGAGTAAGGCTCTGTCTGAAACTTGGAGTCAACAGAAAGGAATGCTTGAGTTAAGATAAGGATGCAGTGTCAGAGGCAGCCACAATAAAATGACATGTTTAGCAAGATTGATGGCCTGCAGGCCTGACTCAACCCTTGCCTTGAATAGTACTAGGTCTTGTTTATAATTTGGTATCTCATTGCCCCAAGAGTCTGTTTTGTCAATCTTATGATCTCTCTTTTAACATGAATGCTGGTCAGTTGTGTCTAAACCCCAAAGTGGACGGGGCATGATGAGGTTCATCCGACCTCTCTTCCCATCATGGCCAGGAACTCAGCCTTGAACGTTTCTCCCTGGGGTTCCCTTGGCCAAGAGGGGGTCTGTTCAGTCAGTTGCAGGGGCTGTAGAATTTTATTTTATTTTTATTTTACACTATCTATCCATCCACATACACACACAAACAAAAGTGGTCTGTTGTGGTTGTTGTTGTTTTTTTGAGACATAATCTCGCTCTGTTGCCAGGCTCGCGTGTAATGGCACAGTCTCAGCTCACTGCAATCTTCACCTCCCGTGTTCAAGCAGTTCTCCTGCCCCAGCCTCCCGAGTAGCTGAGACTACAGGCGCGAGCCACCACGCCCAGCTAATTTTTGTATTTTTAGTAGAGACGGGGTTTCACCATGTTGGTCAGGATGGTCTCCATCTCTTGACCTTGTGATCTGCATGCCTTGGCCTCCCAAAGTGCTGGGATTACAGGTGTGAGCCACTGTGCCCAGCACAAAAGTGGTATTAAATGCTTATTGGCTTACTGTTGAAGCTCTGGGCAAGAAACTAGAGAATCTAAGTGAGAAGAAGACTTAACCTTTATTGTATATATTCCAATAATGCCCGAATTTTTAAAAAAAATCTTTAAAATAATGTTCCCTTTTGAATTAAAAGGCATAATGTAAGGAGGGTTTGGGACTCATAATTACTGTCGCACACCCTGTTAGGCACTTGGTGGGCATTATCTCATTACCCTGCACAGCAGCCAAATAACAGGTGAAGGAAGACACAAACAGAGCTGTGAGAGCTGACTCAGGCCAAGTTGGTACCAGGCCCAGGGTGTTCAGAGTTGAGTGAGCTCCAGTTTTTTGAGCAAGACAGGAAAGTAAGGATGGGAATGCAGTGCTTGGTGAAGCATGCCATGATCTGAAGAAGAGGGCGTGGCTGTTCAGGAAGCACATCACAGGGCACCGAGGACATTTCCTCTGACATCCTGAGCCCGGAAAGTCGAGGAGGATCGGCAGGGGAAGTGGGGGGAAGTGCAAGGGGAGCAGGAACTGCTGGGACAGAGCAGCAAAGGCCAAGGAGTAGAGGCCAGGGGAAATGGCTCCCCAGAGGGGCAGGTGCAGGTGTGATGGAGGGTGGAGGAGGCTGTGGACAAGCCTATTCCACACGCAGGGTCCTGCAAGTCCAGCTAAGGACCCAGCTCCATGCCGAGGCTGCAAGGAGCCACCACAGGGTCTGAACAGAGGAGGGGGGTGTGTGCTCACTCCTCACCATCGTCACCATGTTTTCTTCCTTTAACACTTGCTACTGTCTAAAACATTCTGTTTGTAGATTATTTGTTTATTGTCTTCCTCAACTACTATATAATCTCTTAGAAAGGAAGGACCACCTGGATCTTGTCTGCTACACCATCCCTGCACCTAGAGCAGTGGCTGGCATGGACAGGCAGTCAGTGTTAAATCAATAAGTGGATATTGATTGAAGATTTGATGAGCATGTGACATAAGACATGGGCCCTGCCTCCCAGGATGGGAAGAAGACAGCATGCTGGTAGCTTCCACCTGCCTATCTGGATCCACTCCCCCATCTCCCATGATGTGCCCCTGGAAGGTGGGCCTGTAGGAGCTGTGCCCAGCGGCTCCCTTGTGCTCTGGCTTCTGGGAGGGTCTGGCCAATGGGCAGCACTGGCAGGAGATGGGAGAGGTCTTTTTGTGTTCTGTATTCTGATATTTTGCCATCTGGGACGCTGGGGTTCCTTTCTTAAGCAAACCAACCAATCCAGAGTCCATCCTCCCAACTGCCTTCAGTGCTACTCATTGGCCAGACCCTCCCAGAAGCCAGAGCCGCTGGGCTCTGCTCCTACAAACCCACCTATGAGGGAGCCGCTGGGCGCAGTTCCTACAAGCCCACCTTCCAGCAGCACATCAGGGGAGATGGGGGAGTGGATCCAGAAAGGCAGGAGGAAACCACCCCCATGCTGTCTTCTTTCCATCCTGGGAGGCAGGGCCCGTGTCTTATGTTTTATGCTCTGGGTCGCTTCTGTCTGCCCTAATCACCCCAAAGCCAGGTACCTAGGGATAGCCCTGCACTCCAGAGCCCTCTGAAATTATAAATTAGCCAGTCCTAAGTCTGCTTACCCTGCCTCACCTGTTTCTTCCCGAGGAAACCAAAATAAAGGCTCTTTGCCCACATTTTCTCCTTGCTAATTTTGCCTGCTGACCAACCAGGTGCTTCCCCAGGTGGCCCCATAGGTGGCCCCCCTGTGGCATGCCATGCTTCCTGTTGCTAGGGAATTGTGGATGTCAAAACTCCTTCCTTCATGACAGTTGTTTCATGTCTGCCTGTCATACCATGATTTAAACAATTCCTGGTAACCTTAAGACAGGGGTGCGGCGAGGTCGAGACATCTATTCCCTGGGCGCCCCATCCAGGCAGCTTCCTTTACTACTACTTCCTGTGTTTGCCCTTACACCTCACCCACTCCTGGGTAAAGAGTCCCTTTATTAAATTCCTCAAATGATCCGACTAATGTGTGCCATCTGCTTCCTGCCAGGACCCCAACTTGTACAGACAGAAATACAAATCATTGTAACACGGTGCCCAATGCGTACCTAACAGTTACTGAATGAAGATAGAATGAAATGCATCCAATAAGAGGGGCACAAGAGCTGAGAAAACAAAGGGGGCAGAAACCAGTTGTGTTGGGACTGGGGAAGTTTTGAGGCAGGATTTGGCATTTGCTTTGGGCCAGGAGGGATGAAGAAAGTTTCAGCAGGCAAGGATTGGAGATGGAGAAGTATATCCCAGACAGAGAAAACAGCTCAGTGTAGTGATGGCGGGAAAAGGCAGGGTGTGCAGAACAGTAAGAAATTCAGTTTGGCAGAAGGAGAGCATTTGGAAAAGATGGCACTGGATGAAGAAGCTTGAAAGATGGCTTGGGAGCAAACCACCCACCAGGGGAGGTCAAGCCAAGCCAAGGAATTTGACTTTGTTGCCATTTTGCAAATGTATGGCTATTGGTGGGGGCACCCAAGGGGTTTTAAGCCGAGGTAACATGGTTGGATCTAGAGTTTAGACGACACAAACAGAGCAGGGAGCAGGGGCAGTTGGAGGGAATTCTGCAGGTGGGGAGACCAGCCAGGAGGAAGAATCATGGCAGTCATCCACCCAAAAGTCCCCCAGACGACCAGTAAGCGCAGATTGGTAAAGCGTTCGGGTTTACGAGTCAGGCAGACCAGGTTTGAATTTTGGCTCTGCCACTTACTATGTAACCTTGGATATTAATTTACCTTTTTTATTTCTATTTCTTTGGGTCAAAATGAGGGTAACAATAGTCCACCCTCGAAGCTGTTGTGAGGATTAAACAAGATGCACACGGAAACTGTTTAACACATTGTCACATACTGAGTATGCTGAAGGTGTTAGCTGTTATTGTTGTGTATATTCCAGCCATGTCTTTAATAGCATTCTACCATATACCAGCAATGTGTCTATGAAGCAAGTTCTTCTCTGTTGGCTGATGTTTTCCTGCTGTTAGCACACTGAGCACATCACATATCCCTGACAAGTCCTTAGAACTGCCTCCCCAAATCACTGCCTACGGGCAACAAGAAACATAAGCATTAGGTCAGAACTAAACACCAAATACTTCACATGGGTTTAGGGAATTAATTAATTAACTGAAATAGCTGAGAGGAGATTAAATACAGAACTCTTGAGGGAAAAAAATGTGCCGCAAGAACAGGCAGAGTTGTATTGTTGTGGTGCTGCTTTTCTGTGATGTTGGTGGTAAGTCAAGTCCCAGAGGCGAGGAAGAAAGAGGCTCAAATTCTTAGACAGATAATCTTGTCTTCATTACCCTCAGCAAAACAGATATTACTGAGACTGAAGTGATACAGCATTGCTGTAGAATCTGTGACTGAGGCATTACATTGAAATAACACCCCAAAGGACAGCAAAAGAGAAAGCTATTATCCTCCTTTGGACTCCTGTCCCCCAGCCACCCAGGTCCTCTTCCTAGAAGCAAGCAGTGTTACCAATTTCCTATGAATCTTTTTAGAGACATCCTGTACATAATCCAACAAAAAAACTTTGACCCCCTTTTTTATACAAACAGTAGTATACCAAGTACATTGTTTTTTAATTATTTAACAGTGTGTCCTGATAATCATTATAAAATGAATACATGAGAGCTTCCTTATTCGTTGTACAGTTGCACAGTGTTCTGCCATATGCGTATACCATGATTTAATGAATCTTCTATTGATGGACATTTAGGTTGTTACTAGACTTTTGTTATCATAGCGTGCTATAATAAGTAACTTTATACGCATATCTTCTCCCACCTGTAGAGATAGCATGTTAAATGTGTATCAGCATCAGTATTTTGGGGATGGGGGTCACAGACACTCTGAGAATCTGTGGAAGTGATGACCCTATAGCGGATGCTGTTGGTGCCCTCCCAGATCCCCTTTACCAGGCAAATGCACACAACCCCCAGCTGCTGTGAGTGTGGGCTGCCCATGACTCACAGCTGCCCCCTTCCAGAGCACCACTGTGATAGTGTGATATCATAAGAAATACGTATTTGGTTTCTGTCCCTGATTCTTGGCACACGGCTCCTGAAGCCCTCGTATATGATAGGGGCACTACAAGAATCTTTTGTTCTAATATTTGGTCTTTGACCCCAGTTTCTGACATAGAGCTTCTAAGACCTTTGTAATTTCCTGAGTGATAGAGGAATCTAATCAAGAGCTCCTAAATCCCTTGGAATTTTCTGGGTGATGGTACATCTTTTGTTCTAACTAGATGACTGTTGATGGGCTCCTGGATAGTGCCAGCATGGGGCCGGTTGCTGGAGAACCAACTGTGCAATTACAGGGTTGGAACTTCCGGGAAGGAGAAAGGGGGTGAAGATTGACCGGTTCATCAATGGACAGTGATTTCATCAATCATGCCTATGTAATGAAGCCTCCATAAAAACACAAATGGACTGAGGGGAGCTTCCGGGTAGCTGAACATGTGGAGGTTCCTGGAGGGTGGTGCACTGGGAGATGGCAGGGAAGTTCAGCGCCCCTCCCCCATACCCTGCCCTGTGCACCTCTTCATCCAGCTGGTCATCTGTGCCCTTTGTAATACCCTTTATAATAAATGGGCAAACATAAGTTCAGTGTTTCCCTGTTTTATGAGCTTCTCTAGCAAAATAATTGAACCCAAGGAGGGGGTCCTGGGAACCCTGATTCACAGCCGGTCAGTCAGAAGCACAGATCACAGCCTGGGACTTGTGATAGGCATCTGAAACTGGGGACATCTTCTAGGACTTGTAGGACTGAGCCCTCATCCTGTGGGATCTGATCCTATCTCTAGGTAGACACTGGCAGAATTGAAATGAATTAAAAGGATACCCAGTTGATGTCTGCTGGAGAATTGGTTGGTCTGTCTGCATGAATGGGAGGGTGTCGTTGGGGGAGGAAGATCCCCTCCCATATTTTGGTGACCAGAGGTGAAGTGTGTGGACTGTGTAAGAGAAGAAAAAGTGTCTCTTTTACAGCCACTTTACAAGAAGTTGGTCAACAGCCTCCACTGACACAGGAGTATAAAAGCCGGGCCAGTGCTCAAGTCAGTCCCTACTGCAGAACACCATGGGTTCAGGCTGGAGCTGGGTCTCCACTGAGACCGGACATCCGCTAAGACCACATTCTCTTTTGGTCCATTCCCCTGCTCGTTCCTGCTCTCCTGAATCCCCCTTTCCTGAGATCACTCTCTACTGCACATAAATTCTCATTTTAGGCTCTGCTTCAAGGGTATTTGACCTAAGAAAGTCTTTCTCTTCAAGAAACAAAAATTTAAAAATACATGAAGGTACCCAGGAAAACTTTACAGATAATTTCAGAGAGTTCAACAGCATTCTGAGTTCCAGATTGAGGAACTTCACGTAGAATTACATGTGGTTCTACTATTAAACATCCTGAAGCATCCCCGGTCTGACAAACAGAAATGCCACCTCATGTGTGGGATTATATTACATTACATTCAACCATTTCTTCTCTACTTCAGTTTCTCTATTTCCTTTTCCATGAAAGATGTCAACCTGATTAATTTCCTTTAGAGCTTCAAATATCTAAATCAACAGATGGACTGTCCACAATCCATGAGTAACAACTGGAAATTTTTACTCCCAAATAGGTTTTAGTTCCCAAATGCACTTGCCCAGAATAAAGAATTTTAACTCTTGGAAAAGGGTGGAAATGAGAAATCTTTCCATGTTGCTCAAATGTCCTGATATCATTTTGGGGAGAAATATGAGGAATATATTCTCAATATTTTGAGGTTAAATGCCCCCAATTTCTTTAGAGGTTTATAGAATTCTGGGGGACACATTCTGCTGGAGTTTGCCAATTTCTGTTAACCAGTTTTTAAAAGTTAAAGGAAGACCTCTTTCTTAATAATTGGTAAACACAAATGCTGCAGATTCTGCCAGTCGAGTTTAATGAATCAGATAAATAGGTCATTAAGAATGCCTTTACTTTTACTAACTGTGGCATAATTAATATATATTTGGCCTTTATCCCTGGTTCCTGTTACAGAGCTCCTGTAACCCTTGGGATTTCTTGAGTGATAGGAGTATCTTTTGTTGTTTCTACTGAACCCCTTTCAACCTGAATTTATGCCAATAAAGTGACTCTCAGTGAGCCTGTAGATATGGCGCTAGTCACCAGAGGAACCAGCCCTCTAATTAGAGGGTTGGAATGTTCAGTCCTATCTCGTGACCCCTTGGAGGGCAGAAGGGCTGGATATTGAGTTCAGTCACCAATGGCCAATAATTGAATCAATCATGTCTACATAATGAAGCCTTCACTAAAACTCCTAAACCACTGGGTTTGGAGAGATTCCTGGTTGGTGAACACATAAGGGTGCTGGAAGGAGGGTTCCTGGAGAGGGCAAGAAAGCTTCCTCCCCCAGGCCCATGCCTTGTCCTGTGCATCACCTCCATTTGGCTGTTCCTGAGTTGTATCCTTAATAATAAATAGTAAGGAAAGTGCTTTCTTGAGTTCCATGAGTCATTCTAGCAAATTATTTGTCCTGAGGTGGGTCATGGGAAACCCTGAATTTGTAGTCAGTCAGGCAGCAAGGTGGGTAGCTTGGGCACTGCCTTTGTGGCTGTGTCTCAAGAAAGGGCAGTCTTGTGGGACTGAACTGTTAACCTGTGGGGCCGGACACTAGCTTCAGGAGATAGTGTCAGAATTGAATTGAATTGTTGGGCATCCAGTTGTTGTTTGAGAAATGGAGAATTGATGTAGAAAAGACACCACATATATGGTGTCAGAAAGAATCTGAAATTAATCCCAAATGGTATCTAAATACAGGAGCTGAAATTTCCAAAGGCAATTATCAGGTCCTTATCTTTCAGTGCTATCACATATGGAGAGAAGTGACGGATAAGAGGCAGAATAACAAGGACACCATTAATAGCAGAGGTTATTTACTGAGCACCTGATATTAGCAATGTGCTAGGCATTGTGCTAATCAGTTTTCATGAATTATCTGATTTAAATCCTCATAACAACATCATTAGGTGGGGCTTACATATGAGGAAAATGAGGTACCAAGAGGTGTTCTTTCAACTTCAATGATAAATATGTATATCAAATCAGGAATCTCCAAATGTTTCCTGATGGAATGCACACTGAAGTCTTATAATTGCCCACAGTAGAGATGGGCAGAGGGAAAGAGAAGTCAGAAGTAAAGGGAGATGGGGTAGGAAAGACCTGCTGAAAATTTAAGTTACCCATAAATACGCTGTTGGTGATGCTCCCATCACCCTGACCATGAAGAGGGCTTCAGGGTGGTGATGGCTGACTAGAGGGTCCTCCAGGCCTGTTGAATGATGCTTGTGGGATTTCTTTCCTTCTTCTTCTTTTTTTTTTTTTGAAACAGAATCTTGCTCTGTTGCCCAGGCTGGAGTGCAGAGGCGTGACCTCAGCTCATTGCAACGTCCACCTCCCAGGTTCATGCAGTTCTCCTGCCTCAGCCTCCCCAGAAACTGGGATTACAGGCACTCGCCACCACACCTGGCTAATTTTTGTGTTTTTGGTAGAGACGGGGTTTCATCGTGTTGGCCAGGCTGGCCTCGAATTCCTGACCTCAGGTGATCCACCTACCTTGGCCTCCCAAAGTGCTGGGATTACAGGCAAGAGCCACCATGCCCAGCCACTTATGGGATTTCTGAGATATGAATTAATCACAGTTCTCTCCCTTCTGGCCTCCATATTCTCTATCCATTGAGAAATAATTTCCACTTTTTTGAGAGCAAAGCTGAATTGGAGAGCATAATTTGGAACCTCAGACAAAATAGTGGTCCTCCCCAATTCCCCCAACTTAAAATTAGGGGGCTGGGCAGGGAAGCAAGATGGGGAATCAGGCCTGGCCCCACAACTTGTGAGTAAAAGAGATTGAGACACAGGTAGGGGCAGAAAGAGAGCAACTCGCCCCCATCAAAAAGTGGGCAAAGGATATGAACAGACACTTCTCAAAAGAAGACATTTATGTAGCCAAAAAACACATGAAAAAATGCTCATCATCACTGGCCATCAGAGAAATGCAAATCAAAACCACAATGAGATACCATCTCACACCAGTTAGAATGGCGATCATTAAAAAGTCAGGAAACAACAGGTGCTGGAGAAGATGTGGAGAAATAGGAACACTTTTACACTGTTGGTGGGAATGTAAACTAGTTCAACCATTGTGGAAGTCGGTGTGGCAATTCCTCAGGGATCTAGAACTAGAAATACCATTTGACCCAGCCATCCCATTCTTGGGTGTATACCCAAAGGATTATAAATCATGCTGCTCTAAAGACACATGCACACCTACGTTTACTGAGGCACTATTCACAATAGCAAAGACTTGGAACCAACCCAAATGTCCAACAAAGATAGACTGGATTAAGAAAATGTGGCACATATACACCATGGAATACTATGCAGCCATAAAAAATGATGAGTTCATGTCCTCTGTAGGGACATGGATGAAGCTGGAAACTATCATTCTCAGCAAACTATCGCAAGGACAAAAAACCAAACACCACATGTTCTCACTCATAGGTGGGAATTGAATGGTGAGAACACATGGACACAGGAAGGGGAACATCACACACTGGGGACTGTTATGGGGTGGGGGCAGGGGGGAGGGATAGCATTAGGAGATATACCTAATGCTAAATGACAAGTTAATGGGTGCAGCACACCAACATGGCACATGTATACATATGTAACAAACCTGCACGTTGTGCACATGTACCCTAAAACTTAAAGTATAATAATAATTAAAAAAAAAAAAGAAAGAAAGAGAGCAACTCACATGCACGCAAGGGCATTTTACTCATTATCCTTGCCCAACAGAGAACGAGAGCGTCCAGGGACCAGTAAATGTCAAACTACTGTCATCTCAGCAATCAGATAAATCACTGCCCCCATAGGAGAAGGGATTGAGAGGTTGGGGGAGGGACTAGAACTGTTTCCTCCAGGGAGTAGAATAGATGTTCCCTCCTCTCTATAAAGATGTGAGAAGACAGGTTCTGCCTCAACCTCCATGTCACCTTGACCTCCTACAGGAACCTCTGCCATAAAGCAGAGGTTCTTACTCAATTTTAATTTGCTTCCCTCTAAGGGATGCTACATATCACAGAAATAGCAAGATCCAGACTCAAATAGAAATAGGTAAAACAAAAACAGAAGCATAAAGAAACAAAATGCTTCAGGCACATTCTCTACCACTGATGAAAGAATAAACACTCCCAGCGTGATATGACACTAGATGGGATTCTCTTGCCTACTTTACTTTTTCTTTGGATTTTAAACATTTCAACCTTAAAGAGCATTTTCATAATGCTCTACTCTCACTATCGTGGATCCTGTAGGAAAGGGGTCTAAATGGCTATATATATATATGTGTATTTGGGTTATGGCCTGGAACACAGTTGCTCAACTCAAATTTGGTAGAACTCCCCAATCCATGCTGAGATTTTCCTAGGCAGAAATTGAGAAGCAATTTGCATGATCTTTCACATGTTTGTAAAAAGCATATAAAACAAAGCATAGAAGTGCATTACTCCCTGAAACTAAAATTTAACCCACTGGGGGCGAGGTGGGGGGAAATCTGAATGTTATTCCTCAAATGGGGACATATGAAAATTGTATGCAAAAAACCCATAGAACATATAGCCCTTTGGGGATGGTGAAAATGTTTTAGATAGAAGAAAATCTAGATGACCTTAGGTATGGAGATGACTTTTTAGATACAATACCAAATGCATGATCCATGAAAAAAAATGGACAAGATGGAATTTATTAAAGTTGAAAACTATCTTCTCTGTGAAAGACACCATAAAGAGAATGAGGAGGCAAGCTACAGACTGAGAGAAAATATCTGCAAAAGACATATCTGATAAGGGACTGTGTATAAAATACACAAAGAACTCTTAAAACTTAATAATATTAACAAACAACCCCATTAAAAAATGGGCAAAAGACCTGAACAGATACCTCATCAAAGAAGATATATTAAAATATGCTCAACATGATATGTCATTAGGAAAGTGCAAATTAAAGCAACAATCAGATACCACTACACTATTAGGATGGCCAAAATTCCAGAACACTGACAGCACCAAAAGGACATGGAACAACAGGAATTCTCATTCATTGCCGGTGAGAATGCAAAATGGTACGGCTATGTTGGAAGTTAGTTTAACAGTTTCTTACAAAAGGAGACATCCTCTTACCAGGTAATCTAGCAGTTGTGCTCCTTCCTATTTACCCAAGTGAGCTAAAAACTTATGTCCACACCAAAACCTGTACAAGGATGTTTATAGCAGGTTTATTCATTACCATTAAAACTTGGAAGCAAACAAGATGTCCTTTAGTATGTGAATGATGTGGAAATAGGAAACCGACCAAATGAGAAAGCACAGGCTACTGTGTTAGTCAGAATTCTCCAGAGAAACAGAACCAATAGGATATATATAGAGAGAGATACATAAAAAGAGATTTATTATGAGGGATTGGCTCATGCAGTTGTGGAGGCTGAGGAGTCCCATAATCTGCCACGTGCAAGCTGGAGGCTTAGGGAAGTCAGTGGTGTAGTTTCGGTCCAAACTCGAAAGCCTGAGAACCAGAGGAGCCAATGGCGTAAGCCCCAATCTGAGTCCTAAGGCCTGGGAACCCCAGAGGTCACGGCAGAAGTCTTGGTCCAAGTATGAAGGCCTGAGAACCAGGAGCATTGATGTCCCAGGGGAGGAGAATATGGATGTTCCAGATCAGAGAGAACAAATTCGCCCTTCCTCCACCTTTTGTTCTATTTAGGCCCTCAACGGTTTGGATGATGACCACCTGCACTGGGGAGGATGATCTTCTTCACTCAGTGGCCAATTCAAATGCTCATTTCTTCCAGAAGCACCCTCTGAGGTTACCCAGAAATAATGTTTTTCCAGCAATCTGGCTGTCTCTTAGCCCAGTTAAGTTGACATATACAATCAACCATCATAGCTATTTATTCTGAACTTGCTATAGCAAGGGAATCCACCACTGCCGCTTGCATTTTGGCAGAGACTCAAAGGCAGGAAAAAGAGTGGGGAAGCTTGACAGTGGAGAAAAGGGAAGGCTTCGGATGTGCCCTGTTGGGAGGCTGTTGGAGTTAGGAAGCTACAGGTAGGCTAACTAGAAGCAGAGCATCGTATATGATTGGTTAGGGGTGAATATTTGGCTTTCTCTAGTTGAAGTTGGAAGAGGGGACAAAAATTAGGGAAGCCGTCAGTTATTAGTCAAGTTCTGGCCATTTGGGGCTGATTGTTACAGAGATTATTATTTAACTTCCTGAATTGTCACTAGAGATAACAATCTCACTTCCTGCAAGTTGGACTTATATCAGGCTGGCTTCCTGGGTTGTTTATTATAAATAAAAGGGTTGGTCTCCCAGGCAGATTGCTGCAGATTGTGAGTTAAAGTTCTAGTTTTATATATGGTCTGGCCATTGTCCATTTTTATATTCAGTCTCTCAACAAATAAACGATGTGACATCCAAACAATAGTATATAATTCAGTGCTAGAAAGAAATGTGCTATCAAGCCATAAAAAAATGAAGGCAACTTAAATGCATATTACTCAGTGAAAGATGCTAATCTGAAAAGGCTACGTAATGCATGCTGCCAACTACATGACATTCCGGAAAGTGAAAACTATGGAGACAGGAAAAAGATCAGTGGCTGCCAGAGGTTAGAGAGGAAGAAGGGATGAATAGGCAGAGGTCTGGAGGATTTTTAGGGCAGTGAAACTATTCTGCATGCTACTGTAATAGATACACGTCATCTCTTGTGCAAACCCATGGAGTGTATAACACCAACAGTGAACCCTAATGTGAACGCTGGAGTCTGGGTGATAATGACATGTCAATATCAGTTCACTGACTGTAACAAATGTGTCATGGTGATGGGGTTGTGTGATGGAGGCAGGGTGTACGTGGGAATTCTTTGTACTTCCTGCTCAATTTTACTGACAATCTGAAACTACTCTAAAAGCAGTCAATTTAAAAGGAAAAAAGTTTTAGGACTAGATAGTGTTAATGGTTGCATAACATTGCAAATGTACTAAATGCTAACATAACAAATTACATATTTTAAAATAGTTAATTTCACGTGAATTCTGCCTCCATTTTTTTAGAAAATGGGCATATACTTAAAAAACACACACACACAGTGATCATCCTAGCTTCTGACCAACCACCCTGGTTCATTACTGGGACTCAGAGGAGACCAGGCCTTCTTGGAAAGTGAAGGAAATGTGAGGCCCCATCTGGGAAAGGATCCATGCCTAAGGGGGGAGAAGGGAAGGCAGGTTTGGTCTAGTGGTCATGAGGAGGGTGATTCAGAAAGTGAACAAGTTTCTGATGCCCACATCTCCCAGGTGTAGCTGTGTGTCTCTTTGTCCTCTTGTCCTACCTCTTGGCCTTTGTCACCCTGGCCTTGAGTCACTGGGCCCTGACAGCAGGATGTCCTGTATGCTCCCAGATAGTGCCAGAGTCCAAGGGATGGATCTACTCACACAGCATGGCGGGTGCCTCTCACCACTTACACCAAACCCTGCCCTGGCTTGTCCTCTCTACACTTCCTGCCAGCCCACTACCTCCACACCCTGCCAGCTGCTTCCCAGGGCAGGTTCACAAAACTTTGCCAAAGGCTTTAGTAAGAATGGAATGACACAACTCAACAAGGAACGCAGCTGGGCACCAGGTCTCCCCTTCCTGAAGTCCTGGGGCAAATCTACCCAAGTCAGGTTCCCAACGGAGGCCTTCCTCTGAGCCTAGTCCATCACCATGCTGTTGGTTCTCTTCCTTCAGAACATACGGCAGTGCTTCTCAAAGGGAGGTCTCCAAACCATCAGCGTCAGAAATTTCTTTCAACGTGGATGTGCAGATCCTTCCCCAGAGCTACTGAATCAGAATCTCTGAGGTGGGAGCATTTTAACCGGCATGTTCATTAATTTCTCAGGTGACTGATGTTTCCCCACCATCAGGGGCTGCAGGGGCTGCGCTATGAGGACCACTTGGGCTTTATTTTGCGCCCTCCTCTTCACAGCCTTCTCACTGTGGGGTAGGTAGCACCAGGCATCAAAGGGGCCCAAGAATTGTTTTCCAGGCACATTCCAGTGTCAAAACACAAGCTCCTGGTGTCAAAATCCCTTTTAAGAAGCTTTGCTTTGTAGATGTCTTTTGAGCAGGTCGTCAAGGAAGATGTTTCTATCCCTAAGGAGTTGTCATCCTCATTTTTGCTTTAATTGCAATTTTGTGAAACATGAAATTTTGGGTACATCTTAACACAGCTTAGTCCATTACATCCCAGATACTCTTGTGATTTGTTGTCTCAAAAATGTATCATAGGAAGGAAGGAAGAGGCAGGGGAGGCAGGGTGCAGAGCTGCAGGCTCCCCCACTCCCTGGCCCACTCCTTAGATGCAGCTCTGCTAGACTTGGGCTCAAGGTCAACTTGGCTTTCAAGATTTATGGCGTTACCTGAACTTTTTCCACGGTCACTCTGTGTATCTCCTCCTTCCCTCATTTTCCTTCCTCAGGTTTTACTATAGAGTAAAATGGTAATAACACAAAAGGTAATAACACAAAAGAGAGACCAAAAAGAGGATTTTATACATTGGCTTGAAGCTCATGTTACCCATGGTTTGGAATTGTTACCTAGTTACCAAAAGATTCTGGCTTGGACACCAAGAAAATTCATTTGACACTAAAAACTTAAAAATGCCAGATACAATCCAGTGTTTAGACAGGCCTGGCAGATGAAACATTCCAGAGTTGGGAAATGGTACAAGAACAAAACCCACTCAAAATCCACAGGCCTCTGCATTTATGCTTTTTCCCCTAACCCTCCTTTTTTCCTGTCGTCACTTAATGGCTTATAGATTGGCAACCCATCTGTGTTCTGCCAAACATCCCTTCGTCTGTCATTAATGATTAATTGTGTCTTTACTTGTGGCAGTTCTACAGTTCTATAAAATGAAAAAATAAATAACTCTGGGCCCTGCTTTAATAAAGAAGGAAGGGGGAATCAAGATCTAGTCCCTCTGCTTTTCTACATATAGAAAAGCCTAGATAAGAAAACATGGCCATTTGTAAATACATATTTATTTGTACGTCTCCCCTGCTGAACCTGTGTTAACCACAGAGCAAAGTCTGACTCAGGAAGTCTGGGGTGAGTACAGGAATGTGCATTTCCAACAAGTTCCCAGGTGCTGCTGCTGGCCTGGAAACTCCACTTAGAGAACCACTGGTCAAAGCCATGATTCTCTCAATCCTAGCTGCACATGAGAAGCACTGGTGGTGTTTTTGAAAACTTAATGTCTGGGCCCATCTCAGAAGAATAGGTCATTTCGAAGTCACGTGAGCACTTTTGAATCTCTCTAGGTCTGTGCTTGTCAATCTTGGCTGCACATTTGATTACCTGGGGGAGATTTTAAAATCCTGATGGCCAGGTTTCCCCACACCTCAACCCTATTCTCAGACATTAGTAGTTTTCAAAGCTCCCCAGGTGATGCAAATATGTAGCTGGCCGCATGGAGAACTGGAATTCTGGACCTTTATCCCTGAGCAGCTGCCACAGCTCAGTGTGTGGGCTTCAGAGTCACCCCAAGCAACCTCAGGAACAGTTTCTTTTCTGTTAAGTGGGTTTTGAAACAGAGGCTCTAAACCCATTTATGTTGAAGCTAGAGGGTTTGGGTGGCATTTTAACATTCGTGCAAGCACGGAGGATCATTACCAACTCCTTCAACGTCAAGGAAGCAACCACTACGTAGCCTGCCTCTTGCTCCTCCCTTCCTCGAGAGGTGGGAGCAGAGGGTGACATTTTAAATAGGCTCAACTGTAGAGCCTCACTGGGAGGGTGACATTTGAGGGACATGGGACAAGATGTGAAGGAGCATGTTGGTGATGATTAATACAAGGTTAATCTGGCCCCACCTGGTGTGACTGCAAGCTGGGAGAGGAGGAGCAGACCCACAAACATCCCAAGAAGTACCTGGGGAGAAAGACCTGGGAAGGCCTGCTGGGATGCTCAGGACAGCGGGGGCATTCCGGGGCTTGGCGTGCTTCAGGACAAGTCAGGAGGGGACCCACTAGGGACCCAGGGAAGCTTGGAAAACACTATTTGGCTGAGGTCTGGTTGCTAAATATGGCTTTTTTGATGAAGGACCCAAAGGACACACTTTCGGCTGGGTGCAGTGGCTCATGCCTGTAATCCCAGCACTGTGGGAGGCCGAGGCGGGTGGATCACCTGAGGTCAGGAGTTCAAGACCAGCCTGGCCAACATGATGAAACCCTGTCTCTACTAAAAATACAAAAATTAGCCGGGTGTGGTGGCGGGCACCTGTAATCCCAGCTACTTTGGGGTCCGAGGCAGGAGAATCGTCTGAACCTGGGATGTGGAGGTTGCAGTGAGCCGAGGTCGCAACATTGCACTACAGCCTGGGCAACAGGAGCAAAACTCTGTCCAAAAAAAAAAAGACACACCTTCTCTTCTAAAGTGGTAGTTTAGACTAAGCCACTTTCGGGAAGAATTCTTGACCACATGGCCTTTAAACCTGAAAGAGACATGAAAGATCATCTGGTGTCCTTTTCAAACTATGTTTCACAGAGCTCTGGGGCTCCCAAAGTTTCTTTAGGGAATCCAGTAGGAGACAAAGTGGGAGGCAAGAACTGCGGTGGAGCCCAGGAGTGGCTTGGGGGGACTTTAACCCCCCATGGCAGAAAGTCTGGTGAGCAGTGTACTTGCTTTGCAGCACCGAGACAATAGACAGCACAGGCTGCCTGCTCACTCCAGCCAGGTACTCTTTTAAGCACTCTGCATGTTTGAGTCCATTTAATACTTAGCAACTCTTTGAGATAATTCTATAGCTTATTACTATTAATAATAAGGAAAGACACCAAGAGAGGCCAAAAACTAGTCTCAGACCACAGAGCTCAGTGGCTGAGCTGGGACTCACACTCTGGCAGCCTGGTTCCAGATGCCATGCTCCACCACCATGCTGTGCCTGATCCGTACTGCTGTGCCTACCATACCATCCCAGTAGCAGCCTGTAAGCCTTCTAGCATCCTCTTGGCCACACAAGAAAGGCTCAAGGCTTCCCCACCTACAGCTCAACCAGAGTTCCTCCAAGTTTACCCCAGCGTGGCACGGCCCCTTCTTTTTTATCTCCAAGTGTCTGCCACCATCCATGCCATGACAGATCAGTAGTGTGTCTCCTGATTCCATATGGTGGGGCAGGCAGAGCGATGCAATTCCTTCTCCTCTGGAGCTCTTCCGAACGGTAACTGGTACCGGCAGCATGTGCCTTTCCCAGGTAGCCAACCTCACAGGTTTCCCCTAGGCCAATCAGGCAGAACCACAGTCTAGGGACTCTTTACCAAAAGGCCAAAGGGCCAGGTAAGTGGCAGAATGGACAAGAGGCAGGACAAAACCTGGCCCTCTCTCTAGCTCAGGTGTTCTCCTGGACTTTGCCACAGAAGGCCCTTCCAACTCCTTCTGTCTGCAAAGAGAAGGCCCCAGCCCCATGGTGTCCACCTCCCTTCCCCACCTCATTTTCTCTCCAGAAGAGAACTGCCCCCTCTTTACCCTCTTTAAATCTTACTCTGGGCCTTACTGCCCCACTTCCCCAACTCTCCATCTTCTGTAAATGGGGAGGATGAGGTCCTGACCCTTGGTTCTACTCACTGGCCCTCAGGTTGCTTTGGATGCTCTGAGGTTTTTCTTGGAGTTTGCAGGGAGAGCTGTGGGGGCACTGAGCCCACTCAGCTGCACTGGGCGCCCCTCTTGCAGTTCAGCCTCCTAGTAGAAAGAGACATTTTGAGGAGGAGGCTGGGCAGTAACCTTGACAAAAGCACTTTGCTAGTTTCTATTGGAAACCATGCAGCTTCGTATCTAAGGATGCCATTTCTCCTCTTAGCAGACCTTGCACCGTTTGGAATAACCTTTATTCTCTAAGTCTGGCTGTGGGCCTTGCCCCTTGGAACCCACTGGGCCCCACAATTATGGTGCTTCTCTGCCTGCCCTGAGGCTGTCTGCCTTGTAGGTGAAGCTTCACTCACTATAAATGGACCTTCATTTCTCTCCAGAAGGAATGGCACTAGATTCTGTACTTAAACTTTTAAAAAATATTCTGATATTCTTGATTTAGGTGGGGGTGACACAAGCTTTTCATATAGACATACATTTATAGGCATTCCAGGTAAATTTTGGGTTTAAGAAAGAAGCCCATGCTTGGTGGCAGGGCAGGGGAGTGGGGGTGGGCAGAATTCTGAAAACAGATATTGAGTCTTTGTACTTCATTTTATATTTGAGGAAACTCAGCCCAAAGAGATGTCTCTGACAGGGTTACTGAGTTCTCCTTTCACAAAAGAAGAATAAGCCTTATGTTTCCCATGAAGCAGTTTTTACAAAGAATGGGGCTGCAGCTCCTTCTAGAATAATGTGTAGAGTAACGTGTGGGGTCCCAGCCCGTGCTTTGTTCCCCTTGAGCATCTCTCTGACTGGCCATTTCTTTTGCAATAACTTGGACGGAAAGTGTGGCAAGGTACAATTGAATGTTATTATTTCAAGGGTAGAACATGTCTGTGCTCAATCCTTCTCCTTGCTGGGCTGTTTCAAGGCCTGCGCCTCGGGTGTCTGCATTCCTCAAGGCTAAATCTGATCCCTGGGAATGTAGCTGTTTTTCTTCCTAGATTCTGGGCAGTTTGCTTAAGATAAGGAAATGGCAAATAGGCAGAATTTGGAGTTATTAAAGGAAAGATTGGAAAGGCAATTGCACAGTCTATACCTGTACTGGCACAGATGACATCATCCCTGGGGAGGGGACTTCAGGCGTAGGGAGGAGACTGCCTCCAGACAGCGCCTGGTTACTGCCATTATAAAGAGAAATTCAGCCAGGCTCAGTGGCTCACATCACTTTCGGAGGCCAAGGCAGGAGGTTTGCTTGAGACCAGGAGTTTGAGACCAGCCTGGGCAATGTAGCAAGACCCCATCTCTACAAAAACATTAAAAAAAATAGACGGGCATGGTAGTATGCACCTGTTGTCCCCAGTACTGAGGAGGCTGAAGTGGAGGATCACTCGAACCCAGGAGTTTGAGGCTGCAGTGAGCTATGATAATGGCCTGGGTGACAGAGGGAGACCCTGTCCTAAATAAATAAATAAATAAATAAATAAATAAATAAATAAACAAACAAGAGAAATCACCCTTCACTTGTTTTCTTTCCTCCTCTGGGAATGTCCCTATATGACTAATTCTTACCCCAAGGCTGCTGTGAGATTGGAGTGGAGCAGAGTGAGAAGCAAGAAATGACAGTGGCTAAGAGCTCAAATTCTGAGTCAAAAACCACCTGCAATCCCAGCTGATCTTCTGCTCCCCGATCTCCATTTTCTCATCTTTATATGGGGTGAGAACAGCATCTCCCTCATATCATGATTATGACAATTCAATCAGATATGTGACACTTTTGGAAGAAGTTGTCTGTAGTGTGTTTTGCTTCCTTGTCTTGTTGTGTCTCCTTGGCTCTCATCAGCTGGTCACTAATGATCTGCACGTGGCAAACCCAGTGGCTGCTCCTCCGTGACAATGATTCTACGTGACCTGTCTGAAATGCTCAACACAGCTGCAGGCCCTCTCCTCTCCCGGCCTCTGCGACAGCACCTTGCCCTCCTCCCCGTTTCTCACTGGCCCCTCCTTGGCCTTTGACGTCTCTTCATGCTCTTTCTCAGGGCTGTGTGCTTCCTTCCGTACCTTGCATCCTCCCCCAGGGTGATTCTATCCAGTCCCAGGGCTTCAGGTGCCATCTGGAAGCCAATGATGCCCAAATCTGTATCACCAGCCTTGACCTTCTCCAAGAATGTCACACTGAGGTATCCAACTTCCTATTGGACATTGCCACTTAAGTGCCTAATGGTCATTCCATACTTCATGTGGCCAGAAAAATACCCTGAATTCTTACTCTCCACCCCTCACACAAAAGAGCCTGCTTCTCGGTCTTGCTTCTAGGAGTTATCTTCAGTTTTTCTTCCTTTTGCAGCCTCCTTCCGCTCACCTCCTGCCACTTTCATCTAATCCATGAGCCTGTCCTGTCAACCATATCTTAAACACTTGCCTTGGATCCACCCATCTCTCTCCATGTCCACTGGTAGCACCCCAGTCCACGCCCCTTTATCTCGTTCCTGGGCTGGTCACTAACCTCCCTGCTTGCCTTCCTGCCCCACTGCAATCATGCTCCTTACCCTGGCAGGATCATGTCCTGGCCAGCCCCGACCAGGCCCCTATCCATTCTCTCCCTCATCCATTCCACTGCAGCCATACTGACCCTCTTACTATTCCTCACACTTGCTAAATTCATTCTTGCTTTAGAGCTTTTGCTTGACAGATCTGCTACCCTCTTTGCTCTGACAGGTTGGCTGCTTCTTATCAAGGTCTCAGCTTGTGTCAATTTCTCAGAGAGGCTGTCTCAAACCATCCAAAGTCACCACTGAGTTGTTTGCTATTTCATCATGTTTGCCAGTTCTAATCTACTACATAGCATTTATCAAAATGAGATGGTTTTCTCGTCTTTTTAAGTTGCCTATTTATCACCGCTAGAACATGAGCTTCTTCAGAATAGGTGCCAAGGAAACAATGGGGGCTGATAGCCATGTATTTATTCATTTACTGTAGACATATTTATTGAGCATCTACTAGATGCCAGGTACTGAGTGCGCCTCTGAGGATGCAGAGGTAACTGAGCTGGAGCTGCATCCCAAAAGTCCTCACAGTGTGGTAGGAGAGGCAGCCCATGAACAGATGTCTTAATCAGCTTGGGGCTCTGTAGCAAAAATACCATAGACTGGGTGGTTTACACAACAGAAATTAATTTTCTTAGGGTTCTGGAGGATGGAAGTCCAAGGTCAGAGTGCCTGTATTGTAAGGTTCTGGTGAGGGTCCTCTTCCTGGCTTGCAGACAGCTGCCTTCTTGCTGTGTCTTCATAAGACAGAGAGACAGAGTGAGTTCACTAGTGTCCCTTCTTATAAGGGCTAATCCCACAGGACCAAGGCTCCACCCTCAACTTCATCTAAACCTAATCAACTCCCAAAGGCCCCATCTCCAAAGACCATCACATTGGGGGTTAAGGCTTCACATATGAATATGTGGGTACACAAATCAGTCCATAGTAATAGATTAATAGGTAAGTGGATGATAAGTGGATGGTCTTAACTCTGGGGAGGGAATCAGCAACTCCAGGTGACCTAACAGGGAGGATGGTACCTGAACAAGAGGTCTTGAAGCATGCATAGGAGCTTACCAGGTAGTCAGAGATGAGATAGGGGAAGGATATTCCTGGTGGATGGATATGTGAAAGGAAATAGAGGTTGGAAATAGCATAATCTTCCTCAAAACGCCAGGTCCCACCATCACCAAAACATGGGTGTGAACTTCGTATGCCTCTGTCGTGCCTACTCACCCCCTCTACCATAGCAGCATCCTGCACTTCGGTGGTATATTTTCTGCTACAAGACTAAAGTCACTAGGATTTGGAGCAAGAGGAAATTTTAGTGCACCTTATTTTCTTTACAGATAAGGAAAATGTAACTCAGAGAATCAACAGTGAGCTTCCCAAAGCTGTACTGTTTCCTTATAGCAGAACCAGGCTCAGGCCCCAGACGTCTGACTCTCAGGCAAGTGCTCCTTCCAACATATCATAATGGGTGTTCAGCACATCTCATGTTTATTCCAATATTGCAACTACAGAGAAATGGTGATAGTGGAGACAAGCAATGTTTAATTTTCCCCAGTCCCTGCAATCTCTAAGGCAGTTTTCTTATAAGACATATTTAGCTGAAGTTACCTCTTATTCAAGAGGAACAAACTATTCACTTATCAAAAACATCCTAGTTATCTGTTTGCAATCTGCTTTCTATACTAACTTTCTAGAACAGGTTCAAGGAGCAAGAAAATAAGAGTTGACTGTGCTTTGTAAGCTATGTAAATGCTGTTTCATAATAATGATGACTTTGATATTTATATTATGTCATTGGCACCTGTGATGGTCACAGTGTAGAGCAGGCCAGCCTAGCCCACAGCAGTGGGCAGTTGTTGCTGACCTAGAAAAAACTGAAGAGTAGAAGCACAAAATTATCTCTCCCTAAATGTCCTCCATTAACGGATAAGCCAAGAGCGACGGAAATAGAGGAGGGTACAGGGAAGGTGACGGAGGCTTTGGAGGAAGGGACACTTAGAAAGTACTTCTTTTTTTAGATGGAGTCTCTCTCTGTCACCCAGGCTGGAGTGCAGTGGTGCAATCTCAGCTTGCTGAAACCTCTGCCTCCTGGGTTCAAGCAATTCTCCTGCCTCAGCCACCTGAGTAGCTGGGACTGCAAGTATGCATCACCACGCCCAGCTAATTTTGTATTTTTAGTAGAGATGGGGTTTCACCATGTTGGCCAGGCTGGTCTCGAACTCCTGGCCTCAGGTGATCCACCCGCCTCGGCCTCCCAAACTGCTGGGATTACAGGTGTGAGCCACCACACCCAGCCAGAAAGTACTTACAAATCTCCCCACCACAGACACGAAGCTCAGAAGGGTGATATGTTGCCAGGACCCTTGGTCAAGTGACAGAAACCCAAAGCAAGCTAGTTAAAGAAAAAGGGGAGAACTTATTGGTCTACATAACTGTAAAAATCCAAAAAGGATTTACAACTTCAGCCACCCCTGGATCAAGACCCAAGTGAGGTGGTCGGGGTTCCAGCTCTCCTCTCAGGTAGGTGGCTTCCAGGAGACCAGGAGCCACACTTCACCGGATTAGCTACACACCAGCAGAAAACTCCCTGGGATAACCCTGTTTGGCGTGGCTGGGGCCCAGTCCCCAACCCTGAGCTGATCACGTGACAAGTGGGACACGGATAGTAGTAGGCCCAGAGCTCCACGAAATGGGTCTTCTGCAGGAAAGAGGGGCTCTGCTAACTTAAGAAGAAGGAAAGGATGGTGGGCAGGCTAAAACAAAAGACATCCACCCCCATTATTGAAAGATTGAGCTGCATCTGCTTTGGAGGTTTCCAGCAGAAGTGACTCTACACTGCACCAGCCTCAAGGGCGTTCTCAAGTTCTCCTTCCCTGGGGTCACTAGGATTGCATTGAAGGTGCATACTAACCTATTTTTAATATTGGAAAGGAAAATGTGTAATTTAGAAACTCTTAACCCTACTCCCATGCCCTCCCCCAAAACACTCAAAGTTAGAAAGCAAAAGGCACACACAGTTTTAAATTATTTGCCACTTTAGATCGTCCACACCATGGCTGCATTTCTTTAGCTGGGATGATGGGGAGCTGGATGTAATCTCTGTCGAGGGAGAAACACAGACACCCAGGCAAATACCTTTCCTGTTAATAAGGTGATGGGCTCCAAAAAAGAGGAATTCTATGAAGTGACATGGTCCATGACTCCCAGTGACTCATAGCCCTCCCTGAGTACAAATTCCTTCCTGATGCCAGTGGGAGGTTTCCGTGGGTGATTAAATCAATTGGTGTGCGTTACCATGTTATGCCACATCACTTCTTGCTAAGATTTATTTTTTTAAAAAAGTCTCAGTGCAGGCTCCTAAACTTTTTTTTTTTTTTTTTTTTTGAGACAGAGTCTCGCACTGTCACTGGGCTGGAGTGCAGTGGCGCCATCTCGGCTCGCTGCAACCTCCACCTCCTGGGTTCAAGCGATTCTCCTGCCTCAGCCTCCCAAGTAGCTGGGACTACAGGCACCTGCCACCATGCCTGGCTAATTTTTTTGTATTTTTAGTAGAGACGGGATTTCACCGTGTTAGCCAGGATTGTCTCAATCTCCTGAACTCGTGATCTGCCCGCCTCGGTCTCCCAGGGATTACAGGCGTGAGCCACCATGCCTGGCAGGCTCCTAAACTTTTAGATTGACAACAGGCAACACCTTTAATACAGATATTGTAAGAAAAAGAAAATATGAAGTTTACGAAGGCTGAATGCCATTCTCTTCTCTAAAATGAGACAAAGAGGAAATGGCAGGAAGGACCCACTTCTCCCTGGTATGACTGGCCCACTTATTCTGTCCAAAGGGCCTCCATCCAAACTCCTTCCTCCCAGAGGTGATGGGTGAAGATGCCTTAGACATGTTTGCCATCTGCCAGTGGCTTTCAAGGCTCCCTCTCCTTGGACCCTAGAGTACAAGGTTGCACTCCAGGCTGTCACCAGCAGCTGGGAGCATGCTCACCAAGTCGGGCATTTTCAGATATCTGTGTGTCTGCCCTAGGAAAGAAGAGATTGTGGCAAAGATCATTCATCCACTCCTAGCAGCCTGTGTGGCCAGTGCATTGTCCCACCCAGGGGGAGGCCAGAGACCAACAAAGAGCACAAACTCTTCGAAAGAGGGCACGTGACTCCCTATAGCCAAGGCATTCTGAAAATGTTCATTCCTTTCATCTGGAGCTGTTTCTTATTCACCAGACCACATTACCTTTGCTCTACTTTGCTGACCAAGGAGTCTGAGGCAAAGACCGTGCTGCTGGCGGTTAACAGCACACTGCTCCACAGCAGGATCTTCTGAGAACCAGCTCAAGTGCTGAAACAGCCATGGGAACGACTCAAATTTCAGCAAAACACATAGGCACATGCTGTCCTCAGCAGAGTGGATTTGCATCTACTGTGTGAAGCCCCAGATGTGAATTTCGACTTTTTATTTTGAATTTTTCTAAAGAACAGAAGCAATATGAAAAAACAGAGTAAAAAGAGACTAATTCCTGGAAGGTTTTTATTCTTCCACTTTGCCACTCTTTTCCCAGCACCATGAGATCAATGACTGATTACGTGGCAGCAAGTTAGATTTGGGGATGAGACTGGGAGGAGAGTCTGCTCAAGGTCGCCAGCCTCCCTTGCATCACATCAGTCCTTCCCTTGCTCCTGCCCTACTCAGCGGAAAACTCGTTCCCCATCTTTCCTAGGAAGAGCCTCTAACGGGCTCTAGACATTCCTTTCCACATCCTGAGGACCTTGTCCTATCCATTGTCAACAACAATGGCTACAGCTTATTCATGGTCTGCTATAGGTTTGCCACACTGTTATTACAGGTTTTCTCGTCTAAATGCTAATGCTCAAACTATTCCTCTGTGACGGGTGTTATTACCCCCATTTAATTGACGCAAAAACAGGCACAGAAAGGCGAGGTACCTCTCTCTAGGTCTATCAACTAGTACACGGCAGTGGGCGTTGTAGGAGGTGGGGTTCTGCGTGATCCCCAGTTCTCTGCTCTGCATTTATTCACATACTCACTGGCATTGATGGCAGGAAAGCCCATCTTTTGGTTGCTGGCAGACATGTTTTTCCTAGGTGAATGGGGGATCCCAAAGCCAGGAAAGGTTCATGGTGGTCACATGTGAGATGGTGTCCAAGTGTGATGGAAAATGCCTGGGTCTTTGTGCCCGGGGTTCTACCTCAGAGGGCTAACAGGCCATCTGCACTGACCTTGAAAGCTCCATGTGGGATCTATCCCAACGTCATCCATCTCCCTGCCCAGCCTCTCCCTTGCATGGCAGCCGCACTCACAAGCTCACTTGCATTCCATTCATGGCACTCTGTGATGCTCCGGCCTGACATTCTCATGCATACTCATGTATTTACTTCCTGATTTTCTTTTTTAAATTTTTGAGACAGAGTCTTGCTCTGTCACCCAGGCTGGAGTGCAGTGGTGCAATCTGCAACCCCCACCTCCCAGGTTCAAGTGCTTCTCCTGCCTCAGCCTTCCAAGTAGCTGGGATTACAGGTGTGTGCCACCACGCCCAGCTAATTTTGTATTTTTACTAGAGACAGGGTTTCACCATATTGGCCAGGCTGGTCTCGAACTCCTGACCTCAATTGATCTGCCCACCTTGGCCTCCTGTAGTGCTAGGATTACAGGTGTGAGCCACCATGCCCTGCCAACTTTCTGATTTTCATTGCTTAAAACTATAACAAAACAACATTTCACACAGGGTGGAAAGCGACAGTATCCAACCAGAGGCAGTCGTGGTGTGATGAAAGATCACTAGGCTGTGGTCAGACCACTTGGATTCCCATCCTAGCCCCACCACTTACTGGCTGTGCTGTGTGACCTTGGACAGGTCACTAAACTTCTCTGAGCCTCGGTGTCCTTTTCTATAAAGTGTGGCATTAATATGATGATGAAGGTGATATTGGTAACATGTTTAGTACCACGCTCAATAAATGGTGCCTCATCATCATTAGTGTCACTGTTATTTCCCACTTAGTAAAGGAATAGAATTGTTGAAGGTGGGCAGCAGGAAGAAGTGGCCCTTTCCACTTACTGGCCTTGAGAGAAAACATATTAGTTCTGATAAAAACAAATTAGCTGCAACAAGCTACTACAAACTTCTTCCCAGTTATTTAAAAAAACATCCCAGGCTGGGAGCAGTGCCTCACGACTGTAATCCCAATAATTTGGGAGGCCAAGGTGGGAGGACTGCTTGAGTCCAGGAGTTCGAGACAAACCTGGGCAATATAAGAAGAGCCTGTCTCTACAAAACATAAACAAAATTAGCTGGGCATGGTGGCGCATGCCTGTGGTCCTAGCTACTCGTGAGTCTGAGGTGGGAGGATCACTTGAACCCAGGAGTTCGAGGCTGCAGTGAGCCACGATGGCACTACTGCACTCCAGCTTGGGTGACAGAGTGAGACCCTGTCTCAAAAAGCAAAAAGGAAAGGAAAGGAGAGAAGAGGGGAGAGGAGGATCCCTGACCATGAGCATCAGCACTCCGCATTCCTCTGCAAGTGAAACTGTTGGGTCCGTCTTACCTTGCCCCCCTGCTCTGGCCCTTCAGCTTCCTCCTTGCTTTCCCCAGCGCTCTCTGGTGCCAGGAGAGCCTGAGAAGCAGCAGGTGAAAGCCTAGTCTCCCACGCAGCCTCTTCCATTTGCCCCCACCGCCCCTCAATGTTGCTACTTACTAAATTGCTGGCTGGAGAACTCCTCACCTGTGGCAGGCGTTCTGTGGGAAAAACTTAGGTCAGTTGCTGCCCTGGGGGAGCCCAGCCACAGCAGAAAGGGAAAATGCTGACGGGACAACTTCTACTTTAATTTGCAGGAGGAAAGTCAAGTGCTTCTTGAATTCTTCTGGTGACCCTGAGGTGGGAGGTGAGAAGAGCAGTCCTGGGTGGACTGTGGCCTGGCAGCTACCATCATTGCCCTCTTCATCCACAGGGTCATCAAGGCTACCATTGAGTGGCTGCTTTATCAGTGAAGACAACACACGGAGAAGATCTCATCAGAGGGGACTTGGCTCTTTCAGTGATCAAAACTTGCTCCTAAACATGGATAACATCATTAAAAGATGCCACCTTCCTGATTTGGGCCATATCTGCATTCCTTATCACTATGGTTTGAATGTGTCCCCTCCAAAATTCAGGTGTTGCCAATGTGATAGTATTAAGAGGTGGTGCCTTTAAGAGGTGATTAGGGCATGAGGCCTACTCCCTCCTTAATGGGATTAAGACCCTTTTAAAAGAGGCTTCTTGCAGCATTTAGGCAGCTTGCCTTCTGCCTTCTATGAAAGTATTGTGTAGCTGAGGAAGCTTGGGTATGTTAGCTAACTTCTGTATAACCTCTCTGTGCCCGAGCTTTCTTATTTATTTATCTATTTTTTCAGATGGGGTCTCACTCTGTTGCCCAGACTGGAGTGCAGTGGTGCAATCATGGCTTACTGCAACCTCCACCTCCCTGGCTCAAGTGATCCTCCCACTCAAACTCTTCAGTAGCTGGGACCCCAGGTGTGTGCCACCATGTCTGGCTATTTCTTTATATTTTTAGTAGAGATGGGGTGTCACCATGTTGCCCAGGCTGGTCTCAAACTCCTGAGCTCAAGTGATCCTCCTGCCTCAGCCTCCCAAAGTGCTGGGACACCACACCCAGCACATATTTAAATGGGGATTGGCTCGGCAGGTGGCTCACGTCGGTAATCCCAGCACTTTGAGAGGTTGAGGTAGGGAAGGATGACTTGAGGCCAGGAGTTTAAGGCCAGCCTGGGCAACAATGCAAGACCCGATCTCTACAAAAAATAAAAAATTAGCCAGGTGTAGTGGCTAATTTTTAGTCTGAGCTACTCAGGAGGCTGAAGCAGAAGGATCACTTGAGCTCAGGAGTTCGAGGCTGCAGTGAGCTATGATGACACCACTGCACTCCAGCCTTGGCAAGAGACTGAGACCCCATCTCTAAATAAAATTTTTTTAAAGTGGGAATTATAATAGTGCCTCCCTCAAAGGCCAAATATTTTCTAATATTCATTTTAAAATGTATATTATTAATATATAAAGTGTTTATCCAAACGTCACCTAAAATGATCTTGTAAAATACCAGTTGTCTTCATGCTATGTTTGAGATACACTGATACTACATAAAATAAAGAGAAGGAAGTAAGTGTGCTCAGCACAAGCCCTGCTGCCCCCTGACCCCCGCATCACACACATACCCACTCAACCCACAGAGGAAGGCAGCATTATAATTACGTGACCCGCCAGCATGTTGAGGTTGAGTGGCCTGACACATGGTGGGGAACAGAGGAGAAACCTGTGCTGTGTCCAAAAGCCCCAGGGGTTTTCCAAGGTGTATGCAGACCTCTGTCTCTCCCAGGCTATCAGGCCCTTTGTGAATGAATTCACAATGACCCTGCCAGAAGTTTAGGCCAAGAATTCCCCTTTGGATAAGATGGATTCTGAGAAATCATTGTATTTCCCTAAACACAAGTCTGTGTTTTTACCCAAAGTCCCATCAAATCTTAAAAGCCCTTGGTCAAGCTTTTAAAGCCTTGCCAATATTATAAAGACGAGACTTATCAGGCTTCTATTAATAAAAACCTAAGCATGAAGAATAAAGGGAAATCTGGACTCTTGGCCACAGGGGAACAATACATTGTAGCTTCCAAATGTATGCATTTTAAAGGCACTAAAGGTATCAAATGTCATATTGCTACAAGTCAGACAGAATTTAACATTTTTTCACCTTCCTACCACTTTTTTCACCTTCCTACATGTACATATGTGTAAATTAAGATACATATTTTTGAGAGCTATTGAAAATACTTTTGAGAAGTTTTGAGCTATTTTTGAAAAACGTCTGACGCAAAGTAATGCAGGGACATTTGGATAAAAGAATGACAAGAGCATCCCTGAGAACTGAGAAAGGTGGAGCACCACTCCCCTCACACCTCTGAGCACTCCCACAGGTCCAGCGAGTTCTTTAGTAGAATGTTAGGTTTGGATGATTAAGCAGGGATGGGATCTGAGCTAAATCAGAGACTGAAGGCCAAGGTCTGCACTTTCTAATTCTGTCTCTGCTGGTAACTCCCTGCAGGACGCTGTGTGCTACCTCATAGGAAAATAGAAATAAAGATTTTACTGAGCTAATTACAAAGTGGCTTTAAATAATAAAAATATTTATGATGGAGAGATAAATATATGGCTATACATATGGAAAGATTTTACACACGTGATTTTAGCAGTAAAAGAGACTTTAGTTCGATCATGTTGCTTTTAACAGATGAAGAAACTGGGGAATTGAAATGCCAAGTGATTTGCTTAAGGTCACACAGTAAATTACTGCTGGATTAGGGATCAGGAAATAGGCCTCCTGATGTGATTCCAGGTGCTTTGCGTGCTAGTACATGGGCAGCAATGTAACGGCATAGTGAAGACAGTAGTTGAGTCTGCAGACAGAAAATAAGTAGACGTGGCTGAAGGGTTCTTGTAAATTCTTCTTATGAAAAGTAGGGACAGATAATTTTTTTCTTTTCTTTCTTTGATAAGAATAGAATGGAAAGGAAATTGGTATAGTTTTGAAAGGTTAGGTGATAGTAAAAATAATAATTGATATTAAATATTATATTAGTAATAACAATAGCAGTTAATAACATGCATTAAATATCATGTGCCAGGCACTATGCATATTAGCCTCACGTGATCCTTATGACATCTCTATGATATTGAGACTATTCTTAGCACCATTTTAGCAAAGAGAAAACAGAGTTTGATGAAAAATTTCCAATTAGATGGCCTCCATATGTGGTTGATTGCATGAGCCAATTCTGCTGCCTCACTTTGGACATTAACAGATGGAGCCCACCCTAAGAGTAGAAGGCCAGGGGACTTAAAACCTTAAAACCCATGGGAGAGAGATCTGAAGGACTCCTTGTGAATGTTTCTTACTAAGTTAACATATATATAAACTCACTTAATTCTTTCGGCAACCATAAGACCTAACTACTAAGGTTTCATTAGTTCCATTTTATAGATATGGAAGCTGAGCAAAGACAGATCAAGTAATCTGACGGAGGTGGAGCCAGGATTCAATCCTAGTTTCCTTTACTTTGGAGTCCATGCTGTAAACCACCATGCTCAGCTTTCTCCTGATCCTCCATTTTGTCATCTGTAAGACGTGGGTTATAACACAAATAATGTTTGGAAGACGATGATACCTCACGATGCCAGGTAGACGAAGGAACTTTATAGACTATTAGGTACTGAAAGGACACTATTTTTGTGAACATGAGAAGAGAAGCTTTGTTTGAAACCGTAGAATTTAAAACTTAAGAGTTTTCCTAGTAATGTTTACTAATTTTTTTTAATTCTGGAAGCTAAAATTCTAGATGCCTCCTTGCCATTTTCCTTCTGCATACATTACTAAAATATGCATGAAACCTCAAGATGCAAATTGAGCTTTCTAATGAAAACCATCACCAGTTAAAACACTTGGTAAGACTGATGAGGAGAGTTAAAAATCCAAATAGCAAGCTGGCTCCCAAAGGGTTGTTCCTGTTGATCTCGGGATTCTGAAAGAAAATAATTAAAGCAAGGCCCTTGTAAGGTTCCCACCAAGATTTATGGACAGAAACTTAAATATCTCAGCTATTCCGCTTCTGTTTAATTGCTCCACTGTCAGTGACCTCCACAGTGGAAAATCTGAGTCGCGGGCAGCTGGGGAGGGATGTGAGCGCTCGCAGCAGCAGCCGGGAGATGCAGCAGAGGAAGTGGGAAACCTTCCCCCCCGCAGTGGCGCTGCTGCACTCACAAGTAATAGCTCAGGAGCTGAAGTAAGAGGTCAAGGTGGGAGGGAAGCAGATCCAACTGCCCATAAATATTCTTAATACGTTGTATATCCCTATGCACATTGCTTTGAATTAGTATTTCTTGTCTCCATCTTGACCACAGGTTGTTCCCCACAAACGTATTATGTACTCAGACACACATGGTCAACTTTCCAAAACAGAACAGCTTGCTGAAAGAGAACTCTGGGATGTTTGTTGCTTAAAACGGCATTTATTTCTTAGGACAAGTTCTAATCAAAGCCAGCCATGACTTGATGTCTTATAACCACCACAGTGAAACATTTCCAAATCTAGTCTAGAGGGCATTCCAACAGTAGAAAACAGAAAGGCTTCCATCCAACCTAGACTGTCACAGCACAAGTAGTATGTTTTAATGCAGATAACTGGCCTTAAGCTTGGCTAGTGTCAAGTCCTTTCTATTTTTTCCCCTCTGTTTTTCTATTTTTTAAAAATTTGTCCTAGATAGTGCTTACATGGCAACAAATATAAATAACCAATTGTACGCTGAAAGACTTTCCACAAGGGGATATGAAAATGAGGGCACAGGGACACCGCCCTTTTGAAATGATTTATCGATATACTGATATCTATGTATTTGTGACATCAACGTACTGAAATCTATGCATCTGTGATCATGAGGACATACACACCAGCGCTCACTCACAGCTGAATCCATCCAAGGCTGAGATCTTTATTGTGTGGAGAAGGGAGACAAATGAAACACTTAAGTCAACTCCTCACAGTCTTCTTCCAGAAGTCAACCTCTTTAGCTTTGGCCAAGTGGTACGTATTTATTAGTGGGTGCAAAAGTATTTGCAATTTTTCCATTACTTTTAATGGCAAAAACCGCAATTTAATTGCACCAACCTACTAAGTGGCAGCCCTAATTCCTTTCATGGAGCTGTAGTTCAAAAAGGTTATTGACCTTCTTAGTAAGTCAGTTGGCAGAGAGTCTTGGAGGTGCAAACAAGCACATTGGTAAAAGGAGCACACATAAAAAATGGATGGTGAGCAGTTACACTCCTAGATATATATCCAAAAGAATTGAAAGCCGGGACTCAAACACAAACTTACACACAAATGTTCATAGCAGCACTGTTCACAATAGCCAAAAGGTGGAAACAACTCAAATTTCTGTCAACTAATGAATAGGTAAACAAAATGTGGTATGTCTATACAATGGAATATTACTCAGCCTTAAAAAGGAATGACATTGGGTTGGGCATGGTGGCTCATGCCTGTAATCCCAGCACTTTGGGAGGCTGAGGTGGGTGGATCACCTGAGGTCAGGAATTCAAGACCAGCCTGGCCAACATGGTGAAATCCTGTCTCTACTAAAAATACAAAAAATTAGCCAGGTGTGGTGGTGGGTGCCTATAATCCCAGCTACTCAGGAGGCTGTGGCAGGAGAATCACTTGAACCCAGGAGGCGGAGGTTGCAGTGAGCCGAGATTGCACCATTGCACTCTAGCCCGGGCAACGGAGCAAAACTCCATCTCAAAAAAAAAGGAATGACATTCTGATACGTGCCACAACATGGATGAATCTTGAAAACATTATGCTTCGTGAACAAAGCCAGACACATGTTGTATGATTCTATTTATATGAAACACCCAGAATTGGTAAATCCATAGAGACAGAAAGCAGATTAGAGGTTACCAGAGACTGGGGAAGGGGTAAGGGAATGGGGAATGACTGCTGAGTGGATACAAGATTTCCTTGCAGGGTAAGGAACATGTTTTGGAACTAGATAGAGGTGGTAGTTACACAATAAAGCAAATGGACTAAATGCCACTGAATTACACACTTTAATTAATTTTATGTTATATTAATTTTACCTCAATAAAAAGGGAAGAAGCAAATAGCCAGGGAAGGAGATCCAGACCCTAACAGAGAGGAGGAAACTTGGCTGATTACTCTCTGTCCTCTGTCTCTAGCCCCAGGGCCTTCTTTGCTTCCTCTCACCGAAGATTCTGCTTACTTGGGTTGCTGTGGGTATGGAGCGCTGCCTGGAAGTTGAGAAATCTCCATGCGACCCACTCATTCAGCCTAGCAGTTACTTTCTAGCCCCCTGTCTACATGCCACCCAGGGCCAGCATCCAATGACAGCTTGTTCTCTGTGTCCTGGATTTCTTCACAACCTTTGCCTTGGACCATTCCACGTCAGGCTACCTTGCACCCCAGTCCCCGCTGTGACAGTGACCTCAGAGCTTTGCCTCATGGCCTCTTACCTCAACCTACACCCCAGCCTTGCACTCACCCTTCACACCTGATCATTGAATCGGCTCCCGGGCTCCTCAGCTCCTGCCCATCTCAGGTGGGATCATTACCCATTAGATGGTAGCTGGGAAGACCCCTAAGATACTGCTTTTACCTGAGAGCCACATGTCCAGATCCACTCACCCAGTTTGCTTCATTCAACAACTTCCAAGGGACCAGTGATGTAAAGGGCATGGTAGGATTTAATGCATTCTTCTTGGAACCAGAGGATTTTGACCTGTATGTAGGTGGGTTTTCTACAACAAGAAAGCATTTTTAGATTCAAGTAATGAAATTAGGTTGCTGTCTTAGCCTGAGTTCTTCGGGAAGCAGAGCCTGAGACAAATGCCTACATGTAGTGGTTTATTTGGGAAATGGACCCAGGGAGGGGTGAGGAAGAGCGAAGAGGAACTAGGAGCTGGGCAAGAGGGAAAATCAATGCCAGGATGCATTCTCAAGCTGGCCCCTGCTACAGGGGGAGCGGTGCCTGATCTTATCAGAACTTTCTGAGGAGCCTCATACAATGAGTCTCAGATCTTCCAGGCCCCATTACTAAAGAGAGAAGCATTTGTCCATTGAGTCCTGTGCCCTTTTGATCAAGAGTGTCCCCATAGTCCCCATTTCTGGGCTGCACATGCAAAAGTGCCCAGCAGGCTCCTGTGGGCATCTCATGCCCTGATGTCAGAGGAGCCCCAGACAGGAAAAGAGAGGTGCTCTTGCAGCTGCAATCTACATCAAACCCTGTCTGGAATCTGTTTCAGCAGCAGCAGTGGGAGCAAGAAGTGAGGTCAGGGGGCCCTGTGTCACTGCATATAAGGTGAGCTTAAGGAAATGAACATGTAAAAGGAAAGGAAATGAGATTGTTGAGCTTAAGGAAATGAACATGTAAAATGCTCACCACAACTTCTCTGAATGGCTTACATATGCCGGCAACTGTTTCTGCCATTCCTCTTTACCCACTGACCAGTAAACCATCACCAAATGAGAGGTGCCTTAAACCTCCATTCAATCCTCAATTATTGATTGTGCTGGGCAGTATTCTAGGAGCCGGAGCACATAGCAGTGAATAAGATCACAATGTCCTTGCTCCTAAGAGCTCATATTCCAGTGGATAGAAACAGACAATATAAAATAGGAAACAGGAAAATATCAGATGGGGGAAGTGCAGGAAACTAAAATAGGGTGATGGGATGGGGACTGAATGGGAACAGCTTATCCTGTTACCTTGAAAGGTTAGACAGGTGGGTGTTTGGCTTCTGGTTCCTGTCTCCAGTAGTTCTGTGACTCAGTCACATTTTCTTTAAAATCCATTTCAATTGCTTAGTCAGACATAATTGTACAATTTTAAGGTCTCACATTTTAAAAACCATACCATGATTCATATAATCATATGACACATACTAGTGATTAATGGAGTTTCTTAGGCAAAATAGGATTTAGTTATTGAGTCATTCTCAATTCATTGCTCCCCCTTGTATCTCTGTCTTTTGCTCTCTTTCTTACACACACACTCATATATGCAATTAAGGTTAATTCTACTTCCTGCTATTTCTCAAATCCACTCTCCCCTCAAGAAGGTCCGCTCCATCCCCACAGCATGTGTGGTCCAGGCCTCTTGTTCAGACTGTCAGCAGCTTCCTGATGAACTGTCCAAGTTCTGCTTTGCTCCAAAGCCTCATCTTCCGGTGTTTAGAAAAATCTTCTTCTTCATAATTTTCATCCACTAATCCTAATTCTGCCCTCTAGAGATTCAACTAATAAATCTAGACCTGCTACCACACAGCTACCCTCCCAGTGATTGAACAGACTCTTCTTGGTCTCCCCTCCATCCTGCACTTTCCCAGTTCCTTGCCTTTTTCATGTATCATGGTCTCCAGACCCTTCTTCATCCAGGTAACCTTGATCTGAACATAGTTAGATTTATTGTTTTAAAAAATGTATTCAAAACTAAACACAAGGCCTGGCACAGTGGCTCATGCCTGTAATCCCAGCACTTTGAGAGGCCCAGGTGGGTGGGTGGCTTGAGCTCAAGAGTTCAAGACCAGCCTGGGCAATGTGGTAAAACCCCATCTCTACAAAAAATACAAAAAAGAAAAAAATGTAGCTGGGCATGGTGGCATGCACCTGTAGTCCCAGCTATTAAGGAGGCTGAGGTGAGAGGATTACTGAAGCCCAGGAGGCGGAGGCTGCAGTGAGCTGAGATCGTGTCACTGCACTCCAGCCTGGGTAACAGAGCAAGACTCTGTCTCAGAAAAAACGAACAAATAAAACAAAACAAAACAAAACAAAAACCCTAAACACAGTATATCAAGTGTGATCTGAACAAAGCACAGTGATGCTATTTCTTTCTTTGAAATAACTTTTTAAAAATACATTTTAAGGACAGGCACGGCAGCTCACGCCTGTAATCCCAGTACTTTGGGAGGTTGAGGCAGGCGGCTCACGAGGTCAGGAGTTCAAGACCAGCCTACCAACATAGTGAAACCTTGTCTCTACTAAAAACACAAAAATTAGTAGGGCATGGTGGCATGCGCCTGTAGTCCCAGCTACTCAGGAGGCTGAGGCAGGAGAATCACTTGAACCCAGGAGGCAGAGGTTGTGGTGAGCCAAGATCATACCAGTGCACTCCAGTCTGGGCAACAGAGCGAGATTCTGTCTCGAAAAAAAAAAAATTTAAGAGTGCAATTCTATGAGTTTTTAAAATAAATACACCTGTGAATATTTCCATCACCCCAGAAAGTTTCCTCACGCCCTTTCCAGTCTGAACCCACACCAACAGCAATCATTCTTCTGATTTCTCTTTCCATAGTTTAGTCTTGCTTATTCCAGAATTTCATCTAGGTAGAGTCATAAAGCATACAGTCTTTTGTGACTGGCTTCTTTCACTCAATATGTTTCTAAGATTCATCTATGTTGTTGCGTGTATCAGTAGGCTGTTTCTTTCTATGGCTGAATGAGATTCCCTTGTATGTATACCACAATTTGTTTTAAGTTTGGGGCTATTGTGAATAAAGCTACTATAGATAAACTGTTTTATAAACTTTTGTTATCATTAATCTTTTTAAAATAATTTTTGATTTTTAATTCTTATGGGTACCTATTAATAGTAGATGTGTATATATATATATATATACATATATATTTATGGGGTACATGAGATGTTTTATTTATGCAGGCATGCAATGCATAATAGTCACAGCATGGAAAATGGGATATCCATCCCCTCAAGCATGTATCTTTTGTGTTAGAAACAATCCAATTATACTCCTTTAGATACTTTAAAATGTACAATTGAATTACTATTGACTATAGGCTCCCTGTTGTGCTATCAAATACTATGCCTTATTCATTCATTCTAACTATTTTTTTTGTACCAATTAACCATCCCACCTTCCCCAGCTCCAACTACACCCACCACCCCGCCCCAGCCTCTGGTAACCATCCTTCTACTTTCTATTGTTAATCTTGAGTACATATTTTGAAGTGGAATTTCTGTATCATAACAGAAAAAAATGTTTATCTAACATTACAAGAAATCGAAAAATAATTTTCCAAAATGGCTGTGCCAGTAACGTAGGAGAGTTCCAGTTGCCCTGCATCTTTGCCAAACTTTAGTATTATCAAATCCTAGCCATTTTCTTAATCTTAGCCATTTTCATGGGCATGAAGTGGTGTTTCATTGTAGTTTTAATTTGTCTCGTCTTTGTTCAGTGAAGCTGAGTGTCTCTCATTTGCTTATTGGCCTTTTATATATCTTCTATCGTAAAATGCCTGTTAAGTCTTTTGCCATTTATTTCATTGGGTTGCTTGCCCTTTTTAATTTTATTTTTATTTTTTATTTTTTGAGACAGAGTCTTGCTCTGTCACCCAAGCTGGAGTGCAGTGGCATGATCTTGGCTCACTGCAACCTCCACCTCCCGGGTTCCAGCGATTCTCCTGCCTCAGCCTCCTGAGTAGCTGGGATTACAGGCACGTGCCACCTCATCTGGCTAACCTTGTATTTTTAGTAGAGACGGGGTTTCACCACGTTGGCCAGGCTGGTCTCGAACTCCTGACCTCGTGATCCACCCACCTCAGCCTCCCAAAGTGCTGAGATTACAGGTGTGAGCCACCGCACCCGGCCTGCTTGTCTTTTTATTATTGAATTATAGGAGTTCTCTGTATTACCTAGATAAAAGTTTTTTTTAATCAGATATATATATTGTGAAGATCTCATTCAGGTGTGGTTTGCCTTTTATTTTCTTAATAATGTCTTTTGATGAGCACAAATGGTTGATCTTGATTAAGTCCAATTTTTTTCTTTTATGCTTAGTGCTTTTTTTGGCCCTAAGATTTGTCTAAGCAATCTTTGCCTAAAATATAGTCACCAAAGTTTTTCTAGTCCTAAGTTTTCTTCTAGAAGCTTATGTTTGTAGCTTTTGTATTCAAGGCTATGACAGATCTTAGTTTTTGTGTGTGGCGTAAAATAAAAGTTGAGATTTGTTAAAGTTTTTTCCCCATTAGTTATTTTAGCACCCTTTGTTTAAAAGCCTTTCTTTTCCCCATTAACTTACCTTGCTTGTTAATATTTTTCTATTTCCTACTACATGGGGAGCTTCTCCAGACACATGTCCCTCACCATCACCATTTAAAAATGTTTCATAGCCTGGGCACGGTGGCTCATGCCTATAATCCCAGCACTTTGGGAGGCCGAGGAGAGCAGATTATCTGAGGTCAGGAGTTTGAGGCCAGCCTAGTGAAACCCCGTCTCTACTAAAAATACAAAAATTAGCTGGATGTGGTGGTGGGCACCTGTAATCCCAGCTACTCAGGAGGCTGAGGCAGGAGTATCACTTGAACCTGGGAAGTGGAGGTTGCAGTGAGCTGAGATTACCCCACTGCACTCCAGACAGGGCAACAGAGTGAGACTCTGTCTCAAAAAAAAAAAGTTTCATACACATTCAGTTTATATGCCCTTTAGCCTTTACTGACTGAATGCTCTGTGCTGAGCATTGACTAAGAGGATTAGTGGGTACCTAGAACTCTCGTCCTGGAAGAGTTTCCATCTGTTAGTGGAAGCCAACATATAAGCTAATGATTTCTATATATGTAATGATTTCACATGATGGGACAGGACTTTAAAGGGGTTTGTGGAACTATAGGAGAAGGCATGTGACAAGGAGGCAGCGTGTCATAGTGACTAGAGACCATTGGCTTTGGGCTTAGGCAGACCTAGTTTAAAATCCAGACTTCAACATAACCTAGCTGCTAAGGCAGACCTTGAGCAAGCTACTCATGCTTTCAGAGGCTCTATTTCCTCAGGGTTGTTAAAGTCTTGCATGACACAAAGTATGTAATTATTACATTTGCCTGGAACTCAGTTAAGTGCTCAATAAATGGTTGTTATTTTTATCCCATGGGACTCAGGGAGGACACCCTGAAGGAGGTGGCTCTTCAGCTGAGCCTTGAAGAATGTTGAAAGTTAGCCAGATGAAGAAATGAAGGAAGAGCATTTCAGGCCGGAGTACTGGAAAGAACATAGCTACAGCAGCATCAATCAGCACAGTACAGATGGGAATATTGCTAAATCTTAAAGCGTAAAGAGGTGAATGGCCAGAGAGATGAGGTGGCGCCAGGTCATAGAGAGCTTTATAAGCCATGCTAAGGTGCTTGAGCAGTATTTTCATTCAATCCACCTGTGAGCAATTAGGGGCAGTGTCGGCTCCCTCACCTTTTCTCTAGGCTCTAAGTCAGCTGCAGTCAACAGTAGACTCACCTGTAGGCTCAAATATGAAGCTCACCCAGTCGACAGATGAACCTGGGATGATACACTCCATTGCAAAGCCTTGGGCAGCCTGTTATGTAGGATGAGAGCCATGAGTCTCCCAGGAGTCCCAAATGAAGCCTGACACCCACTCCTAATTCAACAGCATAGCCCCTCTTAAGAGCAGAGCCCACCTTGCGTTTTGTGCTGTAGTTGTATTTAGATGGCTCTTCCCAGATGGAGAGCCTGCCCCCTCCCCATCTGTCCTCTTACTGAAGAAATCCTACCAGATAGGGACAGATGTCCCTCAACTATGCCGCCTTTCAGCTGCTTGTTTGCATTTTAAGCATTTGTTACATATTAGGCCTCTTGCTAAATGCTTGACGTCTGTTATCTCAATTACTTTAAGCCTCCCAGCAACTTCACAAATAGATGTTATTGTTTCAATTCACAGATGAGAAAAATGACCATCAAAAATATTAAATAACTTGTCTAGAGTTGCATAGACAATAAATGGCAGGTCTACATTTGAGTCATCATCTTAACACCTACTATTGCCTCCTGTTTCCTAAGTAGCCACTGAGGAAGGGCTCGCACTGCATCCCTTCTCCACTGGCCTGATGGGACCTCTCAGTCCCAGTCACTCTGCACTCCTCAGGCACACCTTAGGCTGCCCTCCTGGGACTGGCTTCTCTGCTGAGTCACTTAGCAGGTGCTGGGCGTTGGCAGCAACCCTGGTTCATCTTACTCTGTGTTGACTCCATGGCACTGCTATCCTAGCCTACCTTCAGCCTGAACTGAATGTTTTATTAGCCCCATTTCACAAACTAAATAACCAGGGTTCAGAGAGGGTAAGAATATATAACAGCAAATCACAGCATCAAGACTCAAATCTAGATCCCCTGTCTCTGAGACCAGCAACATCTCATATACTATATTGCTTTTCTGGATAGTTAAGTTGCCTGTCGAGGAGGCATTCCAACAGAAGTGGGAGAACAATCTGATAGAAAAGTTGTACGAGGCCCTCCAAACTCTGAGTTTATAATTCTGCCTAGTAACTAAGAATATAAGACCAAACTATAGAAAAGAGAGAAAACAATGTAGAAAGAACCATATTACTAACAACATAACTCATAGCTTGTCTACTTAAAAAAAATATTTTTTAACGTCTGGCCTATATTTGTTTCTAAGTTTGTCCACTTTTCATTATTGTCTTATCAAGAAAAGAAAGAACAGTAGAGGGATGAGTAGACAAGGCATGGACTCAGCATTAAATAACCCAAACAAAGATAAATGTGAAGAAAACATGGAACCCTGATTCCTATTTGCAAAGGCAAGGATTGTGCAGCCAAGTCAACATCTGTTCCCCTTATATGATCAGGATGAAAGCCCATTTCCAAAATGAGATCATTTTGGAAAAGAAGTCGTATAACCATGTGAGGCATTACAGAATCACAAAACATGGGTTTGCCAGGAGTGAACCAGAGATAGAACCTGACATTTGCTGTTTTGCCCAATTTGCTGAGTTTATAAAGCAAAAATCAAAATCAAGTCTTTCTTCCACATCTTGTCATCTGTTTCTCTGAGTGTGTCAGCAGAGTTCCAGAGTTCCAGGGCATTGTTCCGTTTTGATAGCTTTTCAGCTGTGCCCCATGCATAGGAAAGCTAGAGTGGTGTGCAGTGGTGTTCAGTGTAGTGAGGTATTTAGAAGCTGAAAGTGCTGCTAGGCTTCAGGGCCTCCTGGAATGATGTGTATAACTCAGCAGCTCTTAATGGGGTGTGTCATAGATTTCATCTGCTCCAGCCTTTGACTGGGATCACAGGAGCTCTTATGAGTTTAACCATGAGTCATAAGCATGAGACTGTTAAACGGCCAGAGACCTTCATCCAAATTGATAAATTCTATAAAACTGTCTCCACCATAGTTGCAGAAGGTTGTTTTGTGGAAGGCATTCATGGGCATTTAGCAAAAGTCATCAGCAGTGACATGGTAGAAGAAACATATCCCCAGTACTTCCTGCATTACGCATGTTTATATAATAACAAAAACAAGTGGAAATAACCAGAAACATAGAAACACAGTTGATGAAAGAGAAACAATTAGCCTTTATTTATTTACTCCCCCAATCATTTCTTGATCACTTGCTATGTGCCAAGTACTTCTACTTGCTGAAGATACAGAAATGATACACATACAGAAATGATAAACACATTCCCTTCCTTCAAGGGAGCTCATATTTAATGGGAGAAATAGACATAACTGCAAATACTTGGAATCCTGTTGTGATTATGCAGAAGGCACTTTGGGAGTGGAAAGGAAGAATGGATTCGCTGGAGACTGAGGGTGGGTATCACAAATGAGGCTCCATTTGAACTGGGTCTTAAAGGGAATATAGGAGGTTGTCAGACAGAAACGTTAGGGTGGGAATCCAGGTAGAGAAATTCCACGTGTAAAGACTGAGAAGAATGGAGAGTTTGGAAAATGGCAAATCATTTAATGCACTTCAGTACCTGAGTGTTGAACCACTGCAGTGAGAACAACAAAAAACCCTTTGCAAATCATATACATATATTCTAATGCTAAAGCTATCAGTCCAAACTTTATCCAGGTAGAGCAGCACGAATCATGGAAATGGAGACAGACTATAGCATGACACACGACTCTAGTAACTCTGGACTAAGGGTTTCTCTTAAATCTTAGTGGGAAATGACTGGGTGTCAATATTAGAATCACACTATATACCATCCTACACCCCATGACCTACCATGTGTAAATAGCTAAACGGTTATGCTGCATATATTAATTCCAAAGTGCAGGTTCAGTTGTTCTCAGCAAATCCTTTTCTTATGGCTATAATGGCTGAAGTAAACAATGCCTTTAAAATAGTGGTAAGGACAGGTACAAGAAATGAGTGGAGCCTACTGATATTTGCCCAGTGGGTAGAGCAGACAGGTCTTTATAGAACGGTGTCTGCCAAAGATCTGGCACATAGTAAGTACTCGATAAATGGTAGCTCAATAGTGACAAAGGGTCATAAAAAATAACAAGTGGAAACTCAAAGAGTAGCCCAGAGAGGCAGTTGGTTTGAGCTTGTTTTGAGTAACCAAAAATCAGTTAAGAAACACTGAAAATACAGGTCTGAACATGCACATTAGAGGCCAAATTTATACTATCTGTTGGGGGGCAGACCCCTCAGCTGAATAAAAATTAGCACAGGGACATCGAAAACCCTGGGGCATTAGTAGATATTGATATAAAACTGCCTTGTGGAGACAATTCACCTCTGCCAGATCCCTAGAACCTCCTCAGGAGGAAAGAACTTTCTAATGATGAGCTCATAATAAAAAATTGCAAACCATATGAAGAGACAAACTATCATAAAAGAGAATTAGGAGGCATAAGACCTGGAAATAACAGAATGGCCTGAAAATAACAAAGGATTCAAAGACAGTGCAGACAAATACTCCTATAACTTCTACCCCCATAAAACATTTAATTGAAAACTTAACGAAAAATAAGGTGGCTCCACCTCCAAATTCTTAATGGCTTCTTTAATGCTTAAATCTTGGTTTTTGAACTGACTCACCTGTCAAATTGAAATATAATTTGAGGCTCATGCCTGTAATCCCAGCACTTCGGGAGGCCAAGGCAGGTGGATCATCTGAGCTCAGGTGTTTGAGACCAGTCTGGGCAGCATGACAAAACCCCATCTCTACCAAAATACAAAAAGTAAGCCAGGTGTGGTGGCACGTGCCTATGGCCCCAACTACATGGGAGGCTGAGGTGGGAGGATTGCTTGAGCCTGGGAGATGGAGGTTGCAGTGAGCCCAGAACATGGCACGGCACTGCACTCCAGCCTGAGCGAGAGAGCGAGAGCCCGTCTCAAAAAAAGAACTATAATTTGATACCAATCTCGTTAAAATCTACCCAATCTAGTCAAAACTAGTCCTGTAAAAGTTATCTTGGAAAAGGCAAAGAGGTGGAAAATGCCAAAGTAGTTGAGTTAAAACAGACATCCCTAATTTGTGGAGAATTGCTCCATCATCACAAGAGCAATTCTCTTGGCTGAGGCATGAGAATCACTTGAACCCAGGAGGCAGATGTTGCAGTGAGCCAAGATCACGCCATTGCACTCTAGCCTGGGCAACAGAATGAGACTCTGTCTCAAAAAAAGAAAAAAAAAAAAGTGTGTCCGGGCACAGTGGCTCACGCCTGTAATCCCAGCATTTTGGGAGGTTGAGGTGGGCAGATCTCAAGGTCAGGAGGTTGAGACCAGTCCAGCCAACATAGTGAAACCTCGTCTCTACTAAAAAGACAAAAAATTAGCTGGGTGTGGTGGTGTGCACCTGTAATCCCAGCTACTCAGGAGGCTGAGGCAGGAGAATTGCATGAACCTGGGAGGCGGAGGTTGCAGTGAGCTGAGATTGTGCCACTGCATTCCAGCCTGGGCAACAGAATGAGAACGAGACTCTGTCTCAAAAAATAAACAGACAAAAAAACAATGCTTTGCACAATCAACAAATATTTGTTGAATAAAATTGAAGAAATCAATGAATTAATTAAACTCTTTGCAGCCCAGGAGTTGCTACCATTCTCATTTATGTACATCAAGTTTAAATGACAATTACATTGATCTAATCTTAGCACTGGTTCTTGGGAGAGACCTATGGTGTGTGCTTGGGCCCTGTGGATTGTCAGTAACCTGTGCTTCTCTTTAAGCCTTTTCATTTTGCATATTTCAAAACGGAATAAAAGTCCGTGGGTATATGAATTCCAGGAAGCAGTTTAACTTGGAGAAACATATTCTCCAAAACAACCATTCTGAAAAGAGCACCAACTCAGATTCTTGGGTGAAAGTCATATTCAATTGCTTATTCAGTCCTTCCATCCTCTGTTAATTCCTTTTCTCTTTCCCAGTTGAATAATAGTAAGTAGAAGGTTAGATATCAAAATTCTCTCTCCTCCCCACCAAAATAACAGGAATCCAAAATAATTGCACTCCAAGGGCCACATAATAAACTTGGTTCCTTGTCTACCTTCCAAAGAAGGAAGTAGATGCTCCTTGCAGGGAGAGAGGCTGGAAGAGGCGTGGGATCCTGACTGAATCCCTGTGTCTCCTAGGGAATCTTCCAGGGCCAGCTGAAATTAGGCATAGAGGCAGCTGGTGTCAGGAAGCTCCATTCAACACTTTGAGAACTATATTTTTGTAGCTTGAGAGGACAGGAGAGAGTTACCAGATGTGGGAGATAGGTGCAGGAGAGTGGGTGACAGGGCATTACAACTGAACCCGACCTTCCTCCTTGTTCCAAAGGATGAGAAAGCCCCAGTGCTGCAGAGATTTGTTTACACTAACAAGCTCTTATTTCAAAATGTAATTACCTATGGGATAATTAAACTTACAGGACTAGACATACACTTTAAACTCAATTAAGTCTCCTGCTATCAGAGGCATTATTTTTGGAGAAGGGGGAAAAAAGACACACCTTCCAGTTAAAGAGGGATGAAAAAGAAAATAATCTTGGACAGTGTTTCCCAAATCTGCTGCATAAGGACCATCAGCAAAGCTTGTGAAAAGCATAGATTCCCTATCCCTTTTCCCCACCTCCCCACTCCCTATCCCTTCTCTCCATTCTGATTCAGAAAAGGCTGGAGTAAGGGCCAGGAATGAGTAATTTTAAGTGTCCTGCATCATACAATGCTGCCAGCCCAGCGGTGAGCTTTGAGGGGGCACCTCAGAGGCTGGTTTGTTGACCTGACTGAGCTTCACAGTCTGACCCTCAGCTTGATGAATACTGAACTTGATATTGCACCAGAACTAATCAGGGCTGATCAGGGCTGATTCACTTACAAAGTTCACAAGAAATGTATATATAAATCAGAATGCCAGTTTACTCATTACAGAATGGGGTAGTCCTTCCCAGAGATCAAAATGCTCGTGTCTGCCATGCAGAAAACCTGGACAACCAAATTTTTAATTAGATGGCTGCCTGCTGTTGATCTGTGAAATCAGATCAAAGTGATGCTCCCAAAGGCATTTTCATTCAGACTGCAGAGAAGTGCAGTGAGTAATCTTTGTACAGTATGCCCTAGACCAGATAGCCTTAACCTTGGCCAGACCTGGAGAAACATTGCCAAATTCTTCCCCTCAGACTTTTGTTCTAGAATCTATAAAGACAACCACTCTTTTTGTTGAGTTTATTTTCCTTTCAAATAGAATACAATACATTTTACTGAATTTCACTTTTGTAGTTGAAATCACATTCCATTCATGCATCCCTGGTCACCTATATGACACTTAATTTGTCCATATCCTCACCAATATCTTAGGTGACTCCTTCGATGGTAAAACTTATTCTCTATCCCTCTGCTCTGATTTGATGCTCAACCTGATGGATAGGTACAATAAAAATATCTTAAGTATCAAAGAAATAAGAAAGTGTGAGTGCTTTGAAGAAATTAAATTAGAACAAGGGTGACTTGAGGTGGGAGTTGTTCAAGGAAGCCTTCTCTGAAGATGTGACATTTGAGCCAAGAGCTAGAATCTTGTAATTGTATTCTCAAAGCATATTTATTTCCAAGGTCATACAGTGCCTGTATCTCCATTATAAATACCAATGTTGCTTAAATAAAGAATTCAGTGTATGGTTTTATAAGTTTTGTTATGAACAATTATTGGGAAAAAATACTCACCTAGATAATTTGAAAACTTTTCCATTACTAAACACAAAAAATATTGGACAAAATGAGAAATATTTATAAACTTACCATTTTTGAAAAAGATATATTTTTAATAAAAAAAGGAGCTCACAATAAAGTCAGAAAAATCCCCAGGTAGCAAAAAATAATGAGGGAAATGAAAACCAGTGAGATCAACATGACAGCTGAAACTAGCTGCTGCAGGAAAGAGGCTTAGATACTAATCCCTGCGTGGGAATAGGAAATAAAGCCTTAGGCCCTAGAGACAGGAAGTTAGAACTAAAACCACAACATGAAGGCAGGATGAGGCACAGTGGAATTTAAAACAAACAAACAAACAAGCAAACATGCCCACCATCTTTAAGTAGGAGTTTAAATATATATATATATATATGTATGTGTGTGTATATATATATATGTGTGTGTGTGTGTGTGTATATATATATATTTTTTTCTGTGAAGATTTACAGCATGAAACTATCTGGTATTCAAATTCATGGCATGGGCATAGTCTAGGAAACTTCAGGTTGAGAGGATGGTATAAATGTGGTGCTTAGCTGCTAATGTTCCCGGAGTAGCAAATACAAAGCCTCTCTTGAAGAACATTCCCTTAACATGGTCTCTGTAGGGATTTCCAAAGATTAAGTTCTAATGAAGGCAAGTTCGCAATCTAAAATTATAAAACATACAAGGAAATAATATGATGAAAAAGGGTCAGCAAACAGTTCCTGGACAGAAGGCAGAATTTGAATGTTAAACACTAAAATTTTTGAATAAAAATGATTTTAAAAGTATCTAAAGGATTAAATATATAAAAGAAGGACTTAAGAGAAAAAAATCACAAGAGTCTCTGAAAAAAGATCAGACATGGGGGGTGGAGCCAAGATGGCCGAATAGGAACAGCTCCAGTCAACAGCTCCCAGCATGAGTGACGCATAAGATGGGTGATTTCTGCATTTCCAACTGAGGTACCGGGTTCATCTCACTGGGGAGTGCTGGACAGTGGGTGCAGGACAGTGGGTGCAGCGCCCCATGCATGAGCTGAAGCAGGGCGAGGCATCGCCTCACCCGGGAAGCGCAAGGGGTCAGGGCATTCCCTTTCCTAGTCAAAGAAAGGGGTGACAGACGGCAGCTGGAAAATTGGGTCACTCCCACCCTAATACTGTGCTTTTCCAATGGGCTTAACAAACGGCACACCAGGAGATTATATCCCGCACCTGGCTCGGAGGGTCCTACGCCCATGGAGCCTTGCTCATTGCTAGCACAGCAGTCTGAAATCAAACTGCAAGGTGGCAGCGAGGCTGGGGGAGGGGCGCCCACCATTGCTCAGGCTTGAGTAGGTAAACAAAGCAGCCAGGAAGCTCGAACTGGGTGGAGCACACCACAGCTCAAGGAGGCCTGCCTGCCTCTGTAGGCTCCACCTCTGGGGGCAGGGCACAGACAAACCAAAGGCAGCAGTAACCTCTGCAGACTTAAATGTCCCTGTCTGACAGCTTTGAAGAGAGTAGTGGTTCTCCCAGCACACAGCTTGAGATCTGAGAACAGGCAGACTGCCTCCTCAAGTGGGTCCCTGACCCCCGAGTAGCCTAACTGGGAGGCACCCCCCAGTAGGGGCAGACTGACACCTCACATGGCCAGGTACTCCTCTGAGACAAAACTTCCAGAGGAACGATCAGGCAGCAGCATTTGTGGTTCACCAATATTCGCCGTTCTGCAGCCACCACTGCTGATACCCAGGCAAACAGTGTCTGGAGTGGACCTCCAGAAAACTCCAACAGACCTGCAACTGAAGGTCCTGACTGTTAGAAGGAAAACTAACAAACAGAAAGGACATCCACACCAAAACCCCATCTGTACATCACCATCATCAAAGACCAAAGGTAGATAAATCCACAAAAATGGGGAGAAAACAGAGCAGAAAAACTGGAAACTCTAAAAATCAGAGCACCTCTCCTCCTCCAAAGGAACACAGCTCCTCACCAGCAACGGAACAAAGCTGGACGGAGAATGACTTTGACCAGTTGAGAGAGGAAGGCTTAAGAAGATCAAACTACTCCTAGCTAAAGGAGGAAGTTTGAACGAATGGCAAAGAAGTTAAAAGCCTTGAAAAAAAATTAGATGAATGGCTAACTAGAATAACCAATGCAGAGAAGTCCTTAAAGGACCTAATAGAGCTGAAAACCACGGCACGAGAACTACGTGACGAATGCACAAGCCTCAGTAGCCAATGCAACCAACGGGAAGAAAAGGTATCAGTGATGGAAGATGAAATGCATGAAATGAAGTGAGAAGAGAAGTTTAGAGAAAAATAAATAAAAAGAAACAAACAAAGCCTTCAAGAAATATGGGGCTATGTGAAAAGACCAAATCAATGTCTGATTGGTGTACCTGAAACTGATGGGGAGAATGGAACCAAGTTGGAAAACACTCTGCAGGATATTATCCAGGATATTATCTGCCCCTACTGGGGGGGTGCCTCCCAGTTAGGCTACTCGGGGGTCAGGGACCCACTTGAGGAGGCAGTCTGCCTGTTCTCAGATCTCAAGCTGTGTGCTGGGAGAACCACTACTCTCTTCAAAGCTGTCAGACAGGGACATTTAAGTCTGCAGAGGTTACTGCTGCCTTTGGTTTGTCTGTGCCCTGCCCCCAGAGGTGGAGCCTACAGAGGCAGGCAGGCCTCTTTGAGCTGTGGTGTGCTCCACCCAGTTCGAGCTTCCTGGCTGCTTTGTTTACCTACTCAAGCCTGAGCTAGATCCCCAGTCTAGCAAGGCAGGCCAACATTCAAATTCGGGAAATACAGAGAATGTCACAAAGATACTCCTCGAGAAGAGCAACTCCAAGACACATAATCGTCAGATTCACCAAAGTTGAAATGAAGGAAAAAATGTTAAGGGCAGCCAGAGAGAAAGGTCGGGTTACCCACAAAGGGAAGCCCATCAGACTAACAGCAGATCTCTTGGCAGAAACTCTACAAGCCAGAAGAGAGTGGGGGCCAATATTCAACATTCCTAAAGAAAAGAATTTTCAACCCAGAAGTTCATATCCAGCCAAACTAAGCTTCATAAGTGAAGGAGAAATAAAATACTTTACAGACAAGCAAATGCTGAGAGATTTTGTCACCACCAGGCCTGCCCTAAAAGAGCTCCTGAAGGAAGCACTAAACATGGAAAGGAACAACCGGTACCAGCCACTGCAAAAACATGCCAAATTGTAAAGACCATCAAGGCTAGGAAGAAACTGCATCAACTAATGAGCAAAATAACCAGCTAACATCAAAATGACAGGATCAAATTCACACATAACAATATTAACCTTAAATGTAAATGGGCTAAGTGCTTCAATTAAAAGACACAGACTGGAAAATTGGATAAAGAGTCAAGACCCATCAGTGTGCTGTATTCAGGAAACCCATCTCACGTGCAGAGACACACATAGGCTCAAAATAAAGGGATGGAGGAAGATCTACCAACCAAATGGAAAACAAAAAAAGGCAGGGGTTGCAATGCTAGTCTCTGATAAAACAGACTTTAAACCAACAAAGATCAAAAGAGACAAAGAAGGCCATTACATAATGGTAAAGGGATCAATTCAACAACAAGAGGTAACTATCCTAAATATATATGCACCCAACACAGGAGCACCCAGATTCATAAAGCAAGTCCTTGCTGACCTATAGAGAGACTTAGACTCCCACACAATAATAATGGGAGACTTTAACACCCCACTGTCAACATTAGACAGAACAATGAGACAGAAAGTTAACACGGATATCCAGGAATTGAACTCAGCTCTGCACCAATCAGACCTAATAGACATCTACAGAACTCTCCACCCCAAATCAACAGAATATACATTCTTTTCAGCACCACACCACACCTATTCCAAAATTGACCACATAGTTGGAAGTAAAGCTCTCCTCAGCAAATGTAAAAGAACAGAAATTATAACAAACTGTCTCTCAGACCACAGTGCAATCAAACTAGAACTCAGGATTAAGAAACTCACTCAAAACCGCTCAACTACATGGAAACTGAACAACCTGCTCCTGAATGACTGCTGGGTACATAATAAAATGAAGGCAGAAATAAAGATGTTCTTTGAAACCAACAAGAACAAAGACACAACATGCCAGAATCTCTGGGACGCATTCAAAGCAGTGTGTAGAGGGAAATTTATAGCACTAAATGCCCACAAGAGAAAGCAGGAAAGATCCAAAATTGACACCCTAACATCACAATTAAAAGAACTAGAAAAGCAAGAGCAAACACATTCAAAAGCTAGCAGAAGGCAAGAAATAACTAAAATCAGAGCAGAACTGAAGGAAATAGAGACACAAAAAACCCTTCAAAAAATTAATGAATCCAGGAGCTGGTTTTTTGAAAGGATCAACAAAATTGATAGACTGCTAGCAAGACTAATGAAGAAAAGAGAGAAGAATCAAATAGATGCAATAAAAAATGATAAAGGGGATATCACCACCGATCCCACAGAAATACAAACTACCATCAGAGAATACTATAAACACCTCTATGCAAGTAAACTAGAAAATCTAGAAGAAATGGATAAATTCCTGGACACATACACCTTCCCAAGACTAAACCAGGAAGAAGTTGAATCTCTGAATAGACCAATAACAGGCTCTGAAATTGTGGCAATAATCAATAGCTTACCAACCAAAAAAAGTCCAGGACCAGATGGATTCACAGCCGAATTCTACCAGAGGCACAAGGAGGAGCTGGTACCATTCCTTCTGAAACTATTCCAATCAATAGAAATAGAGGGATTCCTCCTTTACTCATTTTATGAGGCCAGCATCATCCTGATACCAAAACCTGGCAGAGAAACAACAAAAAAAGAGAATTTTAGACCAATATCCTTGATGAACGTTGACGCAAAAATCCTCAATAAAATACTGGCAAACCAAATCCAGCAGCACAACAAAAAGCTTATCCACCATGATCAACTGGGCTTCATCCCTGGGAAGCAAGGCTGGTTCAACATATGAAAATCAATAAACGTAATCCAGCATATAAACAGAACCAAAGACAAAAATCACATGATTATCTCAATAGATGCAGAAAAGGCCTTTGACAAAATTCAACAACGCTTCATGCTAAAAAATCTCAATAAATTAGGTATTGGTGGGACATATCTCAAAATAATAAGAGCTATCTATGACAAATCCACAGCCAATATCATACCGAATGGGCAAAAACTGGAAGCCTTCCCTTTGAAAACTGGCACAAGACAAGGATGCCCTCTCTCACCACTCCTATTCAACATAATGTTGGAAGTTCTGGCCAGGGCAATCAGGCAGGAGAAGGAAATAAAGGGGATTCAATCAGGAAAAGAGGAAGTCAAATTGTCCCTGTTTGCAGATGACATGATTGTGTATCTATAAAACCCCATTGTCTCAGCCCAAAATCTCCTTAAGCTGATAAACAACTTCAGCAAAGTCTCAGGATACAAAATCAATGTGCAAAAATCACAAGCATTCTTATACACCAATAACAGACAGAGAGCCAAATCATGAGTGAACTCCCATTCACAATTGCTTCAAAGAGAATAAAATATCTAGGAATCCAACTTACAAGGGATGTGAAGGACCTCTTCAAGGAGAACTACAAACCACTGCTCAATGAAATAAAAGAGGATACAAAGAAATGGAAGAACATTCCATGCTCATGGGTAGGAAGAATCAATATCGTGAAAATGGCCATACTGCCCAAGGTAATTTATAGATTCAATGCCATCCCCATCAAGCTACCAATGACTTTCTTCACAGAATCGGAAAAACTACTTTAAAGTTCATATGGAACCAAAAAAGAGCCTGCATCGCCAAGTCAATCCTAAGCCAAAAGAACAAAGCTGGAGGCATCATGCTACCTGACTTCAAACTATACTACAAGGCTACAATAACCAAAACAACATGGTACTGGTACCAAAACAGAGATCTAGACCAATGGAACAGAACAGAGCCCTCAGAAATAATGCCGCATATCTACAACTATCTGTTCTTTGACAAACCTGACAAAAACAAGAAATAGGGAAAGGATTCCCTATTTAATAAATGGTGCTGGGAAAACTGGCTAGCCATATGTAGAAAGCTGAAACTGGATCCCTTCCTTACACCTTATATAAAAATTAATTCAAGATGGATTAAAGACTTACATATTAGACCTAAAACCATAAAAACCCTAGAAGAAAACCTAGGCAATACCATTCAGGACATAGGCATGGGCAAGGACTTCATGTCTAAAACACCAAAAGCAATGGCAACAAAAGCCAAAATTGACAAATGGGATCTAATTAAACTAAAGAGCTTCTGCACAGCAAAAGAAACTACCATCAGAGTGAACAGGCAACCTACAGAATGGGAGAAAATTTTTACAATCTACCCATCTGACAAAGGGCTATTATCCAGAATCTACAAAGAACTGAAACAAATTTACAAGAAAAAAACAAACAATCCCATCAAAAAGTGGGCAAAGAATATGAACAGACACTTTTGAAAAGAAGACATTTATGCAGCCAATGGACACATGAAAAAAAGCTCATCATCACTGGTCATCAGAGAAATGCAAATCAAAATCACAATGAGATACCATCTCGTGCCAGTTAGAATGGCAATCATTAAAAAGTAAACAACAGATGCTGGAGAGGATGTGGAGAAATAGGAACACTTTTACGCTGTTGGTGGGACTGTAAATTAGTTCAACCATTGTGGAAGTCAGTGTGACGATTCCTCAGGGATCTAGAACTAGAAATACCATTTGACCCAGCCATCCCATTACTGGGTATATACCAAAGGATTATAAATCATGCTGCTCTAAAGACACATGTACACGTATGTTTATTGCGGCACTATTCACAATAGCAAAGACTTGGAACCAACCCAAATGTCCAACAATGATAGACTGGATTAAGAAAATGTGGCACATATACACCATGGAATACTATGCAGCCATAAAAAATGATGAGTTCATGTCCTTTGTAGGGACATGGATGAAGCTGGAAACCATCATTCTCAGCAAACTATTGCAAGGACAAAAAACCAAACACGGCATGTTCTCACTCATAGGTGGGAATTGAACAATGAGAACACATGGACACAGGCAGGGGAACATCACACTTTGGGGACTGTTGTGGGGTGGGGGCAGGGGGGAGGGATAGCATTAGGAGATATACCTAATGTAAATGACGAGTTAATGGGTGCAGCACACCAGCATGGCACATGTATACGTATGTAACAAACCTGCACGTTGTGCACATGTACCCTAAAACTTAAAGTATATATATATATATAAAGATCAGACATGCTTTGAAAATAGAACTTTAAGAAATAAAAAATATAGTGATAAAAGCTAAAACTCAAAGGACGGGAATGAATTCGTAAATCATATCTGATTTACAGACTTGTATCCAGAATATATAAAGAACTCTCTAACTCAACAGTACGAAAGCAACCTGATTAGAAAATAGAGAAAAGATGTAATCAGACACTTCTCCAAAGAAGATAAAGGGATCTGTGAGTATATGAAAAGGAATGTTTAGGTGAAATGTGAAATAGTGTTCGACATCACTAGCCATAAGGGAAAAATTCAAATTAAAACCACTATAAGATACACTACACAGCTATTACGACAGCTAAAATTAAAAAAAAAAAACAGCAACAACAACAAAAACAAAACAGAACAACAACAACAAAACCCTGACACTGGTTGAGCATTCCTGATCCAAAATTCCAAAGTCTGAAATGCTCCAAAATTCAAAACTTTTTGAGTGCCAACATGATGCTCAAATAAAATGCTCACTGGAGTATTTCATACTTTGGATTTTCAGATTAGGGATGTCGAACCAGTAAGTATAATGCAAATGTTCTAAAATCTGAAAAAAAAAAACCCACAATCTGAAACAGTTCTGATCTCGAACAGTTCAGATAAGGGATACTCAGCTTGTAATGCTAGCTGTTGACAAGGATCCAGAGATACTAGATCTCTCATACATTGTTGGTAAGAATGTAAAATTGTAAAAATCACTCTGGAAATTAGCCTTCCTGGAAGTTTCTTTAAAAATTAAATGTACAATTACTATATGGTCCAGCAATCACACTTCTGGGAATTAGAAGTAACAACTTTTGCTCACACAAAACCCTGAACATGAATGTTTATAGCAGCTTTATTTGTAATAGCCAAAAACTAGAAACAACATACATGTCCTTCAATAGGTGAATGATTAAGAAGTCTCTGATACACTCAAACAATGGAACACTGCTCAGCAATACAAAGAAATAAACCATTGATACACACAGCAATTTGAATGGGTCTTAAACGCATTATGCTGAGTGAAAAAAGCCAGTCTCAAAGGGCTACATGCACTGTACAGTTTCATTTACATAAAGCTCTCGAAGTTATAAAATTTTAGACAAGGAGAATAGATTAGTGGTTTTTCAGGGATAAGGGAAGGGGAAGGAGGGTGTGACTATAAAGGGCACATGAAAGACTTCTTTTGTGATGATGGAGCAATTCTGTATGTTAATTTTGGTGATGGTGGTTACACGAATCTGTTGTTGTGATAAAATGTAATCACAAGTATATACAAAGACATTAAAAATGTGAATATGTGAAAATACTGTGAAATCTGAGTGAAATCTGTAATGTAGTTAGTGGTATTGCGCCAACCAATTTCCTGGCTTCAATAATTCAATAATGCACTATAATTGATAGGTCACCAATGGGGGAAGCTAGATATGATATGGGAAGTCTATGAACTACTTTTGCAATTTATTGGGATTCTATAACAGCGCTTTCAAAATTGAAAAACATATATAATACACACACATGCGTGTACACACACAGAGATATATATACATATATAGCCTATATATGTATATATATGTGTGTGTGCGCGTGTGTGTATATATATATATATATCTGCTGTTAACCTGTCCATTGAGATATATATATATATCTCATGTTATCACAACGACAGATTCATGTAACCACCATCACCAAAATTAACATACAGAATTGCTCCATCATCACAAAAGAAGTCTTTCATGTGCCTTTTATAGTCACACCCTCCTTCCCCTTCCCTTATCCCTGAAAAACCACTAATCTATTCTCCCTGTCTAAAATTTTATAACTTCGAGAGTTTTATGTAAATGAAACTGTACAGTGCATGTAGCCCTTTGAGACTGGCTTTTTTCACTCAGCATAATGCGTTTAAGACCCATTCAAATTGCTGTGTGTATCAATGGTTTATTTCTTTGTATTGCTGAGCAGTGTTCCATTGTTTGAGTGTATCAGAGGCTTCTTAATATATAACAGCAGATATGGCAGAAGAAAAAAGACAATTACTGAACTGGAAGATTGATCTGAGGAAATTATCCAAAGCCCAGAAAGACGAAGAGATAAAAAATATAAACATTAAGGGACATGTAGGACCAAATGATGGGTCCCACTAAATTTAATGGGATTTTCAAAAAGAAAAAAATAGAGAAAATGGAAGAAAGAAAATATTTTAATAGACAACGGTTGAAAAAATTACATGAGGTCATGAGTTTGAGACCAGCCTGGCCAACATGGTGAAACCCTATCTATACTAAAAATACAAAAATTAGCTGGGTGTGGTGGCAGTGCCTGTAATCCCAGCTACTTGGGAGGCTGAGGCAGAAGAATCGCTTGAACCTGGGAGGCAGAGGTTGCAGTGAGCAGAGATTGTGCCATTGCACTCCAGCCTGGCCAACAAAAGCGAAACTCCTTCTCAAACAAAAAAAGAGAAAAGAAAAAATTACAAAATTAATAAAAGACATGAATCTGCAGATTCAAGAAGCACAACCATTTGCAAACAGGTTAAAAAATATATATCCACTCATAGACATATTATAATGAAACTGCAGAATATTAAGAAAAGAGTGATTTGGCTGGATGCAGTGGCTCACATGTTTAATCCCAGTGCTTTGGGAGGCCAAGGTGGGAGAAGCATTTGAGGCCAGGAGCTTGAGACCAGACTGAGCAACAGAATGAGGCCCCATCTCTACAATTTTTTTTTTAAATTAGCCAGGCATGGAGACACAGGAGAATTGTTTGAGCCCGGGGGTTCAAGGTTATAGTGAGCTATGATTGCACCACTGCACTCCAGCCTGGGTGATAGAGCAAGACCCTGTCTCTTAAAAAGACAGAGAGAGAGAGATCTTAAAAGTAACTGGTATGGTTAGTTTTATCTGTTGCTAACCACAATTCACAATTTTCTTTTCACTGAAAAGCCAATTGCCTGGTGTTTCTCTAATACTTACATTTGAAATCTGCCATCCAAATGCACTGCTACCTAAGAATGTCTAGAGTTTATTACTTTGGAGAAAAAACTTAAAACACCCTGCATTGTCTAAATTTTGGAGCAATCTCCGTAATAAGAGCTGAGTAAATATGACAGGTGCATGATTCTGGCTGGCCAAGAGTTTAGCAAACAAACTGTAAGTCTGCCTTAGTTTCACTCAATTTGCTTTTGCTGCTATAAACTGTGAGTAAATCAAACCTACCATTTCTCCCAACCTAGTCTGTGTTAGTAGTTCTTCCTTGGCATAATAGCTCAGTGCAAACACCCTTCAGTTAATTTGTTGAGTGCCAGAGGGTACAGGGTTAGCCCCATGCATCTCTTCCACCTGGGCTACCAGCGATTGAACTGGAAAAACCAAACTGAGACAGTGAAGGATAATTCACCCTTCTTCTTCCCTTCACACCCCACCTCCCTTCCTTCCTTTTCCTTTATTTTCCTTTCTTTATCTCCTACACGTAGTGGACATGACTTTTCATTGTATCAGGCAATTTCAGTTAAAATAACCCTGTAGTGATTTACAACATAGAGTAATGGGATGAGAATGAAAAGTTCTGTTTTGGACGCTTCTGGAAATCTTAAATCTCTGAGTCTTGTTTGTACATATCTCTAAAATGATGTAGAAATAAAAACCTATCACATTGCTTATCTCAGAAGAAATATAGTATTATAGCCCTACACTTCACAAATGTATGTGTCTTATCATGACCACACCCCAACTTAAGCTGGAAGGAGAAGGAATTTTTTCATTCATTTATGTATTTTTCTGTAAATGCTTTGTCAAAAAATTAAAAGACAATCCTTGAGGACTAATTGGGATGATGTGGAAGGATTATCCAACTCTTCCTGCTTGAATTCTTGGTGAATGAGGACATCAGGTCAAGTAGCATTTCCTCCAGAGTTGTACAAAAGTGGAACACATATATGCAGCAGGTTCCTAAAGAAAAGGAGTGTGCAACAAATCTACTTCCACGCACATTTCCTCACACTTGGGATTTCTACGACCCTCTCCCATTGGATACCCTCTCATTCTGTGTCCAGAGTTGGTTCCTTCCAGTGGGTTCGTGGTCTTGCTGACTTCAAGAATGGAGCCGCAGACCTTTGCAGTGAGTGTTACAGCTCTTAAAGATGGCACGGACACAAAGAGTGAGCAGCAGCAAGATTTATTGTGAAGAGCAAAAGAACAAAGCTTCCACAGTGCAGAAGGGGACCCAACCGGGTTGCCACTGTTGGCTGGGGTGGCCAGCTATTATTCCCTTATTTGTCCCCGCCCACGTCCTGCTGATTGGTCCATTTTACAGAGTGCTGATTGGTCCATTTTACAAACCTCTAGCTAGCTACAGAGCACCGATTGGTGTGTTTTTACAGAGCACTGATTGGTGTATTTTACAAACCTCTAGTAGCTACAGAGCGCTGATTGGTGCACTTTTACAGAGCACTGATTGGTGCATTTTACAAACCTCTTGTAAGACCGAAAAGTTCTCCAAGTCCCCACTCTACTCAGGAAGTCCAGCTGGCTTCACTTCTCAATTCCTCATATTGCCCATGGCTCTGATTGACTTTGGCAAATATATTTCTATAAGCAGCAGTTAGAAAGGAGCAGATTATAAACTTCATGGTTCTAGGTGTGTGGATAACCAGAATGAATTATACAAGGAGGAAAACTGCATCATCTCTTTCTGTGTCAAGATCCTTATATGTACATGGTTGGAAAGGGTTCCCAGGCTGCCATCTTAGATCTGGAATAGAGCTTCTGCTCTGTTCCCCAAGGGCCTGCAGAGGCAGATCGTGTTGATGTCATGCAAAGATGACTCAGTCTCTGGCCAGAGGTCATCTTGATGTCTCTTGGGTGAATTTTCAATAAGGAAAGATCTGACCTGAAATTCACAATAGAGGCAAACAGAAGATTTTCATTTCATCTTTACACTTAGGGGCACTCGGCTGTACTGTTTTCTCATCTCTACCCACTCATGTATGTCACATGCTCTCTCCCTCTCTCCCTAGTTCTTTGTTTCCTCACCATTTACTTGAAGTGCTAAAATCCTTTCAAAAATTACTGTTAAATAAAAATACTGAGAAAATGGAAAATCACTACCATACTCTATCTAGGGAGTGACTAGCAATTCTGACAATATCAGATAAATATACATAGGTTTTATCATCATTGTATATCATACCAGTAAACCACAGCTGGCTAACGTCACACCTACTTTCAAAATGTAAACCTTATAGTAATAAGTGTTCCATGATGACGTGGAAATATTTTCATTCCCTAAATTTCCTATACAGATGATGCTCATACAGTTGATATTTCAGTTGTCCCAGATAATAAATTACTCCACCAGGTTACATCCTTCACGTACACAAACCTCCAGGCTGTTTGTCTCAATACTCCCTGCAGCTGTTACTTAGGTTTTTGCTACATAATTACTGTTTATTCAAAATCTCTCACTTATGAGAGGATTTGCCCACAGAGCTCTCACATTCAGCTTTCAAAACGTGATGACGCTTATGTTTGGTTCTTTTTGCTAAATATTGAAGGCAGTTTTAGTCCTGACCAAAATATTTGCACGATGCTAATTACATTTCTGTGGACCATCAAATTAAAGTCTGTGGAAGAATAAATGAAAAATGTGCATCAAACTTCATCATTGCAATTTCCAATTGTTTAGAACAAAGGATCTTGAAATTGGAGGAAGTACAAATATGAGCACCCCCCTGCCTAGCAGCAGTAATAATAAAACCAGCTGACAAATGTTGACTGCTCACCATGACCCAGGCCTGCTCTGAGTGCATCCACATTTAATCTTCAAACAGCCATATGGCATAGGTAGTAGCATCAATCCGTTTTCAAGATGAGAAAATCGAGGCACAGAGAAGTTAAGTCATTTGCCTAAGGCCCCTCAGCTAATAGGTAATCAGCCCAAATTCAAACCTAGGCATTGCATCTCCAGAGCTCATGCTCTTATGAAAGCGATTTCTCCATCTTGGTATATTTTTAGAAGTTCAACATCCTAGGTACTAGACAAAGGAAAGAAAAAGGAAGACAGAAGCCTCTTTTCCCGCCCTGTTCCTAGGTCCCCTTTCCTTCACCGACCCCCACCCCCCATTCTTTACTATCCCCTACACAAACGGGGAGAAGTTCCCACAGGGCACGCAGCGCCATAACAGCTGCTTCCCCTACTATGGGTGATAGGAAAGATCTGGTCTCTGTCTTCTAGGAGTTTATAATCCAAGACAGAAAACAATATAAAGAGGTATAAAAAGAACATATGCAGCCTAGGCAACATAGTGAGACCCCATCTCTACAAAAAAGTTTAAAATTTAGTGGGGTATGGTGGCAAGAACCTGTAGTCCCAGCTACTCGGGAGGCTGAGTTAGGAGGATTGCTTGAGCCCAGTTTGAGGTTATAGTGAGCTGTGATTGTGCAACTGCACTCCAGCCTGGGTGGCAGAGTGAGACCCTGTCTCTAAGAAAAAGTGATAAAATAAAAAGAACACATAGGCATGATGAGGGAAACATGGGAAAAATAGGCAGTTTATATCAAATTTGACAGTAAAGCCATAAGATCTGAGGTGTGTAACTGATAAACAGTTGCTGAAGACAATTCCAAAGCTAAGTTCCAATAGGGTTTCTGCCACTTGTCGTGATAGCTGTGAAATGTCAGCCCCATATTTAGATGATTTGTTTAAAAGTATCTCATTATTTTATACATGCACCTTGAATATTAAATGGTTTCTCCCTCTCTCCTGTCCATTTCCCTGGCTTTCCTGAGCTCTCTCCCTTCATCTCCTCTTCTTCCTTCTTGCCTGCTTTTATTCCTTTTGTCCAGGCACTTTAATTGCTCCTCATGGAGTGCTTGTCTTAGAAGACCCTGTTTCAGGCACTCAGAGAGCTACCAAGAGTAAAAAGCAGAGACCCCCCTTCTCAGGGAGCTTACCTGCTGTGCAACCACCTTTTAAGGATGTAAATCTAATCTTGCCCATCAGGTTTAGAACCCTCCAGTGGCTTTCCATTGCTCTTGGGATACAGATCAAAATCTATCAGGCACCCTCTCTAAGGCCCTGCTACCTCTCCTCTGAGTTGCATGCATGCCCCCACTGTTTGCATCTCTCCAACCTTTCATCAGCTGCTTGCATGGGCCAGACCAGGCTCTCAGTTTTATGTTCTGACAGCATAATCTTCTTTTCATTCAGAGCCCTTATTGTAATTCACAGATGCATGTTTGTGTGGTGATGGATTAGTGTTGATCCCCCCACTGGACCGTCAATTGCAAGAGTGTTGGGAGAGGGTTAGAGATAAGACAGAAATGTCAGCTGAAGTCAGATTGGAAAGAATTGCTGATGTGCCAGACTGAAGCTTGGAGGACTCAGGAATGAATGGTTTTTAGCAAGGAAGTAAGGTAATCAGAACTGTGCTTTAGGAACAGAGTTGAGCCTAACAGCAGTAAGTGAGGCAGCATGGAGAAAGAGCAGGGCCCCTTTAGGGGGCCATTGCTGTAGTCTGAATAAGAGGCATGAGAGGTTGCACAAGGGTGATGGGAAAGAGAAGGGGAAGAGAGATTCTGAAGATTAGGCCAAGTCAACAACTTGCTTAAATGTGGAAACTGTGGGATAAGCAGGGTCCAAAAAGATTCCAAGTTTTCTAATCAGGGTGTCTGACAGCTTAAGTGACTTACTGATTCAAAGTAAGAGGAATTAGGCCCTTTGAAGAGAGGATGGAATCAGTTCGGTAAGCATTCAGCTGGAGGTATGAAGGGACACAGTGGAGAGGCCTGCTGAATGCTGGATACATGGGAAGGGAGGGCAGAAGAAGGGTCCTGGCTGGTAAAGAAGATGTGGGTACCATGTGCATTGATATGATACTCATTAAGGGGATGGGGGGAAGGAAGAGAGGGCAAGACAAAAAGGAGGAAAAGAAGCTGGAAAGTAAGAAGAGCATACAGATTTATAATCCTTTGGGTATATAGCCAGTAATGGGATGGCTGGGTCAAATGGTATTTATTGCAGCACTATTCACAATAGCAAAGACTTGGAAGCAACCCAAATGTCCAACAATGATAGACTGGATTAAGAAAATGTGGCACATACACACCATGGAATACTATGCAGCCATAAAAAATGATGAGTTCATGTCCTTTGTAGGGACATGGATGAAGCTGGAAACCATCATTCTTAGCAAACTATTGCAAGGACTAAAAACCAAACAGCGCATGTTCTCACTCATAGGTGGGAATTGAACAATGAGAACACATGGATACAGGAAGGGGAACATCACACACCGGGGACTGTTGTGGGGTGGGGGGAGGGGGGAGGGGTAGCATTAGGAGATATACCTAATGCTAAATGATGAGTTAATGGGTGCAGCACACCAACATGGCACATGTATACATATGTAACAAACCTGCAAGTTGTGCACATGTACCCTAAAACTTAAAGTATAATAATAATAAAAAATAATAATAAAATAAAATTAAAAAAAAGAGCACACAGAGAGAATAGAATTGGGGAAGCCAGGGAGGCAGGGTTTCAAGCAGGAATCCATGATTGTCCTGTGAAGACCTCAGCCAAGAGCTGGAAGAGGATGAAGCCTGAGCAAAGCCGACCAAGGTCACCAGCTATGGGAAAACTGTGGCAGCAGATTTAGGGAGGAGGGTTTGGAGGGTAAAAGCCAAATTACAGGGATTTTATTAAGACTAGAGGTCATCAGGGATGCTACTGCCCTCTGCTGCTGGACTTGATGTAGTTAAACAGGGTAAATCACAGTATTTACTGAGTTCTTGCCATGAACCAGATGCTTTATGCTATTTTAGTTATTTTTCATCAGTCTTATGAAGAAAATACCTCATTTTAGTATTGATTCCTATATAATTTACAGTTAAAATGGAGCTCAGGGAAGTACTGTAACTTGCCTGAGGACATACAGTGAGTAAAGTCATGAGACTGGAAGCTCCACAAGGGCAGGAAGCACAAGTTTTGTTCACCATCATCTATGCCTCACTCACAATGCCTGGCACACAGAATGGGTTTTTTTAAATAAATGAAGAAATGAATGGAGTTCAGTGTCATAATCAGGTCTGTGACTTCAAAGCCCATAAGCTTTCCAGGCATATGATGCTGCTTCTCATCTACACTTATTCCAATAGAAGACATTGTCCTGGTGCCAATTTCTTCAGAAACAAGATTTAAGATGTTGACTTTGTGAGAAGTGTTGTTTCTAAATTAAAATATGTGATTATATCTTAGCTTTGCCAATTACCCTGTTGATAAATCAATCAAACAATCAAGTCAGTCAAGGCTAAATTCATCTTTAAGGCAGTTTTGCTCTCTAGATCATGTTTATATCAAAACTCACAAGCAGCTAAGTATGCATAAAATTTAAGAAACATATTTTAGGAATCAAGCACCCCTCACTCATCCCAAGAGTCAAGCATGAGCTAAATTTTTTCTAATTATAGGAGACAACTTCATATATTTTTCTAGAGAAAATTATTTCCCTAAGGTGACATTCCTTCATATATATTTCAGAAGACAAACTCATAGGAAGTAGTGGTCACACACTTGAAGCGGATTATTGGAATTTGAAAGGAAAAAGCCTCAAATTTAACTTCTATAGGAGAGACATTTTTAGTCTTTTTAATGAAAACATTTGGAAGAGGCATTTTCTTAATAAAGCAGACTTAAGCCACAAAAATCTATTTATTTCTGTTATGGGAATCTGGCATTATATTGATTTTCACCTTCTTCCATTTACTCCAAATTAAGCTGTGAGCTGGGAGGCTGTATGGTCCACTAAAAAGCTCTGCAGATGGAAGCAAATTGTAGATCTGCCTCGAATTAAATGTAAGGCTGAATAATAAACTAGACCTTCCAAATATCATCTGTAAAAAGGAACTAAAAGTGTGTGATTATCTAATTTACAGAATTGTTTTAAAGATGAAAGCAGGCAATATAAATATAAACTTGTTTGGTAAGAAATGTAAAAGCACCTTACAAATGCAAAATATTATCATTGCCTGTTCCCTAAAAGATACATCTAATCCATTCCCATGCAGAAAGAAAAAGTATCTTCAAGCAGTAATAGTTGCTGTTGAGCTTTCTTTGTCTCATTATCTTACTGAAACACAGAATTGAGTGGCTTCTCAAGAATTCCGCAGGCAACACTGCCCTTAAGCACCCTGGAAAGAAAATTGTCTTTGGTCATCTTACAAAGCCCTAGAGTTGCAAATGTCTGCCTTCTGAGAGCTTCTAGATGGTCCTGAGGTTATAAAACTCCCCATGAAGCGTTTGGAATCATTTATCTTCTGTAGATTTGGGCGTTGATTCCCCCAGTTGTATCTTTCCCAAAGTAAAATTCAAGGAAAACATGGCCAGAATTAGCTTCAGGCATAACTTTCAGACCAGGAAGTCCCCTGATTCTTGGCATTTGGTCTGTGGCTCTTTACAGGATGGATTTCAATGGCAGTGTTCTCTTTCTTGGTTCCACCCTGGGCTAAGAAGATGGTGAGAAACAGGCCTGCCTCCCAGAGAGTTGGTTGCCTTCTTCCTGGTTCCAGCACTGAGGCTGCCATCTCTCCTATTGCTAGGAGCCAATCTCCAACCTTGGGCTGAAGTGGATAATTAGCTCTTATCAGGGCCTCTCAATCAGGACACCCCTGGAATGGTTCTGAGTGCAAACTTAGATGTTTAGAGGGTCCGCAGGCAAGGACAGGCAGGGCACAAACAGCCACTACAAAGTCCTTGGAAAAGCCCACGGTGTTAAGTCCCAGGTTCACATCTGAGGATTTCCTGGAGAAAGTGAACAGAGGGCAGGGGCAATATTTTCCAACACAAATAAATAGAATAAACCATCTATTTATTCGGTGATTCTCATGTGCCAGGAACTTACATGCTTTATCTCATTACCCTTCATAACAGTTAACCCTACTAAGTAAATATTATAGTACCTCTTTTACAGATGAACAAATGGAGGCATAGAATCTCATTTATATAAAATATTTTATTGAGCACCTGTTATTTTTCAGACATTGAGAACTGAGCGATGGGTGTGGCACAGTCATTGTTGTTGAAGAACTTCTGGCCAAGAGGAGGTCAAATAATTTGCCCAATACACTGTCACTGATAGGAATCAAGGGCCAGAATTTAAATATAGGTCTGTTTGGCTTGAAGACTTGGCCTTCATTCATTTATTTGTCATTTATTCAGCCATCATTAAAGTATTGAGCACCTACTATGTGCTGGGCACTTTGCCAAGGGCTGAGGTTAATAAGATGAATCGGGTACAGTTGGTTCCTGCCCTCATGGAACTTAACCCCTCTGTGCTGCCACGTGGACCCCTCGCCAGGGAGGCGCAGCTATCCTTCCTCTGCCGGGGAGCTATAGCCCTACTGCCAATTTTAGGCTGATTCTCTAAGGCCCTAGTTCATTCCTACTGTTACCGCAGTGGGACATTTCTAGCTTATTTTTCTTTCCATTTAAGGACAAGAACATTTTCTTTGTTAGAGGAAACGCCGATTCTGGAGAGAAGAGATCACTTATAGACGGGATGAATATAATTGAATAAAATAAAGAAAATAAAAGGGACGGATTTCCTGTGTCTTCCCAAGCAGGCCCCGCCTTTTTCTCCATGACGGGCATCCTGCTGGATTGAAGGTAGAAAGCAGGTTGGTTTTGCCCTGGGGCTGCGTCAGAGTCCCCACCGGATCTGCACACATCACCGTGGCGTCAGCTGCCCACGCTTCACCTGCGCTGAGGTCATATTTCTCCGACCACGTTAGCAGGATCGTGTGTGGCGCCCGTGCACATCTGACGAGCATGTAACTGACGGCGTTGACTCCTGCCCCCGCCGCGGGGAGCCGGGAGCTCTGTGCAGACGCCCCGTCCCTGCCGAAATCAAAGGGGTTAGCAGCCTCCCAGCTCCCTCTGTTGACGACTTCAGCCAACTGTCATCTCTTCTTCAAGAGCCCTCTTCTGCTGCCCTGAGCCTCAGATTCTTTTTTGTTCCACTTTCCTTTAGCTTTTTGACTTCAGGATTAATTTGGGGACTAAATTATGTCTGACTAACCCTTGCATTACAGGCAATGTAATTTCGTTTTTGTCCTTAGTATTCAGAAAGGAAACTGTTGACGCCATTATTTCCTGTTCTATCAAAGAGGTGGGCTGATGTTTGTGTGGCTCACGTTCCTGTTAGGAAAGCTATAGTCTGTATCATGCCTATTACTTTTGTCACCTCTCTGGCTCCTTCTTGTAGGGTCTGTTGCTGTCCTTCCTCCTGGCTTTACCCACCTTCCTGGTGTCCCAAAAAAGCCCATTCATCTCCCATCCTCCGTGAGGGCTGGCTATCCCCTTGTTTTCTGGGGTTTGCCTGGGCATGTCTCACCACAGCACTAAAGTGATCACTTTGCTGTTTACTTGGCCCTTTTCTGTAATTCTCCCAGAGCAATGTCCTGCTTTTTGCTCCGCATGTCACATCTCAAGCCAGTCAAGTGTTTTGCTGCATGGATGAATGGATCTCTATACACCTCACCCACTGCTACTCCACAACAGCTACCAATGATAAAGATGGGATTTGTCTTGAATTGCTTTCAGGTCAAAGTTAGCCTTGACAGTCTAGGTTGCCAGATTTAAGTTTAACAACATAACGGGAAATTCTTAGCCCACTGCCTGACACATAATGAAATTTAATAAACATCCATTTCCTTCCTTCCTTGGAAGAAGTCATTCAGCCTGAATTATCTTAGAAGGAGTCCATTCTTAGATATGAATAAGCCTGTACCCAAGATTAGAGGAATCAGAGCTCCACTCATAAACATTTCCATCTTTCCAAAGAACAGCTCTAAAATCCAATATGGCAGAATTTGTGAGCTAATAGAAACCTGGAACTAAACAGCCCTTGGAAATCATCTCTATTGACTCTTAGGCCATTTGGCAGGCTTTAAATAGATGAAAAAAATTAAAATATGCAGATGAGATCACAGCAGCTGCCGAAGATTACCTCTTGGCTTTTTCTTGAGCACAGTCTCCAGTAAGCGGACTATAAGCGGACTACAGTCATTGTGCTACTCCTCCTAAGGAACAGTTCACCTTCCCTGGGCTCATCTGCTTTGATACATTTGTTGCTTTGAAAACATAGCTGGCTGGGGACAGTGGCTTATGCCTGTAATCCCAGACTTTGGGAGGCCAAGGTGGGCAGATTGCTTGAGCTCAGGAGTTTAAGACCAGCCTGAACAACACAGCAAAACCACATCTCCACCAAAAGTACAAAAAATGAGCCAGACACAGTGGTGCGCATCTGTGATCTCAGCTACTTGGGAGGCTGAGGTGGGAGGATTGCTTGAGCCTGGGAGGTGGAGGCTGCAGTGAGCCAAGATTGCACCACTGCACTCCAGCCTGAGTGACAGAGTGAGACCCCATCTCAATTAAAAAAAAAATAGCTGCTGACTTATGGTGGTCCTTAAGGAGATACTGCAGGCCCCTTGTGAGATCCCATAAGTTTAAGCTGGGATGACTTCCTTCAGAAGTGACAGCGCATCTAAACACAGGTCTGCCTGGAAGGAGATGGTTTGGCCTAGGGAAAAGAGCACAGGCTTTGATGTCAGGTGCACCTGGATTTGAATTCTGAGGCACTTTCTGACTGTGGGGCCCAGTGCCAGGGAAGTCAGTAACTTCTCTGACCCTTGCTTTGCTCATCTGCAAATGGGCAAAATTAATGAGAAAAATGAGAAAATTATGAAAAATGAGAAAATTAATACCTATCGCTGGAGATTGCTGGGAAAGTTAGACAACTTTAGGTCAGGCACATAGTAAGCACCAGACTAAGTTCCTTGTTGCACATTTGAACATCACTGGATCAAACAGGCTCAAAAGATGTGCTCTTGACATATCATGCCATTGAGAATAGGAAACGATTCAGGAGAAGGCTTTGCTAACCACACTTAAACTATAATTTTTTTAGGATAGTCCATATCTACTGGTAAAAATAGGTTTCCTAATAAATATAATAAAGAAGGCGAAATAATAGCACTTTTTCTGTTGTCTTAATTGATTGAATTCCATTTCTGCTATGTAACTAGATATGCCTGGCATTGGTCTGTACTATATCCATACAATATTTTCTCTTTTAATTTGCTGTCACTTTTTGAGCACCTATCATGTATTTCATTAGGTGCTTTACATAGACTTTTCTCATTTAAGACTCCCAATAGTCCTATGGAGGGAGTGTTATTATTCCAATATTACAGATGAAGCTCAGTGAAATTCAGTGATTTTCCTAAGGCTGCACATGTTTGCCTGACTCTAAGTCCCCTCCTGATTTTAGAGGGTGTGTGTATGTGTAGACCACTGAAACATGGCCTTTTTATGTGCATGACACTGGCTTATATTTATCAGAAATGCACTGTGAGTTCTTTCTCCCATGAGGATGGTACTGGTACTCAAGAGATATTTGCTGGATAAATGAATCTTCTCCTTCTCATCAGACCTTACTTGTAATCAGCCATGTCTTTGTGTTAGTAGCCAGAAACATCCATGGCATGGAATTTCCTCCCTCTGAACAAAGGTCTTACTTTTGTTTTTGCTAAGCTAACTATGTCAGATGAAGGTCTGGACATCCACTTGACATTCGAAAAGTATCAGCTATATTCTTTTCTTATTTACAAGCCTTGTCTACCACCCCAGCCTCCATGCTCACTACTTCTCTACATTCTGGTCATACTAGGCTGCTTCTAGGTCTTGAAGGCACCATGTTCCTCCAGCCTTGGAGGTCTTCCCAGGCTGCTCCATCTGCCTGGAATATTAACCCTTTCCTGAAGAGTCAAATTCTGCCCAGTCTTCAATACTTAACTTAAATAGAACTTCCTCCAGAAAACCTCCCTGACTCTGTTTCAGTTATCAATTGCTGGGTAACACACCTCTTCAAAATGTAATGGCTTCAAATAACCACCACTCATTTGCTCATGAATCTGCAGTGTAGTTGGGTTTGATTGGGGACAGCTAATTTCTGCTCCATGTGGCACTGGACCAGCTTAACTGAAAGTGGAGGGTCCAAAGTGGCTTCACACACATGTTTGGTACCTCGGCTGGGATGGCAGACTGGGTCCCATTCTCTTTCTATGAGATTTCTCCAGCTGGACTTCTTTATATGGGTTTGGCTTCCAAGGGGAGAAAACAGAAGCTACAAGGCATCTAATGACTATGCTTGGAAGTCACAGGGTATCTTTTCTGTCACATTCTATTGATCAAAGCAAATCACAGGGCCAGTTCAGGTTCAAGGGGAGGGGAAATAGACCCATCTCTTGAAGTGGCAGGTGCTTAGAGGGTTGGGAGAAAAGGCTGGTGGCCTTCTCTGCAGCAATCTTTCACATGCTCCTAGACTAGGCTAGTTCTATCACATAGAGAACTGTTCCCTTCTCTGTAAAACTAACTGCACTTGTAAATACTTATTCAATGTCTATCTACATTCTCCTATCGCCTCCCACATCAGCCTGAAAAATCAATTAGAACAGGAATCCGTTTATGTTAATTGCTGATTAGAACTATGGGATGAATGAATGAATGAGTAGGTGAACATGCATACTATAGTCCAGGCATACGGTGCAGCTACCACTCGTGTAACGTATGTAGTTTTCCTTTGTTGGTAATCATAAGCTTGATACTTAAAGTCATGTGGCACTTCCTCTCCTCTGGAAATATTGACCAGTATCTAATGAGGATTAAAGTTTGATGATTTCTAAGGGCACAGAAAAGCTTACAGTCCTTAAGAGTGCTTGGAAAATTCTTACTTCTCTAGGAGGAAAAGACAATGATTATGTTATCAGCAATTTGTCTTCATGCCTTCTTTTTTGGTGCCTGGAAAGTCATTACTGCAATATTAGAATAACTGGCCTTGCTGATGTTTGACTATAAGTGGTTGTTTTGAAAACACATTGGAAAATCCCTTCCCCAGTCCCCGTCTATCTTTTGTGTGTGTGTGTGTTTTTAATGTTAACAAAAACCAGAAGGGGAGTTTAAGAGAAAAGCAAAACCAAACATGGTTATGCAGCATTCATGGGAGTTTGTTTCAGAAGCTCACATTTCAAATGCTGAATTAATTGCAGGCTTATAAGAGTAAGAGTGAAAAAAAATTTTCAGAACCAGGAAATAAAAAAAGAGCAAGTCTGGGAAATCAATCAATGTGCTTTTCTTTTGAATTTTTTTTTCCATGAAAACAGAACAGGATGTGAGGCACAGGGAAATTGGGACTTTTTTTAGCCAGAGCAGGGTTTGAAAAATCTGGTTTTGACCTATGAGTCGTCTGCTGCACAGACACCAACCCTGGAGCCTTTCTGGTTGCTGCCCATCTCCTCGGCCTTCATCTGCATGACCAGCTGAGCTGAGCCAAGGCCTGTGACAAGCAGGAACTGGATTATCAGCCACCCTTGCACTGTGTCTCATATGTTCCTCTCTATATTAATCATGCTTAGGTGCCAGGAGTATTTGCTAGCATTCCTAAGATGAAATGAGTTCCTGTTGGCAATGAGTAATTGTTCATTTAAAAGACAACTTAAAATGTTTCAAATACGTGTGTGTGTGTGTGTTTGGGAGGAGTATATATATATATATGTGTGTGTATACATATGTAAAACTTCATCAGCAGATTAAAAAGAGAGTCTTAAATTAGAAGAATTCAGGCAAGCGTGGCCTCTTATCCTCGTAGATCAAACACTCCACATCTCAAAGCTGAGAATGACATGTTTTTCATTTGGATTTCTAGGCCTAAGTTCAGCATTTATTGCTTTATAAATACATATAAACACAGTCTCCAGGCAACCATCATGAAATAAAAGCAACTAGTTCTGAAAAGCAGAATAATGGCTTTCATTTTAGTCTTCTTTTTTGCTACTTGGAAAATCTCTCCCACTCTACACCACTCCCACCAATTGCCCATACACATTCCCCAGTAAAAACAATAGTAGTTTATGGGTTTTTTCACCACCAAAGAGGGAAAAATGTGTTGAGCCTCAACATATTAAATATCAGAGTTAAATGCGTTCACAAAATTCCATTGGTTAGTACCCTAAGTTGGCTGATCTTAGCTAAAACAAACATCAAAGAATGCGGGAGTTCTCACTGGCTTCTAGGATCATCTGCCTCATGCAGGTTGCTTTTCTTGCTGTATGGCTGCCTAGCAACCTGCCACCAGCCAGTCTCACTCCTTCCTGCTCATTTCCTTACACTGGTCCCCAAAGGCTTTCCTACTTGTTTGTCCTACAGTAGCAGGATCTAAACACCCAATGCCCGCAAGAGTGGCTTGGAAGTTGTTTGGGATAAGATCGTAGCAGTCCTTGAATGCCAAGCCTTGGAGTCTCCCACTAATTTGAGAGATAATGGAGAGCCACTGTCATTTGGCAGCAGCGGACCAATGTGATCAGAGCTGGCCCCTGTTTAGGAGGCTGTGAGGTAACAGACCACAGTGACAGCCACAGGGATGAAAGAGGATGCAGAAAAAGAGCTGCATGCCTGTGGTAGAAGACATGTCGGCTGTGGGAGCCCTGGAGATACCAAAGGCGCTGCCATGCTTCAGGTCTGGGGTGGGGCCATCTGCAGATGCAGCGAGTCAGGAAGCTACACGGAGAGAACTGTAAGAGCCACACTGCACTTAATGAGTCTGAAGGGTCAAAGGAACAGAGAGGATGAGGTGCCCACATTCTCCCCAAAGCTTCCTCTAGGAGGACAATCACCACAGAGACTATTCGAGGAGCTATGTGACTGTGTGGCTTCCTTCAAATCACAAAAGTGCTGTGAGGAAGTGGACAGGTTGGGACAACTTGTAGTGATTTCCCCAAAGCCTCACTATGCCACTACCGGCCCACAGGGCTGTCCCATGATGCAGGCTGAGCCACGTGTAGTACCTCCTCCCACTGGCCTGTGATTGGCCTAAACTGGGCAAGAGTCTGTGGCTAAGGAATCAGAGTCATTTCTTGGAAATGTCTACAGAGGTCTCTATCTGGAAAGATTTGAGCCTAGAACATGTTCCTCGCCAGTGAATGCAGCCCATCTTCAAAAGGAGAGAATAAAACCCTTTTATTATTACCACTTTTATTGCTATTTATTATGAAAATTACCTTTCCAGAGGTAAGCAAAGACAAGAACTTTACCTGGTAGAGATCCAGTCCCTGAGTCCAGCCAACTCTGAGGCTAGGCTTTTTCTTGGCTGGGTTACATGAGCTAATAGATTCCCTTTTTATGGATTAAACAAGTTCAAGTTGGGTTTCAGTCACTTGTAACTTAAGAAACCCTGCATAATATTGCACTGCCATCTTGATTATACAGACAAGGGAACTGACGCTCAGAAGTCAACTAAATCATCATAGAAACGTATATTAAGGCACAAGGTTTTGAAGCTGGATTTGTCTGGACTCCAAAGCCAGAGTTCTTTTCTTATACCATTTTGCCTCCCAACTGATCCCACAATTGTTGTTCTCAAGAGAAGGGGTAAATAAACAGACATGTTTGGATCTCTTCATGTTGTCCATAATCCCCTAGTGAAGCCATCTGTGACACTGTTTAATGCCCAGTGCCACGGAAAACAGGAGATTTGTTCATTTTGCAGATGTTTTCCATTCTCTCCAGATAGTAACTCTTCTCCCTGCTCCAGCTTTACAAGCAAAAACCTACTTCCAGCTTGGGAAGAAATACAAGACAGGTATTTGCCATCTACCACTTAAAGGGAGTGGTAGAGAATGCTGTGCTTTGATGCACAAATCCTCATTAAGGACCAAGGGTAGAGAAGGGGAAAGGTGCACTGAATGGGGCAAGCATCCACCCTCCAGCTCTCTAAGAAACAGGAGCTGACTCAGAAGTTGGGGAGAGCATGGTTGGAGATGTGGCCATTGCATAAGCTCACAAAAACTTCTCCAGCTACAGTCAACTTCTGAGTCTGTTTGTTCCAGGCTGCAGATTCACAGCAGACCCATATTGCTTGGCACAGCACCAATCAAGGGCCAACTCCAAAATTAACTTCTCATGGTGAGGACTGGGGTCATATAGATCAGTTAGGACCACAGGAGCCAGAAGAGGGAGGGTGGAGGTGAGTCAACCAGTCACCCCAGGAGATGTCAAGCATGATGGTGGGCCCTAAAAGCAGTGAAGAGGTCCATTACCTACTCTGTAGGCAGGACCACAGGAGATCAGGGAACCGAGAGATCATGGCAGATGCCACTTGTTTGTGAGCAAATAGGAGACACAGCCTGGGGACCCAGGAGGACATGGTAAACATGAGTACAGTAGTAACAAAGATCAGTTACTCAGTCTGCATGGGCACGGCCCTATCTGAGGTTCTTTACCTGCACTCACTATTTAATCCTCACCATCAGCTTATACAATAGACATCATTACATTGCCCAGATGAATAATCAAGCGCAGGGAGATTGAGCAACTTACCCGAGGTTCCACACAGGGGAGAGCTGGGTCTCAGCTTTGAACCCACAGTCTATGACCCAGATGTCCTGTGCTTACCAGTATTTTACTCAGCTGGTGGGGTAATGAAATGTGGGTTATTGTTCTTATGGTGGCCCCATTTGCAGCCACAGGTTATAGTCAGGCCTGATGGGAACATTTGGTTTGTATTTTGTTGCTGTTGTTTCAGATCAGCCTTATTCACCACTTGAGAAAACACGTCCAAGGATTAGTTTCAACAGAATGACTTAGAAAGCCTTAACTCTTCAGGCTCCACGTATGTCCTTACATAAGAACCTGTCCACTCTCTTGTAGCTGTAACATTCTTTCCCTATTACAACCCCATCCTGATAATACCCATACCTGATAATCCCATAACATGCAATCAAATAATCCGTTCCATGTACAGATGCTCAGCTGCGACACTAGGCATGGGGCTTGTCTGAGGGGCACCGGAGTCTGGACATGTGTGTTCACATTACCACCTCGTCCTTTCTAGAGGATGGCATGGTGTACACCTGCTGGGGGTTCTTGGTTATTTGGAAGTTGCTGCTTTTGTTGCTCTGCGTTCTTCCTCTGACATTCTTCCTGTCAGTCCAGATGGCATTGACTTTTGAGCCGGACCTTAGGCCATGCTCATATACGTCTGCCTGGGGCATTTCTAAGCCAACAGATATGGATTTTTATACATTTACCCAGAATGGGGAATGGAGCTGGGGGTGAAGGAACAGCGTGTACAAGCGGGTTTTTAAAACAGATCAGCCACTAGAGGGAGCGATAGAGGACGGTCTTCAGGGAATGGAGCAATTCACTGTGGGAACCATCCCACCTGAGTCAGTGAATAATGTCTTTATCCGAGAAGGAATATGGTCTGGGCTACATTTCTGTCATGAAGAAGATTTGCCATCTCCTTCCTGCATGTTTGGCTAATTACATTTTCTCAGCTCCCCTTAATTATACAGACCAGATGCTTTATGACTAGAAATAGCATCAAAGACAAATAGTCTGTGACGAAGAGTCATAAATTGGAAGAAAACAACAAATTAAGTAGTCTAGTCATTGTCACACTTCAGTCACTGCAGTCCATCTTCTCTATTCAATTAGTTTTGCATTCAATGAGTGCAGCGGTAAGCATCTCTGAAAATTGGAGCAAAAGTATTTTGGTTGTTTTCATGCTTTCCTTTTTTGTTTTTTCTTTTGTTTCTTTTTTCCTTTCTTTTTGGAATAAGCAGCAAAAAAAACAGCATTTCAAATCGTTTAATGTAAAAATTCATCAGCTGAAGAGTGCAGTACAGAAAAATCCCTTGGCAGTGCTCATTTTTTAAATTAGTTTTTAATTATTCAAAGAATACATGAATATATTCTCATTTAAAAAAAAAGAAATTACAGATATGTTCCAGTCCCCCACTCCCAGTCCCCCTAACTCAGAAGTTGAAGAGAGCATGGTTGGAGACATGGCCATTGCATAAGCTCACAAAAACTTCTCCCTAAGAGCACTCCTCCATCTCCCAGAAATAATCATGATTTCTTCCTTGAGTGTTTTCTCCCAGACATTACTCTAATTATTTATTTAGGTTTCCCTTAACCCCTTTGAATAGCCAGGCTTATGTCAGGCCTTATAAGATACTAGAAACAGCACCAGACGTGGAATTGGTAAGCCTGCTTTTGAGTCCCAACTCTGCTGCTCCCTGTTACGTGGCTGACTTTGGGCAAGCCATGTAAGAGCTCTACAAAAGGGGTTAGCAAAACCTCCATTTGTTCAGACATTGGTTCATTCATTTATTCTACAAATATTTATTAAATTCCTCCAAAGGACTAAGCACCTGGGCAAAGCCCTGGCCTAAGGAGGCTTGCAAAGAAGTGAAGAGATCATTGTGGGCATGTACGATAAGGGGCATGTCATGGAAGTCCCAGGACGTGGAAGTCCTCCTCTGGGAAAGGCTTCTAGGAGGACGTTATGGCTAAGCTGCAATCTGAGGAATAGGAAGGAATTAGGCAAAGAGGAATTGGGGTGTAGGTCAATGTGTGAGTACAGGAGGTGGGTAGAGAAAATGTTATGTTCAAAGGTTCACTGGCAAAAGAGAATAAGTATACTTCAGGCATTTTTTTTTAAGTCAAAGATTAAAATATGATTGAAGCAGAGAATTTGAAGGGGGCATAACTAGAAAGGAGGTGGGAGAGCTTGGCGTGGACCATCATAACCACGTAAGGAGTAGGGGCTGGAGCCAGCAGATAGCAGAGAGCCATTAACTTTAACCAGGTTCGTGCATGTTCAGATTTGCTCCGTAAATGGTAAGTGCTAATGATATTAGCTATGATTAATACATTACATTCCTTTAGGCAATACAACCAGTGTTGTCATTAATAGTGGTCGCTATCTAAGAAGCAATTTCCAAGGGAAAAAGAAGAAAGAAGAGGCTGGCTGGGGTGGGTGGTGTGACCGTGGCCAATGGTCCTTTGGAATAACATTCTTTCACCCCGAACCCTCCATCCCAGTTGTATCTTTGTAGTCCTACTGTAACTTTCATCTTTTTTCTTCCCTAAACCAGAGATCTGAGAAACAAGTAAAATAAAAAAGACAGGGAAATTTCAGGAACACAGAATCCAGGGACCCGGGAGCTGCAGGTCATCGGTGGTCCTGTCCTGTTGCCTGTTGTGTGAACTCATGCTACTCAGCTGAGCCCCTGGCTGTCGCATGAGTGGGAGCATCTAGCTAGGGAAGCCAGGCTCCGTCAGGCTCACACCACGGGGTGCCCGGAGCTGTGCTGCTCTCGCTGGGTATGTTTCAGCCCAGGCACAGGCAACTGGAGGGGGAGCAAATGGCCTGCAAATTAGGCTGTGTGCCCTTGACCAGGCCACTCCTCATTTTTCCTCATTACCCTCCCCACGTCTTGTCTCCATTGTTAAACCAAGTCGGGGACAAGGGGGTCAGTGAAAAAGACACTGGGTATGATCATCTTTTCCAGCTCAAACATTCAGTGATTCTTGCATTTGGTGAATCTGACCAAAACCAGCTCCATAGGAGCCAAGGTCTCTTTGCTTACCTTGGGGAAAATTGCTCCACTTGCAGGGATTTGGAGAGTTCACTGCCCCAGACCTGGCCAGGCATCTGCCTGGGGATACAGCCACAGAGGCCACCAGCAGAAAACCAGAAGGAAAGCATCATGGGACCCTTCTTATTAAAACCAAACCAGACTTGCTGTGCTAGGAAAGGGAAGACACAAATGAATCCCATGAGGACAGCTGGCTTTGAGTTCCTAAAGAGTCTTGAAGTCACCATGGCTTTCCGTCGCAAAACCAAGGACCGGGGTGGAAGCTGGGGAGAAGTAGATTTCTTTGGATTCAAAAATCTTAACAGTAAATATCTAGTGTCAAACCTAGAGGATTCAGAGCCTGGAGCAGAGGTGGGCAAACTTTTTCTGTAAAGGGCCAAATAGTAAATATTTTAGGCTTTGCAGACCCTGTAGTCCTTATCTCAATTACTCAATTCTGTAGCAGGCAGCTCACAGACAGTAAGTAAACAAATGGGTGTGACTGTGTTCCAATAAAACTTCATTTACAAAAACAGGCTGTAGCCAGATTTGGCACACAAATCATAGTTTTCCAACCCTGCCTAGAGTGATTTCCAGAAACCAGAGAGCAAGGAAGAATACAATCCTTTTGTGGGCTGAGAAAAAAAAATCTTGGATGAAACTGGAAAAGGAAAGCAAGAAAGTTTAAATGCTAGTGTGGCAATTACCCTTTGCCTTCACCTCAGTGTTGAAACTGAGTGGAAGATAAAGATGGTAATAAAATCCTGGATATGCTTCGAGATTTATGCTTGGAATAGAGGGTCTTTGTGCCCAGTGCATGCTGTCTGCAACTGTAGGAGGAGACAGATGCAAAACACACCTCACATCCACACAGGATGGCCAGGGGAGGTCAGAAAAGGCAGTGTGGTGGGTTTAGCAAAGGAGGATCTGAGCCAGCCCTGCCACAGCTCCAGGCCTTCCTTGGCTCCCATAGGGCAGAGGAAACCTGGACTTTCCACACACCCAAGTAGAGGTATGGAAGGTGGCTCTGGAGAGCGCAGGGTTGGCCAAGAGGATGGTGAAGGACAAGGTACGCAGACCCCATAGCTGAGCCAGGTGGTGGACAGCACAGTGGGAAATCACTGTGGCTGAAGCCAAGTGGATGCATGGTCAGTAGAGAAGCCCAGGTCCCACAGCAATGGCCAAGACTGTCCTCACGAAGAGAAAGGACACGTGGCATCCATTGTGGGTGCCTGGGGACAAGAGCCCATGAAGAACCCAATGCCTTTTCCCTGACACCACAGATAATGATGTTTGGTGATGCCCAAACCCCTTGGAGCTTAGATGACTGCTGGGCAGGAGAGGAAAAGAAGAATGCAGAGATTGCCTGAGTATTGGACCCAAAGACACATACAGTCTAAACCAGAATTGATGGAATGACCTTGAATTGGCAAGATTAGCTTTTCTACCACAGGCTAGAAAGGGAGTCTCTGAGAGCTACGCTGGGTTCAAGCACAAAAAAATAAAGTTATATCTAGGAGCTCCAAACTTTCTGTCTGTGAATTTGAACACAAGTATGTAGGAAAAGAAGGGGGCAATCAAAGGAAGACTACGAAAAGGTGGGCTGACTCCTTAGATGGACAATGTCTGAACCTCAGAGATACATACTCAAGTCTGTTCTGGGCTTCAGGTTACACTGTCACCCCAAACCCATCACTGAGGCTCAACAGAGTTTGAAAACAGCACGGTTTTTGAGGGGGAGGATTGCAAAGCCTCAGAGACTAAGGCATAGGGTCTTTCCTAAGCCCAGAGGGGTGGCTGCCCTACAGATGTGTCATCACTTCAAAACAAGCAGGGACACCTCTGGGGTGGAGGTGAGGGAGTCCTGAGCACGTGTGGCCTAGGGTTTCAAACAAATTTCTTTCCACAGCTTCATATCTTTCACAAGGTGAAGAATCATCCAGCAACTGACACAGTGCTTGCATGGAGTAGTATGAATTAATGCATGCCATTACCAGCTCCTCCTGATTCAGTTACATGCTCATCTCATCATTGTCCCATAGCAATTTGATCATGGTGCATGATAATTATTTCTTGAGCTGCTTGTCTCCCCTGATGAATGCAAGAGCAAAAGCAAGGACTGTGCTTTCTGTTTTCATAGCTCCAAGTTTATGTAAATAGATAAAATGTAAAATAAATTTCAAAATCATCAATCCCCACTTCCTGAAAGAGCAGCAGGAGCACAGGGAGATGAAGGGGCTGCTTGTCTTCTGCCTGCCATGTCACGCTGCCTTTTCCTAGCCAGCTAGGAACAGGCTTTCCTGTCAAAAGCCTGTTTTAAATGCCTAGGCCATAATCTAAAACACTGAAGGCATCTTCAATGGAGTATTTGAAATAGGTAGAATATTTATTGCACTTTACTCTTTTTGAGAGAGACAGAGGGTCTCGCTCTGCTGCCCAGGCTAGAATGCAATGGTGTAATCATGGCTCACTGCAGCCTTGACCTCCCAGGCTCAGGTGATCCTCCCACCTCATCTTCCGAAGTAGCTGGGACTACAGGTATGTCCTACCATGCCTGGCCAATTTATTTACTTATTTATTTGTAGGGACAGTGTTTCCCCATGTTGCCCAGGCTGGGCTTGAACTTCTGGGCTCAAACCATCCTCCTGCCTCAGCCTCCCAAAGTGCTGGGGTTACAGGGATGAGCCACTACGCCCGGCCTTTCTATTTCATTTTATTTCCCCATGGGGACTTTCAAAATTTGGGCCGGTGATTAACACTGGACTTAACACAGGAAATGCACAACCGACATGAACTGGATGGGGATAAATAACCTGCCTCATCACTGTGAAAAGGAAGTGACTCTTTTCTGCTCAGAAAGAATATATCAGAAATCCAGGGCAGTTACCACATTGTGATAAGATGCCTATGTGAAATCAAATAAGGAACACACAAAAGGAAGAAGCAGCAGTATAAAAGGCACAGAAAAAGACAAAACTCAACCTCACCCAAAAGTCATGATGGGTTTTGTTGAGCATACCATTGACCTGTTTCTACAATCTGAGAATCATTTCCCCTAATTACAGGAGTTATAAAACTGGATGATATATCAATGGCCTGCCTGCATTCATTTTCTATTGCTGCTGTAACAAAGTACTACAAACTTTGTGGTTTAAAACAAGACAAATTTATCTTACAGTCCTAGATGTCAGATATCCTAAAATCAAGGTGTCAGCAGGGTTGCATTCCTTCTGGAGTTCCAAGGGAGAATCCGTGTCCTCACCTTTTCCAGCTTCTAGAGGCCACCTGCAATCCTTGCCTCGGAGTCCCTCCCATCACCCCAGCCTCTGCTTGTCATCACACCTTCCTCTCTGACTCTGACACCCTGCCTCCCTCTCCTAAGGACCCTCATGTTGCCTCCCTCTCCTAAGAACCTTCATGTTTACATTGGGACCACCTGCATAATGTAGAATATGCTCCTCATTTCAACATGATTAACTTTTTTTGATTCTTTTTCATTTATTTATTTTTTTCTCATTCTGTCACCCAGGCTGGAATGCAGGGGCATGATCACAGCTCACTGTAGCCTCAACTTCCCAGGCTCAAATGATCCTTCCACTTTAGCCTCCTGAGTAGCTGGGACCACAGGGATGCACTGCCACACCTGGCTAATTTCTCTGGTTTTTTGTTTTTTGTTTTTTTGTAGGGATGGGTTTTTGCCATGTTGTGCCAGCTGGTCTTGAACTCCTGGGCTCAAGCCAGCCTCCCACCAACATAATTAACTTAATCAGAGCAGCAAGTGTCACATATGGTAACATAGTCACAACTCCCAGGATTAAGATGTGGACAGTGGACATCTTTCGGGGGCCATTATTCAGCCTGACCCTGACTCAAGGTCTGGACCAACAAGAAAAATGGGCAGCCAGCACTTTTTTCCTCCTTTCCTCTCCTTTCATCCCACCATTTTCTACATTCAGTCAGAGATTGTCAGAACACAATTAAAAAAGAAGCAAGATTGGGGCTGGGGACTGACAGAGGTGCATTGCATGCCAGGAAATGTGCTTTCTAAAATCAAGGGCTGTGGATAGGGCCAGTGACCAGAAGAACCCTGGTAGAAGTGCATTCTGGGAGTTGCAGATTGTCATGCCCTAGCTCTGTTACAGTATCTGAGAGCCAAGTAGTGGAGACAGGGACACAACCTGCCTTAGCACAAGAGAAGTGCTCCAGACGAATGACTGCCAGACAGGGTACTGTGCACATACCCTGCCATCCATCTAAGGAGCTGAAAAGGGGCTTTGGTTTCTCCTTCTGGCTTGGCCTCTTTCAGCCTCAGAGTGCATATATACAGTCCAGAGAGATCTTTTCATATCTGAACTGCAACCCAGAGCTAAAATTTTCTCCCTTGGCATTCCTAGAGCCAAGGAAAATAGGAAATAGCTATTTCCACCTCTGGCATGGAAAGTAAAGTGATTAGGATCAATCCAGCTTCCTAGGATAACTAAAAAATCTGGATTACTTTTTAAAGCATCAAACATCAAAACACACCAGTGAGAAATTACTGAGCTCAAATCTAAGAGAGGTTAAGAACCTAGAGAAGTAAGCCCAGTGCTCAGAGGTAAGCCCACTGCCTTTATTCTGAGTGTATTTCATTTGTTGATCCAAAGATACATTGAAAACTTAATCTGGCAAATTCCCAAACCCAAGAAGACAAAGACAAAATGCAGAGCCCACCAAAAATAGGTACGGTGGTAGGACATCCCCTCTCCAGGTACCCAGAAGGACACAGCCTCAGAACAAAGCGAATTGGAAGAAAAATCCCACAGTGACCTGCAGCCTGGTTTTACCGTGCCTCGGTGGCCAAGGGAAGCTCAAGAATTGAACTTAGATTAAGGAAGGCCTAGGCTAATAGTACCTCTAAGCACCTAGCAGAAATAAATGAAAATGCTCTCAGGATGAACATGTCCTCACCTTAGGCTTCATATCACTACCACAAACAACTTTTCAAACACTACAATGAATGCATAGTGAAAGATAACCAGGCGCACTCAGAAACCAAATGCTATATGTAAAAAAGAGCAGAAAGACCAAACAACAGAAATAGATACACAAAGACCTAACCACTAAGATTATCATATGCAAACTATACAACAACTATGCTATGTTTATAGAAATAATACAGAGGCTTAAAAGTTTTAGTAGAGACCTGGAATATATATTTAAAAGTAGCATGATGGAGCTGAAAAAGAACCAAATAGAAATTCTAAAATTTTAAAATGCAATAACCAAAATCAATAGCTTGCTACAGGATGATTTAATAGCACATTATACAAGGCTGGAGAGAGAATTGGCAAACTGGAAGATGGGAGAGAAGAAACTATTAGAATGCAACACAGAGAAACAAAGAGATAGAAAATACAAAAGACAGAATCAGAGACCCTGAGGATCCACGGAGAAGGTCTAACAGGCTTTTTGAAATCCTAGAAGAATCAAGAGGAGAGTGGATGAGGCAGAGGCAACATTTGAAGAGATCATTGGGATATGGCTGGCATCAGGATCCCAAAATAGCCATCAGTTACGTTCTGCAAGCATTCCAGGAGATAGCCAGCTGGTTGGCTCAGAGCATGCAGAGCTCCTCAAGGGGGCGGTGTTGCCTAGCGCCAGACGCCAGTCTCAGCATCTCAGCTCTGACAAAGTCCAAATGCTCTTCACTGATGGAAGAGAAGGCGGTTAGCTAGAGTTAGAGGAAGAAAGTGAATGTTCCAACCTCAAGAACTTGTATGGCGCAGAGATCAGGAGGCAGAGAGAGAGGAAGAGACAGAGACCAACAGAGAAAATGAGTAACTCCTAAAAACAGAAATAAGTTCAGTATGCCTGGGGCATAGAGGCAGGTGATGAGATGATAGAGAAGACCCCAAAGGAACAGGTGGAACTGGGACATGAAGAACCTCATGAACCGTAAGGACACTGAGGCCTCATTCTATGGGTTATAGAAGCTATTAAAAGATTTCAAACAGGGAAGGGATCAGATTCACAAGTTAGAAGAAACACTTTGGGTAGAGCATGAAGAGTTCATTGAAGTGAGGAGTGTGTTGACTGGGGCACCATTAAGAGGCCATTAGATGTCATCCAGATCAGAGCTGACAGTGACCTGCTTTACATAATGGCATTTAATAAATGACAATACCTAAAATCAGACAAAAAAACTATCTATTTGCTGCCGAGTGGTCGAATCAACATGTGTGGCTTAACCACATAAAATCTAGATTATGTGGCCACCTCCATCCGTGAAACAGTCACCAAAATCCAGTGAAGAAACACCACCCATCCAGTACCACCAAAGCAGTTCTCTGTCATGTGTGTTCCCTGCCTGCACAAACCTACATGTACATATCATGGGATAGAGACTCCTGAAGGACTGAAAGGCTGCTCTGGTGAGGCGGCCTCTGTTTAAACCAGCCCCAGGTGAAGAGAACATCCCTTGAGACGAATTTGGAGTCCAGGATTAAAGCCTTTGGAGGCCAGAGCAAATTACGTTTTTTATGTAAGAATCCAGCCTGGGCGACAGAGCGAAACTCCGTCTAAAAAAAAAAAAAAAAAAAAAAAGAATTAAAAAGTACTTTGATCATGAGACATGGGTAACTTGTCTCCCTCACTAAGAAGCAGGAGTGTTGCTCGTGGGGCCCACGTGCTTCTACGTGGTGTTTGACTCTGTATAAAGTCTAGTCCCAAAGTTCAAGGTGTCTGAAGAAGCCAAAGTATGAATATGTGAATATTGGCTGTGCCAATAAACTCATCATCTCAACCCAGAAAAAAAAAAAAAAAAAAAAAAAAAAAAATGACAGTACCTGATGTTGGCAAGGTGCCAAAAACAGCCACTCTCAATCACTGCTGCTGAGCTAGTGAGATATTTAATTGATGCAACTTTTTGGAAAGCAATTTAGGAATACGTAACAAATGTTTAAAGATGGATATACCTTTTGACTCAGTTATTCCATTACTTGGATTTATCTTAAATAAATAATTAAGAATGTGCAGTCCATCTCAATATTAGTTATAAGAAGAAAATATTGGCCGGGTGCAGTGGCTCATGCCTGTAATCCAAGTACTTTGGGAGGCCGAGGTGCGTGATCACCTGAGGTCAGGAGTTTGAGAGCAGCCTGACCAACATGGTGAAACCCCACCTCTACTAAAAATACAAAAATCAGCCGGGCGTGGTGGCACATGCCTGTAATCTCAGCTACTTGGGAGGCTGAGGCAGCAGAATTGCTTGAACCCAGGAGGCAGAGGTTGCAGTGAGCCAAGATCACGCCATTGCACTCCAGCCTGGGCAAGAAGAGCAAAACTCCATCTCAAAAAAAAAGAAGAAAATATTGAAAACACCCTAAAATGTCCAACATTGGGAAACAATCAAATATATGTGCACAAATAATATTTATGGTTATTAAAAATTATATCATAAAAGATTCATTTTCTCCTTTGTGCTTTTATCTCTTAAACTTTTCTATAATTTACAGGGATTACTTCTGGAATTAGGGGAAAAAAATCAACGGAAAATGTTTAGAGTTTATGAAAACATTTACAAAACTTCACAAAATAACACAAGGAATAAGTATCAAAAATAAAAATTATGCAAGGCATATGCTTTGGACACTATGTAACAAAATTAAAAAGTAATATGGTACTGTATGTATAAACTGCTCCAGCCAGGAGGGATGCAAATAATATCACATTTTCAATTAATTAGAACTGGTTTGAGACCCCACATTGCAGACTGGCAGGAGTCATGGACTTCATTCTTGGGGCTTCCCCTTTTCCACTGTGGGTCTCTTGCAGTCATCAAGGAGTTTACCAAAAAGGAAAATCAACAAGCTTTTATCCTCAAGCAGAGAATAATCTGGATTTATTCAGTTGCCGCTGCATTTGCCATAGTTGTTCCTTGATACACAAGGCACCTTTTCCAGCCCAGGTTTCTTCTATCTATCCCGCACTTCTGGTCCCTGTTGTCCCAGAGTTGCCCTATCAGTCACGGTCCTTCAAAGGGCCACAGGGTTGTGAGCAAACCCATTTCTTTGAGGTGAAACTTCCTTCTCCTTGCATGGGCCCCAGGATCGCAGCTCTTGGTATGTGGACCTGTCTGTCACCCACAGCTACTTTTCTCCAAGGTCCTACCACTCTAGAGATGTTTTGCAAAAGGGGGTGCCACCCTCCTCTCTTCCTAAAATCTATCCCTATTCTAGGACCTGGGGACAACATCAAAGGCTGGGGAGGTTTTTTTTTGTTTTTTTGTTTGTTTGTTTTGTCCATTCGTGTCGCCCAGGCTGGAGTGCAGTGGCACAATCTCAGCTCACTGCAACCTCTGCCTCCCAGGTTCAAGCGATTCTCCTACCTCAGCCTCCTAAGTAGCTGGGATTACAGGCGCCCACCACCATGCCCAGCTAATTTTTGTATTTTTAGTAGAGACAGGTTTTCATCGTGTTCATGAGGCTGCTCTGGAACTCCTGATCTCAGGTAATCCGCCTGCCTCAGCCTCCGAAAGTGCTGGGATTACAGGCATGAGCCACCACACCTGGCCGGGAGCTTTATTTTTCATCCACCATCACATACTCCCACATCCTTCTCTTGAATTAAACTGTCATCACATTCCTTTCTTTTATAATGCTCCTTGATTGTCTATCATGAAATGTCAAACTTTAGAAATGCACACAAAAACACAGGTGACCAAATTTTTAAAAGTGAGCAAAAGATTTTAAGTAACATGTCACAAAAAAAATTCAGATGCTCAATGAACATATGAGAAGGTGCTTGCTTTCCTTAGCCATTAAAGAAATTGATTTTAAAACCACATCCATCAGAATGGCAAAAATGAAAATGAAAGTACCAACTATTAGAGAGGAAACTATTAGAGAGAGGGCAGTCATAACTCTCTGAGACTATTGTTGAAAGTATAAATTAGTTACAACTGGGTGCAGTGGCTCATGCCTGTAATCCCAGCACTTTGGGAGGCCAAGGTGAGCAGATCATTTGAGGTCAGGAGTTCAAAACCAGCCTGGCCAACATGATGAAACCCCATCTCTACTAAAAATACAAAAATTAGCCAGGCATGTTGGTAGGTGCCTGCAATCCCAGCTACTTGAGAGGCTGAGGCAGGAGAATCATTTGAGCTCAGGAGTCGTAGGCTGCAGTAAGCCAAGATCGCACCACTGCACTCCAGCCTGGGAGACAGAGCAAAGCTCTGTCTCAAAAAAAAAACAAAAAAACAAAAAATTAGTTACTAACTGCTTTGGAAAACTGGCAGTTTCTACCATACATTAACATATGACCCACTAATTCCACTTCTAGGTGTATACTTAACAGAAATGCAAGAATATATTCACCAAAAGACATGTACTAAAATTTTCAGAATTGTATTATTCTCTTTTTTTAATTAAAAACTTTGTTATAATAGAGATAAGGTCTCGCTTAAGTTGCCCACACTGGCCTTGAACTCCTGGACTCAAGCGATCTGCCTGCCTCAGCCTCCCAAAGTGCTGAGATTACAGGCATGAACCACTACAATCCAGTCATGTACTATTCTTAAAAGCAAAAATGGGCCCCCTCCCCCTCCCTCTCCCCCTCCCCCTCTCCCTCTCCCCGGTCTCCCTCTGATGCCACCAAAGTTGTGAAAGCCGAGGCTGGACTGCACTGCCGCCATCTCGGCTCACTGCAACCTCCCTGCCTGATTCTCCTGCCTCAGCCTGCAGAGTGTCTGGGCTGCAGGCGTGCTCATGATTGCAGGCGTGAGCCACCACATCTGACTAGTTTTTGCATTTTTTGGTGGAGACGGGGTTTCGCCGTGTTGGCCGGGCTGGTCTCCAGCTCCTGACTGCGAGTGATCTGCCTGCCTCGGCCTCCCAAGGTGCTGGGATTGCAGATGGAGTCTCACTCACTCAGTGCTCAATGTTGCCCAGGCTGGAGTGCAGTGGCGTGATCTTGGCTCGCTACAACCTCCACCTCCCAGCTGCCTGCCTTGGCCTCCCAAAGTGCCGAGCTTGCAGCCTCTGCCCGGCCGCCACCCCATCTGGGAAGTGAGGAGCGTCTCTGCCTGGCCACCCATCATCTGGGATGTGAGGAGCCCCTCTGCCCGGCCGCCCAGTCTGGGAAGTGAGGAGCGCCTCTTCCCGGCCGCCATCCTGTCTAGGAAGTGAGGAGTGTCCCTGCCCGGCCACCCATCGTCTGAGATGTGGGGAGCACCTCTGCCCCACCGCCCCATCTGGGATGTGAGGAGTGCCTCTGCCCGGCCGCGACCCCGTCTGGGAACTGAGGAGTGTCTCTGCCCGACCGCCACCCCGTCAGGGAGATGAGGAGTGTCTCTGCCCAGCCGCCCCGTCTGAGAAGTGAGGAGCCCCTCCGCCCAGCAGCCACCCCGTCTGGGAAGTGAGGAGCCCCTCCGCCTGGCAGCCGCCCCGTCCAGGAGGTGGGGCGCAGCCCCCGCCCAGCGAGCCACCCCGTCCGGGAGGGAGGTGGGGGGCAGCCCCCGCCTGGCCACTGCCCCATCTGGGAGGTGGGGGGTGCCTCTGCCCGGCCACCCTGTCTGGGAAGTGAGGAGCCCCTCTGCCCGGCCGCCCAGTCTGGGAAGTGAGGAGCGCCTCTTCCCGGCCGCCATCCCGTCTAGGAAGTGAGGAGTGTCTCTGCCCGGCCACCCATTGTCTGAGATGTGGGGAGCACCTCTGCCCCACTGCCCCATCTGGGATGTGAGGAGTGCCTCTGCCCGGCCGTGACCCCGTCTGGGAACTGAGGAGTGTCTCTGCCCGACCGCCACCCCGTCAGGGAGATGAGGAGTGTCTCTGCCCAGCCGCCCCTTCTGAGAAGTGAGGAGCCCCTCCGCCCAGCAGCCACCCCGTCTGGGAAGTGAGGAGCCCCTCCGCCTGGCAGCCGCCCCGTCCAGGAGGTGGGGCGCAGCCCCCGCCCAGCCAGCCACCCCGTCCGGGAGGGAGGTGGGGGGCAGCCCCCGCCCGGCCACTGCCCCATCTGGGAGGTGGGGGGTGCCTCTGCCCGGCCACCCCGTCTGGGAAGTGAGGAGTCCCTCTGCCCGGCCGCCACCCCGTCTGGGAGGTGTACCCAACAGCTCATTGAGAATGGGCCATGATGACGATGGCAGTTTTGTCGAATAGAAAAGGGAGAAATGTGGGGAAAAGAAAGAGAGATCAGATTGTTACTGTGTCTGTGTAGAAAGAAGTAGACATGGGAGACTCCATTTTGTTCTGTACTAAGAAAAATTCTTCTGCCTTGGGATGCTGGTAATCTATAACCTTACCCCCAACACCCTGCTCTCTGAAACATGTGCTGTGTCCACTCAGGGTTAAATGGATTAAGGGCGGTGCAAGATGTGCTTTGTTAAACAGATGCTTGAAGGCAAAAAAAAAAAAGCAAAAATGGAAAATTATCCAAATGCCCATTAATCAAGACTGGATAAATAAATGGTAGGATATTCACCCAATGGAATACTATATGGCAATGAAAATAAATGATCTGCTTTAACAAAGATGACAAGCAATGGGGAAAGGCCTTTCTATTCGATAAATTGTGCTGGCATAACTGGCTAGCCAAACATAGAGGAATGAAACTGGACCCCGACCTTTCACCATATACAAAAATTAACCCAACATGGATTAAAGACTTAAATGTAAGATATAAAACTAGAGATCTGTTCCCAGATGGCCGAATAGGAACAGCTCCAGTCTGCAGTTCCCAGTGTGATCAACACAGAAGACGGGTGATATCTGCATTTCCAACTGAGGTACCTGGTTCATCTCACTGGGACAAGTTGGACAGTAGGTGCAACCCACGGAGGGTGAGCTGAAGCAGGGCAGGGCTTCACCTCATCTGGGAAGCACAAGGGGTTAGGGGACTTTCCTTTCCTATCCAAGGGAAGCTGTGACAGACTGTACCTGGAAAAATGGGACACTCCCACCCAAATACTGCACTTTTCCCAAGGTCTTAACAACTGGCAGACAAGGAGATTCTCTCCCATGTCTGCCTCAGTGGGTCCCACACCCACAGAGCCTTGCTCACTGCTAGCACAGCAGTCTGAGATTGACCTGCAAGGCAGGAGCTGGTGGGAAGAGGGGCGTCCACCATTGCTGAGGCTTGAGTATGTAAACAAAGCAGCCAGGAAGCTTGAAAAGGGCGGAGCCCACCGCAGCTCAGCAAGGCCTACTGCATCTAGACTCCACCTCAGTGGGCAGGGCTTAGCTGTACAAAAGGCAGCAGACAACTTCTACAGACTTAAACATCCCTGTCTGACAGCTCTGAAGAGAGCAGTGGTTCTCCCAACATGGCATTTGAGTTCTGAGAATGGAGAGACTGCCTCCTCAAGTGGGTCTCTGACCGCCATGTAGCCTAACTGGGAGACACCTCCCAGTAGGGGCCGACAGACACCTCATATAGGCAGGTGCCCCTCTGGGACGAAGCTTCCAGAGGAAGGATCAGGCAGCAGTATTTGCTGTTCTGCAATATTTGCTGTTCTGCAGCCTCTGCTGGTGATACCCAGGCAAACAGGTTCTGGAGTGGACCTCCTGCAAACTCCAACAGACCTGCAGCTGAGGGACATGACTGTTCAAAGGAAAACTAACAAACAGAGAGGAATAGCATCAACATCAACAAAAAGGACATCTACACCAAAACCCCATCTGTAGGTCACCAACATCAAAGACCAAAGGTAGACAAAACCAAAAAGATGGGGAGAAACCAGAGCAGAAAAGCTGAAAATTGTAAAAATCAGAGCACCTCCTCTCCTCCAAAGGATTGCAGCTCCTTGCCAGCAACAAAACAAAGCTGGATGGAGAATGACTTTGATGAGTTGACAGAAGTAGGCTTCAGAAGGTCAGTAATAATAAACTTCTCTGAGCTAAAGGAGCATGTTTGAACCCATAGCAAGGAAGCTAAAAACCTTGAAAAAAGGTTAGATGAATGGCTAACTAGAATAAACAGTGTAGAGAAGACCTTAAATGACCTGATGGAGCTGAAAACCATGGCACGAGAACTTCGTGATGCATGCACAAGCTTCAATAGCTGATTCAGTCAAGTGGAAGAAAGGGTATCAGTGACTGAAGATCAAATTAATGAAATAAAGCAAAAAGACAAGGTTAGAGAAAAAAGAGTAAAAAGAAATGAACAAAGCCTCCAAGAAATATGGGACTATGTGAAAAGACCAAATCTACATTTGATTGGTGTACCTGAAAGTGATGGGGAAAATGGAACCAAGTTGGGAAACACTCTTTAGGATATTATCCAGGATAACTTCCCCAACCTAGCAAGGCAGGCCAACATTCAAATTCAGGAAATACAGAGAACACCACTAAGATACTCCTCAAGAAACTGTCAGATTCACCAAGGTTGAAATGAAGGAAAAAATGTTAAGGGCAGCCAGAGAGAAAGGTCGAGTTACCTACAAAGGGAAGCCCATCAGACTAACAGTGGATGTCTCTACAGAAACCCTACAAGCCAGAAGGCAGTGGGGGCCAATATTCAACATTCTTAAAGAAAAGAATTTTCAACCCAGAATTTCATATCCAGCCAAACTAAGCTTCATAAGTGAAGGAGAAATAAAATTCTTTACAGACAAGCAAATGCTGAGAGATTTTGTCACCACCAGGCCTGCCTTACAAGAGCTCCTGAAGGAAGCACTAAACATGGAAAGAAACAACCAGTACCAGCCACAGCAAAAACATGCCAAATTATAAAGATCATCGATGCTATGAAGAAACTGCATCAATTAATGGGCAAAATAACCAGCTAACATCATAATGACAGAATCAGATTTACACATAACAATATTAACCTTAAATGTAAATGAGCTAAATATCCCAATTAAAAGACACAGACTGGCAAACTGGATAAAGAGTCAAGACCCATTAGTGTGCTGTGTTCAGGAGACCCATCTCACGTGCAAGGACGCACATAGGCTCAAAATAAAGGGATAGAGGAAGATCTACCAAGCAAATGGAAAGCAAAAAAAAGCAGGGGTTGCGATGCTAGTCTCTCATAAAACAGACTTTAAACCAACAAAGATCAAGGAGACAAAGAAGGGCATTACATAAAGGTAAGGGATCAATTCAACAAAAACAGCTAACTATCCTAAATATATATGGACCCAACACAGGAGCATCCAAATTCATAAAGCAAGTCCTTAGAGACCTACAAAGAGACTTAGAATCCCACACAATAATAATGGGAGACTTTAACATCCACTGTCAACATTAGACAGATCAATGAGATAGAAGGTTAATAAGGATATCCAGGACTTGAACTCAGCTCTGCACCAAGCGGACCTAATAGAAATCTACAGAACTCTCCACCCAAAATCAACAGAATATACATTCTTCTCAGCAGCACATCACACTTATTCTAAAATTGACCACATAATTGGAAGTAAAGTGCTCCTAGGCAAATGTAAAAGAACAGAAATGACAACAAACTGTCTCTCAGACCACAGTGCAATCAAATTAGAACTCAGAATTAAGAAACTCACTCAAAACCACACAACGACATGGAAACTGAACAACCTGCTCCTGAATGACTACTGGGTAAATAACGAAATGAAGGCAGAAATAAAGATGTTCTTTGAAACCAATGAGAAGAAAGACACAACCTACCAGAATCTCTGGGACACAAGTAAGCCGTGTGTAGAGGGAAATTTATAGCACTAAATGCCCACAAGAGAAAGCAGGAAAGATCTAAAATTGACACCCTAACATCACAATTAAAAGAACTAGAGAAGAAAGAGCAAACACATTCAAAAGCTAACAGAAGGCAAGAAATAACTAAGATCAGAGCAGAACTGAAAGAGATAGAGACACAAAAAACCCTTCAAAAAAAATCAATGAATCCAGGAGCTGGTTTTTTGAAAAGATCAACAAAATTGATAGGCCACTAGCAAGACCAATAAAGAAGAAAAGAGAGAAGAATCAAATAGATGCAATAAAAAATGATAAAGGGGATATGACCACCGATTCCACAGAAATACAAATTACCATCACAGAATACTATAAACACCTCTATGCAAATAAACTAGAAAATCGAGAAGAAAGGATAAATTCCTGGACACATACACCCTCCCAAGACTGAACCAGGAAGAAGTTGAATCTCTGAATAGACCAATAACAGGCTCTGAAATTTAGGCAATAATTAATAGCCTACCAACCAAAAATAGTCCAGGACCAGATGGATTCACAGTTGAATTCTATCACAGGTACAAAGAGGAGCTGGTACCATTCCTTCTGAAACTATTCCAATCAACAGAAAAAGAGGGAGTCCTCCCTAACTCATTTTATGAGGCCAACATCATCCTGATACCAAAGCCTGGCAGAGACACAACAACAACAAAAAAGAGAATTTTTTTTGTTGTTCAATATCCCTGATGAACATCTATGCGAAAATCCTCAATAAAATACTGGCAAACTGAATCCAGCAGCACATCAAAAAGCTTATCCACCACAATCAGGTCAGCTTCATCCCTGGGATACAAGGCTGCTTCAACATATGCAAATCAATAAACATAATCCATACATAAACAGAACCAACAACAAAAAACCTATGATTATCTCAATAGATGGAGAAAAGGCCTTTGACAAAATTTAACAGCCCTTCATGCTAAAAACTCTCAATAAACTAGGTATTGATGGAACATATCTCAAAATACTAAGAGCTATTTATGACAAACCCACAGCCAATATCATACTGAATGAGCAAAAACTGGAAGCACTCCCTTTGAAAACTGGCACAAGACAGGGATACCCTCTCTCACCATTCCTATTCAACATAGTGTTGGAAGTTTTGGCCAGGACAATCAGGCAGGAGAAAGAAATAAAGGGTATTCAATTAGGAAAAGAAGAAGTCAAATCGTCCCTGTTTGCAGATGACATGATTGTATATTTAGAAAACCCCATTGTCTCAGCCCCAAATCTCCTTAAGCTGATAAGCAACTTCAGCAAAGTCTCAGGATACAAAATCAATGTTTAAAAATCAAAAGCATTCCTATACACCAACAACAGACAAACAAAGAGCCAAATCATGAGTGAACTACCATTCACAATTGCTACAAAGAGAATAAAATACATAGGAATCCAACTTACAAGGGATGTGAAGGACCTCTTCAAGGAGAACTACAAACCACTGCTCAATGACACAAACAAATGGAAGAACATTTCATGTTCATGGATAAGAAGAATCAATGTCATGAAAATGGCCATACTGCCCAAGGTAATTTATAGATTCAATGCCATTCCCATCAAGCTACCAAAGACTTTCTTCACAGAATTGGAAAAAACTACTTTAATGTTCATATGGAACCAAAAAAGAGCCCACATTGCCAAGACAATCCTAAGCAAAAAGAACAAAGCTGGAGGCATCACGCTGCCTGACTTAAAACTATTCTACAAGGCTACAGTAATCAAAACAGCATGGTACTGGTACCAAAACAGAGAGAGAGAGACCAATAGAACACAAGAGAGGCCTCAGAAATAACACGACACATCTATAACCACCTGATCTTTGACAAACCTGACAAAAACAAAAATGGGGAAAGGATTCCCTATTTAATAAATGGTGCTAGGAAAACTGGCTAGCCATATGTAGAAAGCTGAAACTGGATCCCTTCCTTACACCTTATACAAAAATTAATTCAAGATGGATTAAAGACTTAAATGTTAGACCTAAAACTATAAACACCCTAGAAGAAAACCTAGGCATTACCATTCAGGACATAGGCATGGGCAAGGACTTCATGACTAAAACACCAAAAGCAATGGCAACAAAAGCCAAAATAGACAAATGGGATCTAATTAAACTAAAGAGCTTCTACACAGCAAAAGAAACTACCATCAGCGTGAACAGGCAACCCACAGAATGGGAGAAAATTTTTACAATCCACCCATCTGACAAAGGGCTAATATCCAGAATCTACAAAGAACTCAAACAAATTTACAAGAAAAAAAAAACAATCCCATCAAAAAGTGGGCAAAGGATATGAACAGACACTTCTCAAAAGAAGACATTTATGCAGCCAACAGACACATGAAAAAAAGCTCATCATCACTGGTCATCAGAGAAATGCAAATCAAAACCACAATGAGATATCATCTCGTGCCAGTTAGAATGGCAATCGTTAAAATGTAAACAACAGATGCTGGAGAGGATGTGGAGAAATAGGAACACTTTTACACTGTTGGTGGGAGTGTAAACTAGTTCAACCATTGTGGAAGACAGTGTGGTGATTCTTCAAGGATCTAGAAATACCATTTGACCCAGCCATCCCATTACTGGGTATATACCCAAAGGATTATAAATCATGCTACTATAAAGATACATGCACACTCATGTTTATTGCAGCACTATTCACAATATCAAGGACTTGGAACCAACCCAAATATCCATCAATGATAGACTGCATTAAGAAAATGTGGCACATATACACCATGGAATACTATGCAGCCATAAAAAAGGATGAGTTCATGTCCTTTGCAGGGACATGGATGAAGCTGGAAACCATCATTCTCAGCAAACCATCACAAGGACAGAAAACCAAACACCTCATGTTCTCACTCATAGGTGGGAATTGAACAACGAGATCACTTGGACAAAGGGTGGGGAACATCACACACTGGGGCCTGTCAGGGGGTGGGGGTGCTGGGGGAGGGATAGCATTAGGAGAAATACCCAATGTAAATGATGAGTTGATGGGTGCAGCAAACCAACCTGGCATATGTATACTTATGTATCAAAACTGCACGTTGTGCACATGTATCCTAGAACTTAAAGTATAATTTAAAAAAAAAGAAAAAAAAAGACATAAAACTATAAAAATTCTAGAATAAAACCTAGGAAATATCATTCTAGACATCAACCTTGGCAAAGAATTTATGATTAAGTCCTCAAAAGCAATTGCAACAAAAAAATTAACAGGTGGGACCTAATTAAGCTAAAGAGCTTCTGCATAGCAAAAGAAACTATCAACAGAACGAACAGACAACCTACAGAATGGGAGAAAATATTCACAAACTAATATGCAGAATCTAAAAGGAATTTAAATAATTCAACAAGCAAAACACAAACAACCTGCTTTAAAAGTGGGCGAAGGACACAGACACTTCTCAGAAGACATACATGTGGCTAACACATACAAAAAAATGCTCAGCATCACTAGAGAAATGTTAATCAAAAACATAGTGTGACATCTCATACCAGTCAGAATGGCTGTTATTAAAAAGTCAAAAAATAACTGATGTGGGCAAGGTTGCAGAGAAAAGAGAATGCTTATACATTCTTGGTAGGAATGTAAATCCACTCAGCCACTGTGAAAAGCAGTTTTGAGATTTCTCAAGTAACTTAAGACAGAATGAGCATTCAACCCAGCAATCCCATTACTGGGTACATACCTAATGGCAAATAAATCATTCTACCAAAGACACATGCACTTGTATGTTCATCACAGCACTATTCACAATGGCAATGACATGGAATCAACCTAGATGCCCATCAATGGTGGACCAGATAAAGAAAATGTGGTACATATACACCATGGAATATTACACAGCCACAAAAAAGAACAAAATCATGTCCCTTGCAGCAACATGGATGCAGCTGGAGGCCATCATCATAAGTGAATTAATGCAGGAACAGAAAACCCAGTATCACATGTTCTCACTTATAAGTGGTAGCTAAATACTGAGTATACATGGATATAAGGATGGGAAAAACAGACACTGGGGACTACCAGAGAGGGGAAAGAGGAAGGGAAGCAAGGGTTGAAAAACTATTAATACCTATTAGGTACAATGCTCACTACCAGGGTGACAGGATCATTCACACCCCAAACCTCAGTATCACACAGTTTACCCATGTAACAAACTTGCACATGTACCCCTGAACCTAAAAGCTGAAATAAAAAAAAATTAAAGTTGCTCCTGCTTTGCCTTCCACCATTAGTAAAAGCTCCCTGAGGCCTCGCCACAAGCAGATGCCACCACGTTTCCTGTATAGCCTGCAGAGCCATGATCCAATTAAGCCACTTTTCTTACAAATTAAAATCATAATAGGCCGGGCGCGGTGGCTCATGCCTGTAATCCCAACACTTTGGGAGGCCAAGGTGGGTGGCTCAAGAGGTCAGGAGTTCAAGACCAGCCTGACCAAGATGGTGAAACCCCATCTGTACTAAAAATACAAAAATTAGCCCGGCACAGTGGCAGGCACCTGTAATCCCAGCTACTTGGGAGGCTGAGGCAGGAAAATTGCTTGAACCCAGGAGGCGGAGGTTGTGGTGAGCTGAGATAGCACCACTGTACTCCAGCCTGGGTGACAGAGTGAGACTCTGTCTCAAAAAAAAATAAAGAAATGCTGATATTGTCTGTTTCTTGACCTGAGTGCTGGTGACATGAATGTGTTCACTTTGTTAAAATTCACTGAGCTGCACATCTTTGATATGTGCACTTTCGGGTATATTATACTGCAATAAATTTTTTAAAATGTTACCTCATTTTGTGGTCACAATCATATGATAGAGCTATTATGTCTACTATACAGATGAATACGTTGAGGCTCAAAGAAATTAAATAATTTACTCAAGGTCATACTGAAAGTATGTGGTAGAGCCTGAATTGGAACTAAAGTCTGTTGAAATCCAAGGTCATGCTGAAAGATTACTCTGGCCTCTCTTAAGGTTCGATTTGATCCTTCCGAAAAATCTTCATAACTGTGTCTTTTCTCTACCTGTCTGCTTTCCTAGAGGTTCCATACCTTTTTATTTTACCAAGAAAATTCCTATCAGTTTTCAAGGATCAGCTTAATTCCCCTCCTCTGTGAAGTCTGCCCTGATACCTCTCCCCGTCCCCAGCTGTTTGCAATAGGGATCCAAAACTCACATGCCAGCAGAGGTGCAGCAGATATTAAATGGGGGAAGCAGCTGGATGTGTCACAGGGGGAAGCGAAGTCTGTGACAAAATTGCAGAGGGCAAACCCCACCTGGAGGAAACAACAGCTACTCAGTTTCAGCCAATTGCTGCAACTCAGGAATGCAATGTCAAGATGGCAGAAGTCTGGATTGGTATATAAAATCTTCCTTTTAAATGCTGCCTTTTAAAAATTAAAACAAAAAGTACCATCCGTGTCAGCGAAACATAGCATGTCTGAGGCTGGATTTAGCTTATGGATCCAAAATTTGTAATCTCTGCTTAGAGCTTGGCAAGATTAGACGAGACCCAGCTGATTTAAAACTGACCAACCTCTTCCCTTGAGGTTTGCCTTCTCCCTGCTAGAAGTATTCTTTACATATGGCAGATGGGAGCTGTCTATTAAAATTCCAAGCTTTCATTCTTACCTTCACTTATAGCCCCCAAAACCTGGGAGGAAGAACTGACAGAAGCATCGTGGGTCCCCCCAAAGCCACCACCATCCCTTAATGTCCTATGATGTACTCAAAGAAGCATGAGAGAAAAAATAAAGCAGCATTTGAAATAGAATGAAAACTGCCACATTGGGGCAGTATAACTACATCCTGCTGGCAATTGCCAACCACCTGGGCTTCTCAGGCCCAACCCCAAATCCCTGGAGGAGCCCGCCTGATAAATAAAGCAGGCCAAGAGGCGGAGGCTTATAGAGGGTGAAGTATCAATTTAGGACACTATGTTCTCTGGTTTAGAGCAAAAATTGAACTTGAAAATAGCTAGATCCATTTGGTGAGAAAGGATCAGGAAGGGGATTAGAGGAAAACACATTATGAAAGAATCTTACTGGTGTTTTTCCCTTGGGGATTCCTTGCCACTTGCTGTTGTGCTTTGGAAACAACCCAAGTAGAATTTGCTTTTATTAGCAACAAAAAGCCAATTTCTTTTTCCTATTCAATGGAGGAGGAAAATGAATAAACAGACCTGGGCCTACAAAAAGGTCAAAAATTTCCAAAAGTGTACTGTTAGGCCAATCGTTTGAAAGTTGGAATGCATTTTTGCACAGAACCAAAGTGTTGTCTAAGAATTAGATTTTCATGAATGTGTCAAAAGAACCTAGCTAGCCCATAATGAAACTAAAATATTAATTTTGCAATTGAGAAGAAAAGAAAGTAATATGTCTTAAGAAAGAAGAAGAAAACAGAGCAAACATATTGAATAATTCAGTAATCATTTATTAAATATTTGCTTTGTGCAAGATGCAGTTGATTTGAGCGTGATGTTTAGGAGATCAGCTGTGGCCTAGCAGAGCAGGTTTAGTGGATGAGAGTAACAGAAGCGTGCTTAAAGTGGGTGAAGAAGGAGGAGGAGGTGAGAGAGCAGAGCCAAGTTCTTTATAGGACCTCCATTGGGGAAAAAGAATGTTCTCCTGATAGCTGGAGGAAGATTCAGGTCCAAGGTGTTAAAGCTGTTGGTATTCTCTGTTATGCTTTTAGGCTGCTAGAAAGAAGTAAACATAGAGGGAAAGGCAGAAATACAGGTAAAAGAGGCAGTATCAATTGATATATGTCCTTGTGCAAAGACTATTACTTATTCCCTACTGTCTGATCTCTGCCTCCCTTCCTTAGGAAGAGAGCCCTTATTTTAATGCACCTAGCTAGAAGACTACTTCCCCAGCCTCCTTTGTAGCTATGTGTAGCCTTGTGACTAAGTTCTGGCCAATAAGTTACAAGCAGACATTTTAGGTAGATATTTAGGGAAATTACTGACTTGAAGAAAGCCCCTTTGTCCTTCCTACTGTCAAAACATACAAATATTAAAAATATAATTTCCACACATTATCTGAGCACATCCCAAAGCATAATTAATCATTGATGAGGGAAGCCAGAAAGATGACAAAGCAGATTCAGTAGAAACAAACAAACAAAAAACACCAAAAACTCTGAAATAACAATACTAAGTTAGATGCAAAAGTGACAAATGTTCTGCAAGGTTAGAAAACCATCTCTGCAGGTTTTCATCTGCATCTAATCAATTCTTCTAAGTTAACATCTAACTCTCCAGTCTGAACTCTAATCAATAGTACGTAAAGAGTAGTTCATTTCCCAAGAGTGAGATGACCATTAGGGGAACTGGACAATGCTTTAGTATGACATTGGCAGGATATGAAGTCATCCTTTTGCATTATTTCCAAGTTTCAGGTAATTTTCCTGAACACCACCTTCCTTCCTCCTGCTGACTGGAATGTAGACACAGTGGGTGGAGCTTCAGTAGCCACGAGGATGGAAGCCACAAACCAGGATGGCAGAACAGAAAAGGAGAAGGAGACCATGTCCCTGGTGACCGTGGAGCCACCAAATCAGCTCTGCACCACCTAATTCTGGATTTGTTTTATAAGATTAAAAAAAATAAAGTCATCTCTTATATAAGCCACTGCTATTTTGGATTTCTCTTAGACGTAGCCAAGTCTTATCATCTAATGGAGCAGGAGGGAGATAGAGAGAAAGAGAGAAAGAACTATGTAAATAATGCTGGAAATTCAGTGGGCAATTGCCCTCAACGAGGTTGTCTACAGGCAGAAAGAGAGGACTTTTAGTGAAACCTACCGAAGAAGGTATGGATGATTTAGGGGTTTCCCAACCATAGACAAATAAGAGAAATGCATTGTTCATACTAGTGGGTAGTGAAGGTTTTACTACAATCTTGTGAAAGAAACTGAAGAACTAACTAAAGACAACGGAGAAACTGACAAAGTTATCCACAAAAACTCAGGTGATGACACCAAATGGGAAATAAGAATATTCTCAGCCTGGACAACATGTTGAAACCCCATCTCTGTCAAAAAATCCAAAAAGTAGCGGGCGTGGTGGTGCGTGCCTGTAGTCCCAGCTACTCAGGAGCCTGAGGCATGAGAATCGCTTGAACCCACCAGGAGGCAGAGGTTGTAATGAGCTGAGATGGGGCCACTGCACTCCAGCCTGGGCAACAGAGTGAGACTCCATCTCAAAAAAAAAAAAAAAAAAAAAAAAAGGAATATTTATAAATTTGCTCAAGTGTTACAAAAAGCTAGCTTGATTTATTTTCTCAATATAATCCTCCTTGGAATTGTATGCTATATATTATAGTATATATTATATAGTATATATACCTTACACCTATAAATACTATCTACTTGATATACTCACACCTGCATATTACTTTACAGTATTGTATTCCTAAAGCTATGTTTGACCTACTGTTATGGGTGACTTAAGAAAACTTCTGAGTAATTCTGACCATATGTGACTCTTGCCTATGGGCTGACTAAAGAATCTAATCTCCATCTTAAGATGTGATTTAACTCCACAGAAGCTGAAAGGTGATCTGATCAATAAGACTGGTAGAGAGATGAGCCTTAAAACCACAGAGAAGGAGGGAGGTTGAAAGCAGGTCAATCTGTTGGCTGGGAAGGAGGAAAGTAAACAAGTTCTCAGCTGATAGCCTCAACATTCTCAGTATGCGACAAGCCATCTGTTGAGAACAGGTGGGCAATGGGAGAGGAAGACTTTCAAGATGCTTGGGAATATGATGCAGCTTTGGAATCGCCGAACAGGGAATGGGTTTGGGAACTGACCAGAAACTTGTAAGATGACAAGCAAAAGTACACGCCTAAGCATCGTACATGACTCAGCTCTAAATTGGCATCCTCTTCCTTTCCCCCTACTTCCAGTCCCTGCCAGGGAACCTGGGGGATAGGGAAGGGAAAAGATCAAGCTGTTTTCTATTAAGCCTCATCCACTTAAAGTAAATATGGTCTAATCGGTAAATCAGATAACATGTAGCAAGTTGTGCAATTTGGTTATATTTGTCTAGGAATTGAAGTTTTAGTCATGTGTTTCAAGCTTATTTTAGAATTAAACTCTGTTCCTTGTACAATGTGGACACTTAATAAATGGTGAATGATTAGCCAAACGCAAGCAATTGAGGCTTTTATAGCTGTCCAAGTTCTGCAGAAGTCATTGTTTAGAAGAAAATTTTTCGGGGGACATTGTCTGCAGGCACTCAGAATAGTCCAGCATTTGGCATAGCAACGTAGGCTTTCCTACAATACAGCTTCTAACAAAACTAGGCTGTCCTGAACCCCTGGTAATAGAATTGTTTACCTTTATACCAAGAAGTTTGGGAAAGCACCAAAATCTGCATGTGGTGTGTACCCAGGCCAACTTCGAGGGGTTCGTGCTGTAAGACCTAAAGTTCTTATGAGATTGTCCAAAACAAAGAAACATGTCAGCAGGGTCTATGGTGGTTCCATGTGTGCTAAATGTGTTCGTGACAGGGTCAAGCGTGCTTTCCTTATCAAGGAGCAGAAAATAGTTGTGAAAGTATTGAAGGCATAAGCACAGAGTCAGAAAGCTAAATAAATATGAAACTTTTTTGAGTAATAAAAATGAAAAAAAAGGAGAAAATTTGTCAAGAAATGAGTCCTTTAAATGGCAACAAATTCACCTGTACCCCACCTGTGAAGACCTCTAGGATCCGAGGTCCCTGTTGTTGCTGTTTCTTCTCTCTTCTGAGGTCATACCCTACTCTTTCTTAAACGGTACTTTCCTTTGAAGTGAAAAAGAACTGGGAAAGGAGTCCTGATTGAAAAGGGCTGAGCATGAACACTACAACCTTACATAACAGACATTTTTATCTCACGACTTAAACCTAATACTGTTTTCCCTTTAGTGGCTATATTTATTTTTGAGAACACAGTATTTAAAAATGGCATGCCATGCTGAATTGCTCTCCACCAGTCCAGTCCGCCATGGGACTTTGTGATATCATCGGAGTGGTTGGCTGTGTTTATGTTTGATGGCCACGGGCTAATGAAGCAGTGCAGTGTCTTTTGTGGATAGACAGTGGGAAGCGCTCTTCGTGTCCTTCTGGGTTTTAACAACAGCCAAATTTTTAAAAGGCAGGAGGCAGAATCCGGCAGAGACCTTCTAGCATTGGCTACCTCTTCTCATGAACATGGGGCTCAATGTCTTAGTATTTAAATGGAGAGTGAGCTCAGTTTGCCATGCAAGGAAGGAAACCATTTATTTCTGAAGAAGGTAAACTTCTCCAGTACCTGAAGAAATTTAGTTGAGCCAAGAGGGTGGCAGACTTACTCTTCCGGACAGAGGCAAATGTGACCCTGAATGGAGAATAGACTGGGTTTAGAACAAAGTTAGCAGACTCAGAGAACTTGGTTTGAACTCCCTCCCAAAGTGACCAAATAGTAATTTTGTACCCAATTTGTGTGACAGTAAGCAGCTTTCATCTTCCTTACTTTCCCGGCCATTGTAAGAGAGCTGTTGATACAACAAAGAAAAGGATGGCAATTTTGCCTCCGGGCTACAATGCAGAGCCAGATCATCTTTACTGTGTTCCTACTCTGTGGCAGACAGAAACCAACATATAAAGAAAGGACACCCCATGTTCAAAGTCAGTGACCTCAGCTGGACATGGTGGCTCACACCTGAAATCCCAGCACTTTGGGAGGCTGAGGCTGGTGGATCACCTGAGGTTAGGAGTTTGAGACCAGCCTAGCCAACATGGTGAAACCCCCTCTCTACTAAAAATACAAAAATTATCTGGGCTTGGTCATGCACGCCTGAAATCCCAGCTACCTGGGAGCGTGAGGCAGGAGAATCACTGGAACCCGGGAAGTGGAGGTTGCAGTGAGCCGAGGCAACACCACTACACTTCAGCCTGGGCGACAGAGCAAGACTCCATCTCAAAAAAAGAAAAAGAATACAAAAATCAGCCAGGCGTGGTCGCGCACGCCTGTAATCCCAGCTACTCGGGAAGCTGAGACAGGAGGATTGCTTGAACCTGGGAGGCGGAGATTGCAGTGAGCGGAGATCACACCACTGCACTCCAGCCTGGGCGACAGAGCGAGATTCCGTCTCAAAACAAACAAACAAAAAACCACAAAGTAAGTGACCTCAGAACAAGCCCTGGAGCAGCCACAACAAAGTCAGGAAGCAGCTGTCCCCGTGCCTCCATGAGGGTCTTTGTGTTGCTGCCAGTAGACCAGGTTGGGGAGCTGGACATGGGAGGTGAAGGGCTGGCCTCTTTCTCAAAAAGGGATGCATTACCAAAAAACGTGCTAGAGAAAACCATAATGCAGCAATGATCAAACTCACATGCAGAGGAGGAACAGCATGAGGGGGCGTTGGCGAGGAAAATACAGCCACTGTCCATAGAAAGAAGATAACTTGCTAGGAAAATAGCACACTTTTAAAAGAATTCTTTTACAAACTCTAATTTTTAAACACGCACACCACACACAAACAGTAAGATAAAATCTGAAACCTCAGAAATTTAATGTGACTGAAATACATCTGGACAAAAATCACTTGGGTGTTGCGCTCTTCCTCCATTACCTACGCTGCTAACTGCAGAAACGTGGAAGAGAAGGGAGGGAAAGGGTGTGCATGTCAGATCAGATGCACTAGACAGGATACAGCCAAAGGAGAAGCAGAGGTGAGAGGGTGGGAGAGGGCAAGACACTGGCATTTACAAGGCGCTGCAGAAGTGTTTCTAGCAGAGGATTTTTTTTTTTTTTTTTTTTTTTTGAGATGAGTCTCACTCTGTCACCCGGGCTGGAGTGCAATGGCACTATCTCGGCTTACTGCAACCTCCACCTCCTGGGTTCAAGCGATTCTCCTGCCTCAGCCTCCCAAGTAGCTGGGATTACAGGCATGCGCCACCATGCCTGGCTAATTTTTATATTTTTAGTACAGACGGGGTTTCACCATGTTGGTGAGGCTGGTCTCGAACCCCCAACCTCAGGTGATCCGCCTACCTCAGCCTCCCAAAGTGCTGGGATTACAAGTGTGAGCCACCACACCCAGCCAAGGCAGAGGATTTAAATATTAACCGTGAATTATGACTTAGAGCCTTTCAAATTTTTAGAGCTCTGAGTAAAACTGAAACGCCTGTTTGAGCCGTGCTTCTTCCAATATGAGCCATCCTGAGACTGGACCATGCAGGCTGTGACTCCATCAGTCTTGTCTAAATGAGATAATGAGGCTCTTATTGCCCTTCTGTGAGCAGGTTAAATTGAGAAAAATGAAATCTTTCCCTTTGACTATTTCAAGTACTTTCTTTACCACCCCAGCCCAATCATGTGCCAACCTCTTCATAATCTACATATTACGGTAGCAGAATACATCGTACTTATTATCACCCATTTAAAATTAAGCATTTGTATGCAAAGCAGTTTTCCAAGAATACAGTAATAAGGAATATAAAGCTGTACCCTAAGGGCTTAATTCCAAAAGAGTTTTAAAGTAGCAGTCAAAAGAGAGATACAGATCACATAGCAAATAAACCAGATGTGCATGTATATCCCATATCTTAAAAATGCTGCAGTTACGACGGGTGCAGTGGATCATGCCTGTAATACCAACATTTTGGGAGGCCGAGGTGAGTGGATCATTTGAGGTCAGGAGTTTGAGACCAGGCTGGCCAACATGGTGAAACCCTGTGTAAAAGAGTTATTTTGTAAAAATACAAAAATTAGCTGGGCATGGTGGCTCACGCCTGTAATCCCAGCACTTTGGGAGGCCAAGGAGGGCGATGACAAGGTCAGGAGATCGGGACCATCCTGGCTAACACAGGGAAACCCCGTCTCTACAAAAAATACAAAAAATTAGCTGGGTGTGGTGGCATGTGCCTTTAGTCTCATATACTCAGGAGGCTGAGGCAGGAGAATTGCTTGAACCCGGGAGGCAGAGGTTGCAGTGAGCCAAGATCATGCCACTGCACTCTAGCCTGGGTGACAGAGCGAGACTCTGTTTCAAAAAAAAAAAAAAATTAGCTGGGTGTGGTGAGGGGCACCTTTAGTCCCAGCAACTCAAGAGGCCAAGGCAGGAGAATCACTTGAACTCAGGAGGTGGAGGTTGCAGCCGAGATTGTACCACTGCACTCCAGCCTGGGTGACAGAGCAAGACTCTGTCTCAAAAGAAAAAAAAAAGGGGGGGGGGGGTGCTGGCAAGATGACCAAATAAGAACAGCTCAAGTCTGCCACTCCCAGTGAGACCAACGCAGAAGGCAGTGATTTCTGCATTTCCAACTGAGGTACCTGGCTCATCCCATTGGGACTGGTTAGACAGTGGGTGCAGCCCACAGAGGGCAAGCAGAAGCAGGATGGGGCGTTGCCTCATCCGGGAAGTGCAAGGGGTTGGGGAACTCCCTCCCCTAGCCAAGGGAAGCCTTGAGGGATTGTGCCATGAGGGACGGTGCTATCCCATATACTACACTTTTCCCATGGTTTTCACAACCTGCAGACCAGGAGATTCCCTCGGGTGCCTACACCACCAGGGCCCTGGGTTTTAAGCACAAAACCGTGGGGCCATTTGGGCAGACACTGAGCTAGCTGCAGGTTTTTTTTGTACCCCAGTGGCACCCGAAACCCAAGCGAGACAGAACTATTCACTCCCCTGGAAAGGGGGCTGAAGCCAGGAAACAAAGTGGTCTTGATCAGTGGATCCTACCCCCATGGAGCCCAGCAAGCTAAGATCCACTGGCTTGAAATTCTCAATGCCAGCACAGCAGTCTGAAGTCCACTTGGGAAGCTGGAGCTTGGTGGGGGGAGGGGCGTCTGCCATTACTGAGGCTTAAGTAGGCAGTTTTCCCCTCACTATGTAAACAAAGCTGCTGGGAAGTTCAACTGGGCGGAACCCACCACAGTGCACCAAAGCCACTGTAGCCAGACTGCCTCTCTAGATTCCTCCTCTCTAGACCAGACATCTCGAAAGAAAGGCGGAACCCCCTGTCAGGGGCCTATAGATAAAATTCCCATATCCCTGGAACAGAGCACCTGGGGAAGGGGCGGCTGTGGGCACAGCTTCAGCAAACTTAAATGTTCCTGTCTGCTGGCTCTGAAGAGAGCAGTGGACCTCCTAGCACGGCGCTTGAGCTCTGCTAAGGGACAGACTGCATCCTCAAGTGGGTCCCTGACCCCCGCGCCTCCTGACTGGGAGACATCTCCCAGCAGAGGTTGACAGATGCCTCATACAGGAGAGCTCAGGCTGGCATCTGTCAGGTGCCCCTCTGGGACAAAGCTTCCAGTGGAAGGAGCAGGCAGCAATCTTTGCTGTTCAGCAGCCTCTGCTGGTGATACCCAGGCAAACAGGGTCTGGAGTGGACCTCCAGCAGACAGAAGACAGGCCTGACTGTTAAAAGAAAAACTAACAAACAGAAAGCAATAACATCAACATCAACAAAAAGGACACCCACACAAAACCCCATCCAAAGGTCATCAGCATCAAAGATCAAAGGTAGATAAATCCATGAAGACAGGCTAGGCGTGGTGGCTCACGCCTGTAATCCCAGCAGTTTGGAAGGCCAAATCAGGCGGATCACCTGAGGTCAGGAGTTCAAGACCAGGCTGACCAACAACCAACATGGAGAAACCCCATCTCTACTAAAAATACAACAAAATTAGATGGGCAGAGTGGTGGGCACCTGTAATCCCAGCTACTTGGGAGGCTGAGGCAGGTGAATTACTTGAACCTGGGAGGCAGAGGTTGCGGCAAGCCGAGATCACATCATTGCACTCCAGCCTAGACAAGAGCGAAACTCCATTTCAAAAAAAAAAAAAAAAAAAAAACCCGCGAACACGAGGAAAAACTAGCACAAAAATCCTGAAAATTCCAAAAACCAGAATACCTCTTCTCCTCCAAAGGATCACAACACCTCGCCAGCAAGGGAACAAAATTGGACAGAGAATGAGTTTGACAAACTCACAGAAATAGGCTTCAGAAAGTGGGTAATAACAAACTCCTCTGAGCTAAAGGAGCATATTCTAACCGAATGCAAGGAAGCTAAGAATTTTGATGAAAGGTTACAGGAACTGCTAACTAGAATAACCAGTTTAGAGAAAAACATAAATAACCTGAAGGAGCTGAAAAACACAACACGAGAACTTTGTGAAGCATACACAGGTATCAATAGCCAAATCAATCAAGCAGAAGAAAAGATATCAGAGCTTGAGATCAACTTGATAAAATAAAGCATGAAAACAACATTAGAGGAAAAAAAATGAAAAGGAATGAACTTCTCCAAGAAATATGGGACTATGTGAAAAGACCAAACCTATGATTCATTGGTGTGCCTGAAAGTGATAGGGAGAATGGAACCAAGCTGGAAAACACGCTTCAGGATATTATCCAGAAGAACTTCCCCAACCTAGCAAGACAGGCCAACATTCAAATTCAGAAAATACAGAGAACACCACTAAGATACTCCTCAACAAGATCAACCCCAAGACACATAATCATCAGATTCACCAAGGTTGAAATGAAGGGAAAAATGTTAAGGGCAGCCAGAGAGAAAGGTCAGGTTACCCACAAAGGGAAGCCCATCAGACTAACAGTGGATCTTTCTGCAGAAACCCTACAAGCCAGAAGACAGTGAGGGACAATATTCAACATTCTTAAAGAAAATAATTTTCAACCCAGATTTTCATATCCAGCCAAACTAAGCTTCATAAGTGAAGGAGAAATAAACTCCTTTATGGACAAGCAAATGCTGAGGGATTTTGTCATCACCAAACCTGCCTTACAAGAGCTCCTGAAGGAAGCACTAAATACAGAAAGGAAAAACTGGTAGAAGCCACTGCAAAAACATACCAAAACATAAAGACCATCAACACTATGAAGAAACTGCATCAACTAATGTGCAAAGTAACCAGCTAGCATCATAATGACAGAATCAAATTCACACAAAATAATATTAGCCTTAAATGTAAATGGGCTAAATGCCCCAATTAAAAGACACAGACTGGCAAATTGGATTAAGAGTCAAGACTTGTCAGCATGCTGTATTCAGGAGACCCATCTCATGTGCAAAGACACACATAGGCTCAAAATAATGGGATGGAGGAATATTTACCAAGTAAATGGAAAGCAAAAAAAAAGCAGGGGTTGCAATGCTAGTCTCTCATAAAACAGACTTTAAACCAACAAAGATCAAAGAGACAAAGAAGGCCATTACATAATGGTAAAAGGATCAATGCAACAAGAAGAGCTAACTATCCTAAATATATATGCACCCAATACAGGAGCACCCAGATTCATAAAACAAGTTCTTAGAGACCTACAAAGAGACTTAGACTCCCACACAATAATAATGGGAGACTTTAACAGCCCACCATCAAGAGTAGACAGATCAAAGAGACAGAAAATTAACAAGGATATTCAGGACTTGAACTCAGCTCTGCACCAAGCAGTCCTAATAGACATCTACAGAACTCTCCACCCCAAATCAACAGAATATACATTCTTCTCAGCACCACAGCGTACTTATTCTAAAACTGACCACATAATTGGAAGTGAAACACTCCTTAGCAAATGCCAAAGAAAGGAAATCTTAACAGTCTCTCTGACAACAGTGCAATCAAATTAGAACTCAGGATTAGGAAACTCATTCAAAACTGCACAACTACATGGAAACTAACAACCTGCTCCTGAATAACTACTGGGTAAATAACGAAATGAAGGCAGAAGTAAAGAAGTTCTTTAAAACCAATGAGAACAAAGAGACAATGTAGCAGAATCTCTGGAACACAGCTAAAACAGTGTTAAGAGGGAAATTCATAGCACTAAATGCCCACATGAGAAAGCAGGAAAGATCTAAAATCGACACCCTAACATCACAATTATAAGAACGAGAGAAACAAGAGCAAACAAATTCAAAAGCTAGCAGAAGACAAGAAATAACTAAGATCAGAGCAGAACTGAAGGAGATAGAGACATGAAACTGAAGGAGATAGAGACACGGATTTCAAAAAAATCTGTGAATCCAGGAGCTGGTTTTTTGAAAAAAATTAACAAAATAGATAGACAACTAGCCAGACTAATAAAGAAGAAAAGAGAGAAGAATCAAATAGACACAATAAAAAATGATAAAGGTGATATCACCACCGATCCCACATAAATAAAAATACAAACTATCCTCAGAGAATACTATAAACACCTCTATGCAAATAAACTAGAAAATTTGGAAGAATGGATAAATTCCTGGACACATACAACCTCCCAAGACTAAACCAGGAAGCATTCGAATCCCTGAATAGACCCATAAAAAGTTCTGAAATTGAAGCAGTAATTAATAGCTTACCAACCAAAAAAAGCCCAGGATCAGACAGATTTACAGCTGAATTCTACCAGAGGTACAAAGAGGAGCTAGTACCATTCCTTCTAAAACTATTCCAAACAATAGAAAAAGAGGGACTCCTCCCTAACTCATTTTATGAGGCCAGCATCATCCTGATACCAAAACCTGCCAGAGACAAAACAGAAAAAGAAAATTTCATCCCCAAATCCCTGATGAACATGGATGTGAAAATTCTCAGTAAAATACTGGCAAACTGAATCCAATAGCACATCAAAAAGCTTATCCACCACGATCAAGTCAGCTTCATCCCTGGGATGCAAGGCTGGTTCAACATATGCAAATCAATAAATGTAATCCATCACATAAACAGAACCAATGACAAAAACCTCATGATTATCTCAATAGATACAGAAAAGGCCTTCGAAAAAATTCAACATCCCTTCATGCTAAAAACATTCAATAAACTAGGTATTGATGGAACATATCTCAAAATAATAAGAGCTATTTATGACAAACCCACAGCCAATATCACATTGAATGGGCAAAAGCTGGAAGCACTCCCTTTGAAAACCACCACAAGACAAGGATGCCCTCTCTTACCACTCCAGTTCAAAATAGTATTGGAAGTTCTGTCCAGGGCAATCAGGCAATAGAAATAAATAAAGCATATTCAAATAGGAAGAGAGGAAGTCAAATTGTCTCTGTTTGTAGATGACATGATTGTATATTTAGAAAACCCCATCGTCTCAGCCCCAAATCTCCTTAAGCTGATAAGCTACTTCAGTAAAGTCTCAGGATACAAAATCAATGTGCAAAAATCACAAACGTTCCTATACACCAACAATAGACAAACAGAGAGCCAAATCCTGAGTGAATTCCCATTCACAATTGCTACAAAGAGAATAAATTACCTAGGAATACAACATACAAGGGACATGAAGGACCTCTTCAAGGAGAACTACAAACCACTGCTCAAGGAAATAAGAGAGGACACAAACAAATGGAAAAACATACCATGCTCATAGGTAGAAAGAATCAATATTGTGAAAATGGCCATACTGCCCCAAGTAATTTTTTTTTTTTTTGAGATGGAGTTTCGCTCTTGTTGCCCAGGCTAGAGTGCAGTGGCACAATCTCAGCTCACCACAACCTCTGCCTCCCAGTTTCAAGCAATTCTCCTGCCTCAGTCTCCCGAGTAGCTGGGATTACAGGCATGTTCCATCACACCTGGCTAATTTCATATTTTTAGTAGAGATGAAGTCTCCATGTTGGTCAGGCTGGTCTCGAACTCCCGACCTCAGGTGATCCACCCGCCTTGGCCTCCAAAAGTGCTGGGATTACAGGCATAAGTCATCGCGCCTGGCCCCGTCGAAAGTAATTTATAGATTCATTGCTATTTTCATCAAGCTACCATTGACTTTCTTCACAGAATTAGAAAAAATACTGTAAATTTCATATGAAATGAAAAAAGAGCCCGCATTGCCAAGACAATCCTAAGCAAAAAGACCAAAGCTGGAGGCTTTTGTCTTTTGACTTTGGAGTCACGCTACCTGACTTCAAACTACACAACAAGTCTACAGTAACCAAAACAGCATGGTACTGGTACCAAAACAGATATATAGACCAATGGAACAGAACAGAGGCCTCAGAAATAACACCACACATCTACAACCATCTAATTTTTGACAAACCTTACAAAAACAAGCAACAGGGAAAGGATTCCCTATTTAATAAATGGTTTTGGGAAAATTGGCTAACCATATGCAGAAAACTGAAGCTGGACCCCTTCCTTACACTTTATACAAAAATTAATTCAAGATGGATTAAAGAGTTAAACATAAGACCTAAAACCATTAAAACCCTAGAAGAAAACCTGGGCAATACCATTCAGGACATAGGCATGGGCAAAGACTTTATGACTAAAACACCAAAAGCAATTGCAGCAAAAGCCAAAATTGACAAATGGGATCTAATTAAACTAAAGAGCTTCTGCACAGCAAATAAACTATCATCAGAGTAAACAGTCAACCTACAGAATGAGAGAAAATTTTTGCAGTCTATCCATCTGACAAAGGGCTAATATCCAGAAACTACAAGGAACTTAAACAAATTTACAAGAAAAAAAAAACTCCATCAAAAGGTGGGTGAAGGATATGAACAGGAACTTCTCAAAAGAAGACATTTATGCAGCCAACAAACATATGAAAAAAAGCTCCTCACCACTGGTCATCAGAGAAATGCAAATCAAAACCACAATGAGATACCATCTCACGCCAGTTAGAACGGCGATCATTAAAAAGTCAGGAAACAACAGATGCTGGAGAGGATGTGGAGAAATAGGAACGCTTTTACACTGTTGGTGGGAGTGTAAATTAGTTCAACCATTGTGGAAGACAGTGTGGCGATTTCTCAAGGATCTAGAATCAGAAATACCATTCGACTCAGCAATCCCATTACTGGGTATATACCCAAAGGATTATAAATCATTCAACTATAAAGACACATGTACATGTGTATTTATTGCAGCCCTATTCACAATAGCAAAGACTTGGAACCAACCTAAATGCCCATCAATAATAGACTGGATAAAGAAAATGTGGCATGTATACACCATGGAATAGTATGTAGCCATAAAAAAGAATGAGTTCATGTCCTTTGCAGGGACATAGATGAAGCTGCAAACCATCATTCTCATCAAACTAACACAGAAACTGAAAACCAAACACCGCATGCTGTCACTCATAAGTGGAAGTTAAACAATGAGAACACATGGACACAGGGAGGGGAACATCACACACCAGGGCCTGTCAGGAGGTTGGGGGCTAGGGGAGGGATAGCATTAGGAGAAATACCTATTGTAGATGACAGATTGATGGGTGCAGCAAACCACCATGGTACATGTATACCTATGTAACAAACCTGAACATTCTGCACATGTATCCCAGAACTTAAAGTATAATAATAATAAAAAAAAGTGCTGTAGTTGATATGCAGACATTAATATCATCAAATTCAATACATAAAAAGTATCAAACAATAATACAGGATCTTGTAACCTCTCTGCAAGAAGATATTCTAATGTAACATAGCATTGCTTGAAAAGAAAAAAAAAACCTTCATGGGATAGATGAGTCTTTACATGTGTCAAGAAGAGAGTACAAGGAAACTAATTAATGTTGCTCCTGTCGTATCAGCAGCATTGAGAGAAAGACATAATTCAAAAGAAATCATTGGCCAGGCTCAGTGGCTCATACCTGTAATCCCAGTGTTTTGGGAGGCTGAGGCAGAAAGATCACTTGAGAACAGGAGTTCAAGACCAGCCTGGGCAACACAGGGAGACCCTGTCTGTACAAAATTTTTTTTAAAATTAGCTAGTCATGGTGGTGTGTGCCTGTAGTCCCAGCTACTCGGGAGGCTGAGGCAAGAGGATCACTTGAACCCAGGAGTAGAGGCTGCAGTGAGTTATGATCGTGCCACTGTACTCCAGCCTGGGTGACCAAGAGAGACTCTGTCGATATCTAATAAATACAAGTCATTTACCATATATATGATTTATAAATATCAATTCTGTGGATGTCAAATTGGAAATATTTTATCCAATCTAATGATGTCCATTGAAGCCCAAAATTTTAATATTGATGAAGTCTAATTTATCATTTACTTTGTCACTTGTACTTCTGGCATCAATCTAAGAAGGCTTAGCATAATGCAAGGTCACAAAGATTTACTCCTATGTTTTCTCCTAAGAATTTTATAGTTTTATCTTTCACATTTAGCTCCATGATTCATACTGAGTCCATTTCTGTGTATGAAGTAAGAAAGGATCCAACTTCATTGTATTGCATGAGGCTTTACAGTTGTACTAGCACGATTTGTTGAAAAGACTGCCTTTCCCCCAACTGAATTGTCTTGGCACCCTTGCTAAAAATCAATTGACTATAAATATGAAAGTTTATTTCTGGACTCTCATTTAAATTCTATTGATCTGTATGTCTATCCATATGCCAGTATCACACAGTCTTGATTACTATAACTTTGTATTAAGTTTTGAAATAGGGATGTGAGTCCTCCAAATGTGTTATTCTCTCACCAGGTTGTTTTTCAAGATTAATGTTTTACATTAAATTTGGGAACTTTTAAGCCACAAGTTTTTTAAATGTGTTTTTTCTGTTACTTTTTCTCTCTCTCCTCTTATTCTGGTACTCCAGTCATGCATATTTTGGTGCATTTAATGATGTCCAACATTTCTCTAATAATCTGTTCATATTCATTATTTTCTTTTTTTTTCCTTCTCCACTCTTCAGGCTGCCTTATCTCTATTGATCTATCTTCAAGTTTGCTGATTCTTTGTTCTGCCAAATCTACTCTTGAGGCCCTCTAGTAAATTTTTCACCTTGGTGTTTTACATTTCAACTCTAGAATTTTGATTTGGTTCATTATTTACATATAAACATACATACATATATGTATATGTACATATATACACATTTATGTAAATACATAAACTGATATTACATATATACATCTTTGCATATGCTGTGCTATGTGTAATATAAATTTATGTATTTAAATAAATATGTGTGTGTGTGTGTGTGTGCATATATATATATATATATACACATATGCATGTAAAGAACCAAATGAAAATTCTTGAGTTAAAATGTGTAACAACCAAATTATTGGTTGATATATATATCTTTATTGCTAGTCTCTATTTGATGAGATTGTCATCATATTATTCTTTACTTCTTTAAGCATAGTTTCCTTTAGTTCTTTGAACATATTTATTATAACTAGTTTGAAGTCTTTGTCAAGTCTGACATATGGGCCTTCTCACAGGCAGTTTTGGTTGTCTGCTTTTTTTCCCCTCTGTGTGTGAGTCACAGTTTCCTGATTCTTTGCATATCTTGCCATTTTTTCGTTGAAAACTAGACAATTGAATAATATATTTTAAGAATGCTATATACTGATTCTTCCCTACAAACCTATAGAGCTACTTTTTGTTGTTTTCTTATTTTTTAGTGACATGGCAGGGCTATTTCAGGAAAGTCTATTTTCTCCACAGTGAAGCCTCTGAAGTTGATCTTCAGAGGACATGGTCTTGGACATTTGCACAGTCACCCAGAAGTGACAGTGATTTTAGCAGGGCTTTCTTTGTGTCTTTCCCTGATCTCTCTGTTAAGCTGTCTGCCTCTGTTGGTATCACATCCAGCTGTTAGGCTCCACTAATTGCATGTTGATTGCTCTATTGTTTTTGATAATGTCCTGGATGTCCTGCAGCATAAATTACCGTTGGATCCAATTAAATCTGGGCCTATTTGCAGGAGTGGTTATTGAGACTAGCCTCAAAAACCAACCCCAGGAAGGATCTTCTTAGCTTTCTCCCCCACCCCTCCCCTTGTCTCTTTGGTAAATCAGCTGACCTGTGTTAGCTCATAGCTCCCCTGGGGCTACCAGCCTCCTCTTAATTGCTTATCACCTTAACTTCCCTTGTTTTCCAGAGAGCCCTCAGGCATCAACTTCCACACATTTTGCTTAAGATAAAGTCAATTTATTTAAAGATAGCTCAGAGCTCATGCTCTCTCTCTCTCTTATTTATTTATTTAGAGTCAAGGTCTCACTTTGTCACCTAGGATGGGGTGCAGTGGTGTGATTGCAGCTCACTTAAGCCTTGACCTCCTGGGCTCAAGCAATCCTCCCACCTCAGCTCCTCAAGTAGCTGAGACTACAGGCACGCACCACACACCCAGCTATTTTTTTTGTATTTTTTGTAGAGGCAGGGTTTTGCCATGTTGCCCAGGCTGGGCTTGAACTCCTAAGGTCAAGCGATCTGCCTGCTTCAGCCTCCCAAAGTGCTAGGAGTGCTGGCATAAGCCATCGTGCCCAGCCAGAGCTCTCTCTTCTTATGGCCTGCTCTCCCTGGGCAAAACCTCTGTACCACTGCTCCGGAGCTGGGGGTGGGGACAGTGGCACACTTCTTTCAAAATGACACCCTTGTTTTATGAGCAGCATGCTGGACAGGAGCAGTAGCACCTAGTTTTCTTGGCTTGGTTCTTCCAGTGAGCAACATCTGCCCTAAAAGCAAGCCAGGGCAAAAGCAACTGGGGCCTAGTGTTTTCAACCTGTCATGTCTAGGGTAGCAGTAGAGAGCTGAGTGAAGGACAGGAGTCCCCACCTCTTTGGCTGTACTCACTGAGAATTTAGCCTCTGCCACATGGAGAAGGGGATGAGAGAAATGCTGGCAGCCTGAACTCTGGGAAAGACTGGGAGCTGGGTCTCCATATTCTTGGCCACCCAACCTGCAGTGGGTCTTCCATCACATGGAGTTTGAGGGTAGCGGGAGGCAGGGAGCAGATCAAGTGTCGCAGACTCTCACTGTCCAAAATTTAGTAGATTTACTTGAATAAATATTTATTCATTTGCTGTATGTTCTCTGGACAATCTCCAGTGACTCTACGTGTTGGGGTTTTTTTCCTAATAATTTTCACCAATTACTGATGTTTCACTGGGAAGCAGGTCCGAGAAACTTCTCACACTGCCATTCTGGAATTGGATCTCCAGTACTTGTGTTTGGTATTTTGCACAGAGGCACAGAGGGAAAACACAGTTAAAGTCAGGTTGGGAGCCAGAGAAGAAAAGTGAGGGGATGTGCTTTGGCTCTCCAGGTAAAGATGGCAGAGCACAGGTACAGCTTCTTGCTGACTACACTCAGCCCATCTGGTACACTTGTCCAGACTGAATATGCTTTAGCTGCTGTAGTGGGAGGAGCCCCTTCAGTGGGAATTACAGCTGCAAATGGTGTGGTATTAGCACTGAGAAGACACAGAAATCCATTCTGTATGATGAGCAAAGTGCACACAAAGTGGAACCCATTACCAAGCGTAGCGGTTTGGTGCACGGTGGTGCAGATCCAGATCAGAGTGCTTGTGCATAGAATTCAAAAACAGCTCAGCAATACTGTAATATCTGCGTACCAATGATAACGACAGGAAGCAGCCAAATGCCTAGGCAGATAGGGGCGGGTCCCCAGTGAAACCCCACCTTTAAACCAAAAACAGCCTAAAGGTTGACAGACCAGACTGCTAGTCCCAGATGAAACCCACAACTCAGAGTGAAAACTTCTGTTCTTGTTTGCCTGCCCTTTCCCAATCGATTCTTTCTGAATAATGCCTTTTAACCAATCAAATGTTGCCTTTTCCAATACTTCCTATGGCCTGCCCCACCCCTATTCTGAACTCATAAAGGCATTGGACCTGGCCATGTGGGGAGGAGAGGACCGCCCGACTGCAGGGCTGGGGGCCACCCACCGCGTCTCCTCTCCACTGAGAGCTGTTCAGTTGCTCAATATAATTATTCTCCCCTCTCCTTGGGCACAGTACAAGAGCTCAGGAACCGCCAAACGCAGGTACAAACTATAACACAGGTGAGCTGGGGCATGCCAGCGTGGCCAAGCAAGGCCCGGGTGGGGCATCACCAACCGGGGGTCCCTGGCTTGCAAACTGACTGAAAAGAAAAATCCTACATCATTTTGGGGAATAACCCAGGATACCTGAAGGGTGAGTAAATGCGGACGTAGACACTTCACTTTTTTCTGAGGCTTCTTGTCCTCAGACTCTTTTCTGAAGGCAGATGAAGCACCAAACCTCTGGTGAGCCAATTAAGAGCAATGGCGCAACTAAGAGGACAGGATGCTGGAGAGGACCCCGACACCCCCACTTCCGTCATCTCTGGGGTTGGGAATGTCAGCCTCATTCCAATCCAGTCTTTCCTATAGCATTTTCCTTCTTTTTTTTTTCACAGATGTCATGGCATTATCTCCCTTACAATGTTAAGGGTGTTGTTACAAACTACAGAGATATTACTAGGTGGAAAGAGCATTTGTCCCAGCCATCAGATATGCAATTCAGAACAATGCGGTTTCTATCTATTCTTAGAGGCAAAAAGGAAGCACAGATTAAGAATTTCTCTCCCTTTTGGAGGAACCCAATTGCATAGATCGAGAGGCTTTTTCCCCCAGGCACCTTCCCCACCCTGCACTTAAGCTGTTTTTTTTCTTTTCTCCACCATGTCAGGAGTTAACACAGTCCTGCAAATACAGGGAGTTTTTCTATGCTAGAGGATTTTTTTCCTTTTGAAAGGCATCTTACTAGGCCAGGACCCCAATTCTCCCTTTCACTCCCTTGTTTGAGGAAGACCCAGTTCCACGCTTTACCTTAGCATTGGGCTTATGATAAGGAAGCAGTGAAGGAGCAGCCCCACTGGCTGCTGGCTGCAGTCTGGTGAGGGCCACGTAGGACTTAATTTAATGCATCCATGAACCCTCCTAAGGCACCTTCTTGCCCCAAACTCAATTCAGAGCTTCAGGTTGAATTCCTAGAAAGGAAAACTACATCGGAGTGATCCAAAGGCAGGTGATAACAGAAGTCAAGGGGCACAGCGCAGGTGAGCATGACTAATTCCTGCTGGTTAGCTCCCCCCACCCATTTCATGGATAAAGGTCATGCTAGCACCCATGGAATAGATGAGGTTACCAAGAGGAGGGAGGACAGGACAACATGTAGGTGAATGCGATAATTCCTACCCACTAGGCCTCCCTGTTAACATGGGTAAAAGCCGCATTGGCACCAATGGGTGGCACCCTGCTGAGGTCGCCAGGACCTGGGGATACAAACCCCAGTAAAATCTCACCTTCAAGCCAAAAACAGCCTGAAGGCTGAAAGACCAGACTGCTGGCCCTGGATTAAACCTGAGACTGAGTGAGAACTTTTGTTCCTGTTTGCCTACCCTTCCCAATTGATTATTTCTGAATAAAGCCTTTTAACCAATTGAATGTTGCCTTTTCCAATACTACCTACAGTGTGCCCCACTCCTATTCTGAGCCCATAAAAAGCCCTGGACCCATCCACACAGGGAGGAGAGAACCACCCAACTGTGAGGTGGGGGACCACCCCCCGCATCCCCTCTCCACTGGGAGCTGTTCCATCACTCAATAAAATTCTTTTCCACCCTCCTCACCCTTCAATATCCAGCATATCCTCATTCTTCTTGGGCGCAGTACAAGACCTCGAGAACTGCTGAACACAGGTACAAGCTATAACACACGCAAGCTGGGGCACGCCACTGTGGCCGAGTGAGGGCCGGGAGGGGTGTCACCAGCTGAGGATCCCCTGGCCTGCAAAGTGACCAAGAAGAAAAATCCTACATCACCAAGAACCTGTTTCCATGGCTTGGCTGGTACTGAGAGTAGTTTCTGTAACCCAAGAATACACTCACTCAAGTGGTGTTTGTCCATTTGGAGTTGATTTATCTGTGGTTGGAATGAGGGATGACCATGTTTATTTCAGTCAGATCCATCCAGAGCTTACTTTGCTGGAAAACCACAGCAAAGAACTATGTGAATGGGAAAATGCTGAGAAAAGATATAATGAAGATCTGGAACTTGAAGATGCATTCATATAGCTGTAAACCAAAAATAAAATTTTGAGCACCCCCCCCCCAACCATCTAAAGGGACTTCTTCCTCTGTTAGGGCACTCCTAACCTGAAAGACTGCTTCATGCCATGATGGAAAGTCGGGGTCGGACAGGCCTCATTATACCTCTGTGGCATTAACATCAATACAGACCCTAAGTTTGATAAGAAGCATTTAGAGTCTATTCTCTCTGAAGCCTACTACCTGGAGGCTTCATCTGCATGATAAAACTTTGGTCTCCACAACCTCTTCTACAACCCAGACACTTCATTTCTATTGATCCCAGGTCTTTAGATAAACTCAACCAATTGTCAACCAGAAAATTTTAAATCTACCTATAACTGGAAGTCCATCACCCCAACCTTCAAGTTGTCCTGCCTTTCTGGACCAAACCAATGTATTTCTTAAATGTATTTGACTGAAGTCTCATGTCTTCCTAAAAGGTATAAAACCAAGCTGCACCATGGGCACATGTTCTCAGGACCTCCTAGGGCTGTGTCATGGGTCCTGGTCACTCATATTTGGCTCAGAATAAATCTCTTCAAATATTTGACTATTTTACAGTTTGATTCTTTTTTTCAATACAGCCATCTTAACACCTCAAGGAAAGCTTTGAAGGGCAAATGACAGAGGATAACATAGAAGTTGGAATCTGCAATGAAGCTGATTTGGGAGGATTACTCCAACTGAAGTTAAGGGTTACTTGGCTGTCATAGCACAACAATGAAATGACTGAACAATCTGGAATTTCAGATAATCTATCTACTTAAACATGTTTATGGCCAGGTGTGGTGGCTCATGCCTGTAATCCCAGCATTTTGGGAGGCCAAGGCAGGTGGATCACCTGAGGTCAAGAGTTCGAGACCAGCCTGACCAGCATGGTGAAACACTGTCCCTACTAAGAATACAAAAATTAGCTGGGCTTGGTGGCAGACGCTTGTAATCCTAGCTACTTGGGACGCTGAGGCAGGAGAATTGCTTGAACCCAGGAGGCGGAGGTTGCAGTGAGCCAAGATCGCACCATTGTACTGCAGCCTGGGCGACAGTGAGACTCCGTCTCAAAAAAAACAAAAACAAAAAACATGTTTAAAATATGTTTTGTTTTTCAGACTTTTCGAAAACTTATTTCTACGTGGTTTAAATGAACTAATGTTTTTAAAATGACACTTGTAAATCATAATAAACTATAAACCCCTTCCCAACAAAAAACAAAGAAGTAAGAATTTGGCAGCCCAAATGAATCTGTTGGTCATGGTTACTTACCTCTGGGGGACTTTGTGGTTCAGCTCACTCTGGAATTAGATCACTTCTTGGCTGAACTTGCACTGGCAAAGCTGTGAGCAGTGATGCATGACAGCCTAGCCCCACTGGGAAGCATATGATGGCATAACCATCACATGCTTCGGACCAGAGATAAGAAAGGCAGTGGGCTAGCGAGAGACAGCCAAAGTGGGGTGGGAGGGAGCTGAGAGAGAGTCTTCACAGGGCAGGAAGCTCAGCAATAGATGAACTAGGAAGGGTCAGGGGCTAGGTCTCAGGCTGGTAGTTTTTGTTTGTAAAGTATTAATCTGCCTACTTAAAGACTCTGTAAAGCGGAAGTATCACATAGTCATATTCTGTAAATTTCCACTAAAAAATGGAAATTCTCTCTGCTACTAAGAAAAAGAGCAAAAAGCATTAAAAAAATCAAAATCCAGTCACTTAAATTATTAATACTTTTTTAAATATTAAAACTAATTCAGTAAAAAAGAAACCCAACAACTAAATATTAACTCAGGTTATTACCATAAAAACATTGAAAAAATAAGATACGGCTGGGCACGGTGGCTTGCACCTGTAATCCCAGCACTCTGGGAGGCCGAGGCAGGCAGATCATGAGGTCAGGAGATTGAGACCATCCTAGCTTACCTGGTGAAACCCCATCTCTACTAAAAATACAAAAAATTAGCCGGGTGTGGTGGCGGGTGCCTGTAGTCCCAGCTACTTGGGAGGCTGAGGCAGGAGAATGGCGTGAACCTGGGAGGCGGAGATTGCAGTGAGCCGAGATCATGCCATTGCATTCCAGCCTGGGCGACACAGCAAGACTCTATCTCAAAAAAAAAAAAAAAAGGAAGGATAATAGTAAAAAGAGCTTCTAGAGCATTTTTGTCTGTTGCCAAGCCTTTCATATATACATTATTCCATGTAATCCTCACAAAAAACCCATGAAGAAAGTACCATTGTTAGCCCCATTTTATAGATGAGGAATCTGAGGCAACAAAAGGTAAAAATGTTTCCAGGAAGTGATCAACTTGAGACACAAATCCAGGTAAACTTGTGGGTAAGCCACTGTTAATTCCACTCTCCTACACTGTCTCCTGATATACATGGAATTGTACACAATTGTCATCACTGGATAGCAAGATAATTGTTGACTCTGATTCTCTATTAATTATGTTTGCTTACATGTATTTTCTAATTTTATACAATCAACACTTAGGGTCTGTCTACATGATAGAAATAAAGCCTAAAATTTCTTTTTTAAACAGGCTGAGAATAATCAATCACATTCCACCTGGAAATTAAAATAACATTCATGCCCAAATCTAGACTTTATTTTGAGCAATCAAAAAGACGGACTCTTATATCTCTCTTTTTAACATAAAAATCTCCATTGCTGGAAATGTTGACAATTTAAACTTATTTACTTAAATTTAAAGTAAGAGGAGAGACTTTACTTCCAGGAGAAGTAAAGTCATTATTTACTTCTGGAAAGAAAGAACAATTAATACTAAAACTATTTTAAAAATTAGATAGTTGCTGGATCATACCTTTAAGAAATTGTAGAGAGGGAATATCCATTAGGAAAAATGTTAATAAAACTGGAAAGTCTTTCAATTTGGTAGGCATGTTCTGCAGCTCAATTAGAGCTCAGTGTATAGAGCACCTTGGACATAATTATGTAACTCCATCTTAGAAAAAGACTCAATTTACTTTTTTTTTTTTTTTGAGATGGAGTCTTGCTCTGTCATCCAGGCTGGAGTGCAATGGTATGATCTCAGCTCACTGCAACCTCCACTTTCTGGGTTCAAGCGATTCTCCTGCTTCAGCCTCCCGAGTGGCTGGGATTACAGGCGTGCACCACCAGGCCCAGCTAATTTTTGTATTTTTAGTAAAGACAGGGTTTCAGCATGTTGGCCAGGCTGGTCTCGAACTCCTGACCTCAGGTGATCTGCCCACCTTGGCCTCCCAAAGTGCTGGGATTACAGGCGTGAGCCACTGTGCCTGGCCTCAATTTGTTATTCCATAGGGGACTTTGTCAACAAGGATAAGATGTTTTGCTTAATAAACAGAAAATAAAAACTACATTCAACCAGATAAGGACATAACCAAGCATACTATTCCACTATCAGTCCTCACTAGAGGACTCTGGTCATAAAAAGAGCAGGCCTTCAGCAGCTTCAAACGGCCATCTTAACTGACACTGTCTTGCTGTCACTCATAAGAACTCAGAATCTGCCACTGAAGCCTCTGCCACATGAAAGATTCTTCCTTGAAAGTCCTACGAACCACCCAACCCAAACCAGGAGATTCTTTGCAACTTCCTAGCGCTCCCTGGAGTGGTTTGTTAACCAGTCCTAGTTCTTTTCCAGTCCTAGTTCTCCTACTTCTTTTCTCTTGATTTTAAAAAATACTTTGTGGAATGTTTAATCTATTCATTTATATATTGATTAAGTGTACTATTATGTACAGTCTGCAATGTTGACTGACTTGTGAAGTGGCTTGAGCCTGTGTGCCCACAGCTCTGACTCATGACTGAACAGGAAATACTAAGGAGACTCACCTCTTTGGGAACTCTATGCCGCTTGTGGCTTTTGTGATTGAAATAGCATCAATAAAAGTCTTACACTGTGGGAAGACACAAATGTGCGTGAACCTGGTTGTTTCTGACCTTGCACCACACATGAAACTCAAGCACTGGGATAAGTGCCAAGAAACAGAGAGCGAGAGAAAAAAAAAAAAAATCTGGCGCCTGACCACAGGTGCTTCTGATCTGTGGCTATTATCTACTGACTACAGAAAGCTGAATTAGTAGCTTCAATTCCATTCCCTGTTACCAGATATTTCCAGGACAGGAAGTTGTAGAAAGCTTATTAAATGAGTAATTAAAACTAGATTTAAAAAGATTAAGACTTTTTTTCTTTCATGGAAAACTTTCTGTCAGTGGAGGCCTTTGAAACTGGATAGATGCCCATATTTCTGGGATGCAATTCATCCTACGTAAGTTGTTACTTTTAGGTTGTGTCTTCCTAACACTGATTTTAATTTGCCTTTCAAAGAAAGTAAAAGAAAAACTAATGACTCAAACAATTGTCATACATATAATGTGATGAAACAAGTTAAATCGGGTTGGTGATGATAGGTAACCTAGTAGCTGGGGAAATGAAGAAGGAAAAATGAGGAAGCTTGGAGTCCATTCTGATGCAGTGGAAACTACAGTGTGCTTTAGTTTCCCAAATTACCAGGGAGAGGGAACAGATCCCTGTAACCAGGCAACAGATGACGCACTCACATCCCACCCAACCCCCACTCCCGCCTACCCCACCCCATTTATAGGCACAGAACCCCGCCTACCCCACCCCATTTATAGGCATAGAACCCTGCCTACCTCACCCCATTTATAGGCACAGAACCCATAATGGGAAACATTAAAGAGGACATAAGGAGCCTTGAATGTTAAGGAGCCTGGGGAATAAAGGGAAAGGTTGACTCGCACCCACTGACTGACTTGTGGGAACCTGTGAGGTATTGCCTGCATCCGGCTGGAAAGAACTGGAAGACACCAGTAGAAAGAGAGCTAATTTGCAGCACTCAAGTTCAGATCATCACACTTCAGGTATAAAAATGATACATGAGAAAATGTGCTCAACACCTTTGGTTGTCACAATGAGATACCACTTTATACTCACTAGAGTGGCTGAAATAAACAACACGAATACCACCCAATGTGAATGAGGATGTGGAGCAATGGTAAACTCTCATATATTGCTGGTGGTGTTGTAAAATGGCTCATACATTTGGGAGAACTGCAGTTTCTTTAAAGTTCCACATACAACTACCCTATGACCCAGTAATTCCACTTGTAGGTATTTAGCCAGGAGAAATGAAAACATATGCCCACAAAATGACTTATGCAAGAATATTATAGCAGCCTCGTTCATAATAGCCAACAACTGGACAACCCAAATGTTATCCAGAGGTGAGTGGATAAACAAAGTTAGTACAAACAATGGAATATTAACAACAAAAGGAACAAATTATTAAGATACACATGTATAAATCTCAAAAATATGATGCTGATATAAGACTCCATTTATATGAAATCTAATTTCTATGGTGATAAAAATCAGCATGTGTTTGCAGTTGCAGGGAAATGCAGTGACTGGAAAGGGGCACAAGGGAACTTTCTGGGACCATGAAAATGTCCTGGATACTCTGGGCACACTGCTTGTTGAGAGAGCCCTGCTCCACAAGGAGCAGTAAATGAAAAAGAAAACAAGAAATTGTCTTATATATTATTTTGATGGTGGTTATATAGGTGTATGACATTGTTGGAACTTACCAATCCTCTAAGATCTGGGCTTTTTATTGCATGTTAATCTTACCTCAATTTAAAAAATTATAATGACATATGACCTTATTTTACAGTCACAGGCCAGTGAGGCCTGACACATTTACATTATATATCATTTATTTATTAACCATACTATTAATTCCTGTAACAAAACTTTCGCCTAAAATGATTTTGAACAGTGTTAAACAGATGTGTTTTCAAATATCGAATTTTAATGTGTAAATATACCTGCTGAGAATCTCAAGGATTAGTAATAGCAAATTAGCAGAAATTACCCAAAGTGAAAGTGATTTGCAGGGGGTCATGGGTTGGCTTGTCAGCTGCTCCTCCCCCAGTGGAATTCCCTTTCATTGACAATCTAGAAAACTGGAGATGCTTTTTTTAAAAACATAAATAAGACCACAGGGCCAGGCGCGGTGGTTCACACCTATAATCTAGCACTTTGTGGGGATGGGACGATCACTTGAGGTCAGGAGATCAAGACCAGCCTGTCCAACATGGCGAAACTCTGTCTCTACTAAAAATATAAAAATTAGCCAGGCATGGTGGTGCACACTTTTATCCCAGCTACTCGGGAGGCTGAGGCATGAGTATCACTTGAACCTGGGAGATGGAGGTTGCAGTGAGCCAAGACTGCACCACTATACTCCAGCCTGGGTGACAGGACTGTCTCAAAAAAAATAAATAAAATAAAAATAAAGACCGTATTATACAATTTGACTTGTTCTACTAAATATGTCTCAGAAGTCTTTTCATGAGAGTATGTATAGATCTACCTCCATTTCTTTGAACCCAAGTGACCTTTAAATATGTGACTTATTTGGTCATTGCACATCTTGTTTACCAGGTAATCCAAGTTGGAGACACAGTCAAATAATCAGTGTCTGTGTGACCAAACTGTAAAATTCTCAAAAGTGTAACAAATTAACTCAAATCTTAGCATCTAAAACAACAAAGTTATTTCTCACGCAGTTTCTGAGGGTTTAGAACCTGAGAGCAGCTTTTCTAGCTCAAGGTCATTCATGAGGTCACAGTCATGCTGTTGACTAAGGGTGCAGCCATGAAGACGTCACTGGGACTGCAAAATCTGCTTCCAAGTTCACTCATGTGATTGTTGGAAGAAGGATTCAGTCCCTTTCTCCATGGGCCTCTCTAGAAGGCTGCGCACAGCATGGCTCTTCCTAGAGTCAGTTATCCAAGAGCAAAGCAGTGTCCAAGACAGAAGCTGCAGTGTCTTTTTACAATCATATATCAGGAGGGCCATCCCATTGCATTTGCTATACTCTAACCCAATCCTAGGAGTGTACTGACTACACAGGATGTAAATACCAGGAGGCAGGGGTCACTAAGAGCCATCCTGAAGGCTGGTTACCACGTATCCCTAGTACCTAAAACAATGAAGGAACCCAATACACACTTGCTAGATTGGACTGAACCAGCCTGTGGCTGGTAATTCAATCCAGCTATCATGGTCCAAGACTTTGATGGATGGCTGGTAGGTTACTCAGGTTCAGTGGCTTTTAAGCTGCCCAATACCTGAGTAGTGTTCAGTAAGTGTACTATAGTAGCCAAGGAACTGAGGGGAACAAAAATATGACTATGTTTGAATTAAACACCAGGTTACTAAATTTGACTGCAGACCCACGAATGATTAATGGCAATATGCAAATCACACGGATGTTCTCCTGTTTAACCATCAACACTTCCTCACTTAAATCAGTCTAGGCTCCTACCTGTGAGTGGCTAGAAGCCAGATCTCAGCCTGGCACGGGTCCAGCTGACCTTCCTTTGTCCTTCTTCCTCCCACGCCTGCCCCCACCAACTCTTGCATCCCATGCTTGTCTTGGTTGGCCTCTGCCTTCTCAAGCAGTTCTGTCTCTAAAGTTTTGCTGGCTGCAAAAGTGCTCCAGAGTGACTGTGTATTTGCTTAGGGCTCTTCTGTGCTGTTCCTACCTTTCCACCTCATCACCCATCACAGCTCCCCACCAGTGCATGTTCTACCCATATGAAAGGCACTCAGAGCTCTTCAAACACGAGTTCTGCCTTCTTCCAAGAAAGTCATCCCTCAATTCTCTTTTTTTTAATTGTTGTTTGTTTGTTTGTTTGAGACACAGTCTTGCTCTGTCACCCAGGTTGGAGTGCAATGGCACAATCTCGGCTCACTGCAACCTCCGCCTCCTGGGTTTAAGCGATTCTCCTGCCTCAGCCTCCCAAGTAACTGGGATTACAGGCATGTGCCACCACACCCGGCTAATTTTTGTATTCTTAGTAGATAAGGGGTTTCACCATGTTGGCCAGGCTGGTCTCAAACTCCTGACCTCAGGTGATCCACCCACCTTGGCCTCTCAAAGTGCTGGGATTACAGGCGTGAGCCACCGAGCCTGGCCCCTGGATTCTTTTCTGCCTGGCAAACCCCTTTTCCCCTTTAAAATCTCTGCTCAAGCACTGTCCCTTCTAATGAAACTTCCCTGACTCTCTAGGGCCTGCCTTGTCACTATGGCACATCAGGACAGAGTCACTCTTTTTTCTGGATTATTGTTGAAATTTTGTATTTGTCTCAGTTTCTGAATCATCCCTAATTACCAAAGGGTAATTATTATTTTATGCAATGGTAATTTTCCCTCCAAACTGTGAGCTCCTTGAAGGTAGACCCTACCTTTTAACCACCTTTCACCCCTAACACCTATCCTCAGTGCCTGGACAATTGAAACAAGGCACTAAGAAACATGTACCTGTGTATGCAATGCACTGCTAAGTGAGAAACAACTGGTTCTAACCTATAAAACCATAATTCTGTTTTTTCTGCACCCAGCTCACTCCTTCCATCTGTGGGGGGCTCCATTCCTTGTGTGCTATGTTAACTGCTGGGCTATGTCAATCTTGGTTTCTGCTTCTCAAGGAATCACTTGCTTATTGGCCACTTAGGCCTCAGGCTTTCTCGATTCCAAAGGAATCATTCTGGTTACATGGAGAGGCCAGGCAGCACGCTGTGTTGATTAAACATGCCGGCTTTGAAATACACAGACGTGAATTTGTTTGGTGTGTGATGCTGGACGTGTTACCTAGCCTCTTGGTGCTGGCTAAAATACAGGATATAATACTTCAGCTTGCTTTGAAGCTTATGTTGGTCAGGTCTCAGCAGGAAACTGACTTCACCCTAGATGTTTCAAATGAATGGATTTCTTACAGAGATTTGAACAAGAGTAAAGGAACAAACAAAGGATGGTGGGGCACCAGGAGACTAGCAACAGTAGAAGTCATTACCCTCCCTAAGGCTGAAAGGACAAAGGAAGAAAATAATGTTACCTGGGCCCACTGAGGCTTGGAATCATGGAAGACGAGCAGTACAGTGTGAGAGTTACAGCTAAGGCTGGAGATGCAGCCCACAGCATGCAGGGAATAAGGAAGAAATATCCCAGCCTCTCTCTCATCCCACCCTCTGATCATCTGCTGGTGTTACCTGTTGGTTGAACTGAAATGGCAATCAGGAGGCAAATGAGCCCTGGGAGCTACAGCCTGTAGGGTCTGGCTTCCTGGTCCACAGAGCAGGGAAGGGACAGCCAGAGAAGGGATTGAAGGGCCAGACACTAGCTGGCACAAGGATAAAATGAGAACATGTACACAGTGTACTTTTCACAGAACCAGGCACATAGTAGGTACACAAGAAACAATGGTTGTGGTTACTGTTAGTATTAGTATGGCTGCAACATCAGTGTGTTTTCTGGTTATGCCCGGAGCCACAGGGCTCTGACTTCATGGTCAACAAGGCCCTGCTTTAATAAACCTCATTCTCTCTGGCCTGCTTGGTCTCACAGCTCTATCTCTACTGACACCAGGGCCTTAATGATCCCATCTCTGTTTTCATCAGGCTAAATTAGGCTATTTAACTTATCTACAGGTTTGGAGCAAAGAAAAATAATTTCTAAGCAAAGTTCTTTGGAGAAAACTATCTTTCTGGGTACCACAGATCCCTTTCCATGTGATCAGTTTCAAAGACTTTCCTTTTTGCTTATCTAATGGACCAGGACTAAATGGCCATGCTAATGTCAGTTGCTGCTGCCCTACCATAAAATATGTGCACATGAGGGTTTAAAAATGATTTTTTTTTTTTTTTTTTTGAGACGGAGTCTTGCTCTGTCGCCCAGGCTGGAGTGCAGTGGTGTGATCTCAGCTCACTGCAAGCTCCGCCTCCCGGGTTCATGCCATTCTCCTGCCTCAGCCTCCCCAGCAGCTGGAACTACAGGCGCACGCCGCCACGCCTGGCTAATTTTTTTGTATTTTTAGTAGGGATGGGGTTTCACTGTGTTAGCCAGGATGGCCTCGATCTCCTGACCTTGTGATCTGCCCACCTCGGCCTCCCAAAGTGCTGGGATTAAAGGCGTGAGCCACCACGCCCGGCCTTTTTTTGTTTGTTTTTTGAGATGGAGTCTTGCTCTGTCACCAGGCTGGAGTGCAGTGGCACAATCTTGGCTCACTGCAGCCTCCACCTCCCGGGTTCAAGTGAGTCTCCTGTCTCAGCCTCCCAAGTAGCTGGGATTACAGGTATGCACCACCATGCCCAACTAACTTTTTTTGTATTTTTAGTAGAGATGGGGTTTCGCCACGTTGGCCAGGGGGCTCTTGAACTCCTGACCTCAGGTGATTCACCCACCTCAGCCTCCCAAAGTGCTGAGATTACAGACATGAGCCACCGTGCCCGGCCAAAAATGATTTTTAAAGTCCTTTACCTTGCTACTATTTAGCTCACTGCTGTCTTTCCGGTGCTTTGCTCTCATCCTTGTCACTGGTCCAAAGTATTAGGATCTGGTGCTCCCTGACCCCATTACTGCCTCTGTAATCACTACAGCAATTGTCAATACCATTCTTTCCCTTCCCTCAATTTTCTTGTTTTTCCCAGCTTAGGTCTCTTGTCACATTTCCCATTCTTCTCAGTGTTCACGCTGGAAGGCTGGTCTCTGAGGCAACACTGCCAGCAAATAAAACAGTTCCTGGCCTTCAAAAAGACAATCTGGTTCATCGCCACAGATGAGATAAAATCTTTAGTTGACTCTTCTTGACTGCTTGTTGCTAGTGCCCAGGGTTTAAAGTTTCTGAAAGGCTGAATGTGATCACTAACCTCACACTTTAGTATTTGTGCACTTTGAGCATCTGTTACAAGCAGAAAGTCAGTGAACCGGGTATATTTTAGAAAAGCAGAGAACTGGCTGGGCACAGTGGCTCACGTCTGTAATCCCAGCACTTTGGGAGACCGAGGCAGGCAGATCATCTGAAGTCGGAAGTTCGAGACCAGCCTGACCAATATGGAGAAACCCTGTCTCTACTAAAAATACAAAATTAGCCAGGTGTAGTGGCGCATGCCTGCAATCCCAGCTACTCGGAAGGCTGAGGCAGGAGAATCGCTTGAACCCAGGAGGCGGTTGTAGTGAGCCTAGATTGCACCATTGCACTCCAGCCTAGGCAAGAAGAGTGAAGCTCTCTCTCAAAAAGAAAAAAAAAAGAAAAGAAAAGAAAGAAAAGCAGAGAACTCATGAGTTTGGGCAGGATCCTGGATAGAAAACTGTCTCCTCCACCCGCCTTTGGGTAGGGGTAGTAAGATAAACCAAGATGAAATATCCAGTCCTTTTGGAGCTGGGTACCTGATACAAATAGCAGCTACAGTTCCTGGTGGGCCCTCAAAGGAACGCTTCTCTCATTCTGTGCATAGGGAGCTTCTGGGAGTCAAGGGTTGGATGGGGACCATTTATGAACCTAAATATTGGCTAAATTACTGAGCCTAAATTGTGTGGACCTTAATATACATGCATTGGATAACCCTTTTTTTTTTTTTTTTTTTTTTGAGATGGAGTGTTGCTCTGTCTGTTGCCCAGGCTGGAGTTCAGTGGTGCAATCTTGGCTCACTGCAAGCTCCGCCTCCCAGGTTCACGCCATTCTCCTGCCTCAGCCTCCCGAGTAGCTGGGACTACAGGCGCCCACCACCACGCCCGGCTAATTTTTTGTATTTTTAGTAAAGATGGGGTTTCACCGTGTTAGCCAGGATGGTCTCGATCTCCTGACCTTGTGATCCACCCGCCTTGGCCTCCCAAAGTGCTGGGATTACAGGTGTGAGCCACCATGCCTGGCCATGGATAACCATTTTTAATGGCATATGGAGTATACAAATTTCATCATTCCTAATATATTTGTTTTGAAGACTTGTAATTTGAGAGCTATTTAGAAAATAATGCTATGCATTATGATTCAATCCAGGGTTATAAACTGCATTGTCGTAAGAACTGGACAGACAGGATTTAATAGGTTTAAGCTTGCCTTTTAAAGTACATTCTGAAAGGAAAAAAGGAAATGATTTTCATACTGTAACAAGCCAATTCTGATGCCATTAAAACGTCTTCATTTATTCAGCTTGTTTAGGTAGTAAAAGCACCACTGCATCAATTTTAACAGAATGTAACTTTTGAAGGTCTGAAAAACTCTACAATGAATAGCTATTGCTCTAGTATTATGAAAAAGGTCAGAATTAAATATGTCAACGTATAGAGAGGATAACAGTTACCTAGATCCTCTTGCTATACCCAAGGACAAATGAACAACCCACATTCAGGTATTTGTTTGACTAGTGAACATGGAAGCTCATTCTAAGCAGTGTTAACTTTGTTTAATGAAAGCAGAAATACTCAAGTCAGTCACCCCATCCCCAACAGTCAGCACTTCATCCTCTTCCTTCCTCATCCCTAGTCATAGCTATGGCCAATGCAGTGATAAACCCAAACCATCAAAAACCAAGCTATATGAGCTTAGGAGGTTGAGGTTGCAATAAGCTGTGATCACACCACTACATGCCAGTCTAGGTGACAGAGTGAGACTCTCTTAAAAAAGACAAAAAACCCACCAAGGTATAATTTGCCATTTTCTCAATTTGTCATTAACACAATCATCTACCAAGCTTAATGAACTCAACAAACTTCTCAGTGGGAGAGGAACAGAGAGGCCAATAGCAAAGGGCCACGCCTTAATCCCACCGAACTTTTCACCATGAAAAATTCCCACCACTTGTTTTAAGGGCATTAAGGGTCCTATCATCAAAGCTTTAACATAAAACTTACCTGTAATCATTATTTGCAAAGTTAAAGCTACACCTTAACCAAACAGCATTTCTGAGAATTATTAATCTAAAAATTATCTTTAAAGGGGGGCAGGGGGAGACTGACAACATCCATCAATAGAGAATGGATAAATTGTGATACATTCAAACACTGGAATGCTACCCAGTAATAAGGAACAGACTATGAATACAATCAACAACATAAGTGAATCTCCAAAAACTGAGCAAAAGTAAAACATAAAAAGTACATATGTGGGCCAGGTGCAGTGGCTTACGCCTGTGATCCCAGTACTTTGGGAGGCTGATGTGGGCAGATCACTTGAGGTCAGGAGTTTGAGACCAGTCTGGCTAACATGGTGAAATCCCGTCTCCACCAAAAATACAAAAGTTAGCCAGGTGTGGTGGCACATGCTTGTAGTCCCAGCTACTCCGGAGGCTGAGGCAGGAGGATTGCTCAAACCCAGGAGGCGGAGGCTGCTGTGAGCCGAGATCATGCACTCCAGCCAGGGCGACAGAGCAAGACTGTCTGAAAAAAAAAAAAAGTACATGTATGATTTATATAAATTTCTAGAAGCAAAATTATAGTGAGAGAAGTGGAATGATAGTTATGAGGGGAGGGATTATGAGGGGAGGGATTAACTGGAAAGGGGCATAGGGAATTTTCTGAAGAAAAAGTTTTATATCTTTGTTGGGGTGTTACCAAATGTTACATCGCAAATTTTAAATCTGTGCATTTTGTTTAAATTATACCTCAATTTTGGCCGGGCGTAGTGGCTCACGCCTGTAATCCAAACACTTTGGGAGGCCAAGGCGGGTGGATCACAAGGTCAGGAGTTCAAGACCAGCCTGGCCAACATGGTGAAACCCCATCTCCACTAAAAATACAAAAATTAGCCAGGCGTGGTGGCCTGCACCTGTAGTCCCAGCTACTTGGGAGGCTGAGGCAGAAGAACTGCTTGAACCCAGGAGGCAGAGGCTGCAGTAAGATGAGATCGCACCACCGCACTCCAGCCTGGGTGACAGAGCGAGACTCCATCTCAAAAAAAAAAAAAAAAAAAATTTACCTCAATTTTTACAAATTTGAAGTACTATGTATCTACTGGGTCCTAAAATTAAATATAATCTACCATACATAGGAAGCATCTAATCAATCTTGTTATTAAAAACCAACACAGGACATTCAGAAAGCAGATATGAAGCTTTAATTCACCATGGGCATTTCTCCAACCATTCTGTACATTAAACTTTCATGTCTTCACACATATACATCTTTTATAAGACAGTTTTCTTACCAATATGGTACTCTGTACCATACCAACATTCCATTTAACTAGTTAAGGGTGTATTATATAACATGAACCACTGATTAAATATAAATACAGAAGTTGAATACATAGGTTAGAAAGTTTAAATTTTAAAAAAATCTAAGAAAGGCTAAATACCATAAAGGTTACATGTATTCTTTAATTCTAGACACCGTATAACAGTGACAACCAATTACAATAAAATCACAATTGCTTTTAGATGACAGTACTTTCAGATTTCTAATACGCAATTACTTTCATTTCCACAATGTCAACTTCATGCTGCATTTTCTTTTCTATAGAGCAGACCAGCTTCTAGACTGCAGACGAAGTTTCTTGTGTAATAATACTACTATCTTGATCATGACCACAAGAAACCAATTTTATATTCCCTGTACTATAGAGATGAGACATTATTTGGTGTATAATATGAAACTCTTAAGTGGTGGTGTTCAAGAACATTCAAATAGTAGCTGAAAATAGGGTTTGCTAGAGCAGTCCACATATTTCATTAAAAGAAAAATGCCCAGTCAAAACATTTAGAAATAAATATATAGTACAGCCTTTCCCTCTCCCAAATACTAGCCAGGAAAAAAGTTCCAAGCTGACTTAAAAAAAAAAAAAACACACAAATAAAAACAAAACACCTCAAAAAATAAACATTATATGATATTCTGAGCAGCAATCTTCCTGAGTCTATTTTCAATTGAAACAAATTCTGCAGCCAATAGTACACTGATTCAGTATCCACAGTCCAGAAGGAGTTCTTGAACATCTAGTTCATATCCCCAAAAAATGTGAAAAGACTCCTAAACACCCAAGTTATTACACAATGGGAAGCTGATATTGGCTTGTATTAAAATCCAGGTGAATATCAAACATAATCACAGCCTTAACAGTGATGCTAGAATAAGTGATGAAAATATGTGCACAGCTGTATACAGATCACTATTAAACACAGGAACAAAATGCCATTTGATGCATATCAAATAGCTCCCAAAAAGCCAATTTGAATATATTTATTTCATTTACATTGATACAGTATTAGAAGGGACTGAATATAATTATGGAGACTGCTGCAAACATTTGATGCCACTAAGTGTTCTATTAAGCATCAGGCATGCACAGTAGTTACCTTTTAAAGTTTCTCATGTATATATCTTAACACATATATCTTAAGCTACAATATGTTTAAAGCATTTAGTCATTTTAAACCCAAATATTTTAATTGACCTATGTCTAAATGGAGAAAAACAGAAACTTCCTCCTGTCTCAATACCCAATGGCAATATTAAACCTTACTCCCCAAATTGATATTTAAACTTATTTTATTTATGTCATCTTTAAAATTCCAAAAATAATGAAAAGTCTTATCACTACTAAATAAGAAGTACGATTCCCCGGCAGCAGTCTACCCACCACACACTTACAACAGCATGCCAAGCCTTTGGGGATTACATAAGAGTGATGTGCTGGTGGCTACAGATGACAATAATTGAAGAGATCAGTCTCTTCTTTTCATTCTGGATCTCCTTATTTTAAACTAAAGCTTTTCATTAATACAAATAAAAAAATTTTTTTCTTTATTTAACTTCAATAGATAAAACTAAAAACTCTTATTGTCTCCAAGTGTGTGGCAAAATAGAAAATGTTTCAATTACATTAGGAAATCGGGTGGATAACGGAGTATAGTTATTCTACTTAAGAAGCATTCCAGTCAAATAATCACAAAAACAAATTCAGATTGCTTGGATCTTGGTCATTTATGGCTTGAAGAACTGGATTTGAAAACCACTTCAGGCTAAAATAAATGTATATGAATAATGCATAGACTGTGTATCTAGAAAATCATGCAATAAATATATGTTCTCATGTACACTGGAATCTCAGCGAAGAAAGGTGTGAACAGCACTGTTTCTTCACTTTAACCAAGAGACTACACACAGCAAGATACTTGCTTTTGGCCTATTCAAGATCTTATTTGCCAGGTCATCCTAATTTTCTCAGGTTGGTAAAAGAAGCCAATGTTTCAAGACACCTGTGATAAAGAAGTGACTTGCTTCAAGTGCAGGTGCCATGAAATCTGAGCTAGGCAGAACCAGACTCTCCTGACCCTGCCACCCTGCTGCAAAGTCAATTTGGAGTAACTGACTAGCTAGAGTATCAAAAGGGTAAATGCTTAGAATGACCAACTGGAAATGTTTATTATAGTAGTATCTTTTTTAAAAATCTGCCCTTTAAATGTATATCATTTGAGAATTGCCAGTGAAAGAGCCACTCACTATTCTTGGTTTTGATACGCCCCTACGACATGAGAATTGAACTGAACTACAATGATTGTAATGTCATCTCTGTACATTCGAGCAAGCTCTTCAGGAAGACTAAGCATTTTAGAGAGGCGCTCATGATCAACAGTCCCAAACTCGTTGTTGCCCACAGCGTGGCGAATGAGATGGGTTGCTGCGTTCTGATCCTCAAATACCGAGGACATTTTGGTTCTCCTTTCTGTTAAAAGGCCGTGCATCTGTCCCAGAGTCACCTTGTAGCCACCAACAGCTATTGGCTGTTGGTGATGCATGCCAGTTAGGTACTCACCCACAATCCTAACCACATCCTGCCTATGCATAGTCTCCCACAACCCATCAGTAGCCAACACCAGAAACTTATCCTGTGGCCTTAATCGGTGGTAAGTTACCTCTGGCTCAGCAGTGAGATAAGGAGGTGTGTGATAATTAGGAGGAATAAACTTGGTATATTCATTGTCATTCAACTGGTCTGGGCCAGATTCTATCACTCTCTTTTGAAGGTCAATGCTCCATTTGAACTTTACATCTCCAAATGCCCTAAATGGCATCAGCAAGCCAAGCAGCCGATCCTGTTTCACGACACTCTTGGCCTCACTCTTTGGATGTTCCAATTTCAGCCGTTCTAGTTCTCTTTCATTTTGAGCATTGTGGTCATTAGACAGCGTGACCGCTGACCATGAGCCGTCCTCTTCCTGCACACCCAGCATGGCTCTGCTATCGCCAGTATTGGCCACATGAAGGTCAACACCATCCACATGGGCCACACAAGCAGTGGCTCCAGAAAATGCCACTCGAAGCACCAGGTAGTTGAGAAAGGAATTAGGATCACCAACTTGCGCCTCCAAGGAGATGTCATTATCAAGCCTCTTGAAGGCATTAATTAGAGCCTCCTTAACATCAATATCAGTTGACTCACCAGTGTTGAGGTCTATAAGCTCTTGCCAGTAAGTCCTCAAGCTGTTAAAGTACAATTTGGATGCCTCCTTACTAAAGTAATCATTGGGGTGCTTGTGCCACTGGAGAATGGGTAGCAGTGCCCGGCCGCTCTCCACTGCATTTTCAATCTCTAGCAAAGTCTCATGGGGTAACAAAGAGACAGCAATATAATAAAAGAGTCTTTCACTGACTGCCTGGGAACAAGCACAACCTGCATGGCCATCAAAAACCCCCAAAAGCATCCCTCTGGTCTGCAAGCAGGTTGCTGCACTTCTCCGGTCCTCAATGGGTGCATTTGCAGGCAGCTGATTGCTGTCAAACCCAAGGATAGAACTGACATTCTTGCCATCAAATTCTGGCACTTTGAAACTGTATTCATTAGCTTTAAGGATACTATTGACTTGTGGAGGTGTGAGGTAAAATTTCTGTGGTGTGGAAGCATATCTCCTTCCTTGGGTGTACTGCCACCAGTTCTCCTTTGGCCTGCAAAAGGTAGCATATGCTGGATGAGGTGTGTATCTCAGTCGACTCTGAGGAATGTATGATGAGGAACAACAGAGATGTTTGTGGTGGCAGTAACATGCAGTGCCATAGATCCTGCTCAGTTCACAGTTACGGATGAGAGGAAAAAACAGTTGAGTTGGTGCTGGCATGGCATCAGAGAACAGTGGCAGGCTGGAACTTCTGACTGGGATTCCTAGACAGCAAATTAGACAGATGTACACAAAGAAAAGAGTTACATTTCAGGATACTTAATCTAGCTTTGCCTTTATAACAAATATTAAGCAAGTCAATCTACATGTTAAGCCTTTGCTAGAAGGTACTACATTTTATACACACATCATGTACTATTTCTACAGGGTATATTCTGGCAGGCACAACTACCAATCATTCGTGGAACCACTACTGAACTCCTGGCTCCTATACTCAAACTTCAATTTTCTCTTTTCTTTGTCGTCCTTTGTGCAGTACAAACTGTGCAGAATGTACAACAGATTTGGCTGGGGAAAGCTGAGGAGATGAAGGTTATATAACATTATGCAGTAGCCGTCTACCTGACCAATCATCCTTCTCCCTCCCTATTCTTAAAAAATGCCTTGAAATCTCCCATTTTACACAGGGACTTCTTCCATTTATGAAGACCCTTTACATAGACCTGTGGTCAATTTTTGGCATGATTACACATGGCTATGACCAAAAATGTTAAGATGCAGCCAAACATATGTGTATTTATGAATCACTTGTACATCATATACATATATGACTACAGTAATATGCATTGTAACATATATAGAAAAATTTCTACATAATTAAATAAAAAAAGAAATTCCATATTTCTCTCCTGTACCCCAGTAGATGGTCTTGCAAAACTTGTTTCTCTAGACCACTGTGGCAATTTGCCAGGCTAACGGGCATAGGTCTGCCACCAACTCCCAAATAATCTTGGAAAAGTCAGCTCACATCTTTGAGTCTCACTCTTCTAACCTGTAAAGGAACATCAACAGAGCAGATGCTATCTAAGGCTCTTCTAGGATTCATGCCTTTATGCTTATGGAAGTGAGGTTTTTAAATAAAATTCAGGTTTCATTTATTCACTGTTGAATTCTACCGTGCCCTTCATGATTTAAAAAAAAAAAAAAAAAGTTTAAGTATTGCAGTAGCTCTAAAGCTTTGTTAGTAACATAAATGGTTTCAGTCCTAGAACTTAATTTACCTACTAACAATGTTCCCTGCTTAGCAGCTATAAGGAAAACCCATAGAAGTATTTTCATCTACTATGGATCCAAAGTAGAATTAACCCCTAGAAAAATGTTTTCTTGGATATGGTAGTCACTCTGATTTGATCATTACACAATGTCTACCAATATATACATGCACTGAAACATCACATTGTACCCCATAAATATATAATATTATGTGTCAATTGTAAATTAAAAATAAATTTTAAAAGACCAAAAATGTTTTCTCTCACATTTAAAAAAAAAAAAAAAGGTATTTACTTGCTCCAGGGAAGCAGTATAGTCAAATAATAGTCTAAGGTTTGGGTTGAAAAGGTACAGCAATATAATTACAAACTTAAAAAAAATCCTATCACTCACTATATGCGCTGAAAATAATGTCTGGGCATTTATTTGGGAAATTTAATGAATATATCATTAATCTAGATAATTTGGGCAAGAAAAAAAATCCCTCTTCTTCCTCAATAACATATATTTTCCCTGAATTCTTGAGATACTGCTTCAAAATAGTCATTTGTACTATAAAGAAACACTTTGGAAATACTTTAAATAAACAAATGCAATAAACAAAAAGGAACACGGAAAATAAAACCATCTGAGTTAATAGCAACTATTCCTTCCCACGGCTAAACAAATATCATAGCAAGTGTCAGCCATATATTATTTTCATGTATCTTTTTTGAAGAATAATTTGAGAAAAAGTAATAAATCGGGGTAGAGGGAAGCAAAGAAAACTAAACACTGAATAATCACTGATTCTTGTTTGTTTCTGTAATAAGCACTGAATAAGCCAGCCACACAGATTCTCTTCTGCAAGTAGTAGAAAGTACCATCATTTTAACTGCACTGTCTAAGAAGGGATTTGTTTAAGAAAATGAAGACGAGATCAGGCAATAGAAAGTAATGGCTAAAATTTTGGAAATAAGAATCTGTAACTAAGAAGGCATTCTGAAATGCACTAATGAAAAACAGAAATTCCAGAAAAACGGGAACCCATCAGGAGTAACCATTTAAATAAAAGCAATTCAAACTGAATACCTGAAAGTCATCCAGAGGTTAAGTGTACATGACTGAGCCAGAAGATGTGCTCAAATGTTGGGCCACATGACAGTGGCTTCCATACTTAAACCATATCTCTTTTTAGGTTTGCATGCAGAAAGCATATCAACTCATTTTGTGCTTTGTATAAAGGTTTTCTATCATTAAAAATGTAAACTAATGTAATCTTAATGAATTTTTCTTCATAATTTTATGACTGCATTTGCTCTTTCTTTAAAACTTAAGAATCTTACAGAAAAAAACAATGAAAATGTGCCTGTATGGAACGTAAATTTACTCAAAATACTATTTGTGTGGGGGGGAGGGAGGGTTGATAGATGCGTAACAGGGTTTGATTGTTTAATTAAGGAACAACAAGTCCAGGAAACCTGCACTTTCCTTAAATTCCTTTGCTTCGACATTTTTTTGCCGGGGGGGGAGGGAGGGCAGCGGGGGGAGGAATTTTGCTCTTGTTGCCCAGGCTGAAGTGCAATGGCGTGATCTCAGCTCATCGCAACCTCCACCTCCCGGGTTCAAGCGATTCTCCTGCCCGGCTAATTCTGTATTTTCAGTAGAGATGGGGTTTCACCATGTTGGTCAGGTTGGTCTCGAACTCCTGACCTCAGGCCATCCACCCGCCTCAGTCTCCTAAAGTGCTGGGATTACAGGCATGAGCCACTGCACCCGGCTTGGTTTGACATCTTTTCTACTTTTGTAATTGACTGCAAATGAATGAAATCTAGTGACAAAAAGCTAATGATTGACACAGCAGGTGCTTTTAACAATACTTACGTTCAAACATCAAATTCTCCACTACATTTTTCCTTCAAGGCAAAAATTCTTGAGATTAAAAACAAAAAAATGAGAGAGTGAATTTTATTGACTCTATCTTTCAGTTATGCAGAGGCTTAGTACATGGACTGAGATTATATCCTAATGCCCCAACTTCCAACATGCCTTCAAAAGACAAAATTCCTAGGGAAGGTGGAATTTATGAAAACTGTGCTGTAATTAATGAGCGTTCTATCCGCATCGGTACAAGTGATACATTCTCTCCATCAGATCAGATACCCTTGGGAGTCAAAGTACTTTCAAATGCTTTCATAAATAAGTAAGCAATGAAAAACTCTTAATATCCTTCAGATTATCCACTGATTCAACAACAAGAAAACCCTCTACATCATAACTTTTGCTGACAAGCTTGTTAAATTAGTGTAGAAGGCTCTTGATCAGGCAATAAGAACAGCATCCAGGTACAACTGTTGGTAAAACAGAGCAGTGTCAAATTTGCAAGTTATTCTTGATCACAATGTTCACGGAAAAGTTCCTATTCCATGATCTAGACTCAGCCACGTTGTATGCAGCATCTTCATCCCAGGCAGATTTGGCTGATTTTGCCAATGACTAATAAAGAAAGATGCACTGCAACCAGAAACAGGAAAGAGACCCGTCCATTCTTACTGATGTGCTTAGCAGAGCCTGTGCCAAGACATTTTTTCCACTCCATCAATAGACCCACGGACCAAATTAATTAGCAAATGCTATTAAGGCACCGACTCCAGAGTCCTTTAGCTTTGCAAAGCTTCTGATGTAAATGAAAAAGAAAAGCTATGCTAATCATTTAATGTGTCGGAACCCCAGTTTATGTAATCCGATTGCATTAAACACTCTACATAAAGACCATCCGCGATTTTTCAACATTTTTCTGGAAATGCCTAGCCATTTCACAGCTCCTGCTATCTTTTTACATAAATGAAGAAAGATACGAAGCACCACATGCCAGTACTTGTTTGATTAGTTTCCTTTGTCGCTACCTGAAAAACTGCACTCACAAAGACAACAAAGCTATCCCAATCCAAGACGCCTTTGTCCCTTTTTCCAATCTATCTCATCCCTTAATACCACGCTGATCCATCTAAAACCATCCATACACAAAAATCTGTCACCATCCTTCCTGGGTACCCAACGCAGGTAGTTAAGTGAATACCTACCAATTCGTCTGGGCCCGGGACACACACACATTCTCCTGTCATCACAACACGGAGCCGACAACATCCACAACCCGCGCGGGCAGCAGCAGCGACAGCAGCACCGGCCCATTGAAAGCAAGGCAGAGATGCTCATTAGAGGAGGCGGCGGCGGGGAGGCGGGAGCGGAGGAGGGGCGAGGTCTCGCTCCAGCCCGGTGAATGGGCTGGGAGGTGGGGGGAAGAGGATGGAGGAGGGATAAAGGGGTGGAGAGAACAAGGAAGCCAACCAAACCAACCCACCCCGCCGGGGAGGCAGAGCCACAGCCCAAGGCAGCGGGGCCCAGGCGCGAGCAGGGGTGCGCCCCGAGGGCCAGCCCCTCCATCCAGCCGGGGCGCGAAGCCCATGGACTGCAGCCCCGCCCGCTGCCCGCCCCGCCCTGCCCGGCCCGGCCCCGCCCCACGGGTGCCCGTTTCAGTCCAGACGAACAGGGGCCGGCCGGTGTCAGGCTGCCAGCGGGGCCAGCCCTGACCCGGGGTGCGTCAGGGAGACCCTCAGGCAGTGCCGCAGCCCTACAGCCTCCCTGGAGCTCACTCTGCCGCCTGCCCCGCGGCGCCCTTCGTGCTGACAGCTGGAGCGCAGGGGCCGGAAGACGCTAGGGCTGCACGGCGCCCCCGCCCCCGCCCCCAGCCCCCCGACGGCCCCCAGCGCCGCCGCGCCCGCCCCACAGCCCCGACGCCCGGCGCGCACCTGGCGCTCCAGGGCTCGTCCCGCCCTCCGCACGCCCGCGGCCGCCGATCCGCGAGCACGCCCGGCGCCTCCTCACAACTTTGGACGGGTGGAGGATCTCGGACGGGGCGGCTCGTGGCAGGGAGTAGGGAATACGAACCGGGCACAGCAGGAGACCAAACGATTCTTCCCGACGATGAGGGGGCGACAACGACGCCACCGCTCGGCGCTCTTTCCACGCAGCCCCGTGCAGCTCCCGGAGCGCGAGCCCTCACCCCCGGCCTGCCCACTCTGCTCCCCTACCGTGCGGGGCCGCCACCCTGCCCCGCCCGCACGTTCGGGCCGGAGTGCTTCCCGCCTGCCGATTGGCTGCGCAGTGACGAGTGGGAGGGGAGGCGGAGAGGGCTGCGGCCGGGGGTGGGGCGGGGGCGGAAGAGGAGCGCGCTCCCCGCCAGCTTTGTGACGTCACGGGGGTCAGACAATCCCTTCCATTCGGCGCGAGCCGCCCATTGGTTCCCCGGGCCCGCCTCACGTGACCCCCCCACCCCCCCGCCCCAGCGAGTGGAAGGTGTGGCTGCGTGGCGCTAGGGAGCGGTGGTCTGTGGAGCTCGGCGGCGTTGGCGGAGCAGGCTGCGGGGTCGGGAGAGGGGAGGCGCCTGGGCCGGCTCCAATGTCTTCGCGTGCGTGGGGCCGGAGGAACGGGCTGCTCCCCTGCCGTGCAGGCTTCCTCGAATCCCTGGCACCTCTGCGGGGATGCGGTGGTGTGGGTGGCCGGCCCAGCGGCCAAGCCTCCCCTGCCCCTCGCGGTTGGGTGCGGGCTTCCCAGGGTAGGCTGCGGGAGCGGCTCCCAGCCTCACGGGAACCTCAACTCCCTGCGGCTCACCCCAGCCTGCGGTACAAGGCGTAGCAAAGAACCTCGAGAGTAGCTGTTGCTTCGTTCGTTTGATACGTTGCAGATTTTAGGAGCATTAACGCCCATCATGTTTTCTGTCGTCCCAGGGAGAGGAAGCAGGTGTAGACAGCAGCAAGAGGGAGTTGTGATGAGGGAATTCTCTCTGTAGCGTAGATGTGTGCTCACGTTCTCTGAGGAGTTTTGAAATCAGTATTGTTTCCGTTGCCCTGAATGGTTACAAGGAGAGAACACTGGACTTGGAGTCAGAAAACCTTCATCCAAGTCATTCCCTGCTCTAAGTCCCATTTCTGCTCCATGAGATTGTTTCCACCTCAGATGAGATTGGACTTAAGGTGGCATTGGTATTGGCTGTGGTGAAACAAGATATCTTCGAGGGCTCTTCAGTGATTTACATCCATACATCCCTTTTATGGGATAGTGGCTTCTGAAAGCTTCCTTGGCAATGGCAGATAGAGCATTGCACTTATCTTCCCTAGTGTTCACCAATAAGTTGACTTTGATTTATTACACATAACTTCTTACTAGCCAGTCAGGTTCACAAAATGATGTGGAGTGAATTTCTTTTTATGTAATAAAAAAAGTTATATACCCAAACTGGTCCTTTATAACTCCTGGATCTTTCAAGTTGCTGTATTCTCTGTTCTCTAAATAAACTAGAGGAGACTCTTTTTGCCCATCCCCAGGTTACCCATGGAACTTTTGTGGCTAGTCTGTCTGGCCTTCATCCCAGTTTTTACAGGTCCATCTGCCTCCCTTCATCCTCTCCTTTTTGCTTCTCAAATGGGCTTCCCATAAATTGCAAATATTCTCCACTACTCTTCCTGTCATTTAATTTAAGTATCTGGTTTCTTCTTCATAGATGCATAGGATGGTGTAGCCTAGTGATTAAGAGTGCAGCTGGAGCCAAGCTGGCTGGGTTCCATTCCCAGCTCTGCAGCTTTCTGTGTGGTCATGGGCAACTCTGCATGCCTCATTCTCTCACATGTAAGATAAAAATGTAAAAAGTAATAGCAGGGCTGTATTAAGAGAGTTGACATATATAGCTTGCTAAGAAAGTACATAGCATGTAGTGTTATATAAGTGTTAGCTATTCTTGATATTATCGACATGTCCAGGTCAGTGTTTTAGATTAAGAACTCCTAGCAAGTAGGAGACCCAGGCTCCCAAGTGCATTATATTCTATAGTTAGGTACTAATAAGTTATTAATAGAATGGAGAATCTTAGAACCTTAGAGTATCAGTTTAAATTCATTTATATGGAGGATCTCTGCCTCTTAACCCTTACTTTGTGGACATGGAGACCACTTAACTGAAGCTGTGAGTGGAATTTTAAGAGTTTCTGCTTTATGACCCAGAAATGAAGTACATACTAGACTTCTCTGTTGTCTTATCAACTTTTTCCTGGCCAGGCTTGGTGGGCTCCTGCCTGTAATCCCAGCACTTTGGGAGGCTGGGGCGGAAGAATTGCTTGAGCCCAGAGATCAGCCTGAGCAACATAGACCTCATCTCTACAAAAAATCTAAAAAGCAATTAGCTGGGTGTGGTGGCGCGTGCCTATAGTCTCTGCTACTCAGGAGGCTTGCTTGATCCCAGGAAGCTGAGGCTGCTGTAAGCAGTGATGCATCAGTGCACTCCAGCCTAGGCGAGTAAGCAAGTTCCCGTCTCAAAAAAACCAAAAAGCTTTTTTTTTAATGGTTGTGAAATAGAGTAGTAAGAATCCAACATCCAGGCCAGGTGCGGTGGCTCACACCTGTAATCCCAGCACTTTGGGAGGCCAAGGCAGGTGGATTGCTTGAGGACAGGAGTTTGAGACCAGCCTGGCCAACATGGTGAAACCTATCTCTACTAAAAATACAAAAAATTATCTGGGTGTGGTGGTGGGCATCTGTAATCCCAGCTACTTGGGAGGCTGAGGCAGGAGAATTGCTTGAATCTGGGAGGTGGAGGTTGCAGTGAGCTGAGATTGCAGCAGTGCACTCTAGCCTGGGCAACAGAGTGAGACTCCGTCTCCAAAAAAAAAACAGAGTCCAACATCCATATCAAATGACCTCTTCAAAGCTGTTACCTTAGTAGCAACCCTTATTCCACACTGACATTGCCATTATTCAGAGCACTTTTAAAACTCCCTTTTCAAATTGTTTTCAGATCTGCACAGGAAACTCCAACTTGTTTTACTATAACCAACACTTTGGTTTTATACCAGAATAGTATTGATTCCCATCTTATTCTTCTTAGTTCTGAATGACCTGGATATTTCTAAAAATAACACCCACTCTCAAAAAAACTGGTATTTGCCACCACTAAATATAGTCAAAAGAATTTTGACATAAGTATTGAATGCCAAGGTGTTTTTGAAATCAGAATAAAGCCTTCCTAAAGTGATGGCTTTGAAATAATCTCATTTACAGGTATAAGTTTTGTCCTCTGGTTGTAAAGTTGTATGGTTCAGTGAGAGGTATATTATAAATAAACTACCCTTCTGCAGAGGTACTAACTGCTGGTACAACTGGAGGAGATTCTTTAGTATCTCAACCTTGATTCTCCTCTGGCCTGGCTTTGTTCCTGTTTCTAGATGGAGCTCCATTTAGCCACCTACTGGGCTTGCTTCAAAAGTGCTGTTTGTTATCACATGGCCAACTGGCCAGGGCCAGGACAGGTACTTGGGTTTACTGCGTTGACCCCAGACTGTTTTAGCCACCAGAGCACTTGTTGATACTTCAACATTGGGAAGTGTTGAAAAGCAGCACTGAAACAACCCAGGAACGTTGTCGAGAAGGTAGGGAAGGAGAGAGGAAGGGGCTTCAAAAATAGTATGGTACTAAGAAAGCACTGTGCAAAATCACCTGTTTACACAAATGCTTTCTGTGATAAACAAAAATGCAGTGACATTTCCTGAATGTGAACCTTGACATTTAGTCATCCATTTGCCCTAGGACAGATTTGAAAATGAGCAATGCTTGATCAGATTGGCCTGATGTTCTTGGGGGCAGGTGATAAGACCCTTAGACCCTTAGGGGTATTGGAGGTTAGCTTTGACAACATGGAGATGATCCAGCAGTCTCAGTGGTGCCAGCTAAGAAGCTTAAAATAGACCTGCATGTGGGTCTGAGATGCCCTCACCCTGATGGTTACTGATTTACTGTGGCCTTTGCCAAAATCAGCAGTCACAGAGGAAAGAGGCTGGTTTACCATACTCCTCTAGCACCTGTTTCCCTACAGGTCTTGGCTAGGAAATCAGCAAGAAATTGCCAAGTAACTAAAGAATGGCTACCTGTTTTATTACCATGTCAGTGTCAGGAGTTGCTTCTTTGAAATTAAGTTGTTTGGAGTTAGCAGTGAGATTGACGAATCATCTATACAAAAGAAACAACGTGTACTGTGGTTCATCTCCTTTGGACCAGAGACTGTTCTAGATGCTTTCACATTTGTCTGATTTTATATTTGAAAAGGAATCCATTCTCATCAGAATTCATGAGACAATAGAATGTTCAAGGGGGGAAAAGCTTTATTCTCTTACAAAATGAGGGACCAAAGGCTCTTGGCTGGCAGGCAGTAAGTTTCTGTGTACTAATTGAACATGACACAGAATACAAAAAGTAGGTGTCTGGGGTTGCGTAATGATAGAATTCAAGTGCTTTACCAAAAGGATTGCATGCCTGTGGCCCTGAGATTGGCACATACTTCAAAAATTCCTGTTAGTTAGCCTATCTTCAAATACTAAAGATGACATGTATGGGCAAGAGGGGAGAGATGAAAGGGGAGGTAGGTGTTGGTGTTAGTATCTGGCCATCAGGCAATTTGGCAAGATTAATTTTTTATTCAGTATAATTCTGTAGGTGGATTCCCCAAAGCACAGAGGGTATGAGGTGGAGGACAGGCTTCCGGGGAACTGAGACATTGGGGTGTGTCTAGAGCACTTCCTACAATAGGTGCCAGTCATGGCTGCCCCGAAGCAGGTCCTGCCAATCTACAGACTTCAGTAGGAGTCCCCAAGCTGTGAACTCAAAAATAGTAGTGGCTGATTTGCATACTTTTTAAAAGCTATAATTCTTTGCGTATCTGAACTACTTAGAGTATAAGTTTTTCAAGAACAGGGAACATGTCTTTTTACCCACCAATACAAACCCATGGCCTGGCATATAGTGAAAACTAACAGGTAGCAGATGCTTCCTTTCTACCACTCTCTATTCTAAGTGCACTGACTCCTTATGAGGCAGGCATTTTTCTTATATCCATTTCACAGGAGAGGAAACTGAATCTCAATAAGGGTAATTTGCCCTAGGATCACATAAGTAAGAAGTTGTGGAGCCATCTACTCCAGAGCTTGACACTAAGGCACTATGTTATAGTATAGTGATCACTACGTGTAATAGGAGCTCAATGATGAATAAATGGACTTGTTTTAAATGAAGGAAAAGAAAATGACATGTTTCAATGGGTGAATGAAAATACTTCATGAATGAATAAATGAATATGTCACCTTTTATTATATTCCTTAGGTTTCAAAAGGGCTTATGTCAGGATTAGGATTTAATTCTAGCTTTGTGAAAACTAAAGAAAGTTTTACGTTTTCATTATGGGTTTGAGGGCAAACTGCATCCTTATAACTGGAGAATTTCCACCCATGCTTATTGTGTCTATAACCAGCAGTAAAGTTTGCACAGCTAAGTGTATCACCACTGAATAGCCACTCTTGTTAGAGAGCTGCAGGGTTTGAATATAGTTTATCAGGAGAACCAATCATACCTTATAAAAGCATATTTTCCTTAGAAAACAGATACTGTATTTGTAGGTGAATACCTACTGTATTCAACTCACATTCTAATATAACTATAGTTGATAATATGATTTGAAGTGAACAATTTGATTTGTTAAAAGCAGTAAGTTAATATTCAGTTCAAAATGTTACTTTTATGTTTAAGCAGTATCAACTGGAGAGAAAAAAGTTTAAGGAGAGAAAAAAAAGCAATGAATTAAAGAGGAACAATAGATATTGAATTATACATCTAGTTTCTGCCAGAAACGATGGGCTCTGGGATTCTAATCAGAACATTCAGAGAAATACTCAGGTGCAATATCTGCATTTTGATTTTATCCCTCTTTAAGGCATACTGGTTTTGTGGAATGAGTATGAGTTGGAGTCAGAGACACTTGAGTTCAAACCCTAGCTCTGCTTCTTATTTTCTGGGTTTATCCTTCAAAATTTACCCAATAACTTCAACTTTTTAAAAAATCTAACATGTGTTGTAAGGATTAGGAATTAGCCAAATGATAACTGGCAAATAACGCCAAATGTTAGTACTTAAAAATGAATTTCCTATTGCTGCTGTAACAAATGACCACAAATTCAGTTGCTTAAAATAACACACATATTATCTTTCGGTTCTGAAGGTCAGAAGTCTGAAATGGGTCTCACTGGGCTCAAATCAAGGCATCAGCAGGGCTGTGCTTCCTTCTGGGAGCTCTAAGGGAGAATCCATTTTCTTTCCTTTCTCAGCTTTGAGAAGCTGCCCACATTCTTTGGCTCATAGCTCCTTTCTCCATCTTCAGTGTTAGCAGAGTAGCACCTTCCAGCCACTCTCTGACTTTGACTTCCTCCTCTGTCTTCATTTTAAAAAGATCCTGATGATTACATTGGGTACACGATGATAATTGAGAATAATCCCTTTATTTTAAAATCAGCTAACTAGCAACCTTAATTCCATGGGCAACCTTAATTCTCCTTTGCCATGTAACATAGCATATTCACAGGTTCTGGGATTATGATGTGGACATCTTTTTTTGGGAGAGAGGGAGCATTATTCTGCATACTGTGGCATTTTTCTCCCTTAACACTCATGTATTTATTAATATATTTATTAAAGGAAAATGAATAATAAAAAATATTTTTATCCTCAAGAAACCTAATATTTAGGTGGAGAGCTTAAATATATGCAAAAGACATTAACCAACAGTACAAGGCAGCAAGCAACAAGCTCCAATATGAGCCATTCAAATTTGTGTCACAGGCCGGACCTGGTGGCTCATGCCTGTAATCCTGGCACTTTGAGAGGCCAAGGTGGGAGGATTGCTTGAGCCTAGGAGTTCAAGACCAGCCTACGCAACATACAGAGACTTTGTCTCTACAACAAAATTTAAAAAAGTAGCCAGGCAAGGTAGCACACATCTGTAGTCTCCGTTACTTGGGAGGCAGAGGTGGAAGGATCACTTGAGCCCAGGGGCTCGAGGCTGCAGTGAGCTGTGATTGTGCCAGTGCACTCCAAAACAAAAAGAAAAAAAAAACCAACAACAAATTTTTGCTACAGGATTTTAGAGATCACTTAGGTGTGTGAGAGAGGGAAAAAAGAGTCACTAGAAATTTTGATTGTCTAAAAGCAGCAATGTAATGAGAATGCCCCCTTCCCTCTTCAAAACCTAAATGTGATTTTAGGTTGAGTTAGGAACAAAGGAGGTGATAGACTCCCTCCATTCTGCCTTGTTGAGTCCCCACCAAACTTTGAAGGGCATAAAAAATCTACAGTGTAGCAAGAGGAGGGCTACCAGCAGGATAAAAGGTTTAGAATCAGAACATATGAGAAGTTTAGAGATATTCATGGCATGCTCTTCAAATACTTTAATGATAGTCATATGAAAAGACAGCTAGCTTTGTCTTTGAAAACACCAGAGTTTGAAAAAACTAGGCCAGGTGCGGTGGCTCAACACCTGTAATCCCGGCACTTTGGAAGGCTGAGGCAAACGGATCACTTGAGGTCAGGAGTTCGAGACCAACCTGGCCAACATGGCAAAACCCCATCTCTACCAAAAATACAAAAATTAGCCAGGTGTGGTGGTGTGTACCTGTAATCCCAGCTACTTAGGAGGCTGAGGCATGAAAATCACTTGAACCTGAGAGGCAGTGGTTGTAGTGAGCTGAGATCGGCCACTGCACTGTAGCCTGAGCAAAAGAGTAAGACTCTTTCTCAAAAAACAACAACAACAAAACGGCCAGGCGTGGTGGTTCACGCCTATAATCCCAGCACTTTGGGAGGCCGAGGCAGGTGTATTACCTGAGGTCGGGAGTTCGAGACCAGCCTGACCAACATGGAGAAACCCCATCTCTAATAAAAATACAAAATTAGCCAGGCATGATGGCCCATGCCTGTAATCCCAGCTACTAGAGAGGTTGAGGCAGGAGAATTGCTTGAACCTGAGAAGCGGAGATTGCAGTGAGCTGAGATCGCACCGATGCAACTCCAGCCTGGGCAACAAGAGCGAAACTCCATCTCAAAAAAAAAAAAAAAGAAAACAAAAAAGAAAAAGTTAGAATTAAGTGTGTGGAAGTTAGATTTAAACTCAATACGATAACTTTAAAGTGGTTACAGTTTTCTGAAAATGAATGAGTTACCCCTTGAGACAATGAGTTTCCTGTTACTGGAGGTATTCAAATAGACTGTTGTTATGGGAAGTCAGGGACCCCGAACGGAGGGACCGGCTGAAGCCGTGGCAGAAGTACATAAATTGTGAAGATTTCATGGACATTTAGTAGTTCCCCAAATTAATACTTTTATAATTTCTTACTCCTGTCTTTACTGCAATCTCTGAACATAAATTGTGAAGATTTCATGGACATTTATCACTTTCCTAATCAATATTCTTGTGATTTCCCATGTCTGTCTTTACTTTAATCTCTTAATCCCGTCATCATAAACTGAGGATGTATGTCACCTCAGGACCCTGTGATGATTGCATTAACTGCACAGATTGTTTGTAAAGCATGTGTGTTTAAACAATATGAAATCTGGGCACCTTGAAAAAAGAATAGGATAACAGTGATGTTCAGGGAACAAGGGAGATAACCATTAGGTCTGGCTGCCTGAGAGCTGGGCGGAACAAAGCCATATTTCTCTTCTTTCAAAAGCAAATAGGAGAAATATCGCTGAATTATTTTTCTCAGCAAGGAACGGCCCTGAGAAAGAGAATGCATTCTCAGGGGTAGGTCTCTAAAATGGCCGCTCTGGGAATGTCTGTCTTACACGATTGCAGATAAGGGATGAAATAAGCCCCGGTCTCCCGTAGCACTTCCAGGCCTATTAGGATGATGAAATTCCCACCTAATAAATTTTGGTCAGACTGGTTGTCTGCTCTCAAACCCTGTCTCCTGATAAGATTTATCAATGACAACGTGTGCCCAGTGGTACATGAAACTTCATTAGCATTTTTAATTTCACCCTGGTCCTGTGATCTCCCCCTGCCTCCATTCACCTTGTGATATTTTATTGCCTTGTGAAGCATGTGATCTCTGTGACCCACACCCTATTCGTACACTCCCTCCTCTTTGAAAATCACTAATAAAAACTTGCTGATTTTGTGGCTTGGGGGGCATCACGGAACCTGCCGACATGTGATGTCTCCCCTGGACACCCAGCTTTAAAATTTCTCTCTTTTGTACTCTTTCCCTTTATTTCTCAGACCAGCTGACACTTAGGGAAATAGAAAAGAACCTATGTTGAATTATTGGGGGTGATTCCGCCGATAGAATGTAGACAACAAATGACAAAGAATGTGCTCTCAAAGCACTTTGTTTGTGTCTTGAACTTTATACTCACATTATCATCATTTGCAGGCCAGTCTGCCTGTATAGATGTGACCTCTTCCTAGGCTGAATCTATCATATATGTTTTTAACTTGGCTTAGGAGGTAGCTAACAAATGTTGGCTAGGTAAATGGATGATGCATGGGTGAGGTCGAGAGTTGGAGAGAGTGACCATCAGAGTCCCTCCAACTCTGGGACTCTCAATTCTCTGAGCTGGGATCTGAGCTAGGTGTAGTGAACTTAATTGAGATCCAGAAAGGGGGCGAGGGTGGTGGCGCATTCTAGGTGGGAACCACAGTGCAGAAAGGCCAAGAGGAGAGCAAATCTGAGTCAAGGAGCTATGTTGGGTGAAGAGTGGAAATTAGAGTTGGGCAGAGTCTGGGTCTTGATTCTTGAAGGTCTTTCATTTCAAGGATGTTGGACTTCCTCATTCTGCAGTTGGGATGCAGATTGACACTTGACTGAATTGTGATCAAAGAAGAGAAAATTGCCCTGACAATGATATGCATCATAGCTGATTGGCAATAACTGGAAGTGATTACCTAAACGTGGGTGTAAAGAGTTAAAATGCAGAGCTAGACGATGGCAGCAAGGATGTAAAGGAGGGAACAGATAGGAAGATATGTTACTAAAAAATCAGGACTTGTTGGCGAGGTAAATGAGAAAGGGTGAAAAGGGGGAAGGTATCAAAGAGCTTTGTGCATGGGTGGCCATGAGGATGGACATGTATGTCAAACTTTCTTATTGAGATGGAAGTAATATGGAAAAATATTCAAAATATCCAGGATTTTTCCCAAACTGTTTCCATTAAGTTCATGGCTGAAGTGGGCTGTTTTGAATATGTATGAGGATAGAAAGTCAAGAGTATTGCTGAGCGCAGTGGCTCACACCTGTAATCCCAGCACTTTGGGAGGCCAAGGCAGGCGGATCACAAGGTCAGGAGATCAAGATCATCCTGGCTAACACGGTGAAACCCCGTCTCTACTAAAAATACAAAAATATTAACCAGGCGTGGTGGCGGGTGCCTGTAATCCCAGCTACTCGGGAAGCTGAGGCAGGAGAATGGCGTGAACCTGGGAGGCAGAGCTTGCAGTGAGCTGAGATCACGCCACTGCACTCCAGCCTGGGTGACAGAGCGAGACTCTGTCTCAAAAAAAAAAAGTCAAGAGCATTAGCCTGTGAAGGGCAAACATTTTTAAGAGGTGAGCTGTTACACTGGCAGAACCTGATACTGAATAGTAATAGTTATAGTAGCACCTTGTATGAGCCCATTATGAGACTGCATGATATGAGACACTTTGTATGTATCATCCCATTTCGTGCAGTTACCCATGAGCATGAAGGCATCAGCTAGTACTCCACACAGTGTCTGCTTTAGGGCAGCTCCCAAGGGAAATTCCCACCCATCTTACTACTAAGGATAATTATAAGTCTCAGAAGTGATTGGATTCTTTTAAAAATTCTTGGACTCTGAACTGAATAAATAATTCTATCTCTGTGTGTTTGAAGGGGTGGAGGAGGTAAAAAGAATTATTCAAAGTTTTAGAGCCAGAATTGTGACTCAGGTATGGAATGTGTGCAATATATTGCTTTTTAAACCTATTTCCTGTTTCTGTTTCATGTCCCCACCCTTGTTTTTCTGCCTCTCTTCTCACTTCTCATTTAACTTATGCTGTCTTTTATTTTATATATCCCTAAAAGTAGTCATAAATTCATTCTGGAATAAAGGAGAGTAATAGAAATGTATTTTTATTTATATTAGTCCTTGCTTTATAGATGAGGAACAGGGGCTTAATTTATCTAACTTGCCCAAGATTATAGCGGGTGTATTATCTATTGCTGGATAAAAAATCACCACCAAAATTAGCTTGCAACATCAAATATTTCTGATCTCACTCTGTTTCTGAGGGTCAAGAATCTGGGAGCAGCTTCCCTGGGTGGTTCTAGCTCAGGGTCTCATGAGTTTGCAGTCAAGCCATCAGCCAGGGCTGCAGAGTCACCTGAAGGCTTGGTGAGGCTGAAGAATATGCTTCCAGCTCACTCACATGGCTGAACATTTTCATTTCTTGCCACATGGGCCTTTCTATAGGGCTGCTCACAACATGGCAGCTGGCTTTCCCCAGAGTGAGTAATCTGAGAGAGACAGACAATGAGAGAGAGACAAAGACAGAAGCTACAGCATCTTTTACAACAGTCTTGGAAGTGACATACAATTACTTCTGTACCCTGGTAAAATTTGAGAAAGCATTCCACAGGGGTATGACTTCCAGCAGAAATCACTGGAGGCCATCTTGGAGGCTGCCAACCACAGTGAGTACATGACGTAGCGGAACCTACATGATGCTGCTTTTGCAGAAGTGTTGGATTAGAAGAGCCTCAAGTTTGGTTCTCAGAGCTGTTCCCATTCCTTTCATCTTCAAAACTAGGGAAATAAGCACCAGCAAGTGCTGATGTTCTGGGTTTCTAGTTTTGTTCCTCTGACCCTGGTTACAATTGCCAGTGCTGCCACAGTTTCATCCATAAAGTTTTGTGTAGCCTCACATCTCCGTTTAATCACTACTAAAAGTAAGTCCAAATTTGAACCTCCAGTCAACACTAAACAACTGAATGTTTGGATACCACTAAGGAGTTAATAGCTAATGGACCATGTACAGTGGTTCATGCCTGTAATCCCAGCACTTTGGGGGGCCAAGGTAGGAAGATGCCTTGAGTCCAGGAGTCTGAAACTTCAATGAGCTGTGATCGTACCACTGTACTCCAGCCTGGGTGACAGAGCAAGACTCTATCTCTTAAAAAAATAAAAAATAAAAAATAACATAACACTATGTATGCTTACATTCTCTGAATTTAGTAGTGTATGAAACGATTGATTATAATTTTATTCCTTGTACTTTTTATGTTCATGGGAAATGTATGCATATAGAGCATACAAGTTTTTGGTGATTCCACCCCCCATGAGGGGAAATTGTCAATGTAATGAGAAAATCCATAAAGATTTTTTATGGAGCATATTTTTTACTGCATTGCTGAACAGTAGCCAGATTTTGTCAGGGAAATAAGAACTTATTGTTTTCCTAGTTTCAGGGAACTGCTGGCTCAGTGTTCAGTTTTCATTCCACAAATCCATGACTCACGAATAAATGCCTGGATAAATGAACACTGAGGATCTCAGTTGCAGCTGGCAATTACCCTACCTTTTGATGGCACTTATTCTATTCTGCATCTGGAAATTCCATTTCCACTTGAAGTATGTATAAATGGATGTCACCCTTAAGGTTTAAACACAACCCCTATTACTTAGCCAAGACTGTTCTGAACAATGGTGTTTACTAATTAGCTCAATTTCAATTTCAGTTTCAGTTCTCGAGCCATTACTATGTGCCTGTGGTATTTTAATGTTCTTGTAACTTTCTTTACATCTTGGGGCTTCCCTTCAGGGCCTGTTGTGGTATGCCAGTTTGCAAAAAAGGTGATCAGTTTTGTCTAGGGAGAGAAACTTCTCTTTACATTTGACTTAGTTATATGCAAACTAATTGGATAAACACTCTTCGAATGTTTGTGTTCTAGGGTTTTTGCTGTGTTCTGCAAATGGAGAAAAGAGTAAAACATAGTCTTTATGCCTTTAAAAATTTGGCCGGGCACAGTGCCTCACGCTTATAATCCCAGCACTTTGGGAGGCCGAGGTGGGCGGATCACTTGAGGACAGGAGTTCAAGACCAGCCTGGCCAACAAGATGAAACCCTGTCTCTACTAAAAATACAAAACAATTAGCCAGGCATGATGGTGGGTGCCTATAATCCCAGCTACTCAGGAGGCTGAGGGAGGAGAATCGCTCTAACCAAGGAGACGGAAGGTGCAGTGAGCCGAGATCATGCCATTGCAATCCAGCCTGGGTAACAAGAGCAAAACTCTGTCTCAAAAAAAAAAAAAAAAAAGGCTTTTTTTTTTTTTATTTCTTGCAAATTAATTTCCCCTTAACTCAGATGTGGTGAAGCCACTGACAAGCAAATTGCAGGAACTCCTTTATATAGGAGTGTGTCTCTTCCAGCTCCAGCTTAAATGTAATCGTTTATAACACGGCTCCTAACTTTTTGGATTTCAAAGACCCGCCTTGGCCTCCCAAAGTGCTGGGATTACAGGCGTGAGCCACCACACCTAGCCTATGCTTGCTTTTTAAAACTGGTTTTCGATGCTTTTCTTGTATGTGTCTGGGGGAGTGGGGGCCAAGGTGAGTAGTAGGAAAGAAAACTTGTACCCACAGTGGTAGAGAATGTGAACTGTAGTTGTGGAAAGCAGCTGTTGCCTACATGGAAATGAAACTGGTTTGGGAAGGATTCCCTCCGCATAAAATCTTAAACAGTTTAGGTAAAATTAGGCCTGATGAATGTAAACCTTCTACTTATTTCTAGGTGTTAGGCTAAAAAATAAAAAGGACCTTTGTATATATGGGTCTTTTTTCCCCTCTGATATTTTGCAAGGGGAGGAGAGAAGGGACAAGCCATTGGATTCGGGTGTCTAAGCAAGTCAGCAGTAATAGAATATTTAACTTGGCCATGATGAAGGCTGACTGCCCAGTGTCCTTCATTCAGTGCACCTACAATAGCAGAGCTTTTCATGGATTTGCACATAAATGCCTCTCTGGAATTGAACTATATCCATACTTTTCTGGAATGTGTCATCTTTGAAGTGCGATTCAAGGAGAACCACAAAGATGATAAAAGGACTAAATAATCAAAAAATGGTTACGAAGAGTATAGGGATTCCTCTATCTGAACTCTGAGGCAGTAATCTAACAGGAGTTTATCTGTCCTGGGTTTCTCCCAACATAAGCATTTTAAGAAATGATCAAAGATTTCCTTGAAAACTTGCCAGACAACAATAGTAAATAACAGGCTTCTGTCTCTACCATGCGCTTGGACACATTCCTCATGTGTGTGGTGAAGCAAGGGCTCTGAGGTCAGACCCGCTCCATCAAATACTTGCTCCACCCCTTGCTACTGTCAAGTCACAGCCTTGCTAAGCCTCAGTTTCCTGCTCTCTATAATGGGAATAATGGTTCTTATTTCACAGGGCTCTTGTAAACAGAAGTATTATACATGCACTAGCACTAGCACATGATACTACTTTTTATATTTTAAGTGATATTATTGCTATTTCTTCTGGAAGGAGTGCTTCTCTCCTGCCCCCTCTGTCCTCTACTGTTCACTGGCTACCTACCATCTCTAAGTCTGGAGGGTCCTGATTCATATGCACTGGTTGGTTCTTTCAGGTTCCTTGAAACAAAGGCGTCTACACATGAACGGTAAATATGCTAATCGTCACAAGGCAGATAATTTATTTTGGTTAACTGTCACATATTTAAGCAAATTAAAATTTGATATTGGACTATTTCTAGACAAAGTCATGCTGAGAAATAATATGAAGTTTTAAACAAATTACACATTCTATCAACAATGCTCAGGCTGCCCTCTCCTCATGACCTTTAGCAACTCAGCAATGAAAATACTGGAAGGAGGTGAGCTCACCAGTGAGGATGGGTGAGTCCTTCCTGGTTCCAGCTTTGCAAAGAAAAGAAGATACATGGCCTCTAGGAGAGCAATCCTAATCTGATCTGGCACACAGGGCTGTGCCTTGAAGCCTGTCTTGCCTGAAATGACTAGCTGAGCTGTTGGAGGTTGAGAGAGAGAAACTGAAAAGGGCTCCTTTATTCCCCTTTACACACTCCCTAGAAACAAATTTTGTAATTAAGTTAAAAGGGAGTGGAGGAGACAGAAGGTTACATCTCTTGCTTAGAAAGTCTAGGGAAAGGTTGAGTTGACCTAACTTTGAAGAGCACTACTTTTAGTCACTAATTCATCCAGCCAATAATTATTTGACACCCAATGTGTGCCAGACAGTGTTCTTGACACTGGAGATAAAACAGGACAAAGATCCCGTTCTCATGGAACTTGCAACCTAGTGGGGAAAATGATACAAAAAGAATTCCACAGGAATCCCACAGCAGATGCAGCCCCACAGTGGCATAGGAATGCTCTGAGGGTGGGCTTAGTGTGTTTTCCACTCTGAGCACTGTGTTTGAGACTCACTCAGAAACAGGTGTGTGTTTTTAATGTTGTTACACTGATTACCAAAGCAGTAACTTCCATTTAAAGCAGAGAGTATTTTCGACCTCTCAGAAATGATTGACATGGCTTTGGAGATCTATTTTTGTTCTGCATTCTCAAGTTCACATCCTTTGTGGTAGCCAGCAAGGAAAAGATCACCCTGCTGCTAGTGTCACAGAATAAGCTCTATGTTATCCGTGATACTTCGGCCTTGACATGCTGAGAAGCAAAACTTTGATTTACATAATGTCATTTTATGCTTTAAGCCTTGGGGTTACCCATCTAACATTTTGCTCTTTGATGTACTTACCTTTTTATATACATAACTTACCTTTAAAGATACACTTTACCTTTTATGCCGTCTTAAGCTTCCACACAAATTTTAATAGGGGTCAGAAAGCTTAGATGAGGCCAAAACCTGGATAATATTATACATGTACTGATAAAGACATGAGAATGACCTTCAGATGTCTGTAGGCTGGTGGTTTATAAAAGAGGAAAGTTAGTTTTAACCTTAACCCAACCTCCACCCCTGGTAAAACACACACACACACACACACACACACGGTAAAAGGACATGTTAGGGGTTGCGTTTCAGCTATTGAGAGATATCTAATATCAAGTCAATATTGTTTTTAACCCCGGATGTACTGTATTAAATGAGTAAGAGCAAGTCTTCTCTCAAATATCTCACACATATTATTGATTAATTACAACAAGGAAAAAGATACTTTTACAATGGGAATATCTGACAGGTCCCACCATAACCAATGAATCTAACATCGTTAATAAGGGTGATGATTGACTGACACCCTGTTCTTCCCAGTGAGATGCAATCGCCTAGGTAATCAGCATCACCTAGGTAAAATTCTTACCAAAGAATATCTAATCTGAATCTAATTACGAGGAAACAAGCAGACAAATTCAGATTGTGGGACATCACGTAGGGCAAATGTCTTGGACCCTTCAAAAATGTCGATATTGTAAAAGACAAAAAAAAAAATAGATAAATAAACATAAGGTGGGAGAATGCTCCACATTAAAAGAGACTAAAGAAGCATGATGGCTGGGTGGTTTGGGTGGTGGGTCTAAAAATGAAGGAAAGGAAAGCAGAGGGGAAGAAATGGAAGAAACGAAGAAAATCTCTACAAAGGGTATTTAGGGGACAATTGGAGAAATGTGAATATGGTCATTTTATTAGATAATGATTTTGAATTGGTGTTAAATTTTCTGAATCTGATTGTTATGAGAGTGTCTTTGTCCTTAGGAGATGCATGCTGAAATATTTTAGATATGAAATGTCATGAGATCTGCAACTTTCAAATGGTTCCAGAAAAAAGTAAATACACATGGGAGAAAGTAAAAGGGAAACAGACGTGGCACAATGTGAATCAGTGAATCAGGGTGAAGGGAGTGTGTTCATTGACTTATTATCTCAATTTATCTTAGGTTTTAAATTTTTCCAAATAAAAAGTTGTATGCAGCAGGGGTCAGAAGACAAGAAAAGTCTATTTGAAGGAAATTATTTTAGAAATCCAGAACAAAAATAAAAGATGGAGAAAACTTACACAGACAACACAGACAACTGATGCATGAAGCCTCAGAGGAAGAAAGCCCTGGACAAAGGAGCTCTGGAATGGGGATGGCAGGGCCTACATGTGCCCGTCTCCTCTGTCATCACAGGTTGTGTGATCGTGGACATTTGCCTAAGCTCTCTGTCTTCATTTCTTAGGGCTGCCATCACCAAAACAACAGGTATTTATTAGGCCGGGCGCAGTGGCTCATGCCTGTAATCCCAGCACTTTGGGAAGCTGAGGCGGGTGGATCACCTGAGGTCAGGAGCTCCAGACCAGCCTGACCAGCCTGACCAACATGGAGAAACCCTGTCTCTACTAAAAATAAAAATAAAAAAATAAAAAAAAATTAGCCAGGCGTGGTGGCGCATGCTTGTAGTCCCAGCTACTCAGGAGACTGAGGCAGGAGAATCACTTGAACCCGGGAGGCAGAGGTTGCAGTGAGCCGAGATCGTGCCATTGCACTCCAGCCTGGGCAACAAGAGCGGAACTTCATCTCAAGCAAAAACAACAACAACAACAACAACAAAAACAAAAACAATAGGTATTTATTGTCTCACAGTTCTGTTGGCCAAAAGCCCAACATGAAGGTGTCCGATGGCCCTTCCCTCTCTGAAACCTGTAGAACAAGATCCTTCCTTGCCTCTTCCTAGCTGCTGGTAGTTTTCCCGCAATTCTTGGCACACCCTGAAATGCAACTGCAATATTCAGCCTCTTTTTCTGTCATTACATGGAGTTCTTCCCTCATGCATTTCTGTTCCAGTGTATCTTCTCCTCTTTTAAGGACACCAGTCACATTAGTGCCCACCCTAATGACTTCATCTTAACCTTGATTACCTCTGCAAAGACCCTATTTCCAAAGAAAGTCACATTCATGGGTACTAGGCGTTAGGACTTTAACATACCCTTTTGGAGGGCACAATTCAACCCATTCCACTCTACACCAATTTCTCCAACTCCCAGACCGGCATGGGGAATCCAGTAGATGTGGTGAACTAAAATGAACCCTGAGGTCCCTTCAGCTGTGAGTCTGAGGTTCTGTGTATCCACCTGTTCTAAGTCCATACATCTGTTAACCTTGGGCTACTAAGGAGCCCAAGAGAGACTTGATGAGGAGGAGGTTCCAGGTTATTATAGAACAGATAAGCAATGTGGCCTTTGGAAAGCATGATTCATGTTCAGTTCTTGGCATAGCAGGCTGTTCTATTTTGCTTGTCACAGTCATCGTTTTTGTCCTCATTTTTATTTGTCTGAATGATCGTTGGTCAAAATGTTTTCTAAGCTAAATTGCCATCCTGTTATCCCATAAAATTACATAAAATGGGATGTTAGTGTTTTAAAAAAATAATTGTTACATCACAGATGATTTCAAATGTTGGACAGGCTGCCAGCTGGAGCAGATTAACAAGGAAAATCGAGACTCCTCTCTCTTTCTTTGTCCTTCAGGCTAAAAAAAGGCAAGATAAGAAGAGAGGACATTCTGTAATGAATAAGGGTGGCTGCACCTTCAAACTTTCCCGGGCCCCTCCTGCTGGGTCAGCTCTCAGTATCTGGAGGAGGATACCCTTTGAGGTCCTCGGGGGACTTGCAAGCAGAGCAGGGGGTATGGGGAGAGCATAAATGGAGATGAGACTCTGTTCACACTCTTTCCTGATATCCCTGTGTTTTCAAAGAGAAAACTGTGTCAAAACCAGGGAAGGGGAGGGGGGAGGTGAAAAAGGACATTTTCCAAGAACTCCAGGCCTACAGTCCTTAGTGCGACAGTACCTGTTGTTTACAAAGATTCATCTGCCTCTGTCCTGCATTTCCCTCCGTGGACACCAGGTATGTAAACCAGGACAGGGTAGGGTCTTATCTGAGAAACCTCTCACTTGGGAGCAGGAAGCAAAAACCTCAGCAAAATGAAATCTTATCCCAAATTAAATACAGCACTGTTTTTCTTGACTTTATTATTTAGACAAACAATTTATAATTTAATTATAATGTTATTATGAAAGCCTGTTCCATCACTTGCTGCCAACACTAGGTAAAAATACTGGGGATTCTAAATGTGTCATTATTATTCTAGTCTTTCTTTACCATTCCTTAAGCAGTGGGAGTTATGGATATGTCAGCATTTCCATTATTGCCGCCCATTTTCAAGGCCTCTGTCTTAGTCCTTGAAAATTGCATTGTACTGGATGGAAGCCTAGAGGTAATTTCCTTTAATGTTATGGCAGCTGCATTCTTTATGGTTGTGTGTGACTTTGCAAGTGATCTCAATATCTTTTTATTTAAAAAATTAATTCATACATAAGTCTCAACTCTTTTTATGTATGTAGCTCTTATTCAAGATTAGGATATGAATGATGCAAAGTTAAATTTTACAAACAGTGCACACTTAAGAAAGGTTGTGTACTTGGGGTACTTGGTGGCAACAGAACAAGGCATGGCCAACAAGTAATAAGATCCCGGTGTAGATAATCAGTCACATATCTCTGAGATTGCAAACGTAAAAGATAGGAGAAGAGAGGAAAAGTTCTTAAATTATAAATTTAAATTACATGCATTACACTTATTGCAGACATTGGGATTTTCTCATCAAATCATATAATTTCAGAATCTGAAAAGGAACTTAGGTCTTATCTCCTCAATCAATTATGGATGCTTATTCCGTCAATTCCTCTTCTGCCCACCCAACAGTGTATCATTTATCTGTTTCTGCCTTACAAACCAATCCAGAATTTAGTGACTTAAAACAATAATTACTGAGCAGCTCATGATTCCAGGTGTTGGCAATTTGAACTGAACTTAGCTAGGTGGTTATTTTGTTGGTACCGCCTGGGCTCACACTGTGGCTGCAGTCAGCTGGCAGGTCAGCCAGAAGCTGATTGATCAGAGAGGGCCCCACTCACACATCTGGTTGTTGGCTATGGTGCAAAAGCAACTGGGCCCTGTGTCTGCAGCATCTAGCACCTACCTCAGGCTACTGGCTACTGTCTTCCAAAAGAAGAAAAGAAGGCATCCCATTGTAGAACTGTTTCCAAGACTCTGTTTGTGTCGCATTTGCCAATGGGTCATTGGCCAGAGCAAATCACATGGCCAAGCTCATAAGCAAGGAGTTGAAGATATAAGACTCTCTCTCAGTGGAATGCAGTAATGTAACTTGAAGCCTGCATCCATTTATTTTTATTCAGAAACTAGTGTCCCATCCTGATAGCTTCAGCTGGGATCTCCTCGTAATTCAGTCTTGCCTCAAAAGAAACAGAAGGGGAAACAGTTATGGGTGGCCTACTTACATGAAGGAACAAAAAGCCTTAGTTCTTGGACTGTCTTGCAACTCTCTTCTCTTTCCTCAGGATGAACTGAGAATTCATCCTGAGGAAAGAGAAGAGAGTTGCAAGACAGTCCAAGAACATTGAGTCAGTGATAAGGGGTGGCTCTATCAGTACAGCCCTAGTCTGTCCCATAGGTGGCCCCAGTCTTTCCCCCATGAGCTGTACCCAAACCTTGAAGAGAAGAGGCTGCAATCGAAAGTACAAAACAGGAGGCCAGGTGCAGTGGCTCACACCTATAATCCCAGCACTTTGGGAGGCCAAGGCAGGTGGATCACAAGGTCAGGAGTTCGAGACCAGCCTGGCCAACATAGTGAAACCCCGTCTCTACTATATATATATATATATATATATATATGCAAAACAGGGTTTCAGTGAAGTTTCTAGGGAAAACATGGGGATTTAGAGGACAAAGGGAACATTCCTCATTCGGGTCTTAGAACTCAGAAGGGGCAAAGCAGCTGAGCAGAGGCATGGGCTGAACCAAGCCTAGTTCTGGACCAGAGATGGCATGGGAGAGGAAATCAGCTTCAGGCAGGCATCCAGACCTTTGGCACAGGCCTTGGGGGCATGCCCAGAAGAGACTCACAGCCTCAGCAGGTCAAGGAGGGAGAGAGGATTCATTCTCAGGCGTGCACAAGACATCGTCTAATGCCTCCCAGAATGAAGTGGAGGAAATTGAGGAACTTCAGTTCTATAGAGCAAACAAGCCTGGGGCCAGAGAATTGTGTTTTGATGACCATGATCTTGACTCTATTTCTAGGTTCTGGCTGTTATCCCTTGAGGAACGGGGATTAGAGTTGTTCCCTATGGATAAACCATACTTTTTTAAGGTTTAAGCCAGGTCTCAAACACCTGGCTCTAGGCAAAACTGTATATTGTGGTTTGGCTTTGACATGTCTTAGCCTCCTACATAGATTCTTTCTCTTTCTTGTCCGTATATTTTATTTACTGTCACAAAAGACTCTGCTTTCCTTTATTTGAGAAGTAAGTCCCCCCGGGTTTAAATTACTTCCCTGACCTGGGAATATTTGCATATTGATAGGAGATTTGTGATGACCTAAACTCCCTCTAGATCTAAAGAAATAAATGCTTAGTAGAAACCTTCTGTTGTGGCCAGGCGCGGTGGCTCACGCCTGTAATCCCAGCACTTTGGGAGGCCGAGGTGGGTGGATCACGAGGTCAGGAGATCAAGACCATCCTGGCTAACACGGTGAAACCCTGTCTCTACTAAAAATACAAAAAAATTAGCCGGGCATGGTGGTGGGCACCTGTAGTCCCAGCTACTCAGGAGGCTGAGGCAGGAGAATGACGTGAACCCGGGAGGCAGAGCTTGCAGTGAGCCGAGATCATGCCACTGCACTCCAGCCTGGGTGACAGAACGAGACTCCATCTCAAAAAAAAAAAAAAAAAAAAAAAGAAACCTTCTGTTGTGACTGGTAGGAGAAGGAGGTGAGGGGGGATGCTGAGCAGAGATGCCTTCTGGAGTCCCTCAGATAGCACTGCATGGGTAGCTGTAGTCGCAAGGCTGTCTCTGCCTCCATAAACCATGAGAACCAAAGGAAGTGTGAAGAGGAGGATGTACCAATTTTGGAGGATGAAAAAAGCTAATGAACTTATATCCAATATAAGTTATGAAAATTTTCAGAAACACAGGATTTCAGTGGAAGAAAATATGGAAGAATTTAATACTAAACATTCATATACCCACCACCTAGATTCTATCACAGCATGTTACTATATTTGCTTTATCACATATTTACCTATCTATTCATCCCTATCCATCCATCAATCCATCTAATTTATTGATAAATTTCAAAATGAGTTGCAGACATCACTTCTCCCTAAATACTTCAGCATACATTGCATTAAAGTTTAATTTTATTTATAGTTATTGTTAAGTTATGCATAACGATATGTACAAATTTTAAGTGAACATTCTCTTTTTGACAAATCCATACACTTATGTAACTGAGACCCCTATCAAAATAACAATGATCACCCCAAAATGTCTCATGACCTGTCTCAGTCAGTCTCCATTCTAACTACCCCAGAAAGAACCACTGTTCTGGCTGGGCGTGGTGGCTCACGCCTGTAATCCCAGCACTTTGGGAGGCTGAGGCGGGTGGATCACCTGAGGTCAGAAGTTCGAGACCATCCTGGCCAACATGGTGAAACCCCATCTCTACTAAAAATACAAAAACGTTACATGGGCATGGTGACACATGCCTGTAGTCCTAGCTACTCAGGAGGCTGAGGCAAGAGAATCACTTGAACCCGGGAGGCAGAGGTTGCAGTGAGCCAAGATTGCACCACTGCACTCCAACCTGGGAGACAGAGTGAGACTCCATCTCAAAAAAAGGAACTACTGTTCTAATTTTATTCACTATGGATTAGTTTTGCCTGTTCTAAAACTTCATATAGTTGGAATCATACAGTGCAGACTCTGCTCATTATGCAAGACTTCTTTCACATTGCACAATTTAGACATTTGTTTATGTTATTGCATATGTCTCTGGTTTGCTCCCTTTTTGTTGCTAAACTGCATTCCAATTGTTAAAGTTGCTACAATTGGTATATCTATTTTCCCACTGACGATATCTGGGCTATCTCCACATTTTGGCTATTATGAATAAAGCTGCTATGAATATTCTTATATGTCTTTTGCGGACATATGTTGTTATTTTCTTGGGTAAATACCTAGTAATAGAATTGTTGGATCATAGGGTAGCTGTATCTTTAATTTATAAGAAATTGCCAGGCCTTTTTCAAAAGCGGCTGTATCATTTTACCCCACCAACAATGTATGGACATTCCAGTGGCTCTATATCCTCATCCACATTAAGTATTGGCAGTTTGTCTTATTTTAGTCATTTTGGTAGACGAATAATGTAAAAATTAATGAACATTTAAAAATCAATTTTAAGAAAACCTTAGGAGGACAATGAAATAAGCCATTATGGTTTTTTTTTTGTTTTTCTGGTTTGGATTTTTTTTCGTTTGTTTTTTGCAGAGACAGAGATCTTGTGATGTTGTCCAGGCTGGTCTCAAACTCGTGGTCTCTAGCATATGTGAATAAGAGGGAGAGTATCCCAAAGAGTAATCAAAGGAAAACCCATGAGGGTAGACTAATGCTTTACTGAGAAACTTGCTCCTTTACTTTTGCTGGGCACTCATGCTTGTTTTACCAACACTTTGTGAGGCTGAGGTGGGCAGATCACTTGAGTCCAGGAGTTCAAGACCAGCCTGACTATCATGGCAAAACCCTGTCTCTGCAAAAAATACAAAAATTAGCTGGGTGTGGTGGTGTGCACCTATAGTCCCAGCTACTTGGGAGGCTGAGGCAGGAGAATTGCTTGGGCCCAGGAGGTCGAGGCTGCAGTGAGCCAATATGACACCACTGCACTCCAGCCTGGGTGACAGTGAGACCCTGTTTAGTAAAAGAAAAAAAAAAAAGCTACTTTGTCTTAGATCACTGTGGTTGAGACATAAGAGAAATTGTAGGATCACAAGAACTTGGAGAGGAGAATGTTCCCATGTGCCCCTAGAATCTAAATATTCAGAATCACTAGAGAAATCAAGCTACTTTAGCAATGGCATTGGTGAGTTGTTGTCAGAAAGTTCATGAGGGGATACATGTGTGTGTGTGTGTGTGTGTGTGTGTGTGTGTCTGAAATGGGGGCAACAAAAAGCGAAAGAAGATGAAGTCTCGAATACAACAATGTATGATGTATAACATTTATTGATATGTGTTTATACATACTCTATCTAGTAGAGACAAGATTGGATGACTTAAATGGATGCATGTAATATAACTAGAAAGCATCACTTTAAGGGTGAAACAATTTTTCCATGAATTTTTTTTAATGCAGCACTATATTAATAGCTTTGCACTTGTAGGGACAGTTGGATGACACATCCTTCTACCTATATAAAAGAAGCAGGTGTCTGTTGTGTAAATTGGGTCCCTTCCGAGTCACCACCTGGTATGCAGCCATTGAGTTCTACAAGCTCACCTAGTTTGGGTTAAGAAATAGGCTTTACTGGGGAAAGGGTAAACCTATAAGGTAAGTTACAGTGCTCTGCAAGACATGTAGTGTGAGTCCTTATTCTAACAGAGGAACGATATCCCCCCGATTCTACCTTTTCTATAAAGCAAGCTTGAGAAAGCTGCCTTGTCAGTGAAGGGATGCCTAGGCATCTTGGTCCAGGCAGTCTAGATTTGGGGGCTTGGCTGCTTACAGGAGTACCTTGGAAAGCCAGCTGCCTAGCATCTGGGGAGCTTGCGGTCCAAAGGATGCTACAGTCCTGCAGTGGGGAGGACACCACCAGGCCTTTGGAATATTGCACTTGAGTGCAGCCCCTTCTGCTGGGAGAAGAAGGTCTTTCATCCCTTCTAGCTCATGGTACTGGTAATCAGAGTGAGCTGCCAGGGTTGTTTTCAGGTCATTATGCGAGACTTCTTTCTCGTATAATGAGCTGTTTTGCTCATCACACTACACTTAGTGAGAAGTCTGCAGCTAGGAAGCCTAAAACTTGCTATGTGGCCTTAGGAGAGTTACTTTACTTCTCTGACCTTAGTTAGAAGTTCTAGTACTTACCCTACTTTGTAGATTGTTATGGAATCAAATGGAAGTGACCAATAGCCAAACAACTAAAACAGGAGGCTGGCAGTACAGTCAGCAACATTTTTCAGCACACTGCTTTTGGAATTAAACAGTAAATCATAGCCAAAGAAACAAATGTTGATCATTTGCCCAAAATGCACCTTGCAAAATACATGTTAGTAGCCAATAAAAATTCAGCCCATTATTCCAAACCTCCTAATCCTACAGCCCATTATAATGAAAAACTGATACTCACAGTTTAGTGAGCTGAGGTTATTTCAACATCTCCAGTTATCAGAAAGGCAGAATGTGGACCACCACACATGAAAGGAAGATTAGCCAAACATTTGAACAAAAAAAAAAAACAAAAAAAAGGATGCTTTTGACAGATATTTTTGGTTGACCACCCACCAGCCAGCCCCCTTTGTTCTTGCTAATAGAACCCGAATTTTGCTTAATCTTCGTGGGTTTACGACAAGGCCACTCTGAGCCTAAGGAATAATTCTTGGTTATTCTAAGCCAATCATGGCTTGTGATGTGATTCTGGCCAAAGAGACCTGAGAGGTCTATGGGGACTTCTGGGGAAAGCGTCTCCTTGTTCTAGACAGAGGATGACTGCGTAAATGCCTTGAGGCTTGCTGTGTGATGAGGGGATACCTGGGCTTGTGTCACATTTTGGCAACTCAGGAAGCTGCCACTGCTGCTGAAGCCAACTTTCTGAGGATGTTACAGTAAAAAGATACAAAATCATTTGGATCTAGGTGATAACACTGAACTGCTGAAACTCTGACACCACCCAACTCTGGGCTCACTATTACATGGAACAATAGTGTTTATTTTTTTAAGTCAGTTGAGTCAGGGTTTCTCTTACTTGTAGCCAAATATATTTCTAAGTGATGCACTGGTTCAGGTTTGTTTACTTTTTAACCAGATAATGTGAGTAAAATACTTCATTCTAGTTAAATAAAGGTTTTATTGTAATAGATATGAAAGAATCTTTTTAAGAGCTAAAGAAGTACTCTAAGATTTAATTTACTATGATTATCTTTTTGAAAATCTGGGTCTTGATATATTGCCATTTTTTTGGAAATTATTTTTAAGCACTTCTTTTTGCAATATATTGCCAAATTAATTCAGTTTGGTGAGCAACAGAAAAATATTAAACACAGATTAAATTGGGGCATTTTGAATCCAACTAGGTTCTGCTGCAGTAGAAGTATATTCAATTATGCATGTTCAGAATTCTTGAGATATCCCCCCATGCCAATGGGTGTAGTGTAGCCTAAACTCATTGAGAGGAAACCCAAAGTGAAGGCCATCTGTGTTGTATTTCATTTATTTCTTCTAGTTTAGAGGTGGCCTCAAAAGCACATCTGGGAGGTATGCGTAAATGGTTCACCACAAGCTCTAAGACAGAGAAGATGCCGAACATGGTAGGAGAATATAACTGAGATAGTACATGAGAGCATGAGCAGCAGCAAGAGCCACGAGCTTTGAAATAGGTATGACTACCGCTGGGCCACAGCTTGAATGTTTTGGAAGAGGGGCCTATGGAAACAATGGAGTCCTCTGCTAGATTAAAGGGAAAGCCAAAGTCAGAAGGGGCCTGTGCCTCACTTACAGTTGGAAATGTGAGAGGAGCCCTCCTCACCGGGGAAGGCTGCAAAAGAGCAGAAAGGGCGACGTGGCATGGTCAGGCAGAGAAAGGACCTGTGCGTGGTGTGCAGATGGTCCAGATATTGCCATGTGTCCTGCTGGGACTACACAGAAGTCCCAACGGGCAAGAAGTTGGTTTGGGATGAGGAGAAGGCTCAGTACATAGGTAGATGATATTGGTGCACATTCAAAGGCTAATGGGAACAGCTGTATCACCACTGACCCAGAGGATGTACATAGACCAGTGATCTCTCTTCTATGGATGGGTTAGGCTTTTCTAATACCTCACTAGCCAAGACTATGTCATTCCATTTGTGCATTGCTGCCCAAAACAAATTGAGAGGTTACTAAGAGAGGTGGAGGGGAGGGATATCGGAGGGCAACCCACCACCATGACGTCAACACAAGCTTCCTATGCTTCCAGAGTAAAGAAGCAGGGGAGGAGGAAGGACCAGGGGAGGAGGAAGAATATTGAAAGACCCTTTTCCCCAAATATAGTTCTGCTTTAAATAGGACAGTGACTGAAACAATCACAGTTGAATGGTACTGGGAAAAACCAAAAACACTAGTTTAGAATGATAATAGCAGAATGAGATAGGCTTAGTAGTCTGCCTTAGACCTGCATTGTGCATTCGGGTGGTCGCTAGCCACATGTGGCCATTGAGTACCTGAAATGTGTCTAGAGCAATTTAAATTTTGTTTAATTTTAATTAAAACAAAAATTTAAGCACTGATACTTGATTCCATTACTGGAAAACTTTGAAGCATGCTTGAGGCAACTTAGTTTTGTGAGTCTACTTTTTTCATTGTAAATTTTATGAAATCTAAATACAATATTTCAGAAGAAAATGTAGCGTTCAAATTGAGATGTGCTGTAAGTATAAAATATACACGGAATTTCAAAGACTTAGCATGGGAAAAATGTAAATTACCTCATTAATAACTTTTTATATCAATTACATGCTAAAATGATACAGGTTGATGATTATTCTTTATTTTAAAGGGATACTTTAGAAACACTCCAGAAGTGGTTCAGGTTTTGAATTTTCTCTGATTTTGGAATATTTACATTACCAGCTGAGGATCCCTAATCTGAAAACACAAAATGCAAAATGCTCCATTGAGTATTTCCTTTGAGTGTCATGTTAGTATGTTGGTGCTCAGAAAGTTTCAGATTTTGGAGAATTTTGGATTTTGGATTTTCAGATTAGGGATAGTCAACCTGTAATATTTTAGGTACGTTGGTTTTAATAAAACCTAAAATATAATTCACATAATATAAAGTTTCACACTATATAAAAATCACCCTTTAAAAATGTTAAATGCAGTGGTTTTTAGTATATTCACAAAGTTGTGAAACTATCACCACTGTGGAATTCCGGGACATTTCTGTTTTGTTTTGTTCCCTGCCCCCAAGATGGAGTCTGGCTCTGTCGCCCACGCTGGAGTGCAGTGTGTGATCTCGGCTCACTGCAACCTCCCACTCCTGGATTCAAGCGATTCTCTTGCCCCAGACTCCCAAGTAGCTGGGATTACAGAGGCATGCCACCACTCCCAGGAATTTTTGTATTTTTACTAGAGACGGGGTTTCACCCTTTTGGCCAGGCTGGTCTCGAACTCCTGACCTCATGATCTGCCTGCCTCGGCCTCCCGAAGTGCTGAGATTACAGGCGTGAGCCACCATGTTCGGCCTCCAGGACATTTCTACCGCTCCAAAAAGAAACCCCATTGCAGGTTAGCAGTTACTCCCAGTTTGAGCTTCCCCTCAAACACTGGCAACCACTAGTCTACTTTCTGTCTCTATAGATTTTTCTATTTTGGATATTTCTTATAAATAGAATCATACAATATGTGGACTATTGTGTCTGGCTTATTTCAATGAACATAATGCTTTCAAGGTTTTCCCATGTTGTAATATATATTAGTATTTCATTCTTTTTTATAGCTGAATAATATTTCCTTTTACGGATATACCATATTTTGTTTATCAGTTCATCAGTTAACATTTGGGTTGCTTCTGCTTTTTCACTACCATGAGTAATGCTGCTATGAATTAGTGTACAATTTTTTTTTTTTGAGACAGAGTCTCTTTCTGTTTCCAGGCTGGAGTGTACTGGCGCAATCTCGGCTCACTGCAACCTCTGCCTCCCAGGCTCAAGCGATTCTCCTGCCTCAGCCTCTTGAGTAGCTGGGATTATAGGAACGCACCACTGCGCCCAGCTAATTTTTGTATTTTTAATAGAGATGGGGTTTCACCATGTTGCCCAGGCTGGTCTTGAACTCCTGACCTCAGGTGATCCACCCGCCTTGGCCTCCCAAAGTGCTGGGATTACAGGCGTGAGCCACCATGCCCGGCCAAGTGTACAAGTTTTTGTATGTACATATGTTTTCAGTTCTCTTGGGTGTAAACCTAGGAGTGGAATTGCTGGAATATATGATAACTCTATGTTTAACTTTTTGAGGAGCTACCAAATCATTTTTCACAGCATTTTACATTCCCACCACCAATGTGTAAGGATTCCAATTTCTCTACATCCTCATCAACACTTGTGATTTTCTGTCTTTTTCTGTTTTTAAATTATAGCCATCCTAATGGGTATAAAGTGGTAGCTCATGTGGTTTTTGACTGGCATTTCCCTAACAACTCATGACGTGGAGCACCTTTTCACGCAAGTATTGGCCATTGGTCTATCTTCTTTAGAGAACTGTCTCAAATCCTTTGCCCATTTTAGAAATTGGGTTGTCTTTTTATTGTTTATTTGTAAGTGTTCCTTACATATTCTGGATACAAATACTTTTTCAGTTACATAATTTGTTAGTATTTTCTGTGGGTTGTCTTTTCACTTTCTTGCCAGTATTCTTTAGCATACAAATGTTTTAAATTTTGATGAAATCCAATTTATTTTTCCTTTTGTTTTTTATGCTTTTCGCGTCATCTCAAATAACCTGTTGCTTCATCCGTGGTCATGAAAATTTACACCCATGTTTCCTCCTAAGTGTTTTATAGTATTGGCTCTTACATTTAGGCCTTTGAACTGTTACAAGCTAATATTTTTAAATATGGTATGAGGTAAGAGTGTAATATAAAAAATATTCCCCAAATTACTTTTACCTAATCTTTTAACTATTTTTTAATGTGGCTACTACAAAATTGAAATTTTACAATTCAGTATAGCTTAATTACTTTTCTATTGGACAGATCTGAAATAGGCCAGTGACAATATTGGAATCATAGCTATAAAGTCTATAAAAATGTATTAACCACTTATCATGTGCCAGCTACCATTCTGGGCACTTGGGATTTGAGACAATGAGGCACAAACTCTTCTCTCAAGGACTTGCAAATGTTTTATGGGAAACAGACAAGTAAACAAATTCACCATAGTAAAGGATCAAGTTCTCAGGTTTTTTTTCTTTTTTTTTTTTTTTTTTTGAGACAGAGTCTTGCTCTGTTGCCAGGCTGGAGTGCAGTGGCATGATCTCGGCTCACTGCAGCCTCCACCTCCCGGGTTCAAGCAATTCTCCTGCCTCAGCCTGACGAGTAGCTGGGATTACAGGCATGCGCCACCAAGCCCAGCTAATTTTTTTTTGTATTTTTAGTAGAGACAGGGTTTTGCCATGTTGGCCAGGCTGGTCTTGAACTTCTGACCTCAGGTGATCCGCCCACCTTGGCCCCCCAGAGTGTTGGGATTACAGGCATGAGCCACTACGCCTGGCCCAGAAACTCAATCTTATCAGTCTCATAGGAAAGCACACCCTTGAAGACCGACTCACACTTACCATCCTCATGAGAGACTGATGTTTCATATAACCACAATGCCACCATTTATCAGTTGGCAATGAGATCTGTAATAACAACATTCATCATTTATTGAGCGTCTACTACTTGCTGACACTCTTCCAGGTGTCTACATGCATTTTGTCATTTGATTCTTACAATGACCCTTTGAGAGGGTACTATTAACATCCTTATTTTACAGACAGGGAAATTGAGTTGCAGAGCTTTGAAATAACTTGTCCAAAGCCACACAGCTGGAAAGTTTCAAACTCAAGCATGTTGGCCCATGCTCTTCACTGACACACTCTACTGCCTTTTGCCAAATGTGCTGGACATTCATGTTGGCTGCTCAGAGATTTCTGTTCCTCTGTAGGAGGATCTATATAAAAAGGAGAATTATAATCAATAGATGGCTTGGTGAGTATTAAGTCAGAGCAAGGAGAGTCAGTGATATAAATTAAAAGGCTAATGACATCAAGACCCACACTTGGGTCAAAATACACTCACTTCAGGGATGAGACTGCTGAATTTGGGGGTCATGGGGCCCCTTCCCCTGGAGCTGCCAATTTCTGCATCTCTGTGCTTGTGTTTATTTTCTTTTTAATTGTTTCGGCAATGGCAGTTCCCCTTCCACGATACATTCCTTCTTTTGACAATGCAATACCTACAGTCATGTTTTTGCACTTCCTGTTTTGGGCCTAGGAAATATTTTGTGTTCAAGTTGACTGTGATTTACTGTACTCCTCCACTGGGTGCTGGCTTGATTAGTCAACATAGCAGAGCTCTGACTAGACCCTCTTAATCTCCCCATTCCTTCTCGTATCTAACCTATGTCCTGAGAATTTTATACCACCACTACCATCTCTGTCATAGTAACTGAGACTGACCAGGATTAAAATGTTAGACTTAGTCTGGACACAGTGGCTCATGCCTGTAATCCCAGTGCTTTAGGAGGCTGAGGTCAGGAGTTTGAGACCAGCCTGGATAACATAGCAAGACCCTATCTCTACAAAAAATTTAAAAATTAGCTGGGCATGGTGGCATGTGCCTGTAGTCCCAGCTAATCAGTAGGCTGAGGTGGGAAGATTGCTTGAGCCCAGAATTTCAAGGCTGCAGTGAATCCCATCTCTTTAAAAAAAAAAAAAAATTATGGACCTTCTTGGTTTTCCTGCCTGAAACTTTCCTCTCTCCTGTCCAGCCTCCACACACATGCTGCCACCCAAAATAGCTTCAATCTTGACCTACCTTTTAGGTGGTTCTATTTTTACCTTCAAAATAAAGCCCAAGCTGCTTACCATGGCATTCTGGGCTTTTCATGTTCTGGCCCACCATGAATCCTACGTCCTTCAGCCCCTCTGCCTTTGTTCATGTTAGTCTCACCACCTAGAAATGCCTTTTCCTACCTTCTCTACCGATGTCCCTTCCTCCAAAATCTGACTCTAATAAGGCCACCTACTCTTATATGGACTTCTCCATTGCTACCCCATCCCCTACCCTGTATCAGAATTACTCTTTCTCTCCTCAAACGTGTCCCATAATCTAGCAGGAAATAATCTAGCTTGAGTTGTGATCAGTACAGTAGTGGTGGAAAAAACATGGGCTCTGGAGACCTGCCCCCAGGGGGGCCCCAGGACCCTGCCTGCCTACTTGGATACCTTTATCCCACTATTCCATAATTATCTGTTTACCTGCCTGTTTCTCCTTTTGTCTGTGCCCCATCTGCAGGGCACTGTCTGATCATCTGGTCTTCTCAGTCCCCGGCAAAGTTCACGGACCCTGACGCACCCTGCAGCTGTCTCCTGAAGGAGTCAGAGTGGACCACTGAATCCCAGCTGCTCTTCTTTCAAACGATGTGACCTTGGGAAAGTTACATAACCTGTCTGTGGCTTTGTTTTCTTCCTTATAAATTGGAGTAATAACACCTACGTGTAAAGGTTATTCAGGTAATGTATGTTTAAAAGAAAAAAATGTAAAAGGAGGAAGTGAAAATGAGGCAGAGTTTGTGTCCTGTGAAAGGTAAGGAACCAGTCACAACATACTGATAATATTAATAGCTAGAACTCTCTCTGTAGCTGCCCCTGCTGAGTGTTTTATACCATTATCTCATTCACTTCTCCCAACGCTTTGAGGAAGAGACTGTTGTACCCATCATATCATCATACAAATTGCTATACCCATCATACACATAAGAAAACTGAGACTCAGGAAGTGAAGTACTGGTCCGAGTGGCAGAGCTGGAATTCAAAGCAAGCCTTAGAGGCTAAGCACTGGCATTTCTGTACCCATCTTGGGGGAGAGCTGGTAGCTGGCTCCAGGGAAGCATCCAGCGGAAGACCTGGTCTTGGCTGTCCTCGTTTGACACCAACTCTTAGTAACCCGGAAGAGTGCAGGCACAGTGGGTATTGCAAAGGCCGGAGAAGGAAACCAACACAGACATCCGAAAAAGCTGGTGCAGAGCAGGAGAGAGGAAATGGGATTCAATTTGGGGAAGTACAGACCAAGCTAGCCACGCAGAGCTAATCCACAGCAAGGATAGAGAGGTCAGGAGAGAGAAAAAAAAGAGGAGAGCTGGGAGCTGAAAGCAGCGAGGCGGGGTGACGGGCTGTAACTGAGATGCTGCTCTGTAAAGTGACGAGGCCGGGGAGGCCACATCTGCTCTGGGCAGCACTCGCAGAGCTGTTGCAGCACAGAGAGGTCTTGCTCTCCTCTTCACGTGCACAGTGGGGAGGCCGCATTCGAGGCTCAGTGCGTGTGCGTGCGTGCGACACACACACATGCTTTGATACTGAGCCCCATGAAACCCCCATGAGTCTTTTTTTTTTTTTAACTTTCCTCCTTTCTAAGTTTAACCTATATATTTCCAGATGCCTCTAAGAGAAATTATGGGGCTATTGCATTTATCGAATATGGAGTATAGATCAGAGTGGATGTGGAGGCAGCAAGGAAGGAACTGAAAAAAGCAGCACTCAGCCATGCTGATGAGCTAGTCCCAAGTTCCAGATCTCTCTTTAGCCTGAAGCTCCGTTCCTTCCTGTCCATCTAGAAGGCAATGTTGCCTAAAGGCAAGAGCCTGGATTTATGTGCGGCTCCTGCTTTTACTACCTATGTGAACTTAATTATTCTACCTTATCTGGTTCAATGTCCTCAACTTTGAAGTGAGAACAGTAGTAATACCTACCTCCTGGGGCTTCTGAGAAGATGAAAGACCAAAGTGCCGCTCCTATGCAAAACCTATCCTTGGGAAGTGGAGATCATTATTGCCTTTAAATCTGTCCAAGGGTTTAATAGGAGTACATTCACAGTTTGTCTGTAGGCCTTTTATTCAGATGCCTTTAGATTTTGCTAAATCAGACATTGTACAGATTGACAGATTGAAATCCATAGTGAAAAAAAAGCTAGTTTGAGGGCTTTCTTCTGGAGCTGAAATAAAGCGATCCTAACCTTTGGGAAGCTGGTTAAATGGGTTCAGAGTAGAGCATTTCTATGTACCTCTGGGGCATTTCAGGCCTGGCAGCATCAGGAGGGTTCTCACATGTGGCATGAGCAGCAAAGCTATGTGGGGATTCTGTCCTTCCCAAACCTCACTGCCTTCCATGTCTCCTAAGGCTTGGTAGGATATTCAAATACGACACACCTGTCTCTCCCAGCACACAGATTATAGCTGTAGGTCTTCCCATGACAAGGTGTGGGGGAAATCAAGTGAGGGATTCTGGGAGTTTTATCTTTCCCTTGATTTGGGGGGGCATAGTGCCTGCTGGGAATAGAAGGACGGATTTGGACACTTCAGCTGGCTGATTCCTGGGAGGGGAAAAGGACATCTCTGGCCTTCTAGCCAGAAGGGGCCTCTGGATCATCCAGTCCAGCTTCTAGAAGGCTCGAGGACTAGCATTGTGTATTTGTGGTCCCTTGTCAGAGTGAGTGATAGGAGAGCCTACTCAACACCCCAAGACTCCTCAGCGAGTGCACTCCCACTTCATCATCCTGAGTGAACAGGATGCCTCCAGGAATGTGGGAGACAGAAGCCACAGCGGATTCTTTTTTCAAACCCGAGCAAGGAAAATCAGAGAGAAGCAAGTCAAATGCCATTATCTTCTCTCTGCAGAACTGACTAAGCAAAATTATGAATAGGCCAAGAATGATTTTTCTACTGATTGATGAACTTGAATCTGTTCTTCTAGGATGTGATTATTCAATTAATAAAATATTTACATGCTCTGTTTTTTTCTTTACAATAAACAGATATGTTTCTCCTTAAAATGTCTTAAATAATTGTACTTTTGAATTGAATGTTGCCCTTCGTAGGTGATTTTTTAATGCATATTTGGATGACTATAACTTAACAGCCCTTTTAAAAGTGTTTATTGATAAGGATTATATGGAGCCTCTTGATAGAGAATGAGGGTGACATCTCCCCTCTCCTTAGCCTTTCTGCTTATTTGGCCAACCTACTGCCCTCGCAGACCCTTCTTTGAAATTTTTTCTTTGCTTAGTGTTATCTGATGGAGATGCTGAGACATTTTGCCGGTTTCCAGGGAAACCGGTGGAGAAGGCGAGTTCCTGCTATTCAGACACAGTGTTAGGAGGTGTGTAGGTGCCCCACATAGCCAGTAAGCCCAGCATCTCTGGCTTAGCACATGCCCTTATGAGCTGTGCAACCCCAGGCAAGTCACCAACCTCTCTGAAGATCCACTTCCTTATTGAAGCAATGGGGATATTCATAGCTGCCCTCCCTACCTTACACAGTTGTTGTGGGGTTGGAATGGCATAATGTATAACAAAGGGATTTCTAGAGGCAACAAACTATACAGATGCAAGGGGTAATTATTATGCTGTTATGGTTGCCTGCTCTTAACTGGAGCCAGTCTGGGGAATTCTATCTCCCCAGGTGAAAACGTCTTTGTTGTCAAATTAAAATGGTTAAATTCCATCAAGGTCTATGGACAAAGCCATCGATCTTTGCTCTCACAATGGAACAGTATCTCCTGGAGACAAGTCCGAACTTTATCTGTGTACCACTAGTACCAAAAGACACTTCTAGACATTATGTCCTTGGACTTAGAATTCATTTCCCAAAAAAGTCCTTCCTTCCGCAGTGCAGAGCTATTCTGCACCCACACAAAGCTGGCCAGTGTGCAGCTCAAGCTCTCCTCCCAGAACGCCAGACACAAGACTCGCTTGTGGTTGAAGAATATTATTTCAGGAAAGACGCAGGGACTTGAAGGGGTGGAGCAGAGAGGACTTCACCATACTGACCACCAGTTATTTGTAGAATCATAAATGCTAAAGTTAGAAAGTTATCTGGGCCAAACTCCTTCTTTTAAGATGAGAAAAATTATGGCTCAAAATAGATTCAGTAAGCAAAACAGGTTAAGCAATGGGTTAAATAATTACTTAGAGAAAACAGAGCATTTTGATTTCTAGGCCAATGTTTTTCCCATTGCATTATTAATAATACTAACTACGTCAACATTCACAACAGCTACTGTTTATTGAACAAAGAGTATGTGTCAGACATTGTACTAAGCTATTCACATATATTCACTTATTTAATTCCCACAACAAACCAGCCAGGCAGATATTATTCAAATCTTACAAATGAGGAAAATAAAACTCAGCAATAATCATTGCTTCCCAATATCAAGGCACTGATCTTTACAATCAGCCAGATCTTTATAATCAGTATAGAAAGCAAGAAGGGGAGTGTGTGTTGTGGTTACTGCTATTGTTTGCATATGACATTATATCTACTTTTTTTTTTGAGACAGAGTTTCGTTCTTGTCATCCAGGCTGGAGTGCGTTGGCAGCGATCTTGGCTCACTGCAATCCCACCTCCCGGGTTCAAGCGATTCTCCTGCCTCAGCCTCCTGAGTAGCTGGAACTACAGGCGTCCACCACCACACCCAGCTAATTTTTGTATTTTTAGTAGAGATGGGGTTTCACCACGTTGGCCAGGCTGGTCTCGAAGTCCTGACTTCAGGTCATCTGCATGCCTCAGCCTCCAAAAGTGCTGGGATTACAGGCGTGAGCCACCACGCCCAGCCTATGTCTACTTTTAAAAAACATTTAGAGATGAGAAATCATTCCTTATTCCAAATACCAAACAGTCCTAGAAAATATACTCTGAGTTGAATTGTCACACGATTTCATCCTAAAGTGCGGCCCAACTTTATACTGACAGGGGTTAACTGGAAATGAAGATGTGAGGCTTTCATGCCCTTCTGCATGCCAAACTTTCATAATTCAGACATGAGATGAGTCATAAAAGAAATATGCAGGCTTTTGGCCACAATAGAAACACTCATTTCCCCAATTGCTCAGCAGCAAAACATCAAGACCAACTATTTTTATGTGCTAGGAATGTTAAAAGCTTTTTCCGGTCTTAGGGTTGCTTTTAACATAATTAAACCAACCTTTGCTGCTCCTGCTGTGGCTTCATTCTAAAGATCCTACACTCAGGCTTTTTCTCCTCTTGCTTAATGGGTTGTGATGGGAAATTCACTAGGCCTAGGATCGTCAGCTGCCAAAATAAATCTGCCTGCTCTTTAATCTTGACATCATATTCTGCCAACTTCCGTTAAAAAGCATAACATCTCTATAGTCTTTCCACACTCTGGTACAAGCTATAGTGCTTGAATTTTTAACACCCTGAACATGTATTTAATTATAATTCCAAAGATCCAAGAACATTGTTCAGAAATTCTATCATCCCTAAAATGTTAATTTTACATTAAATGATGCTATGAACAAATGTCCTGGAAGCACCAGAATAATTTCCTGAAATTTCTCCAATACAAAATAAAAGACAGAGAACAGCAGTCTCTGAAATCAGCCAAGGCTCTTCAAGCCCAAATAGAAATGAAACCATCCCCATGGAGTTGATAAAAATTGCATGCCTGATTCTGGATAGAAATATTGTTATGGTTAAGCATTAGTAGGCTGCTGTCCACCCCACTTCCTTGTTGCTAAAAGTCAGGTAGCAATAGATATTGACCATTTGCATCCCCATTCTTCCTGTAGGTAGGATTCCTGACATCAGGGTCATAAGACTGCTTAAGATTTGGTTTGCATCCCCATTGCTCCTCTCTTTTGATACAGGACTTGCTCCAGCTTTCATTTCCCATCCTCTGCCTGCTTCAAGCTATAAGCAAGCCTTTGTTTAAGGATCTTAAGATAGTTTTCAGACCCCCAAATTCTAGCAATAGTTTGAAGAGCCCCACAGAGGAATGGAATCAGCATGAGAATCCAGCTTCTTTCTCTCCCTTTTACATGACTCCACCCTGCACTCTTCAACCAGTCAATCATCTCCACACTTTGGCCCACTTCAAAACCCTTCAAAACTCTATCCCCAGACCCCTCTGGGAGACAGGTTTGAGGCTCCCTCCCATCTCCTCATTTGGTGGCCCTCTTTCTCTGCTGGTGTCTCTGCATATTGACTTGCTGTGTGCATCCTGTGATGAACCTATTACAGTTACAGAAACTGAATGAAACTTCACAAGACTAAAAGAAAAAAACTTTTGTAAACAATTCCATAGTTGATTATTGCCTATTATTGGAATGCAATGTCTACCACTGCTGGGGAAGAGAATCATAATGTTCATTTAAGAGGACATTTAAAGAGGAGCATGAGATGTGACCAGTGGGGTCTAACTACCACTCCTGCTTTCTTTGTCTCTTCCATCCTTCTGTCCATGTTTCTGTGTATGTGTTTATGCTCAGCATTTCAGCACTTAGGACTTGAGTCCCTATTATATGGTAGGCCCTTAGGATCCAAAATGGAAACAGCAAGACTCATTTTAGGCCATTCTTCTATTCTAGAAAAACCTTCCCTGAAATCACTTCCCTGCCTGGTCTAGGTTAAGAACCATGCCCATGTGTTCCAAAGCATCCCCTGCACTCGCCTATTTGACTCTTATCCCCCTGCACGTGCTGGTAACAGTGACTGCTCATCATCATTGACCATTCACTATCTGCCAGGGTCTGTGCTAAATGCATTAGAGGCCTCTCCTATAATCCTTGTAATGACCATTGGTGGTAGGTACTGTCAGGCCTCTAAGCCCAAGCCTGCACATATACATCCAGATGGCCCAAAGCAACTGAAGAATCACAAAAGAAGTGAAAATGGCCAGTTCCTGCCTTAACTGATGACATTACCTTGTGCAATTCCTTCTCCTGGCTCAGAAGCTCCCCCACTGAGCACTTTATGACCCCCGTCCCTGCCCCCAAGAGAACAACCCCCTTTGACTCTAATTTTCCACTACCTACCCAAATCCTATGAAACTGCCCCACCCCTAACTCCCTTTGCTGACTCTCTTTTTGGACTCAGCCCACCTGCACCAGGTGATTAAAAAGCTTTATTGCTCACACAAAGCCTGTTTGATGGTCTCTTCACATGGATGCAAGTGAGAGGTACTGTGAGGAACTCCATTGTGCTGATGAGAAAACTATAGCAGGAAGAGGTAATTTGCCCAAGGGCATAATTAGTAAGTAGTTGAGCGAAGATTCAAAGCCAAGTGGTTGGACTTTTAAGTCTGTGCTCCTAACCACTGTCATATACAACTTGAATTTCTTTCCCCAAGACTGTGTGCATTATAAGAATAGGAAGTACCTTATCTTTGTATCCATAGAACCTAGCAGAATGCCCGGTATATATATATAAAGTTTGCTGAATGAATGTAAATAAATGAATGAGTGGTAGAGGCAAGGAGTGAATGGGAGGTGAGAAAGTAGGCACAGCCATCCCAGAAGAACCTCATGAATTTTGGCTAAGTAGAGAGCAAGAGAGAAAAGGAACCATGTTTTCCATGATCAGCCTTCTGCAAACTCCCCACTGGGGACAGGAGCAGCCTGAGGAGGGACAACGGGAGGGCACGGTGAGCCCACGTGCTTGTGAGCCCAAGTAGGAGAAACTGGGGCTTCAGTAACTTAAGAGATTTGGGCATATGATTTTTCAGGTCCTCTGGGCCCTAATATTGCATGGTCTAAAGACTCCCTATGTTCCCTTCTTCTCTCACAGGCACTTGTTTGTTCATTGTCCTCATTATATTCCTGCCCTGCCCTTGCCCAGGGTCATGGGAGAATGTACAAAGCCACTGTGGCTATATTTCCTCTCTTGTGATACAGGATTTGCTCCAGGTTTCATTTCCCAACCTCTGCCTGCTTCAAACCTTCTCTTGTCCGGAACTTCCCAGCCTCCACTCTATTGACAGCACTCCCAGGTTCTTCTTCCTTTTTGGCTTTCATTTAACTTCTTCTCGGTGCAGTATTTTTGAATCAACCTCTTTAGCACCAGGCTCAACAGCCAAGGGCAACTAAAGGCCTAGTCTTGGGAACAACCCAATGGCCAGACCTAGGTCAAACCTAGTGCCCATGCCTTGGGGGAGGTAGAAGGCTTTTTCAGTAATATCTAAGTTTTGTTTCTGCAGCAGCCAGTGTCAATGCCTTCAGTTCTCCCCCTTGCCACCCACCCCCACCACTGCCTATCCTTTGTACCCTAAACTTTCAGTATCTGCATCTTCTGTGCCTGAGAATTTTTGGCCCCTTTTTTGCTCAGAAGTGCCACAGCCCCCAGAGCAGCTCTTAACAAAAGCTGATGGGGAGGTGGTGTATAAATACCCCAGCTCCCCCACCCCTCAGGTGGTATGATTCTGAGGAGTGTCCTTCACACCAGGGTTCTCTATGAGTTAAGGTCTAATCACTCCCTAGGGTGACTGGTCTCATAATTCACACATTGTCGGCTGCCTTCCCTTCTCTGTCACTTTCCCACTTTCCTGCCAGCAGCCCTTGCATCTCCCCAATAAACCATCTGTACTCAAGTCTCTATCTCAGAGTCTGCTTCTACAGGATCCCAAACTAAGACAGTTTCAAAGTTTTTTCTTTGGTGGAGACTTGGAAACAGGGCCAGGACTAGGTGCTCACTCTCTGGGTGGTGCAAATGCCAACCGTGCATTCACATGGCCCTGAGACTAAGTGCCTCCTTAAATATGAAGCCTCAGCAACTCAGTCACCCTTACCCTAGTCCAGAGGTATCCAATTTTTTGGCTTCCCTCATCCAGATTGGAAGAAGAATTGTCTTAGGCCACACATAGAATATACTAACACTAAAAATAGCTGATGAACTTTTTTAAAAATAGCAGAAAAATCTCATAATGTTTTAAGAAAGTTTGTGAATTTGTGTTGGGCCACAGGTTGGCCAAGCCTGCCCTAGTCCTATCAGATAACTAACTCTTATTATCTACAATAGTCCCACCAGCCTGGAGTTGTTTGATCATTTTATATCCATGTGTTTGTTGTTTATACAGGTATCTTCCCTTTCTAGTGGTAATCTCTGAGAGGGCTTATGCTAATTTGGATTGTTTTTACATTATGCAGAATAGTATAGTCATGGATCAAATTGTGTCCCCCTCAATGCCCCAAATTCATATATTGAAGCCCTAACCTCCAATGTGACTGTATTTGGAGACAGGACCTTCAAAGGGGTAATTACAGTTAAGTGAAGGCATAAGGGTGGGGCCCTGATCTGATGGGACTGTTGTCTTTATAAAAGGAAGGGCCCTCCCCACCCCCAACACCTGCACAAAGAAGTCATGTCAGTATACAGCAAGGTGGTGACTGTCCACCAGGCAAGAGAAGAGGCCTCAGTTTGAAACCTGCCTTGCCAGCACCACCTTGATCTTGTACTTCCCAGCCTCTGGAACTGTAAGAAATAAGGTTTTTGTTTTTGTTTTTTGTTTTTTTGGGATGGAGTTTCACTCTTGTTGCCCAGGCTGGAGTGCAATGGTGTGATCTTGGCTCACTGCAAACTCTGACTCCCAGATTCAAGCAATTCTCCTGCCTCAGCCTCCCAAGTAGCTGGGATTACAGGCATGAACTACCACGCTTGGCTAGTTTTGTGTTTTTAGTAGAGACAGCATTTCTCCATGTTGGTCAGGCTGGTCTCGAACTCCCAACCTCAGGTGATCCACCTGCCTTGGCCTCCCAAAGTGCTGGGATTATAGGCGTGAGCCACCACGCCTGGCAGAAATAAGTTTTTATTGTTTAAGTCAGGGGTCCCCAACCCCCGGGCCGCATTCCAATACCAGCCTGTGGCCTGTTATGAACCCAGGCCGCACAGCAGGAGGTGAGCAGTGGGCAAGGGAGCATTACCACCTGAGCTCCGCCTCCTGTCAGATGAGCAGCATTAGATTCTCATGAGAATCGAATGAGAAGCCAGCTGAAACTGCCAAAACCAAGATGATGACAGTTAGATTCTCATGAGAATCTAATGCTGCTGCTCATCTGACGGGAGGCGGAGCTCAGGTGGTAATGCTATTGTGAAATGCGCATGAGAAAGATCTAGATTGCACACTCCTTATGAGAATCTAATGTGTGATGATCTGAGGTGAACCAGTTTCATTCCAAAACCATCACCCACCACCATCCTACCTCTACCCTGCTACTACCCTCCTTAGAAAAATTGTCTTCCACGAAACTGGTGCCAAAAAGGTTGGAGACCGCTGGTTTGAGCCATCCAGTCTCTGGTATGTTGTTGTGGAAGCCCTAGCAAACTAAAATAGATATGGAAACCACCTTCACAGAAATTATAACAGTTAGAAAATTATGGCAGTGAAAGAGATGGGATTTAACCAACCCTCACTTTTCCTTTAGCTGCCCTTAATTATCCCTGGGCTTGGGCCAAGCTAACTTTGTGCAGTTTAGCCCTTCCCCAAAACTCAACTGCCTTTGTAAACCTAATGAGAGACCACCAGGCTAGGAGGATAGAGGAGCCTGAATTCAGCTAAGCTGTAGACCTAAAGGATTGGCAGCCACTACTCCAGAGGTGACAAGATAGGCAACTTCCTCTGTTGGGAACAGGCTCCCCAAAATCTGGCCATAAACAAAATCTCTGCAGCACTGTAACATGTTCATAATGGCCCTAACGCCCATGCTGGAAGGCTGTGGGTTTACCGGAATGAGGGCAAGGAACACCTGCCCACCCAGGGCAGAAAACCACTTAAGCCACAAACAATAGCATGAGAAATCTGTGCCTTAAGGACATGCTTCTGCTGCAGTTAACTAGCCCAACCTATTCCTTTAATTCGGCCCATCCCTTCGTTTCCCATGAGGGATACTTTTAGTTAATTTAATAGCTATAGAAACAATGCTAATGACTGGTTTGCTGTTAATAAATATGTGGGTAAATCTCTGTTTGGGGCTTTCAGCTCTGAAGGCTGTGAGACCCTGATTTTCCACTTCACACCTCTATATTTCTGTGTGTGTGTCTTTAATTCCTCTAGCACCACTGGGTTAGGATCTCCCTGACCGAGCTGGTCTCGGCATTCCTCAATTACTCCTGCAGATAACATCACTCTTGTAAATCCTAAGATTGGTTTTTTGAGCTATCTTTTCAGGCTTTTTGCATATCTGATGACTGATGGCTCCACTTGGACCTGCCACCTGCTCCTGTGGCCCCACCCTGAAGTGGCTCAACGAGCAGGAGGACCATTTCCCACACCTGTATAATTGCACCCCCCAACCAATCAGCAGCAAGCACCCATTGCCTAGCTACCTTGACCCCTTCTCCTAAACTACCTTCAAAAACCTCTAGCCCCCAAATTCTTGGAGAGACTGATTTGAGTAGTAATAAAACTCTAGCTTCCCATTTAGATGCTCTACATGTGTAAAACTCGTTCTCTATTGCAGTTCCCCTGCCTTGATAAATCAGCTCTATCTGGGCAGTGGGCAAGAAGAACCCACTGGGTAGTTATGCCAGAGGCATCTGACCTAGAGTGACTCCATCTTGAATAGGGGGTGGATAAAATGAGGCTGAGACCTGCTGGGCTGCATTCCTAAGAGGTTAGGCATTCTTAGTCACAGGATGAGATAGGAGGTCACAAGATACACCTCACAAAGACCTTGCTGATAAAACAGAATGCAATAAAGAGGCCAGCTGAAACCGCCAAAACCAAGATGATGATGAAAGTGACCTCTGGCTGTCCTCACTGCTCATATACGCTAATTGTAATGTATTAGCATGCTTAAAGACACTCTCACCAGTGCCATGATGGTTTACAAATGCCATGACAATGTCCAGAAATTACCCTATATGATCTAAAAGGGGGAGGAACCCTCAGTTCTGGGAAATCCCTGCTCCTTTCCCAGAAACCCATGAATAATCCACCCCTTGTTTAGCATATGATCAAGAAATAACCATAAAAAATATACAGCTAGCAGCCCTCAGGGCTGCTCTGTCTATGGAGTAGCCATTCTTTTGTTTCTTCCCTTCTCTAATAAACTTGTTTTCACTTTATTCTGTGGACTCACTCTGCATTTTTTCTTGTAAAAATTCCAAGAACGCTTTCTTGGGATCTGGATCAGGACCTCTTTCTGGTAACAGTTACAATATCCTATGTTTAAAAATCCCATACAAGGCCAGGTGCAGTGGCTCATGCCTGTAATCCCAGCACTTTGGGAGGCCGAGGTGGACGGATCACGATGTCAGGAGTTCAAGACCAGCCTGGCTAACATAGTGAAACCCCGTCTCTACTAAAAAATACAAAAAATTAGCTGGGCGTGGTGGCGGCGCCTGTAATCCCAGCTACTTGGGAGGCTGAGGCAGGAGAATCGCTTGAACCCGGGAGGCGGTGGTTGCAGTGAGTGCCACTGCACTCCAGTCTGGGTGACAAAGTGAGACTCCATCTCAAAGAAAAAAAAAATCAAATACTATTATCTTCATTCACATATTCATTCATCCATTCATTTCTTTTCTTTTCTCTTTTCTTTTCTTTTGTTGAGACAGAGTCTCACTCAGTTGTCCAGGCTGGAGTGCAATGGTGCGATCTCTGCTCACAGCAACCTCCGTCTCCTGGGTTCAAGTGATTCTCCTGACTCAGCCTCCCTAGTAGTTGGGATTACAGGCACTCACCACCACACCCAGCTAATTTTTTCTTTATGTTGTTAGTAGAAACAGGGTTTCACTATGTTGGCCAGGCTGGTCTCAAACTCCTGACCTCAAGAGACCTGCCCAACTCGGCCTCCCAAAGTGCTGGGATTATAGGTGTAAGCCACTGCGCCTGGCCTCATTCATTATAGGTGTGAGCCACCGCGCCTGGCCTCATTCATTTTCATAAATGTTTAAGAAACCTCTACTCCGTATGAGTAAAGGTCTAATGATGCTAAAGATGCTCTCTGAGGAGCACATAAATGAATAAGATACTTTCACAACCCTGACTCAAGGGCCATATAACGGTCAGCATTGTTATTTGAAAATGCACATTTGCACATGCTACTCCACTGATGTAGGAAAGATGATAGGACCTGGCTCCTGGCCCCTTTCCAGATTTATCTCCCGTCATTCCTCTTCAAGTACCTTGTATTCTAACCACACAGGATTATTTGTTGAACTCTTTCTTTATTTTGGGACTTTGCTTAGTCCCCCGTGGAAATCCTACTTATCCTTCCAGATTTAAGAGAAGTAGTGTGACTTCCATTAAACCTTCTGGATTCGCCCATGCAAAATTAATTAATCTCTTACTGGTCCTGATAGCACTTATATACCTCTATTGTATTACTATTTACTATAGTTCACAGTTTAATTTTTAACACATCTCTTTCTTCCTTTTTTTTTTTCCAAGACAGAGTCTCACTCTGTCGCCCAGGCTGGAGTGCAGTGGTGCGATCTCCACTCACTGCAAGCTCCGCCTCCTGGGTTCCGCCATTCTCCTGCCTCAGCCTCCCCAGCAGCTGGGACTACAGGCGCCTGCCACTGCGCCCGGCTAATTTTTTGTATTTTTAGTAGAGACGGGGTTTCACCATGTTAGCCAGGGTGGTCTCAATCTCCTGACCTCGTGATCCACCCGCCTCGGCCTCCCAAAGTGCTGGGATTACAAGCGTGAGCCACCGCGCCCGGCCTAACACATCTCTTTCTAAAACTAGAGTGCAGGTGCCTCTAAAGCAGGGGCTTTCTTTCTTTTTTTTTTCTTTTGAGATGGAGTCTCCCTCTGTTGCCCAGGCTGGAGTGCAATGGCTCGATCTCGGCACACTGCAACCTCCACCTCCCGGGTTCAAGTGATTCTCCCACCACAGTTTCCTGAGTAGCTGGGATTACAGGTACCCGCCATCATGCCTGGCTAATTTTTGTATTTTTGTAGAGACGGGGTTTCACATTGTTGGCCAAGGTGGTCTTGAACTCCTGACCTCAGATGATCTGCCCGCTTCGGCCTCCCAAAGTGCCGAGACTACAGGCGTGAGCCATCGCACCTGGCTGCTTTCTCTTCTTTAATTTCTTCCTTACATCTAGTACAGAGGCCCTCTCAGAGCAGGAACTTAGTAAGTATGAAGAAATGAATATGATGCCTTTGGGAACTTCAGGCCTACTAGAATGAGCCACTCACAAAATTAGTTCATAAGTCAATCAACCGTCACTCATTTTTTAAATAAATATTTTAAGGGGAAATAGTGCACAAAGAATTTCGTTCCTTGGCAGGAGCACAATTTATATAGATTTCTAAGACATATCAGGAATAGTCTTGGATACCTAAGAAAACGAAACAAAAATTTCCAAATAACAGAGATTTCAGGAAGATAGAAGTTTGAGTTTTACTCGTATACAGGAGTTCAGATAAGGGTGTCCACAGCTGATACAGCCAAACCATGATCACCACGGGCCCCAGCTCTTTTTATCTTGCTTTCTCACCGTCCAGCATAGCCATTGCATCTACATTCCAGCTAGCCGGCAGGAGGAAGAGCCAGTGTGGGGCACGTGTGTTCACCCCACCCCAACACTTTCTGGAAGTTGCCCATCACACCTCCATTTCTATTCCATTGGCCGCAACTTAGTCACAGGAGCACACCTGGCTGCAAGGTATAAACTGTAAAATTCTGGGCGCAGTGGCTCACTCCTGTAATCCCAGAACTTTGGGAGGCTGAGGCGGGCGGATTGCCTGAGCTCAGGAGTTCACGACGAGCCTGGGCAATAGGGTGAAACCCTGTCTCTACCGAAATACAAAAAAAAATTAGCCGGGTGTGGTGGTGGGCACCTGTAGTCCCAGCTACTCGGGAGGCTGAGGTAGGAGAATCGCTTGAACCTGGGAGGTGGAGGTTGCAGTGAGCCAAGGTTGCACTGCTGCACTCCAGCCTGGGTGACAGAGTGGGACTCTGTTTCAAAACAACAACAACAACAAACAAGCAAACAAACAAACAAGACTGTAAAATTCTGGAGTGGGTGGAATATCTAGAATATCAAGTACCAGAATAGTGAAAGTTCCATTTCTAAGGAAGAAGGCAGGAAATGAATTTGAGATAGACAATTAAGTTTCCGCTCTTCTCAACTTACATATTGCCTGGACCTTGTTTCCTTAGGCAGATAGAAGCTACTGTACCTGTACAATGTAGGGTACCCAGAGCCCTGTGTTTAGCTAGTTCACCAAAGCGGTAGATTTCATATGAGAACATGTGCTCTGTGTTTCGTCCTCTGGAATGAACTTGACATTTACTAAATAACAATAATTAAGAAGAAACCTTTGAAATTGACTTTGGACACTGCATTTTCCTCATTCATCTGAAATATCTCCTCCATAAAGGTCAGCTTTGTTATTCAGAAAATACAACTTGATACACATCTTCCACTAAATGAAATGCCTGGTGCCACGTTGCCAGTGACGTGTGGGGTTTTTGTTTTTGTTGCGGGTATTAGACCCATATTTTAGTTCAAAACAATGACTGAATAAACCAGCAAACTCAGGTTAGGTAGGAGTATAAATTCCCTGCCCCAGCATTGGTTTCTTATTTGTAAATGGAAGAACGATACCTTCCTCCCAGAGATTTTATGAGAATTAAGTGTGTGTGTGTGTGTGTGTGTGTGTGGAAAACCTTTCAATTCTCGAAGTATATTACTATTACAGGGCTTTGGGGGCAGTAAGCAAATATCAACCTATTTGATGTAAAAGATAAAATAGAATACAATAGCAACCATGCTGGAAATAACAGAGTGGGGGAGCTTCAAAAATAGAAGGTCCTGTTGCATACTGTTTGAATCTCAGGGCTGGACAAGCTTCACAGAGCAGGCACATTTCCAGCATGCCCAGCCACTGGGCAGAACTCCTGGGAGTTCCATACCACTGCAAGTCCTCTCAGAGATGAGCTGCATCTGTTTCTCACCCTGAAGGGAAGAAGGGAGAAGGGGAGGCCGGCAGGGCTGGGCTGGCCAGATGCCAGCTGAGCGTCCCAGAGCTGGTCTTGGATTGCGGAGGTTGAGGCTGAGAACATTCCCACCCCAGCCAAGGTGTCAAGCCACAGTACCCAGGAGAAAGCCTCAAGTCCCAAATCAGGAAGTGTGTGAGCCTACAGTAAGTGGAGAGGGGCCAGCAGTGGAGGCAAGTGAAGGGGTCGCACAGAAGAGCTGGGAGTTGAAGAGGAATGAGATCAAAGCAAAAGGAGAGGGAGAACAGGACCAGGAAAGAAAAGTAGGGGCTGGGGGGACAGGCCTGGGAATCTCCTCAAATACCTATAGGGCCTACAGAGTACGAAGGAATGACCTAACTTCAAAAGCCACGTGGCCGGCGTGGAACACATCAAAGCTGACCTGCCTTGAGACCCTCCCCTTCCCACAATTCTATTACTGTCAGTAGGATTTGCTGCTACAGTGGAACAACATGGAGTTTGATTACAGATACCACTGGTTTCCAATCTGCATTCCCTGGACAGGCGGTATAGTTTATGTGCTGCAAAAGGGCATCCCAGAGGTAGGGGCACGCAGGGGAGGGGAAACCCAGTCCATATCTCGGTCACCATGCCCAGGTGTGGGGCTGCACCTGCCCAGAGGGAAGAGGAGGTTCACTCTTTGCTCAAAGGCACCTGCAGGGCTGCTCCCCTCACAAAGTCCCAACATGGAACTGTGGGAGTCCTGGCCTGCCTTGCATGCTGCAAATCCCCAAGAACTGCAATTTAATTTCATTTCTAAAATATTTTAAACTAAATTTAAAAGTATACTCCCCAAAATGCACTTAAGGGAAGACCATCAGACCGAATTATCTTGTTTGGGAACAGAGACACCTTAGAATAAAGCTTCTTGCAATCTCTAAGCATATATCTGAACTCACTGTCAATGTGTTATTTACTTTGATCATCATGGCTCTGCACTGAACTTAATAACATTCAGGCCTTCACGTAATTGAGTAGTGACCTGGGAGTGGTCTGCACAAAGCTAGAAAAAGGAACCTACGCCCCATGCGGTGGCTCACGCCTGTAATCCCAGCACTTTGGGAGGCCAAGGCAGGACAATTGCTTGAGCCCAGGAGTTCAAGACCAGCCTGAGCAAATGGCGAAACCCCGTCTCTACAAAAAAATACAAAAAATTAGCGGGGCGTGGTGACACATGCCTATGGTCCCAGCCACTCTGGAGGCTGAGGCAGGAGGTAAGACTCAGTGAGCCACGTTCATGCCACTGCACTCCAGCCTGGGCAACAGAGAAAGACCTATCCAAAAAAGAAAAAAAAAAGAAAAGAGAAAGAAACTCATAGGCCAAGATGGGACACTATGTCTCCGGCCCTGTGGAGATGGGAATGGAGGGGATGGGGTGGTTGCTGATGCACAACTGTCTTGTTCTCAGGAGAAGGGCGTTTCTCTCATGGAGGGGAGGGCCTTGGACAGCCAACACCATTTTGGATTTAACTCATACAGTCGTATCTCCTTGCTCTGATTCCACGCTCACTGAGCTTGCTAGGATTGCCATAACAAAATACCACCCACACACGAAAAGTCTACTGAGTGGCTTAAATAACAGAAATTTTTTCTCTGGCAGTTCTGGAGGCCAGAAGTCCAAAATCAAGGTGTCAATAGGTTTGGTTCCTTCTGAGGGCGGTGAAGGAAGGATCTGTTCCAAGACTCTCTAGATAGCTGTGGATAGCTGCCTTCTCTCCGGGTCTCTTAATATCATCTTCCCTCTATGCGTGCCTGACCCTGCAACCAAAATCCAAATAAAGACATCAGTTAAGGCCCACACTAATGAGCTCACTTAACTTGATTACCTCTGTAAAGACCCTATCTCCATGTAAGTTCATATTCTGAGGTGCTGGGGGAGTTAGCACTCTAACATATTTTTAGAGGAACACAATTCATCCCAAAACACCAAGGAATCTTCTAGAGACAATTTGTCTTCCCTGAAGATTCTCCTACATGGAGAGAATCCAGGGACCAAGAAACGAGCACTTCTCATTGTCAATGAATGATTTGTGTTAGTGAAATATTACTAAAAACAAAACTTCCTGCCAACCTAGAAAACCTTTCCACAAAAGTAGAGGAGAAAGGAAACTGTCTTGTTATTCAGCAAACATTAAACCAGAATGTAACGCACATCACAGGCAAACTGCTAAAAAGACAGCAGAGACAGACAGAAGCCTTTATACAGGTGAGCACACACAACCCGGTCCCTGCATGTTCTCAAGATGAACAGCAACTAGTCCTCAAGTAAGAGGGCTTGATAGCACCATTTGCCACACAGAGTTCATTGTAAACTCACCTGGGAATTAGGGTGACCACTTTCTTTCTTTCCCACTCTGAGATGTATGTAAACTGCTTTAAAAGCTAAAGAAGCCTGTTGTCAGCTTTTGGCCTTGGAATGACTTTCCCAAGGAACTGGGAGCCATCATTTTAAAATGTAATCATTGTTTTGGCTGGGCACAGTGGCTCACGCCTGTAATCCCAGCACTTTGAGAGGCCAAAGTGGGTGGATCACCTGAGGTCAGGAGTTCAAGGCCAGCCTGGCCAACATGGTGAAACCCCATCTCCACTAAAAATACAAAAATTAGCTGGGCGTGGTGGTGGGCGCCTATAATCCCAGTTACTTGGGAGGCTGAGACAGGAGAATCGCTTGTACTGGGAGGCAGAGGTTGGCAGTGATTTGAGATCATGCCACTGCCCTTTAGCCTGGGCCACAGAGCAAGACTCTGTCTCAAGAAACAAACAAACAAAAAAAATGTAATCATTGAGAAAAATAGTGCCCCTATCTCCATGTTTTTGTGGGAAAGTAGAAGCCTACATTTCTATTCGTTTGTTTTTTTTTTCTCTCTCTCTAATAATAGAGACAGGATCTTGCTCTGACACCCAGGCTGGAGTGCAGTGGCATGATCATAGCTCACTGCAGCCTTGAACTGCTAGGCTCAAGCGATCATCCTACCTCAGTCTCCCCAGCAGCTGGGGCTACGAGTGTGTGTCATCATGCCCAGCTAGTTTTTTCTTTCATTTTTGATAAAGATGGAGTCTCGCTATGTTGCACAGGTAGATCTCAAACTCCTGGCCTCAAGCAATCCTCCAGCCTTAGCCTCCCAAAGTGCTGGCATTTCAGGCGTGAATCACCACGCCCTGCTGGCTTATTCACTTTAAATCGATTTTTAGAAGTTTTAAAACATATTATGAACACTATTCCTTTATATTTTACAAACATTATTTTGTCTTTTCTACTTCTATTTATATTGTGTTTTTTTCCTATACAAACCTTTTTGTTTTTAACTAAACAAGCTTGTTAATCTTTACTGGTTTTTGTATTTTTTGTTTGTTTGTTTTCCTTTGCTGAGACAAGTCAGTCTCTGGGTTGGGATTTTGTACTGTACGGCCACAGACAGCAGGAATTCCCAAAGCATTGGCTCCAACAACTGTGACCTGGGACGTTCACTGCCATGGCCTGTGACTGTTTGGTATCCTTTTTTTTTTTTTTTTTTTTTTGGGATACTAAATCTTGCTCTGTTGCTCAGGCTGGAGTGCAGTGGCGCAATCTCAGCTCATTGCAACCTGCAACCTCTGCCTCCCAGGTTCAAAGGATTCTCCCGCTTCAGCCTCCCAAGTAGCTGGGACTACAGGCATGCACCATGATGCCCAGCTAATTTTTGTATTTTTAGTAGAGACAGGGTTTTGCCATGTTGGCCAGGCTGGTCTCAAACTCCTATCTCAATTGATCCACCTGCCTTGGCCTCCCAAAGTGCTGGTATTACAGGCATAAGCCACTGTGCCCACCTGACTGGCCAGTATTCTTGTAGGAAACATGCTGAGTCCCTATGGGTCACAGAAGTAAATTCAGAGATTGAATAAAATGGCCTCCAAGTTCCTTTGAGGTTCTCAGATTTAAAGTCCTTTCTCCTAGCTAAGCCCCAGCCTAGACAGGAATATTAGTCTGGGTTTACACTAAATAAATGATATCATTATCCAAGCCTCTGCTTCTTTGAATCAATTAAGGTATGCTTTTTTCCACCTTGAATATCTGCATTTCAAAGAAATTCATTGTCAGGTTACTGAAGCTATAATAACATTTAAAGAAAGTTTCTGGACCATACCTGATGTAATTCAGAAAAAATTCAGGCAATATCCAAAAATACAAAGGAATGAACAATAATAAAACTTGGCAGACCACTCAATGAAATGTCATTTATTATCTTGCAATTTACCTGAAACCCAATGGCACGGGCCCTTCCTAATACTTCATTCCTCCGCTTCCCACAGTAGATCCTCAAGGTTTTCCAACCTTGCTTGTAAAAATTCATCTTTTATTCACCTTCACTGCCCATTTATAATTCTACTTTCTCTTCTTAGCTTTCCTGGATCCTCACTGTCTTCTCTAGGCCTCAGGTGTACCAATGCCTTTTGTTTTCAGTATGGACTTCCTAACAATTAGGATGTGGAGGTCAGGGGAGACTGGAACAGGTTACCTTGGGAAGCATTGAGCCTCCTCCCAGACTGAAAGTGTAAAATAGAGGCTGGATCGACGGGGCACAGTGGCTCACGCCTGTAATCCCAGCACTTTGGGAGGCTGAGGCAGGCGGATTATCTGAGGTCAGGAGTTCGAGACCAGCCTGGCCAACGTGATGAAACCCCATCTCCACTAAAAAATACAAAAATTAGCCAGGTGTGGTGGCAGGCGCCTTAATCCCAGCTACTTTGGAGGCAGAGGCAGGAGAATTGTTTGAACCCAGGAGGCAGAGGTTGCAGTGAGCCGAGATAAAGCCATTGCACTCAAACCTGGGGGACAAAAGCGAGACTTCTCTCAAAAAAAAAAAAAAAAAAAAAAAAGAGGCTGGATCCCACTCAGGAGATGGTGGGGCAGGAATTCTAATTATTACTGGAGTCTGGATTATATGATCTGGACTATTCTTTTCGAAACGAAGACATTGTCTCCAGTATGCCTTAGCGCAGGCACACACAGACTCAAAGACTCAAAACCTACTCTGTAGGGGAGAGGAATGTCTAGGTTAGAGACATTTCAGCTTAATGCTATGGATCAGGCCACCTTCAGTCTCTAGTTTAATTCAGTGTCAGATAGATGTGCTTGCTACATTTGAAAAGCCTAATGATTAAAAAAAAAAGAGGCTGGAAGGAAATATCTGACTTTATATGCATAGAAGAAATCTGGAAGGGCATACATCAAAATGTTTCAATGTTTCATCTCTGAGATTGGCTGCTATGACTGTGATCTGGGATGTCAGATCCAGATGGATGATTTCAATGTTTAATTTTTGTTATTCACTATGTTTCAGATTTTCTGCATGAAAACAAGAATTATGTTTACAAACTAACTAGTACCCACCCACCCCATCTCTATCTTTTTTTTTTCTTTTGACAGGCTGGAATACCAGTGGCATCAGGACTGACTGGTGGAGGGCGAGTCAGAGATCCTGTAAGCAGCGTATATCTGGCAGAAAAAGATGCTAAGGAACACAGAGCGCTACAGACATTATGCTGACACCCAGGGCTAGACCCACAAGGAGTTGTCTGGGGACATCAGGTATGGCAGAAAGACCCAAGGGGAATCCAGTCATGGTGGCTTATACCTGTAATCCCAGCAGTTTGGGAGGCTGAGACTGAAGGATCACTTGAGCCCAGGAGTTCAAGACTAGCCTGGACAATATGGTAAGACCCCATCCCTACAAAAAATTTTAAAAAATTTAGCCGGGCATGTTGACACACCTGTAGTCCCAACTACTCAGGAGGCTGAGATGGGAGGATTGCTTGAGTGCTGGAAAGTGAGGCTGCAGTGAGCCAAGTTTGTACCACTACACTCCAGCCTGGGGAACAGAGAGACACTCTGTCTCAAGAAAAGAAAGAAGGAAAGAAAGAAAAAAGAAAGACCCAAGGCCCATGGAGGTCATATCAGAGAGGGAGCAGACTGGCTGTCTATCATACAACTTGGTTTTAACTCAATGAAAGGAAGAGCTCTCTCACCCTCAGAGCTTGCAGAAAACCAAATGTAGATCCCTGTAAAAAGTGATATCCTAAGGGAGCCAGGACACGATGATCCACTGGGGTACACAGGAAGCAAATAGGTCTTTTTGTCCCTTACACACTTGAGGTGTCCCAAGGGAAGAGCAGGGGTTCCACAGTGTGGAGGGTTGACAAAGACTGCTGCACTCCTTGGCTGGCTTTCAGAGTTATTGTGATGTGTGGCAGGCTAAGTGGACCCAGTGAGGATATTGTCTTGATTTAACTAAAGTAGTTCCAACAAAATGGCTAAACGTCTAAAAACTGATGACTGCAAAACATCTAAGCACAAGAGAGCAGCAAGGAAAAGGCAGAGCCGGCATGTCTCCAGCACTGAGAATTAGCTCTTTGTCAGCCACATTATGAGATAAGTTCAAATCTGCTTAGAAGTTGGCTGAACACAGTTGAAGTGAACAGGAAGACTATTTGAACTATGAATTTACATCTGCTATCATTAGCAATAAATCAAGCTGGAAGGGAATATTATGTCTTGAGATATTAGCCCATCATACTATGAGGCCATCATGATTAAGCATTTAGAACATTATTAATAATAGTATAATTATAATGAGGGCAAAAGGGGTGGATAATGTTAACAAAATAAAATTTGATACCATTTCATAAGTATTATATATTTCATCTTTATCTCATCATTTCAATTCTGGGTTTTTTTGTTTTGTTTTTGTTGTTGTTGTTGTTGTTGTTGTTATTGTTTTGCGACAGGGTCTCACTCTGTTGCCCATGCTGGAGGGTAGTGGCATGATCTTGGCTCACTACAGTCTCCGCCTCCCGGGTTCAGGTGATTCTCCCACCTCAGCCTCCTGGGTAGTTGGAACAACAGGCACATGCCACCATGCCTGGCTAATTTTGTATTTTGTGGTAGAGGCAGGGTTTCACCGTAATGGCCAGGCTGAAATTCTGGGGGTTTTTTTGTTTTTATTTGTTTTTTTTTTTTCTTTTTTGAGATAGAGTTTCGCTCTTGTTGCCCAGGCTGGAGCGCAATGTACGATCTCAGCTCACCACAACCTCAGCCTCCCGGGTTCAAGCAGTTCTCCCACCTCAGCCTCCTGAGTAGCTGGGATTACAGGCATGCGCCACGTTGCCTGGCTAATTTTGTATTTTTAGTGGAGACGGGGTTTCTCCATGTTGGTCAGGCTGGTCTTGAACTCCTGACCTCAGGTGATCCACCCACCTCAGCCTCCCAAAGTGTTGGGATTATAGGCATGAGCCACCTAGCCCAGCAAAATTCTGTTTTTGTAAATGTTTTGATATTACTTATATAGAACTCTAGACATATATAGAAGAAGTATTCCTGCATATTAGCCTGTAATAGATTACTGACAGGTGTGCCCAGTGCCACATAGGAAAGGACAGTGGATTGCCCCAGTAATTAGACATGGGATCTCACATGCATCAATTGATAGGAGAAAAATACACAGCTTAGAAATAGGAGGCTTGGAGATAATGAGTTCCTGTCATGGGAGCTGTTCAAACATAAGCTATGATACATGCTCATTTGATGTCATGGTAGAGGGGATTGTAGGAATCTTTGGAGACTTGGACTGGAGGACTTTTAAAGACTTTCCACCCTGAATTCTACATTTCTATGATTCTTCTGTGTTCTCAATGTACTTCGGTCAACTTATTTCATGGAATTTATCTCATTCTGCCTTTCATTGTGTTAGATTTATATATTTATTTGTCTCTTCTGGTAGATTAAGTTTTTTGAGAGAAAAGTTTATTTTGTGTGTCTCTTTGTAACCCCAAGTTACCTGAAACCATGCTTTGCACATTGGAGGCATTCAATAAATGCTTGTTAATGTAAATAGTAAAATGTCATTATTTTTAATAAAGCAAATAGTATTGTCTGACTTCTTGGAGAATAAAATTATATATGAAATACCGGGGAAACAGTGGAGGAAGTTGTTCACAGATTACTTTAAAGATTATTTTCAGTATTGAATGCAGATCATTTTCAGTATTGAATGTACCACCACTTATTAAAACGTTGTTTTTGTGCAAAGATGGTGGGACTGCTCCATCATAAGTAAGTTGTGGCGTCACACGAAGTTTTACTCTCCCGACAAGAATAAATCCACATGTATTTATGGAGCAGTTATCCTGTGTCAAGAGCTGTGTTGTCCACTTTGAGGATTACACAATAAACATCAATATGGCTTCTGTCTCAAAAAGCCCAGGATTCAATTCAGAAGACAACATAGAAGAGGCACACATGAGCCAAGAATGTTGAGATACCAGGCATTACAACATCATAAACTGGTTCCAACTGAATGTTCTAGAAATCAAGGGACAAGAGGATCCCTGCAGATCAGAACAATTGAGGAAGAATGACTTTAGCATGGCAGGACTGTCAGGACGGCATCCCATGTGTGGGACCACCCCTTTCTTTGTGATCCATTCCAGACATTTGTTAGGATGCTGGGTAGAATCTGAGCCCCAAGTCAGAGAGCTTCTTTGTTGTCAGAATCATCAATAATAGCCTTTCATTTGCTGCCACGATTAAGCCCCTAACCCAATGTTTGTATCTATAAATGTGGCAAACTGTGGTTGGGATGAAGCTGAAAATTCCTTCCAGCTATTAAAAAAAATCTGCAATTATATAAGAAAAGATAATTTCCTGAGAGAGGGACAGATCCCAGAGATCTTGGCTTGCCAGATAGGTCTGTCAATGTATTTTCTTCCTTGCCTGAGGAAGGAAACCAAGCCTGACAGTTACATGGAAGAGAACACAGCCAGGCTGTCTTCAGGACAACTTGAGCTGCTCTGTGACCCTTGTGAGCCCCCTCTGTCCTTGCTGTGCTGTCGGTGTCTCCAGGATGGGTGGCCCTGCTGAGGCTGTCCTTGCTAACTTGGGTTTGGTAGCTGGCTCTGCAGTAGTGGCAGTGCTGCAGACACAGCGAAAATTGATTTTGTTCCATCCTTCAGTCAAATCCATCCCTGCTGCTAAACATAAGAGCTCAGTTCTTATGGCAGAGACTCTAAAATGACAGTTTCTGAAGGGAGGCTTTGCCATTAATGGATTCAAAGAGCAAGCTATCGTGAGCACAGCAGAACTAGAACAAGTAGAGCTCAGGCAAGCAAAATCATTTTTCTATTTGTTAATATCAGGGATGAGAATGATTACATAGAAAACCAACTATCAGAGCCACTTGTGTTTTGTTTCTTGTTCTTCCATTTAGCAAGTACTAATTGGGCAGTACTTATTTGTTTATATAACTGTTCATTGGCTCATTAATTCAACAAACTTATTGCTGCTCCAACACATCAGGCACTGTGCTACATGTTTGCAATGTAGAGACCAATAACATTCTGTCCTGCCCTCTTGGAGACACCAGTTTATGGGAAAGGCAGGAGAGAACAATGCACTGTGACAAGTGAATGTCAAGGGAATACAGGGAATGGGTGGTGGCAGCTCAAGGTTTGTAATCAGGGAAGAATCCCAGGCTGAAGCCTTTGTTAAACCTGGAAAGTCTGAAGGTGAAATAGAATAAGAGAATTGAGGCAAAAGGACCAGCTTAGACAGACACAGAGACAAATATGGTGAGTTCTCATATGAAATTCATTCATTCAGCAAACTTGTATTGTGCATCTATTATGTGCCAGACACTGTTCAAGGTACTGGGGATACATCACTGAATCCAACAAACAAAGATTCCTGCCTTCATGGAGCTGATATTCTAGCAGAGCAGACAAATAAGAAATAATAAACATAATAGGTGAAGAATGCAGCATGCTAGGTGTGAAGTGTCTGAAGAAAAGGAATAAAGAAAAAATAGAGCAGGGTGTGGGGTGGGGAATGCCCAGGATAGGTTCAGGCCTCTAAAGGGCAGGATGCAAGGGTCAGGGAGAGCGCTCAGCGTTGCCGCTATCCTTAACCTTCCAAGTCCTCCTCCTCAGTCCTTCTTCCAACTTGTGCCTGAGCCATCTTGCTGAAATGGATTATGTCCCTCCTCTGATTCGAATCGTTCCATGGTTGTCCTCCGGTTTCAGGCTCAGCTCTAAGCCCCTGAGCATGGCTCGCGTGGTCTAACCTCTGCCAACCTCAAGCTTCTCTTCTGGGTTTGGAGACACATGTTGACTTCCTCCCCACCATCTATTTCTTTCTTTCTTTCTGGTTTTTTTTTTTTTGAGATGGAGTTTCACTCTTATTGCCCAGGTTGGAGTGCAATGGTGCGATCTCAGCTCACTGCAACCTCCGCCTCCTGGGTTCAAGTTATTCTCCTGCCTTAGCCTCCCGAGTAGCTGGGATTATAGGCATTAGCCACCACTCCCAGCTAATTTTTAGTAGAGTTGGGGTTTCATCATGTTGGTCAGGCTGGTCTGGAACTCCTGACCTCAGGTGATCCGCCTGCCTTGGCCTCCTTAAGTGCTGGGATTATAGGCATGGGCCACCATGCCCAGCCCCCACCATCTATTTCTCCCTCCATGCTTCCCCTTGGGATCCAGTGGTTCTAGGGAAGTTGGAGGCACCCCCAGCACCAAGCAGAGGTCAATCCACAGACTCCACACCTGGCCAGGGTAACTAGTTGAAAGGGGCTTCAGAGCTAAAGTGATCTAGTTCGGCTTGTTCCAGGAATGCTGGGGATGCAGGGCATTTCTCCTGTTCTAGACGATGTGGTATGCAGAGGTGAGACCTGGAGCTGGGGCAGACACTTCAGCTCTTGTGGGGATAATCAGCTTGCCAGTAAATTGGAAGATGGAGGGGAGAAGAAAGAGACTGGGGAGGCAGAGCCCCAGACCCGTGACACATGTGCGTTCCAGGACACAGGGCTCTCAGAGCAGCCACAGCGTCCCACAGCAGTGGCTGCAAAGCCAAACCCTCGTGTCCCACCCCAGCCCTCCTGAGTCAGAAGCATGGGGTGGGGTCCAGCCAGCTGTGTTTTCACAAGCTTTGCCTGCTCCTTAAAGTTTGATAACCACAGATCTAGAGCAGTTGTCTCAGCCAATAAATTCACTTTATTGTTTAAGCCCGTTTGAGTCAGTTTTTCTATGCTTGTGTCACTTGCCCTTTGAACCAGTGGACTCAGGTGCTGTAAAGACAAATGGGACTTCACTTGTGTCCCTCATGTCCTTGTAAACCTGCTCAGTGCGGGCCGTCCTCTTGCCACTGGGTGAAAATTTGGGCAGGCTGCATCACTTTTCCACCCTTTCTTTTTCTTTCTTTCTTTTTTAAAAATTATTTATTGTGGTGAAGTACATGTAACATAAAATCTATCATCTTAAACATCTTTAAGTGTATAGTTCCTTTGCACTAAATATATTCACATTCTCATGAAACCATCACCATCATCCATAAGCAGAAATTTTTCATCACCCCTAATTGAAACCCTGTTCCCATTAAACACTATTTCCTTCTCTCCCCACCCCTGGAAACCACCATTCTACTTTCTGTCTCTGTGAATTTGACTACTTCAGGTACCTAAGTACCTACAATAGGTACTTACAGGAAGCATGCAACATTCCATACAACATTCCAAGTACCTCATATAAGTACCTATTCTAGGTACTTATAGGAAACATATTTTACCTTTGTGAATGGCTTCTTTAGCAGCATAATCTGTTCAAGGTTCATCCATGGTGCAGCATGTGGTAGAATTTCCTTTCTTTTTTAAGGCTGAGTAATATTCCACTGTGCACACATTCCACAGTTTGTTTATGCATGCAGGCATCAGTGATCACTTAGGTTGCTTCCATATTTTGACTATTGTGAATAATGCTGCCATGAACATGGATATTCAAGTACCTGTTCGAGTCCCTGCTTTCCCTTCAGGGAAATTCTTATCACAGATTCACTTCCCCAGTTCGCTCTCACTCTCTTCTCTCTCCCCTTGGAGTGAGAGGTGTCCTGAAATTGGTTCTGGATACTTGGAATATTTTCTCTTGCATCTCAAAGCCTCAGTTGGAACAAGCAACTCAGTATCCTGTTATACAACTGAAAACCCAAGAACTGTTGCTAATGTGATGGCTCTGAAAGTCTGAGTCATAGCCTTACCCTCAAAGAGGAAAGAAACTCACATGTAGAGGCTGCCAAGTACTCTGGAAAGGGCTTTACATGTTTTTATCTCATTATACTGTGTAACGACCTTGTCAAATAAGGATTCTTATCTTCTTTTACAGATGAGGAAACAGCTTCAAGAAGGCAAGTAGTGTGTCTGAGTTCCCATAGCCAGAAAATAGAATCAAAACACAGGTCTGGGACGGGCACGGCGGCTCATGCCTATAATCCTGCACTTTGGGAGGCCAAGGTGGGTGGATCTCCTGAGGTCAGGAGTTCAAGACCAGCCTGGCCAATATGGTGAAAATACATCTCTACTAAAAATACAAAAATTAGCTGGGCGTGGTGGCGGGCGCCTGTAATCTCAGCTACTCAGGAGGCTGAGGCAGGAGAATCACTCGAACCCAGGAGGTAGGGGTTGCAGTGAGCTGAAATCACGCCATTGCCTCCAGCCTGGGCGACAAGAGTGAAACTCTGTCTCAAAAAAAAACAAACAAACAAACAACAAAAAAAAAAACACAGGGTTTTGTTTTTGAGACAGGGTCTCGCTCTATTGCCCAGGCTGGAGTACAGTGGCACAATCATGGTTCACTGCAGCCTCAAACTCCTGCCCTCAAGAGATCCTCTCACCTCAGCTTTTCTAGTAGCTGGGATTACAGGCACAAGCCACTATGCCTGGCTAATTTTTGTATTTTTTGTAGAGACTGGGTCTCACTATATTGTCCAGGCTGGTCTCAAATTCCTGGGCTCAAGCGATCCTTCCATCTCGGCCTCTCAAAGTGCTGGGATAACAGATGTGAAGCCATTGTACCCTGCCTATTATACTCTAGTATCATGTCTAACTGGAGAGACAAAACTGTGAACAAATAAAGTGTGGAGGACTGACCACATGTTAACTCTTAGAAGAGAGAATACCAGGGTAGACTACACTGCTTTGAGAGTAGCCTGTGGTGAAGGTTGAACTTGATCAGAACCTTGGAGAATGAGTAACATTTAGATAAACAGAAGGTAGAAGAGAGAACATTCCTGGGGTGAGGGGTACACTAAGGCAAAGTTAGGGAGGACAGCACTTGAGGGACGCACACTGGACCTTCCTAAGTAGTAGGTGCCTGTCAGAGAGCAGTAAGCAATAAGGTTAGATCAGAAGGTTCTGCTCACATTTGAACCAAACTGGAAATCCAAGCTTTTTGAAAGCAACATGGCATAACACATACAGTATGGGGTTAGACTTGGACTTGGAACTCTGCCCTGTCCATGTGGAATCTTGGGCAAGTCATTTAAACACTCCGATGCTCTGTTTCCTTCCCTGTGAACTAGGGATGATCATAGCTACTCCGTGCGGCTTTTGTAAAAATCCGTGATGGTGTGTGTATAAAGTGTCTGTCCCAGGCCCGGTACAGAATGCTCAGACGTGGTAGAGGTTGTTGCTGTCATCACTTGCCATCACTGTTATTGTTATCCTCAGCAGTGCATTGGTTGGTAGGGAAGCACTGGGAGTTCCTAAAAACAGGAGAGGCTGACTAGAAAAACTTGTCTAGCGACAAAATGTAGTCCGGATGGCTTAAGGGTAATGTGGGAGGCAAAGGAGACTAAGAAGATGTTCTTAGGTTATTGGGACACAAAACCACAAGGGGCTGAGGTAGGGTGGGAGGAACTGGAATGAAGAGGAAGAGATGGCGGAGCTCGCTGGGGCTTGGAAGTAAAGTGTTAAGCAGAGGAAAAAGTCCAAAACAACGCCAAGCTTTCTAGTAAGAATGATGAGGAAGAGGATGGTGTCTACTGGTGTCAGACACTAAAAATAAGGAGGGAGAGATGATTGTCTGGGAAGTACAGAGGCCCCAGGGAAGCTGTTGGGCTCAATTCTGGGCATCTTGAATTTGGTAGGATGATAAGACATTAAAATAAAATAAAACCCACTTTGTTTTATACATGGGGTGAGTTGGAATTGACCCAGAGTATATGGGGAAAAATCAGAGCGCTCGAGAGAACATAGCAAGAGTGGATTGGGGAGTGAACTGACAACAACACTCTTCATATAAAAAGTTCTCATTGCCTGAAGTTAGTGGCAGAAAGACCGTGCACTTGTTTGACTAAGAAGGAAGCCACAGAGCCCCTGGCACCACGAGACCTGAGTGGCTGTCCTTTCTTACCTAGTCCGTGGATAGTACTGCACCAGGCAGAGTGGCTCATGGTCCATGCTATGGCTGAAAGAGGGAAGCCCATGTTTATGGAAAGTTGCATGTCTTCACTGCTGGGGAACTCCGATCTTTTGTCTATATATACCTCATGTGTCAGTTAATATAATGCAAAGTTAATACAACAGCACTGATCCTCGTGTGGCGATGCTGGCATTCAATATATATTCTATTGGAAATTTCCTGAACATTTCTAGGTTGCTAGGATACTATTCAAGACCACTGCAGTATATATTACTTGAAAGAGTTAATGTCGGTCACCCAGTACTTTTAACTGTGACCCATTGCTTTAGAAAATTAAAATGGAATTAATTTGGTTTAACAATCACATGATTTTATCCTTCTTAGCTTTTTAGAAAAAAAAAAGCTTATTTCAGCAAAAATTACCTAATGCAAGAGCTGTTCTGTGAGTGAAGATTTTCTTTTGATTTCAAATCGTGTCTATTTCTACGTAAATCACAGTGTTGATAATTTCTCCAAAGAGCCAGAACATCAGAATGTGGTCCATTTATTATTTAAATGAAATGGCATGCATCATTAGTTGAATCCTTGAGATAGGTTCCATCTTATTGCTATTCTGAGTTCAAGCAGATTGTAAATGAAAGTCTAAATTTTATACAAGCAATGCAATATCTCTAAAAGTGCCTTCCGGGTAGGAAGGGGGTGAAAGGAGGGAATTTCATTCTTGCTTTTATTTTGGGGCTACACAGATGTCCAGTATCAACTTGTGCATTTATTTGTGTGTACAAACAGACAGCAAACACAAACCTGAAATTTTCAAATCTCTAGCTTTTCTTTTTTGGCACATGTTGCATTATCATAAGCTGCTAGACCAGGTAAATAGAATACCAACCATACAGAAGGATGTTTTGATTTTTATTTAGAGAATTTGAATAATACAATTTAAGATTTACTGAGGATGCCCCTTCTATGTACTCCCATTTTACCCTAACGATCTCCGGCATAGAAACACTGGGGTGTGTTTATTTAACTCTTCTTCCATGAGATTGTTGGTTCTATGAGAGGAGACCACATCTGTCTTGCTCACCATCAGATCCCCAGTACAGTTCTTGTGTCAAATTGTAATATGCATGCAATGCATATGTGAATATCTAAATCCATGAATGATGGCAATTAAGCTGTTTCATTTAACTAGTTGCATGGAATGCTATCTTTCTTGATTATGTCAATACAATATTTTACATGGCCTATTAGAATCATAGAAGTGGCTGGGCGTGGGGGCTCATGCCTGTAATCCCAGCACTTTGGGAGGCCGAGGTGGGTAGATCACTTGAGGTCAGGAGTTCGAGACCATCCTGGCCAACATGGTGAAACCCTGTCTCTACTAAAAATACAAAAATTAGCCGGGCATGGTGGCATGCAGCTATAGTCCCAGCTACTTGGGAGGCTGAGGCACAAGAATCACTTGAACCTGGGAGGCAGAAGTTACAGTGGGCAGAGATTGCACCACTACACTCCAGCCTGGGCAACAGAATGAGACTCCATCTCAAAAAAAAAAAAAAAAAAAAAAAAGAATGACAGAAGGTTACAGCTATATAGGCCTTATAAGTGATTTAGTGCAGTGGTTTTCAACTTCAGATGCATATATTTTTTTTTTTTGAGATGGCTGCAGTGCGGTAGCACGACCTCAGCTCACTGCAACCTCTGCCTCCCTGGTTCAAGCAATTCTTCTGCCTCAGCCTCCCAAGTGGCTGGGACTACAGGCGTGTGCCACCACACCTGGCTAATTTTGTATTTTTAGTAGAGATAGAGTTTCACCATATTGGCCAGGCTGGTCTCGAATTCCTGACCTCAAGTGATCCACTTGCCTTGGCCTCCCAAATTGCTGGGATTACAGGCGTGAGCCACTGTGCCTGGCCCACTTACTTATTTTTATTAATTTTTAGAGTATATATTTGTTGCATACAATATGTTGTTTTGAAATATGTATACATTGTAGAATGGCTAAATCGAGCTAATTAACATATGCATTACTTCACATACTTTTTTGTGGTGAGAACACTTAAAATCTACTCTCTTAGCAATTTTCAAGAATGCATTCTTCTTACCTATAATGACCATGTTGTACAGTAGATCTTTTGAATTTATTCCTCCTATCAACTGAAATTTTGTACTGTTTGACCAATATCTCAGCCCCGCTCTCAAACCCTAGGACCCACCATTTTTTTCCTGCTTTTATGAGCTCAACATTTTTAGGTTCCACATATAAGTGAGATTATGTGGTATTTGTTTTTCTGTGCCTAGTTTATTTCACTTAACACAATATCCCCCAATTCCATCCATCTTGTTGACATAATTTCCTTCTTTTTTCAGGCTGGATATTATTCCATTATGTATATATGCAGTCGACCCTTCATATCTGTGAGTTCTGCATCTGTGGATTCAACCAACTATGAATTGAAATATTTGAGAAAAAATGAATAGTTGCATCTGTATAGAACACGTACAGACTTTTAGTCATTGTTTCCTAAATAAGACAATATAATAACCATTTACAGAACATTTACATGTATTAGGAGTTATAAGTAATCTAGAGATGATGTAAAGTGTGCAGGAGGATGTGCATATGTTATATGCAAATACCACAACATTTTATGTAAGGGACTTGAGCATCTGCGGATTTTAGTATCTGAGGAAGGTCCTATGGATACTAGGGGATGACTGTACCACATTTTCTTTATCCATTCATTTATTCATGGACAGTTAGGTTGATTCCACATCTTGGATATTGTGATTAATGCTGCAATGAACATGGGAGTGCAGATATCTCTTCAATATACTGATTTCATTTCCTTTGTATATACACCCAGTAGTGGGATTGCTGGATCCTATGATAGTTCTATTTTTAATTATTTGAAGGACCTCCATACCGCTTCCCGTAATAGCTATACAAAGTCACATTCCCACCAACAGTGTGCAAAGTTCCCTTTTCTCCACTCTCCTTGTTATCATTTGTCTTTTTGATAAGAGTCATTCTAACAGGTGTGAGGTGATATCTCTTTGTGGTTTTAATTAGCATTTCTTTGATGACTAGTAATTTTGAGCATTTTTTCATAAACCTATTGGCCATTCATTGTATGTCTTCTTTTGAGAAATGTCTATTCAGATCCTTTGCCCATTTAAAAAATCAGGTTATTTGTTTTTTCCTGTTGAGTTGTTTGAGTTTCCTATAGTTTGGCTCTGCCAAGTCATATGTTGAAATTGATCTCCATTGTTGGAGGTGGGGCCTGGTGGGAGGTGTTTGGGTCATGAGGGGTCTCTCATGAATGGCTGGATGCCATTCTCAGGTGACTGAGTTCTCACTCTTAGTTCCCAAGAGAACTGGTTGTTGAAAACAGCCTGGCACCTCCTCCTCCCTCTCTCTTGTTTTCTCTCTCTCTCACTATGTGATCTCTGCACACACAGGCTCCCCTTCCCCTCTGCCATGATTGTAAGCTTCCTGAGCCCTCAGATGCAGATGCCAATGCCATGCTTCTGGTACAGCCTGCAGAACCATGAGCCAAATAAACCTCTTTCCTTTGTAAATTATCCAGCCTCAGGTATTCCTTTATAGCAACACAGAGAGATTAAGACAGCATTCCTTACATTTTGGTTTTTGTTTGTTTGTTTGTTTATTTTGAGACAGAGGCTCGCTCTGTTGCCCAGGCTGGAGTGTAGTGGCATGATCTTGGCTCACTGCAACCTCTGCCTCCTGAGTTCAAGTGATTCTCCTGCCTCAGCCTCCTGAGTAGCTGGGATTACAGGCATGCACCACCACATCTGGCTAATTTTTGTATTTTTAGTAGAGACGGGGTTTCACTATGTTGGCCAGGTTGTTCTCATACACAATAAATTGTCCCAACACAATTTATTGAAGAGATTTTCCATTCCCCATTGTGTGTTCTTGGCACCTTTGCAGAAGATCGATTGACTATAAACACGTGGATTTATTAATATTTCTGGACTCTCTATTCTGTTTCATTGGACTCTGTGTCTGTTTTTGTGCCAGTACCATGCTGCATTGATTACTATAGTTTTGTACTGTATTTTATTTTAAAATATATTTTACTGCTCCTTGTGAAGCAGGACTACCCCATAGGCAGCATGCCCAGAATAGCAGCCTGTAGTGTATTTTAAAGTCAGGTAGTATGATGCCTCTAGTGTTGTTCTTTTTGCTCAAGATTGCTTTGGCTATTTGGGGTCTTTTGTGGCTTTATATAAATTCTAGGATTTTTTTTCTATTTTTGTGAACAAATGTCATTGGTATTTTGATAGAAATTGCATTGAATCTGTAGATCACTTTGGATAGTATAGACATTTTAAAAATATTAATTCTTCCTTTCCATAAACTTGGGATATCTTTCCATTTATTTGTGTCTTCCTTGATTTCTTTCATCAATGTTTTATAATTTTCAGTGTATAAGTCTTTTGCCCCCTTGGTTAAATTTATTCCTGTTTAAATTTTTTGGTAGCTATTGTAAATAGGATTTTAAAAAAATTTTTACATTTTATCATAAAGTTTAATTATGGTTCAGAAAAAAATGAACAAATAACTTTCTCTGAAAAAATATATTGACTCTGTATAGATCACAGTTATTGGGGGGAGGGGCTGGTAGGTTTAATTACCCTATTTTCTTTTTCTTTTTTTTTTTTTTTTTTTTTTTTGAGACAGAGTCTTGCTCTGTCGCCCAGGCTAGAGTGCAGTGGCGCGATCTCAGCTCACTGCAACCTCTGCCTCCAAAGTTCAAGCAGTTCTCCTGCCTCGGCCTCCTGAGTAGCTGGGATTACAGGCCCATGCCACCACGCCCGGCTAATTTTTGTATTTTTAGTAGAGGTGGGGTTTCACCATGTTGGTCAGGTTGGTCTTGAATTCCTGACCTTGGGATCCACCCGCCTCAGCCTCCCAAAGTGCTGGGATTACAGGCGTGAGCCACTATGCCTGGCTTCTTTTTTTTTTTTTTTTTTTTTTGAGATGGAGTCTTGCTCTGTCGCCTGGGCTGGAGTGCAGTGGCACAATTTTGGCTCACTGCAACCTCTACCTCCTGGGTTCAAGCGATTCTTCTGCCTCAGCCTCCCAAGTAGCTGGGATTACAGGTGTGCACCACCATGCTGGCTAATTTTTGTATTTTTAGTAGAGACCAGGTTTCACCATGTTGGTCAGGCTGGTCTTGAACTCCTGACCTCGTGATGCACCTGCCTTGGCTTCCCAGAGTGCTGGGATTATAGCCATGAGCCACCGTGCCCAGCCAATTACCCTATTTTCTATTCTGAAAATGATATTAATAGAAAGTCCCGTTTCCAGTCTGAGTACAAAGATACAGGTGCCCCAAATGGCTGAGAATAAATACAACAGGAAATGCAAAAGCTGTAAAGCTAAGGGCATGCAAGAGAAAATCTCAGAAATACCCAAAGTGGCAACAAGGAATGTTTGGCTGGAACTTGAAGTTCTTTCAATCATCTTTGTCTTTTGCTCCATGTTTTAGGATGCATGTGAACTCAATGTAATTGAAATTTCCCTTTTTGTCAATAGGATCTTCTCTATACAGCTCATCCACTTCCTCATCCATGAACCCATCCCCCATGGTTGTCAGCAGCTCTCACAGGTAATCTTCCTGAATGGTGCCAGTTGCTTCTTCATCAAAGCAAGCAAAAGCATTTCTGATGACATCTTCAGGATCTGTGCCATTTAACTTCTCAGCAAACATGGTGAGGAACACGGTGAAATTGATTGGGCCTGGAGCCTCATTCATCATGGCATCCAGATACCCATCAGTTGGACTCTTCCCGGATGAAGCAAGCATATCCTGCAAATCTTCCTTGTCGATGAAACCATCTCTGTTCTGATCAATCATGTTGAAGGCCTCTTTGAACTCCTGAATCTGTGACTGGTCAAACACAGCAAACACATTGGATATCGTGTGTTGAGGGCACTTCTTGGTGGTCTTGGTGTTTGCTCTTTTGCTTGACATGGTGGTTAAATCCCAGCACAGCTACGAGAATCCAAGCACCTCAGCGAGCCCCTCACTGCCGCTATCTGTAAATAGGATTTTTAAAAATTTCTTTTTCAGATACCGCATTGTACTACATAGAAACTCTACTGATTTTTGTATTTTGAATTTCTATCCTGTAATTTTACTGAATTTGTTTATTAATTCTAACAGTTTTCTGGTGAAGGACTTAGGGTTTTCTATATATAAGATAATGTTGTCTGCAGAGACAACTTAAGTTCTTCTGTTCTAATTTGGATGCCTTTTATTTTTTCTCTCACCTAACTGTTCTGGCTAGGACTTCCAGTACTATGTTGGACAGAAATGGTGAGAAATCGAGTATCCTTTTCTTGTTCCTCCACTGAGTGTGATGTTAGCTGTGAGTTTGTCACATATGGCCTTTATTGTATCGGGGTACATTCTTTCTATATCTAATTTGTTGAGAGTTTATATTATGAAAGAATGTTGAATTTTGTCCAATGGTTTTTCTTCATCTATTGTGATAATCATATGATTTTTGTCCTTAATTCTTTAAATACGACGTATCACATTTGCTGATTTGTGTATGTTGAACCATTCCTGCATCCCTGGGATAAATCCCATTTGATTATAGTGAATGATTCTTATGATGTACTGTTGAGCTCGGTTTGCTAGTATTTTGTTGAGGATTTTTGCATCTGTGTTTATCAGGAACATTGGCCTATAATTTTCTTTCCTGATAGTGTCCTTGTCTGGCTTTGGTATCAGGGTAATTCTGGCCTTGCAAAATGAGTTTGAAGTATTCCCTCTTCTTCAATTTTTTGAAAGAGTTTGAGAAACATTAAGTATTAGTTCTTCAAATTTTCTTCTTTATATGAAATTGAGTTTGTTTTTTGAAGAGATCAACAAAATTGACAAACCTTTAACTAGACTAAGAAAAAAAGAGAAAGACTCTCTCTTTAAAGAAGACTTTCTCTAAATAAATGAAAGAGGGGATATTACAACTGATACCATAGAAATACCAAGGATCATAAGAGATTACTCTGAACAAATTATATGACAACAATTGGATAAGCTAGAAGAAATGGATAAATTCCTCAACACATGTAACCTACCAAGACTGAATCATGAAGAAATAAAACATATGGCCAGGGGCAGTGGCTCATGCCTGTAATCCCAGCATTTTAGGAGGCCGAGGTGAGTGGATCACTTGAGTTTAGGAGTTCAAGACCAGCCTGACCAACATGTTGAAAGCCCATCTCATCTAAAAATACAAAATTAGCCGGTGTGGTGAAGCATGCCTGTAATCCCAGCTACTCAGGAGGCTGAGGCGGGAGAATTGCTTGAACCTGGGAGGCGGAGGTTGCAGTGAGCTGAGATCCCGCCACTGCACTCTAGCCTGGGCAATAAGAGTGAAACTCCGTCTCAAAAAAAAAAAAGAGAGAGAGGTGAGAGAGAATATATGAACAGATCAATAACGAGTAAAGAGATTGAAACGGTAATAAAAAAAGTCTCTCATCAAATGAAAGTCCAGGATCTGATAGCTTCATTGTTGAGTTCTATAAATCACTTACTCTTACCATTTGATATTTTCCTTTAAATTGACTCCCTTTTAAACATTATAACTATTTTATAAGAAAACTGTGTATCATTTGATAACTGGGCAATCTGTTTCACCTGCTATATATAGATTAAAAATAAAAATAAAAGTAAGGAGAATAAAATGTAATTAAGTTCGAGGTAGATAAAATTGTCTGCTGATGACGCTCAGCCTGAAACTTGTCTCATTAAAAAGAAGTGCTTGGAAAAATGTCATTAAGTTGAAACTTTCTCCTTGACAAAAGGATTCAAAGAGAATTGAAACAGGGTGACTTTTCTGTTATATGTGAGTCATATAATAAATTCTGGAATAATTAATTCTGTTATTAATGAATACATTCTGCATTCACATAGCACCTATAATTACCTCGGGAACCATGGTGTTCTATATAACATACTCCGTAAAATACCATGCTGCAGGCACAATTGGAGAACTGCTTGTTTTATGGATATTTTTGCAATGGTTGTCTAATCAGAATGATTAAAGAGCAAAATACATTAAGGATAGAATTCTGGCATTAAAAAATCTGTATAAAATGGGGAAGAAAAGAAAAAGACAACTTTCTTTTGATATGCCCCCAAAAGGAAACATCTACCAAGACCTTCTTTTACTGAGTTTAAAGCTCTTTACAAATTACTAAGTAATCAAGTCTGATGCTGATTACAAACCAATACACATTGTTTCAGTGCTCTCTTCAAGCAGAAGAAGCAAAAACACTGAGTGCAATTAAAAAGGTGACAAGAAAGAGATGGAAGACCCTATTGTCACTCGCAGCTAAGTCAAATACAATTAACCTATGTTTTCTAAGGCAAAAATTTTTTTTCAGGCAAAGTTTTTCTTATCAGACATCCCTCAATGGGTTGAACCAGTGGTACAGGACAAATCATGAAGGGGCACGAAACTGATGTGTGCTTCCTCAAGCATTACTCTATAATGAGAAAACATTTGCTGGAACAAGCCTTATACTCTCCATAAAATGCAGACTTGGCACTCATTCCATTTCTTTTTTGGAGGCTGAAAATGTCTTTGTCTACTGGTGCTGTTTAAAAGTTGTCTAATCAACATCATCATAATGCTCTGTCCCTCCTGCGAAAGCCAGCTGGGATCTCTGGTTCTATCAGGGAGCAAGTTTTAATACAGCCACTTTCCTTTCAACATATTGGCTGGTAAATCTCCCCTGCTGGGAAGTAAAAAGCTTTAATTTTGTGAATCATCAAAGCTTTTTCTTATACATGGCGTAGAATAACCTTTCCTTTTCAGAAAGTCTAATCCAATAGCCTCCCAGACCTCAGGATGTCACCAAATGGCATGTGCGTGCAAGAAGAACAAAGGAGGAAGCCATTCAAAGCCCAGCTGCATATTGCATAACACCTTGAATTAGAAAATCCACGACCCACAAAACGCTTACCTACTTTGTGCAGTTTAAATAAAGCAGAGTGCTGCTCCTCTTTAAAGAACTGCTTTACAGTTATCTTCCTGTCAGAATTCCAATTATTCTATGACTCAGTGGGTAAGTGTTTAGCTTTTTGAAAACTTTTTTTGGGGTAAGAATGTGAACAAGTTTTTATAAGTTTGTAAAGGAAAAGTTTATATAATAATGCTCAGCTGCATCAAATACAAATATATTTTATTTCATTATTTGAAATAAAATATTTTCTTAATGTTTTAAGAATTGGATTTTATCTATAAAATTGATGAACATTTTCTTTGGTACATCTGAAAAATATAGTAATTCCCTCCTATCTAGGAATTAACTGATATTTGTGACAGGGTTGGGAGTATTCAATGTGCACCTCTCTCAGACCTTGGGACTAAGGTTTCCATATAAGAAGAATCCCAGGCTGAAAATTTTTATGTACCAGGGATTCATTTTTCCTAATTTTTACAAAACCTGTGCATGGGCACTTTTTGTTTCATCTGTACCAAAGACTAGCTGCTGCTCACTTTCTCCACTTCCATTTATCTCTGGGGACACAGCTAGATACTTCTCAACTCCCCTTGCAGATAACCATGGCTCTGTGGCTCATTCTGGCCGAGGGAACATACACAGAAGTGATGCGCCCACCTTCAGCCTGGCCCATAGAAACCTCTCCCTTGCCAGTCTTCTCGTCCACAATCTACTCGCTGAGTGGCAAAGGATCCAGGCAAAGAAGTAGAGGCTCTAAAAGGGTACCCAAGTCACAAAGTGAACCATCACATGCCAATCATAAATACCCACAACGTTGAACTTTGAGTGAGAGATAAATTTTTATTGTGTTAGATCACTGATATGTTAGAGTGCTATTGTTTTTGTTTTTAAACTAGCTCTTAATATAATCATCCGATGTCCTTGCTTCTTTCTTTTGGCCTCCCTCTGCTCTTTTTTCTTGCTCCTATTATCTTTCCTTATCATATGATTAGGTGTTTCTGATTTAATAACCAAATCAAAATACCCTTAGTGGATTTAGGATTAAACCCTCAACGGTGTTGAAATAATAAGCAGACTCAATTGATTTAATTCGGAGAAAAGGTTTGACCAATTCGACTTCTTAAAAAGTTTACAAGTTAAATATTTGAGATAACTTTTATTAAACAACTGCTTGAGTGGATGAGCATTTATCTAGTTTAGAGATCACATAAGAATCATGGTAATTGGGACAAACGTGGTGATCTCAGCATGAATGACCCAGCAGATGTGTACAAGACAAGCCTCTGCTGATAAGGAGGAAAACTAATGTGCATGAACTTGGAAGGAGAGACTTGGAAACTCAGCCAACTGTCTTTATTTGAATGGCTCTGCAGCTTCTGGTGGGCACATATAGACATTGAAATACAGGGTCAAACATCTGTAAGAGCAGGCCAGGATGAGTGTTAGTACTGCGAATAACTGGGTGAAGCTTCCAAAATCGTTAAAGTTTCAAAAAAGCTCTTCACAAAAAATCTAAAACTAAAATTCCAGTCTGATTTTGCATAAGCTGCTTTCTTTCAGACTCCATTTAGTGGTTAACTCACCCTCTTCTGTTCTTCATGTAGGTGGTTCTCAAACTGGGCTCAGTTAAACCTGTTCAGAGGCTGTCTCAAGAAGTGGGCTCCAGGCAATTCACTCTGGATTTAACCAGAAAAGCTTCATTTTGAGCTGTTTTGCAAACTGGGTTTTAGCGTAAGCATTTATTTTGTGTGTGAGTGGAAAGGTTCCTTGGCTTTAAAGGGCTACAAACCATTGCTTCATGTCTTACCTGGACATCACATCCACAGTCAGAGGTTTAGTCTCACAAATGCCCAGTGATGTCCAAATCTGAATCTATGGCACATCTCTTTTCTGAGCACCCCCCTCATAGTCCCACTCACATTTCACATCTCCGCTTACTGGATGTCTCACAGACACCTCGTCACAATATTCCTGAAATAGAACATATTATCCTGCCTACTCTTCTTCCTTAATTAATGACATCACCATTCACCCGATTACTCAACATAAAACTCTGAATCATTCTGACCCCCTTTCCTCTCTCTCTCTGTATCCAATCTGTCATTAGGTTCTGTTTTGTAAAGCGTCCTAAATATCCTTTAAATATGTCCTTTCTCTCCACCCTCACTGTCACTGCCTTGGCGTAGGCCCTTGTCATCATCCTTCATCTGGATCATTAAAATAGTCTCCAGATGGCTCTCATATCACTCTGCTTCGTGGCTGCCTTGAGGGTTTATATAAAATACAGTAGAACGCATAACAGTTAACATTTACGTTTAGCTTTGTAGTCAACCGATGCTTTCATGTACATTGTCGTATTTAAGTCTCACAACATTTCAACAAAAAGACATTGTTATTATTCTTAATTCAGAACAGGAAAATGATGCCTAAGAAAATTACCTTGAACCAGGAGTCTCACCAAGTCATAGGACTGTGATTTGAACTCAGATCCAAAGACTCTAAAGTTTACTCTGATGACATTAAGCTATCTATACCTCCAAACAGGCATCACCATGCCTAAAAGAGAAAGTGCAGAACTTTTAGTCTGAGAAAGCCTCTTTATAGTCATGCCCCACAGAGCATATTTAGTAGATAATAATAGAGCTCTGGAGTTAGAACTCACATTATAGTGTGAAAACTTAGAGAAATTATGTAAACTCTCTAATCTGCAAAGTTTCTTAGTTTCTTAATCTGTGAAGTGCAGCTAATAATAGAGTTTATCCTACAAGGTTGTTGTGGGGCTTAAATAAGGTCGTGAGTGTGAAGCCCTTCACACTTGGCCTGTCCCAGAGAAAGTGCTCAATGAATGTTGGTTGTTGGTACCGATTCACCAGCCTCATCCTGCACCATTTCCTTTCTGTCTTCCACCCTTCAAACAGACCAGACCATATTCTCTGCTACTTCTTCTTTGAAGCCTCAAAAATTCAGGTTGATGACTCCCCGACCACTTCATACCACCCTTACAGTTAGATACTTGGTTGGTGAGTATAGCCTTTAAGTCAGCAGTGGATTGTTTCCTGGGGTTGGTCAATAGGGCCTTGAGAAAGTCCCCCACACAACAGAATGTTCTTCCCACAAACTCTCGCTGGCCTCCTGCTTTAGGCTTCCCATCTCCTTGCTCTGCCTCTCCCCCATCCCCTGCCGTTTCTGACTTCAGATGTGTCCCCTAGGCTTGCCCTAGCTCCACTTTCCAGCCAGCTGCCTGGCCCCAGCGTCATGGCAGCTATCTGACCTCAGCTCCACACCAGTGCTGTGCTTCTGGGCAAGGCTTTGGCATCTTGGTCCTACTGTCTCTGGCATCTGACCTCAGTCTGTCCTGTTTCTAGCTTTCCTGGAGCTGACAACTCCCAGGGACCAATCAACAATGGTTCAGATGGGATGATCATAGCTCTTATCACACTGTTTCGTGTTATTTCTTTGTCTTTCTCGTCCATTAGGCTAAACCCTTCCAGGACAGAAAGACCTTGTCTTTGATCTTAGTAGATCCTTCATAGCATCAGGTTTAGAATAAGTGAGTGCTTGTTGATTGAATAGACTATTCTTTCTCCACATAGAGGCATCTGATAGCACAATCTTCTGAAACTGCTGTTGTACAACCACATTCAGATTAATGGGAGGTACATACAACTGTGGTCATATGTGAAGTTTTTTTCCCTACCAGAATAATATTTAAAAAATCACCCCTAAAATAGTCTTAAAAAATTATTTTCCTGCCAGGCGCAGTGGCTCACACCTGTAATCCTAGCACTTTGGGAGGCCAAGGCAGGCGGATCACCTGAGGTCAGGAGTTCAAGATCAGCCTGGCTAACATGGTGAAACCCCGTCTCTACTAAACATACAAAATTAGCTGGGCATGGTGGCGCATGCCTGTAATCCCAGCTACTCAGGAGGCTGAGGCAGAAGAATCGCTTGAACCTGGGAGGTGGAGGGTGCAGTGAGCCACAATCGCGCCACTACACTCCAACCTGGGAAATGGAGTGAGACGCTGTCTCCAAAAAAAAAAAAAAAAAATTATTTTCCGTTATATGCTGACAAGTTTCTATAAATTCGACTATGTCATCAATTGTCCTCATTAATTTAGTTTCATTCTATACATTTTCTTTGTTAACCCTTTGCTTTTCATCAAGCACTTTGTTGATATTAATCCCTTACTTCTGTACATAGAGTCCTTGAAAGGAGTTTTGTCTTTGTGTTTTCTTGCTGCACCTTGTTGAGTAACTTTTTCCAAGTACAGTACATGCTACATAATATTGTTTAAATTGAAATATACAGAAATTTTTGCAGCTACAAAATAACCTCATTTTGTGTTTGATTAAACTATCACAGCTTTCATTAAGATACATTTTTGTTTAACCACTGGACCTTTTATTTATTTATTTATTTATTGAGATGGAGTCTCACTCTGTCACCAGGCTGGAGTGCAGTGGCATAATCTCGGCTCACTGTGACTTCTGCCTGCTGGGTTCAAGCGATTCTCTTGCCTCAGCCTCCTGAGTAGCTGGGATTACAGGCGTGCACCACCACGCCCAGCAAATTTTTGTATTTTTAGTAGAGACGGGGTTTCACCATGTTGGCCAGGATGGTCTTGATCTCTTGACCTCATAATCTGCCCGCCTTGGCCTCCCAAAGTTCTGGGATTACAGGCATGTGCCACCATGCCCGACCTATTTTTATTTTTATTTTATTATTATTTTTCTGAGACAGAGTTTCGCTCTTTTTGCCCACGCTGGAGTGCAATGGCACGATCTCGGCTCACCGCAATCTCCACCTCTCAGGTTCAAGCAATTCTCCTGCCTCAGCCTCCCAAGTAGCTAGGATTACAAGCATGCACCACCACGCCTGGCTAATTTTGCATTTTTTAGTAGAGACAGGGTTTCTCCATGTTGGCCAGGCTGGTCTCGAACTCCCGACCTCAGGTGATCCGCCCGCCTTGGCCTCCCAAAGTGCTGGGATTACAGGCGTGAGCTACCGCGCCCAGCCTTATCTTTTTAAATCTGTAAAACAGTAAGTTTGCTTAGATGAGCATTTTCTTTTCAACTCCACCACCTGTAGTGTGTGGTTGTGAGATGTGACTAAAAACTCTGGTGTCTTCTTGTCTCAGGTGATCTCAGAATTAATAGAGGAAATTTTAAAATTCTATTGGTTTACTAAAAAGAAAAATGTACTTTGAAATTATTAGTTTTTAAAAGAAATACGCTTTAGAAAAATGCAAATTAATGCAACAACAAGATACCACTTTTTAATCTATTACCTAAAAACATATGGGTTAGGGAAATGCACATTAATGAAAAGACATACCACAAATTGCCTACCAAAAATATGATTATCCCTGGTGTTGGGAGGCATTATTGTACACCACTGGTGGGAATGTAACTTGGTGCAATTTTCATGGAAGACAATTTGACAGTATGTATTCACCAGACTTAAAAATGCATATAACAGCTGGGTGCGGTGGGTCATGCCTATAATCCCAGCACTTTGGGAGGCTGAGGTGGGCAGATCACTTGAGGTCAGGAGTCTGAGACAAGCCTGGCCAATAGGGTGAAACCCTGTCTCTACTAAAAATACAAAAATTAGCCAGAAATCGCTCGAACCCAGGAGACGGAGGTTGTAGTGAATCAAGATCGTGCCATTGCACTCCAGCCTGGTTAACAGAGTGAAAGTCCGTCTCAAAAAAAAAGAAAAAAGTATATAACCACCCATCTGACAATGGGTTAATAACCAGAATATACAAGGAGCTCAAACAACCCTATAGGAAAAAAATCTAATAATCTGATCAAAATATGGACAAAATATTTGAATAGACATTTCTCAAAAGAAGACATACAAATGGCAAACAGGCATATGAAAAGCTGCTCAAGTCTGGGCACACGCCTGTAATCCCAGCACTTTGGGAGGCCGAGGTGGGTGGATCACCTGAGGTCAGGAGTTTGAGACCAGCCTGACCAACACGGAGAAACCCTGTCTCTACTAAAAATACAAAAAAATTTAACTGGGCATGGTAGCACATGCCTGTAATCCCAGCTACTCGGGAGGCTGAGACAGGAGAATCATTTGAACACAGGAGGCGGAGGTTGCAGTGAGCTGGGATCATGCCATTGCACTCCAGCCTGAGCAACAAGAGCAAAATTCCATCTCACAAATAAAATAAATAAATAAATAGAAAAGCTGCTCAGTATCATTGACCATTAGAGAAATGCAAATCAAAACTGCAATGAGATATCATCGATAGCAATGAGATATCAGCTAAAATGGCTTTTATCCAAAAGATAGGCAGTAAGAAATGCTGGTGAGGATGTGGAGAAAAGGGATCCCTGTACACTCTTAGTGGAAGTGTAAATTTGTACAACTACTATGAAGAACAATTTGAAAGTTCCTCAAAAAACTAAAAGTTGAGCTACCATTATGATCCAGCAATCCTACTGCTGGGTATATACTCAAAAGAAAGAATATCAGTTTATTGGTGAGATATCTGCACTTCTATGTTGCAGCACTGTTTACAATAGCTAAGATTTGGAAGCAAACTAAGTGTCCACTGACAGATGAATGGATAAAGAAAATGTGGTACATATACACAATGGAGTACTATTCAGCCATAAAAAAGAATGAGACCCAGTCATTTGCAACAACATGGATGTAACTAAAGATCATTATGTTAAATGAAATAAGCCAGGCACAGAAAGGCAAACATCACATGTTCTCACTTATTTGTGGGATCTAAAAATCAGAACAATTAAACTCATGGACTAGAGAGTAGCAGGATTGTTACCAGAGGCTGGGAAGGGGAGTGGGGGCTGGAAGGGAGTTGGGGAGTTAGGTACAAATAAATAGTTAGAAAGAATGAATAAGACCTACTATTAGATAGCGCAGTAGGGTGACTGTAGTCAGTAATAGCTTAATTGTACATTTTAAAATAACTTAGAGTATAATTGGGTTGTTTGTAACTCAAGGGATAAATGCTTGGGGGATGGATACCCCATTCTCCACGATGTGCTTATTTCACATTGCATGCTGTGTCAAAACATCTCATGTACTCCATAAACATATACACCTACTGTGTACACACAAAATTTAAAAAATAAAAAGTAAAATTGTTCTCATTAAAACAAAATAAATAAAAATGCATATAACCTTTAAGCCAGAACTTACTCTTTTAGAATGTTCTCCTAAAACTATCATTGAAAATAGATGCAAAGCTTTAGCTAAATGGTGGTTCGCAGCATTTTGATTAGAAAAGAAAAGCTCTTTGAATGCTTGCAAACTGAATGAAGTACCATTTCCCAAACAAGCAAGGACAGATATTTGAGCCTACTGCTCTGTAAAAATTGTGTGGCTGGACACACAATAGAGAAGAAACATGTAATCACTCCTCTCTGAGGCTGAACCATTGGCGGGAGTGAGGTAAAGGCCACTTTTCTTTATCCCTTCCCCAGCTCCATTTCAGGACAAACCAGAGGAAACTGAGCATCTTGCAAGCTGAGCAGTAAAAAGCTAGAAGGTAGAAAAGGAAGAAAGGAGGCAGGGTCAGACCTACTCCCAGACCCCATCTGAAGGGGCAGGTTCCAGAACACCAAGAAGACTGGGGGCAAGGAAAAACCTCTCTTGTGCCACCTTGTAATCCCCATGTGTATATGCATCAAATAGAAAGGCTCCCTTCTGCTCATAGGCTGTACTGATGGTTAGGATTTATTTTAAAGTTTATGACAGAAAATAATTTAAAGGTCCAACAATGGAAGATGGATAGAAAAAAATGTTTATAGAAGATTTTACTAACATGAAATTATATTTACAATATATAGATGAGTGAAAAAAGCAAGTTACAAAAAATGTATGCAAAGTTATCTCATTTCTGTAAAAAACAATACATACACACATATATATGTACAGCCACAAACAGAAAAAAATATGGAATGGTGATATGGTTTCAATCTGTGTCACTACCCAAATCTTATGTAGAACTGTAATCCCCAGTGTGGGAAGTGAGGCCTGGTGGGAGGTGATTGGATCATGGGGGTGATTTCTCATGAATCATTTAGCACCATCCACTTGGTGCTGTGCTCGTGACAGTGAGTGAGTTCTCATGAGATCTGGTTGTTTTTAAAAGAGTGTAGCACCTTTCTTCTTCCCTCCTGCTCCTACTCTGGCCACCTGCTTCCTCTTTCCCTTCCACTGTGATTGTAAGTTTCCTGAGGCCTCCCTGCTTTCTGTACAGCCTGCAGAACCATGAGCCAATTAAACCTCTTTTCTTTATAAATTACCCAGTCTCAGGTATTTATTTATAGCAGTGTGAGAACAGACTAATACTAATAGTATACTTTGAGGTGTTAACAGAATTCTAGGTACTGGGGCTAGATTCAGTAGCTAATAAGACAGACAAGACCCCTACTCATGGTGCTTTTATTCTCATAGGGAAATAGATAACATAAACAATAAGCTAATAAATAAACATATAATATGTGATACATATTGTTGTCAGTTCTGGGGATACAACTTTGTGAACTCACTAGGCAGTTATGGTCCCTGTCCTAACAAGTTTTCTTGTCTGCTATGAATAGGGAAGTGAGGAGGCTGTGGGGACCTAGGAAAGGGACACCTGACCTGGTCATGAGGGATCCGGGAAGGCTTCCCGAGGAGGGAAGTCCAGGCTAACAGCCAAAAGATGAGTAAGGAGTAAGGCAGTTGCAATAAGAGAGAGCTTTCCAGAGACAGACCACGGTAGGTTTTCAGACCTCAAGGAGAGAGGGAAGGAAGGAGGGCAGACAGACACACGGACTGGCTGAATGACCAACTGCTTTATTACAGGAATTCATTCTGGTATCTGTGGCACTTAGGGTTTGAGCATGGATGGAGCAATGAGGAGTAAAGAAGCCTGGGAAGTAGGTCATGAAGCCATGTTAAAGAGGGCTTGGACTTGACCTTGAGTGATCTCTCAAAGGTCATTACGAGTAGTTCAAGGGCTCAGTAAACGAACTTACCGCCCTAGTGTGTACTTCTTTAGGAAGGAACCATTTTTTAAATAATAGTATCTTTAAAACCCATTTGTGAAGAATATTTAATTACAGGGAGATATGCTTATGCTGTGGTGCTTAAAGAGCAGGCTACAAAACAATGTGTATAGTATACATGGCAACCCCCTTGTGGAAAAAAGTACAAATATGTTATATGTTATTTACAATGCAAAGAAAATGTCTTAGGGAAATATGCTAAAACCAAATGTAATCTGTGGTTACCTCTAATGATGGAATTACAGGTAGTTTTTGTTTTCTTTTGTTTTCCATGGTTTTCAAAATTTCTACAATGAAATGAATATATACTCTTTTTATAATCAGAAAAAAATACTTAAGTGTGCTTTAGGGACAGAGAGCAGTGCCCTAAGGGTTATATATCACCAAGTGTCCTTGCCTATAGGCAATTATTCAGGGGATAAAAATAGGCTCAACACTGAAGTCTGTCCAGGCATGGTAGCACGTGCCCATAGTCCTAGCTACTTGGGAGGCTGAAGTGGGAGGATCGCTTGATCCTGGGAGGTCAAGGCTGCAGTGAGCTGTGATTGTACCACTGCACTCAATCCTGGGCGTGGGCAACAGAGCGAGACCCTATTTCAAACAAACCAAAACAAATAACAAAAAACACTGAAGTCTGGATGGGACTCTAGGACTCAACATTTTTTACTTGCATGAGATTTTACTAGCATTTTTCTGGAACAGTTTGAATTGTAGTGTGAACTGCACTAAAGGAAGCGCTATTTTTTGACAGCATGACATAAATTTCTCTATTGGCAGATAGGTTTCACCAGTACAATCAACATGTATGCACATATTTTTGCATGCCTAAGCATGTCATTTGTATATGCTTTAAACTTTTAAGTCCTGTTTCTAAGAATTCTGTGCCACATTCGTCGTACTTGACAAGCCAGGTGAGCCACCTAAATTAGATCATTTCTCCATTAAACTATTCTCAGCCTGGCTATGGCTGTCCTGAGGAGACTTTAGTGCTAGCTCTCCACTGAGGGGCTTGCCAGTGACCTTGGACCTACCAAAAAACTGCTTTGGGCTCCAATTTTCTGAACCACAAATGAGCGAGGTAAGCTACGATTGCTAAGGTTGCCTAAATTCTATGATTTCAGGACTTCTTTCCCATCGTAAAACTTGACAACATCCTAAAAACAGAGTGAAGACCCAACCCTCTTTGAATACTAATAATTTTCATTTCATTTGTTGACTAAAGAAAAAGCATCAGGCATTTTTTTTTTTTTTTTTTTTTAGATGGAGTCTCGCTCTGTTGCCAGGCTGGAATGCAGTGGCATGATCTCGGCTCACTGCAACCTCCGACTCCAGGGTTCAAGCAATTCTTCTGCCTCAGCCTCCTGAGTAGCTGGGACTACAGGCGCGTGCCACCATGCCCGGCTAATTTTTATATTTTTAGTAGAGATGGGGTTTCACCGTGTTGCCCAGGCTTGTCTCGAACTCCTGAACTCAGGCAATCCGCCCGTCTCAGCCTATCAAAGTGCCAGGATTACAGGCATGAGCCACTGTGCTCAGCCAACCATCAGGCTTTTAAAGAATTAAGGCTAGCTTTATTTAGACGTCTTCCTGAGGACTATGGACCAAGGTCTAGAGCCTGGGAGCAGTCTCGGCTCTGGCACAGTTTTTCATCTCACTGCTTATATACAGGTGATGGGGGTTCAGTACATGCAAAATCACATCAGACTTCCTCAGAAGTTACATTAAAGCAGAATCACATCAAGGTCTGGGTGTAAGAGTACATCTGGTTAAAAATTACAGAGGCATAATCACTAACCCCATCTGACATTATCTTATGTGTAGGACAAGGCAAGGACCAGGTCATTTATCTTTTAAGGAGTATAGTGACTCAGGCAAGAGACGTGGGGGGCCTATGTGCTCTCTCCTGTTTTGTCTTCAAAGCATCTTTCCAGAGAGCTGCCTGTCCCACAGAGTCAGTGACTTTTTGAAATTGTGTTGCCAGGAAGAAATGAAGAAATGCGGCTTCTTATGTTTGCTACTTTGTTCCACATAGTTTACAAGTTTTACAGAAATTGATCAAGTGCTATTTTATTATATTTAATTTTTTAAATTTTTTATTTATTTATTTTTTGAGACAGAGTTTTGCTCTGTCGCCCAGGCTGGAGTGCAGTGGCGCCATCTTGGCTCACTGCAACCTCTGCCTCCCAGGTTCAAGCAATTCTCCTGCCTCAGCCTCCCAAGTAGCTGGGATTACAGGCGTATGCCACCACACCCAGCTTAGTTTTTGTACTTTTAGTTGAGACAAGGTTTCAGCACATTACCCAGGCTGGTCTCAAACTCCCGACCTCCCTCTCCCTCTCCCTCTCCCTCTCCCTCTACCTTTACCTCTCCCGACTCCCTCTTTCTACGGTCTCCCTCTCTTGCGGAGCCTGGACTGTACCGCCATGATCTCAGCTCGCTGCAACCTCCCTGCCGTGGGCGATTCTCCTGCCTCAGCCTGCCGAGTGCCTGGGATTCCAGGCATGCGCCGCCACTCCTGACTGGTTTTTGTATTTTTGGTGGAGACAGTGTTTCGCCGTGTTGACCGGGCTGGTCTCCAGCTCCTGGCCTCGGGTGATCTGCCCGCCTCGGCCTCCCGAGGTGCTGGGATTGCAGACAGAGTCTCGCTCACTCAATGCTCAATGTTGCCCAGGCTGGAGTGCAGTGGCGTGATCTCGGCTCGCTACAACCTCCACCTCCCAGCCACCTGCTGTGGCCTCCCAAAGTGCTAAGATTACAGCCTCTGCCCGCCCGCCCCATCTGGGAGGTAAGGAGCGCCTCTGCCTGTCCGCCCCGTCTGGGAAGTGGGCGCCTCTGCCCGGCCGCCCTTCATCTGGGAGGTGGGGAGCACCTCTGCCCGGCCACCCCATCGGGGAAGTGGGCGCCTTTGCCCGGCTGCCCCGTCTGGGAGGTGAGGGGTGTCTCTGCCTGGCCGCCCCGTCTGGGATGTGGGGAGCGCCTCTGCCCGGCCACCCCGTCTGGGATGTGGGGAGCACCTCTGCCCGGCCGCCCCTTGTGGGATGTGAGGTGCGCTTCTGCCCGGCCGCCACCCCATCTGGGAAGTGGGGGGCGCCTCTGCCCGGCCGCTCTTCGTCTGCAAGGTGGGGAGCGCCTCTGCCCGGCTGCTCTTCGTCTGGGAGGTGGGGAGCGCCTCTGCCCGGCTGCCCATTGTTTGGGATGTGAGGAGCGCCTCTGCCCAGCCGCCACTCCGTCTGGGAAGTGAGGAGCGCCTCTGCCCGGCTGCCCCGTCTGGGAAGTGAGGAGCGCCTCTGCCAGGCCGCCCCATCTGGGAAGTGTACCCAACAGCTCCGAAGAGACAGCGACCATCGAGAACAGGCCATGATGACGATGGCGGTTTTGTCGAAAAGAAAAAGGGGAAATGTGGGGAAAAGAAAGAGAGATCAGATTGTTACTGTGTCTGTGTAGAAAGAAGTAGACATAGGAGATTCCATTTTGTTCTGTACTAAGAAAAATTCTTCTGCCTTGGGATGCTGTTAATCTATAACCTTACCCCCAACCCCCTGCTCTCTGAAACATGTGCTATGTCAACTCAGGGTTAAATGGATTAAGGGCGGTGCAAGATGTGCTTTGTTAAACAGATGCTTGAAGACAGAATGCTCGTTAAGAGTCATCACCACTCCCTAATCTCAAGTACCCAGGGACACAAACAGGGCCGAAGGCCGCAGGGACCTCTGCCTAGGAAAACCAGAGACCTTTGTTCAAGTGTTTATCTGCTGACCTTCTCTCCACTATTATCCTATGACCCTGCCACATCCCCCTCTCTGAGAAACACCCAAGAATGATCAATAAATGCCAAAAAAAAAAAAATAATAAAAAAATAAAATTAAAAAAAAAAAAACACAAAAAACTCCCCACCTCAAATGATCCGCCTGCCTTGGCCTCCCAAAATGCTGGGATTACAGGTGTAAGCCACACTGCCCGGCCCAATTGCTATTCTAAAAAGAAATGTCTGAAGTTGCTTTCACATTCTGGAAGGTGGAAGAAACAAGTCTGCTCTTTTGCTTGAAAAATACCTAGAGGGGTCTTTTGATTATAGAAGGTGATCTCTCCAAGGCATATTCTGGAAAGAGGAGATTCTGGCAGATGAGGAAATTGTTCTGTAGGTAAAGTAGAGAGATGGTGGAGTTGCAATGCTAAAATAAGGGGTGGTTGTATCAATGGAAGTGGCTTAAGCTCTTTCCTGTAGCCTCCATGGGTACCCCTACCCAATCCAAGTAGCATACAATCTAAGTAAAAACAGTGTGCTTCAAATCAAAGCAGACTTTGAGATAAGACCTCTAGCCCCAGTTTCCAATCAGGCTGTTCTCACTGAGCTCCTCCTTCTGTATAGAGAGTTTTTGAGTCACTGCTGGTGAAGGAGAAAGGTACAGGAATCCTGGGGACTCCAAGAAGATGATACAGAGGAATGAGGGTAGAGAGGAAAGTTGGCCCTAGGAGCACAGCAGCAGGCCAGGGCCTAAAAGGAAAGACAGTAATGTAAATTTCCTGTGCTGGAGAGTTGGCTGAAGGACTTGGAGGATGGCAAGACCTGATGTCCAGCTTGAAGTTGTTTTCCAAGCAGTGCCTCTCTCCATTACCCCCGACTTTCAGCAAAGGTTAAAACTTGCAGTTGTCTAATGTTAATGGTGCTTTGGAAAATGAAGGAAAGGTGAAGTGGTAGAAGAACAATAGCTGCAGGGCAAGATGAGAAACAGGAATTCAGCAGAACCATTCCCATTCAGAGGGGGAGGTGACTTGATGAACAGAAGCCACTATGCCTTCTGCACTTTCAGCTCCTCTGCTGTGACGTCCACCACACACACAGGCACACAAGCACAAACACACACACACACGCACACACACACAAGCACATGCATGCACTCATGCACACCTTCCCAGGAATCCTCAGAAACCTGGAAGGAGGCAGGGCTTCTCATAATATTTGGGTTGGGGACTAGATACTCACCATTTCACTTGGATATTACATGACAGGGTATTCTCAAAAGGTTGGAAGATTGGCAAATGGCTTTCATTTGAATGTAAATGACAGAAAAAAATAGTCCTGTTTTATTAGTAATATTAAACCATCGTCAGCTGTTATTTTTCTTTAAAAGAGAGTCAAAATGTCCATTGTAATAGAAATCCTTTGCCCAATTGTTGGCAAAATTTTCAACAAGTTCCATGTCTGTTTTAATCTCTTGCTTCATCAGCTGAGCTAAATGCAAACCTTGTACTCACATGTGCTTGTTAACATGGCCATTCTTTCATTCTCCAGGCCCCCTGTCTTCCCTGGGCCTTTTCTAAGATAACTTTCACTTAAAGGGGCTCAAAGAAAGGCCTGGTCCACTCACATGGGTTGTCTCCTCTTACTTGTCATAGTGATTTTAAAACTGGAAATGATTTTAGTGCTGGGTGCTTTCTATGCTCCCCATGTGGCATGTGTGAAAGTGGGAGGACCGAACATGTGAGTGTAACAGGAGTGAATATACCAGATGTGCTGTGGGTCTCAAGGACCTGGCTTCATCCAGATTTACTGTTAGTGTCCGTGATCATCACAAGCTGAGGAAGGTCCAGACCCTCACTGTACTGTCACTTCTAAAATCAAAGTACGAGATCATGAAATGATTCCGTGAAGGCAGAACTTTCTTTGATTATTCATGGAAATACGTGGGCAAATGCCTTTTGTGCATGATGATTATAACAAGAATTCCTGCCAGGGAGAGCTTTGCCTGTGTTAGGAAAATACCATCTTTCCTGAGGTAAAAGCTGAGTCTACAGAAGCTGGGCTTGCCTTGTTATATTACAAGAAGCTCCTGGGTGAACCCAGAGGGAGGGTCTAAGTGTGGATAAAATAACACTCAGTGTGCTTTTTCCTATTCTCTTACAACAATCAACACACAAGATTTCTGTGATCAAATGTGTGGGAGTTTCTCCCCACCACCAAACAAGCAATCAGTTCTGCAGAGGACACCAACCTGGTACCCCAGTTCAATTTTGACACTATCTATCTGGAGACAGTGTCAGATCCCACGGGTTGAGGGCTCAGTCCCCAAGATCACCCCCGCTCCCAGATACCAGTCACATGTCAGGGCCTCCAGAAGTTCTGACAGACCGGCTTCAATTTGGGGTTGCTACAACCACTCTTTGGGTTGGGTTAATTTGCTAGAGTAGCTCACAGAACTCAGGGAAACACATTGACCAGTTTGTTATAAAGGATATTACAAAGGATACAGATGGAGAGATGTGTAGGGTGAGGCATGGGGGGAAGGGTGCAGGGCTTCCACAGGCACTCCACCCTCCAGGAATCTCATGTGCTCAGCCATTCGGAAGCTCCCCAAATGCTGTCCTCTTGGGCCTTTTATGGAGACGTCCTTAAATAGGCATGATTGACAACCATGTAGAAATGTGTTTGGACAAAGGGATATGATCTAATGCTAATAGACTGAGTGGGGAGACCCAGCAAGGCTTGTCTGTCCAGGTTCTCCTTGGCTTCTTGGTGCAGTTTTCCTTCCTCCAGGTTATAGGGCAGGACCCCTTCTGAAATGGGGGTCTTATGGCCTACAATCAGACAAGGTAGCTCAGGGAATTTATGGTCAGCTCCAAGACGGAAAAGTAGGAGAACATTCCTGTCTTGGGGAAAGAAAGAACGGTGGGGGAAGGTCAGAGAAAGATTCTATTTTCTGAGGCCTGATTCTGAGGCCTAAAGTGCCCCCCAAGATTATAACAAAAGACTGTAACAAGGGCTATGGGAGTTATGAGCCAGGAACTGGCTCATCCACCATATATTAAAAATACCACGGAGAGAAGGGGAGAGAAAAAGAGAGAGAAGAAGAAAGGGAAAGAGGAGATGTTGTGCTGTTCCATAGTGGGGCCTCCCGAATCCTCAGAAAGTTAAAAAAAAGTCACAGAACGCTTGGTGAAACTGCATTTCTTGTGGGAACCGCAGAGGATCTGAGGAGCCAACCAGCTCTAAGCCTATGTGATCGCAGGGAGAAGAGGCCCCTGGCTGCATTTGAGGGATATGGCCATGCTTAGAGGGAGTTAGAGGAGTAGATCCAGTGAGCAGGAGTGGAGGTGCTGTAGCAAGTGTTAGTGCTTGGGAAGTGAACACGGCTGATTAGTGAAAAGATACACACACACACACACACACACACACACAGAGAGAGAGAGAGCACTGATAAAGGAAATCTCCTGATTTTGAGGAAAGACTTGAGTGAGAGAGTTCAAGAAAGTAGTTTATTCTGTCCATCCGGGACATATGGTGACAAATCCTTACAGGAAGAAGAAAACTATGCCTATTTCTGCCCTTGAATGGAGTGCAGGCATTCCTGGAAACTGCGACTGACAGGTGTACTACCACAAAGAAGAGCCTATTTTCCTCCTAGGGCAATGATGATAACAGAGTGGCATCCTGACCAATAACTCAGCATCACATAAGCCATAAATAGAACCAACCACATGTCATAAAAGCAAAGGTAAGTATTAACTTATATAGTTACCTCAAATTGTAAAATTATTTCTTAATGTCTATAAAATAGGCATAAATGTAATATACACATAATGTTACAAGAGACTCCAATATGCTATAAAATGAATAGCCATTAAAACAACTAGTGTTAACATAAATATAACATGAAATATGTTATAATAAAAATGAACTAAACACTTGACTAACGATACTTTTGTTTGCCTTCTTAGCAGTTAAATATAGTTTTATGGCACAACATATAGGTATAACTCTTAAAAGGGCTATTCAAGAAAGTGAGTTAATACTTTTTTTTTTTTTTTTTGAGACAGAGTCTTACTCTGTCACCCAGGCTGGAATGCTGTGGTGTGATCTCAGCTCACTGCAACCTCTGCCTCCCAGGTTCAAGCGATTCTCCTGCCTCAGCCCCACCCCCCGAGTAGCTGGGATTACAGGCATGTGCCACCATGCCCAGCTATTTTCTGTATTTTTATTAGCGATGGGGTTTTGCCATGTTGGTCAGCCTGGTCTTGAACTTTTGACCTCAAGCAATCCACCCACCTTGGCCTCCCAAAGTGTTGGGATTACAGGCGTGAGCCACTGCCCCTGGCTTCTTTTCTCTTGGTAAGTGTTCCTGAATTAAGTAGTGCTGCTTGAAGTCAATTAATCAAGAGTTCCTTAAGACACATTGTAAATACTTACTACTTGCTTGTTGTTCTTGTTGTTGTTGGGGGTGATGATGATGATGGTGGTGATGGTGGTGGTATCTTCTCTGAAAACACTGAATGCATATGGCTACATGTTCTTTTAAAAGGTAGGACCTTCCGGAGGGTATCAAGTGAAATAAGTTCATACTATGGTACCTGACATGGAACAACTGGGGAGCGGTGGTTTGGAGGTACTTTATGAGTCAGGATTGCATTAAGCTGCATGGAATAGAGACTTGTCTGTAAATAGGGCTTTGTCCTTCCCAATAACAAGAAGTGGATGCAGCCTGCGGCTGGCACAGCTGCTCAAGATAGTGGTCAAAGACCCAGCTTCTCTACCCGCCTGCTGTGCATCCTCACGCTCCTGCATCTCCAGGCATCATGAACACATTCCAGGCAGGAAGACAGAAGAAGGGCAAAAAGTGTGTACCAGTATGTTTATTCCTTTTTATGAGGAAATCAATAGCCTTCTCAGATGCCCCATCAGCAGACTTCTGCTTGCCTCTCATTGGCCACCATGAAACAGGGTTTCTTAGCCACAAGGGAAACTTAGCAGACTCCATCCCAAATGAAACCAGTGTTCCATAGTAAAAAAAAAAAAAAAAAGAAGGGAAGCCAGGCACGGTGGCTCATGCCTATAATCCCAACACTTTGGGAGCTGAGGCAGGAAGATTGCTTGAGCACAGGGGTTCAAGACCAGCCTGGGCCACACAGTGGGATCCTTATCTCTACAAAAAATACAAAAATTAGGCAGCCAAAAAATTAGGCAAAAAATACAAAAAAAAAAAAAAAAGAAAAAATACAAAAATTAGGCAGGCATGGTGGCACATGCCTGTAGTCCCAGCTATTCAGGAGGCTGAGGCAGGAGGATTGCTTGCCACCCTCCCAGGCTGAGCCTGGTAGGCTGCAGCTGCAGCGAGCTATGATTGCATCACTGCACTCCAGCCTGGATGACAGAGTGAGACTCTGTCTCTTTTTTAAAAAATAAAATAAAATAAAATGAAGAAGGGGAGAATGGATATTCCATAGGCAACTATCAGTATCCTCCTACAGGCTGATTTATTTTGAGGTAATAATTCAGAGCTTTGCTGCAGCATAATTCATACTATGGGTCATGTTTAAATGGCAAGGTCATAACAATTTTTTCGTATATGTTGTCTCAGTTTAAACTGATGTACTTTTTATAAATTCTGCCATGCTTACCTTCTGAAGATTATTATCTGCCATTTAAAAATATATAAAACTGGCCAGGTGGGGTGGCTCACGTCTGTAATCCCAGCACTCTGGAAGGCTGAGGTGGGCGGATCACCTGAGGTCAGGAGTTTGAGACCAGCCTGGCCAACATGGTGAAACCTTGTCTCTACTAAAAATACAAAAAATTAGCTGGGCGTGGTGGCACGTGCCTGTAATCTCAACCACTTGGGAGGCTGAGGAAGGAGAATCGCTTGAGCCTGGGAGGCAGAGGTTGCAGTGAGCCGAGATTGCACCATTGCACTCCAGCTTGGGCGACAAAAGCGAGATTCTATCTCAAAAAATAATAATAAATAAATAAACATAAAAATATATAAAACTAAATTTTAGGATAAATGACATGTCCAAGAACAAGTGGGCTCTAATGAACATTAATCATCTTCATCCAGCATTTACATGTAGAAGGTTATCAATTGTGGATCATGACATTAGGGAAAGAAGAGGACTTAGAGATCATTGGGCTTATAAATGAAACAGAAGCCTAGAAAGTGTAATTGATTTAGCCAAGGTCTAGTTATCAACAGAGATAGGACTAAAACCTAAACTTTTGAACTTCCAGTTCAGTGTACTTTCCACTACCCAATTAAACATGTATCTAACCTTGGAGACCATTTCTTTTGGGAGGAGGAAGAATTGAGTCACACAGCTTTCACTTTATCCCCATCATTTCAGATTCTTTCCTAGCCCACTTATTTACAGAGTCCCTCAAGGCCTGATTAACTAATCCCAGCACTTTGGGAAGCCGAGGCGGGCGGATCATGAGGTCAGGAGATCAAGACCATCCTGGCTAACACGGTGAAACCCCGTCTCTACTAAAAATACAAAAAATTAGCCAGGCGCGGTGGTGGGCGCCTGTAGTCCCAGCTACTTGGGAGGCTGAGGCAGGAGAATGGCGTGAACCTGGGAGGCGGAGCTTGCAATGAGCCGAGATAGCGCCACTGCAGTCTGGCCTGGGTGAAAGAGACTCCGACTCAAAAAAAAAAAAAAAAAAAAAAAAGACATGATTAACAATGCTTGTTACTTAAGGACTTACTGAACACATCATTATGGAATAAGTTATACCTTCCAAGATAGTACAACTATAGAAATGAGTCTATTATGATCCGGTTATTCTGCCTGTAAGACAGTTAGCTTTAAGGTTTCTTATTTCAGTTCTCAGAGCTCACCATCATAGGAGGCCAAATAGGCAGCCTCCTTCGATGTTGTAACTTTGTATGAGAAGGCTGTATGTGTACACCCAAATGGTCAATTGGGAAAGGATGGTGCAATCCATGTGGTCCGTCCCTCCCCCAAGAGAGATAACCTCTCTCGGCATCTCTGTCTCATTTCTACAACGCATATGCAGAAGGACCTAAATGTCACGAAGCCACTCATATTTGAGCAGCTCTAAATTATCTGAAAATTCTTCCCTCTTGACCTGAAATTCACCACTTCATCGCTTTCATTCATTGAGCCTAGTTCTGCACTTGGGAGCTATATGGATATCAACTCCTTCTTCCATGGGACAAATGTTTGAAGGACACCATCATGGTTCTGGTTCATTTTTTCTCCAGTTCCTTCTATTATGCTTCATGGGCATCTCAGCATCCTTCACCGTCCTGATCACCACCCTCCCAATAAAATCCAATTATCAAAGTACTTAGACCCAGACATGTTCAGAAAAAGAAACAATACCATGAATAAGGTGTGAATAGCACCCAATGGGGCCATTTCCTCCTTTATTTTGGACACTCAATTAATGTGGCCTTAAATTACATTAACAATGTCATCCCAGTGTTGTTCCATATTGAGCCTGTGGTCAGTTGAAACTATTACTGTTTTTTCTGGAGCACTGTCCTTGCGCCAGCTCTCCTTCTCTGGAATGTCGCACCTATACTCACCTCAGACATACCACAGAACCAGTCAAATAAGTAAATGTGTCACATGAATTTGTTTTGTGGCTGTCAAATTAATAATTCAGTCATAATGACGTACTGTATTCTTTGTACACTGACCTATTCCTGGCACCGTGCTAACAACTGTACTTCTATTATCTCGTTCAATCCTTATGACAACGCTCTTGAGGCAGATATTACCCAGGCTGACAGATAAAGAAGAGGCTCATAGGCTGGGTGTGGTGGCTCATGCCTGTGATCCCAGCAGTGTGGGAGGCCAAAGTGGGTGGATCATTTGTGGTCCAGGAGTTCGAGACCAGCCTGGCCAACATGGTAAAACCCCGTCTCTACTAAAAATACAAAAAATTAGCTGCGTATGGTGGCGCATGCCTGTAATCCCAGCTACTCAAGAGGCTGAGGTGGGAGAATTGCTTGAACCTGCAGGCAGAGGTTGCAATGAGTCGGGATCGCGCCACTGCACTCCAGCCTGGGCAACAGAGTGAGACCCTATCTCAAAACAAACAAACAAAAACAACAAAAAAAGAGACTCATAGAGGTGGGAGAGTTTGCTTATGATCATATGCAAAGGAAATAGAGAAGTTGGGAATTCAAAGCCAGGCCTGTCAGAATTCAAAGTCTTTGCTCTTAGCTATAATTCTACTGTGCCTCTTTATCCTAAGCATACAGAAAAAAAAAAGTGATTAAATGATGGCTCTTCCTGCAGCTTTATAACCGAGGAGAGCAGACAGAATAAGAGGAATGGGTTTGGAGTTCCATTTTCGTTAGAGAACAGGACAGATACTCTTGTGCACAAAATCTTCTAGCCTTTTACCCTCCGGGAATTAAAGCTAAAATGTTCTAGTAATTTACAGAAATATTTAAAATGTCAATTTAATGAGTCTCCCTGGCAGCTGGCATTGTTGTGCTTGTGTGATACAAGGTAGCTAGAAAGAATATATGGAAAGCCATCTAAGATCTTATTTATTAAAATATCAAAAATCAAAGCACCATGCAAACACTGGCCATGATTATCTCCAATCAGCTGGCTTGAGTTTCAAAGCTCAATAAGTGACATAAGAGGAAAAGAGCTCTATTATTCATTTTAAAACCTTTTTTTTAAAGTCCTGGTCTGCTACCAGCTGTCCCTCAACTCCTCACAATGAGAGCAGCTGCAAAAGAAAACTGCCAACATGAAAACAAGATCAGAATAATAGCTGACCCCAGCAAGGAGCAGACCTTTCCCAAACAGGATTAGATCATTGACTTTGGCTTTGTGTTCTGAGCTTGGTCTATCACCCTTCTAGGTAACAATCCTTTGAAAACTGTGTGTAATGATGGCTTTGAGAGAGGCTCTAAAAAATGAGAACTGTTCAGTGGATTGAAAGACATTCAGCTAGCTAAAAAAAAAAAAAAAAAAAGACAAAATCTTGTTCTGTTTGCTGTAATGGGAAAAATTGAAAACCCAAATAAAATGGAATAAGGCACTTAATTTTCTTCTAATTTTGAAACTATATTCTTGACTCTAAGTAAATCCCTTTTCGAATCTGGCCAATTCTGTCAAATGGTCAATCTAGACCCACTGTAGACAAGGATGCCCCCACATCAGGGCCTTTGCACATGCTGTTCCTTCTATCTGGAAAATTTCAGCCTCATTACCATCCTATAGTCCTGGCCAGCTTCTGCTCTCGCTTTGTCTCAGTTAAAGTATCCCTTTCACAGGCCTTTCCAGACTACCCAAACTATCGTAAGTATGCTAGTTTTATGTTCTTGTACCCTACAGATAGATAGTGTTCTATATTAGGCAAAATAACGCCCCCACACACCCCTACCCACCCACAAAAAAAAAAAAAAATCCAGGTCCTAATCCCCAGAGCCTATAAATATGTTACTTTACACTGCAAAGGGGACTTCACCAATGTGATTAAGCTAAGGATCTTGAAATGGGGAAAATTATCCTGAATTATCCAGTGGGCCCAATGTAATCACAGAAGTCCTTCCAAGTCAAAGAGGGGGTCTTCCTTAGAGCCTCCAGAAGAAACCCAGCCAGGCTGACAAGTTGATTTCAGTGCAGTGAAACCCATTTCAGACTTCTGCCGCCCAGAATTGTAAGATGATACTTTTATGTTGCTTTAAGCCACTCAATTGTGGTAATTTGTTACAGAAGCAATAGGATAAGAACATAGTACTTACTATGCTTTTATTGATTTGTTGTTCTGTCTTTTAACTATAAGCTCTGTAAAAGTAGAGGCAATGTCTTATCTACCTCCATATCCTTAGCACCTAGTGTCCCATTTGGGGAAATTGTATATAGAAAAAGGGCATTATATACTTTAGATAAGAGTTTGATTTTTAAAGAGATTTTAATGTAATATGTATTTCATTAAAATGAAGGAAGATTCCCTCATAACGAATCATTAGATAATTCGTTCTTAAATTTTTTCTGAAGCATGACCTGTTTTGTGATCCTATTCCCTAGGAGATGGATGAAAGTATATCATCTTTATTTTAGCATTCAATTCCCTAACCTGGGTTTTAAAAACTCAGCACTAGATTTAGAATGCACTGTAGTCATCTGAGCTGCCCAGCATTCTGGTGCAGTAAAGGGAGAGACGACAGAAGTTAGGAGGGGACAAAGAGTGAAGTGGAAGATGGGGAGAATGGCGTTCCTCTTGCCTCCGCCGTCCTGTGAGCACACCTACCTTTGAGCTACAGTCAGAAGGGCCCCAGCCTGGTCCTGAAAAGGTTACTGTGCTCTCCACTGCCATCTGCTGTCAGCCATGGGTTTGGTCAAATACAAACTTGAGTCTTCCTGTCTTTAAGATTCAGGATAGTCCAACCAAAAGTTACAGATTAACGCGAATCCCCTCACTTTACATAGTAAACAGTATGAAAGTTCTTTTGCTTCACACATTCTTGCCCACACATGGTATTTTAAGTTTTTAACTTTTAGCCATTTTGTTGGTTTTGTAGTGGTATCACACGGTTTTATTTTGCATTCTTATGACTAACAAGGTTGAGCACTTTTCACAGGTGTTTATTGGTCATTTGGAAACCTTCTTTTGAGGGATGGCTACTTGAGCCTTGCTCATTTTTCTATTGTGTTGCCTGTCTTCCTTATTGATGTGATGATGTGATTGATTCAGGACAGGAGTGCTTTGTCTAATCTGTCTGCAATTTTTTTTCTCAGATTGAGGTTTGCCTTTTCATTCTTATAATGGGGTCTTCTGATGTACAGTGTTCCTGATTTTAATGTAAATTCCAAATTTACACATATAAATTTACAAAAGTATAAATTTACCACAAATTGTAAAGTCCAATTTACCAATCTTTTATTTTATGGTTCATTTTTTTGGGTCTTATTTTGAGACAGACAGGGTCTCACTGTGTCACCCAGGCTGGAGTTCAATGGTGTGATCTCAGTTTACTACAATTTCCACCTCCCTGGGCTCAAGTGATCCTCCCTCCTGAGTAGCTGGGACTACAGGCACATGCCACCATACCTGGCTAACTTTTTGTATTTTTGGTAGAGACAGGGTTTCACCATGTTGCCCAGGCTTGTGTTGAACTCCTGAGATCAAGTGATCCACCCGCCTTGGCCTCCCAAGGTGCTGGGATTACAGGCATGAGTCACCATGCCTAGGCTTTTTGGGGTCTTAAGAAATCTTGGCAGGCTAGGTGCAGTGGCTCACACACAGGTGTGTAATCCTAGTGCTTTGGGAGAATGAGGGTGGAGGATCGCTTGAGGCCAGGAGTCTGAGTCCAGCCTGGGCAACATAATGAGACTCTGTCTCTACAAAAAAATTTAAAATTATCCAAGCATGGAGGCATGTGCCTGTAATCCCAACTACTCTGGAGGCTGAGGTGGGAGGATCGTTTGAGCCTGGGAGGTCGAGTCTACAGTGAGCCATGATTGTGCCACTGCACTCAAACCTGGGCAACAGAGAGTGACCCTGTCTCAAAACAAAATAAAAAACTAAAAGACCTACATGAAAGTCATGAATATATTCCCCTTTTATCTTCTAGAAACTTTATCATTTACCCTTTCACATTTAAATTTAGCATCTACCTGAAATTGATTTTTGTGTAAGTGTGACATAGAGGTATGCATTTTTTCCACTGGGATATTCAATGGCACATCTAAAAAACACCTTTCCGTTACTGCACTGCATGCTACCCTTGTCATGTGTGTGTATATACATATCCACACACCCGTGGACTTGTCCCTGGACTTCATTCTACTGATCATCTGTGATTATGTATTTATCCTTGGGCCACAGCCATGTATTCCTTGTAACAATAATAATTACAATGGAAGCAATGATTATTATAAAAATAACAGAAGCAGTTATTTTTTAAAACCCATAGACAACTGTGTGGCAGGCAGTTTGTCTATTGCTACTTCTAGCACACCCAGCAATGAGACAGTGTCTTAATGTAGTCTCTAGTGGGTCTAATCTGGGTCTCTCTTTCTGCACTAAATATTAATTGGAACTACTACTATTACTACTACTACACAGCTTATTTTCACATAGCATTTACTATGTGCCAGGCACTTTTCTAAGCACTGTACACAATAACTCATTTAATCTTCCCAATAAGTCTTTGAGGTAGGTACTATTTATCTCTTTTACAGATGAGAAAATTTAATCATGACTTGCCCAAATTGCACAGCCAGTAAGTGGTGCAGCCGGGACTTGAACACAGGCCAATCTGGCTCCAGGGTCTGTGCTCTCAACTACTACCCTTGGTGCCTCTCTTATGGGCAGTGGGGCAATGTATTTTCTTGCAAACCACAACATGCAGCCAGGCAACAGAGAGCAGGAACACTTATCTCCAACTTGGTTAAACACTCCATGCATGTGATGGAGATGTGGCCCAACATAAAAACCTTTAATGATGTGACTCCTGTTTTCCTTTCCAACCTCATCGCCCTCCAAAGCCCCCAAACATACTGTTCTGTGTCCTTTTATGTAGTGATGAGTGAGGAATGACAAGGGGAGACAGGAAAGTTTCTTACACTCACAGGTCCTAGAAACAGATGGCACGGCACACCATGCACAGCCACGGGGGAAAGCACCAGTCAGGAGGCAGGAGCACCAGGAGCCAGGGCAGAGCCTGGGTGCTTACTGGAGTTTCTGAGGAAATGGCAAGGCAGGGTGGGGTCAACAGTTTGGGATCGGCTCGTTGGAATAATTTCAGTGTGCTCTAAACTACAGAGACTATCCCTAGTTGCCCGTTACCTGGTCCTGGGATGATTTAAGGAAGAGGAACATTGCCTCCTAGGGTTTCAGGGCCAGACAGAGGAGGTGTGGCTCAGGTCTATAGTTTGTATATCAAAGGTATGCTCCCACCTGAGTTCTTTGCTGTCTAAAAGAACTGGGGAGCCCCAGGAGGGACAATCACTCCCCAGAAGGGAAGGTTTCTTAAAATGACAAAACATCTTATACAGACAACTTTTAAAATATAAATAGTACATGTGCTCTGATTCAAACTGCCCGTAGTGCCCCAAACTGCCATGTGCTGCTTTGTCTCTGAGCACATACTGTTCCATGCTTTGGTTGCACTTGTTTTTTTTTTTGTTTATCTTAAAATCTTATATCAAATCCACTTCTCTGAGGTCAAAGCCCTGATGACCCAGAAGTACAGTTAAGAGCTTTCCTTGTATCACACCCCGGTACTGCAGCATGTTTCATATTGCTGTAATTACTGGTTAATTTACCTGTTTCTCTTACAAATTATAAGACCCTTCTGAGGGGCTGGGGAGCAGGAAGAGGTAGAAACATTGTTGGAATGAATGAGCAAATGAAAAAAACCCTCCCTCCCAGAGACAATACTCCACTCTTCCTGTTCTCTCCACCCTCTATCACAAACTGTGTTTCCCACAGGGGTGTTGTCTTCTTTTATGTTTTACGTCTATCGGTGACCTCTATCTGGGCCTCTTCCTGGCAGAGCTGGGGGTGGCTGAGGAAGAAGGCAGGCTCAGAATTTTCATTGGTCAGTTATTGAGATCAGTAATCTGAGTTTTAATATCATATTATTAATTTATTAGCAAGAAAAAAATATATTTTGGGGCAGATATTTTAAACTAAAAATAAAAATTCCAGCATTTGTAGTTTACTCAACGTTAAAAGCACATTTTAAGAAACTAATCCTGGCCAGGTGTAGTGGCTCACACCTGTAATCCCAGCACTTTTGGAGGCCGAGATGGGTGAATCTCTCGATCAGGAGTTCAAGACCAGCCTGGGCAACATGGTGAACCCTTGTCTCTACAAAAAAAATACAAAAAATTAGCTGGGCTTGGTGGTGCACACCTGTTGTTCCAGCTACTTGGGAGGCTGAGGTGGAGGACTGCTTGAGCCTAGGAGGCAGAGGTTAGAGTGGGCCAAAATCGTGCCACTGCATTCCAACCTGGGTGATAAGAGTGAGACCCCGTCTCTCTCTCTCTGTCTCACACACACACACACACACACACACGAAACTAATCCTTACAACAAGTGGTAAGCAAAGGATATTATTTTCATTGCAGAGATGTAGAATGAAGCTCAATGATGGCAAATGACTTAGTTCAAGATACCAAAACTTATAAGTGATGGGCAAAATTCTAATTTGAATCCAGGGCTTCTTTTGCTAAATTTGGAGCACTTTCCATTAAGCCACACTGCTCACTGCTCCTTGACTTACAGTTATTTCCCCTCAGCTTATATTTGTCAATATTTACAAAAAAAAATACATGCTTCATGCTTGCAAGTGCTGAGTTAATGATCATTTTGAATGTTCCTCAATGTAGGTAATCAGCAAAGCCTTCTGAAAAGGCAGTTAGGACAGCAATGCCAGAGAAGGAAGCATTTACAAATCTCCCATAACAGAGGCACTGGTCTACAGAAGTATTTTAGGGGCCTGTATGTTTCTAAGGAGCATACAAAGTACACAACAGCTTATAAAGAACCTCTCTAGGTTTTGTTTCATTATGAAATGAAGAGAAATCAAATGTTTCTAGAAAATCAGTAAAATCAGGGATATAAGAGTCAAAGTATAGTGATTGGGTACTACAGAAATAGACAAAGGGTAATGAATCTAGTGAATAATTATGCACATGATCAGGAAATGTAAATTGTGACAATGTGAACAAAGGAGTCGACAGTGTATGAAAATCTGAACACATTTTTATGCACCTAGCCAAAATAAAAATATCATACAAAATTAATTTAGAATGATTTTAAATGTTTTCTCTGTTTTAATTTATCAGCAAGTAAGCCAATTGATCCTTTATTGTGAAATTTAATACTTAAAAACTTTTGCACTAAAATTAACTTCTTCTATGTTGAATGATGGTTGAATTTCTTTCATATGCTTCTGAGTGAGTGGTTTTAAATATCCATGCCATACAAGTACATGTATTTATCTCTGCAGCTTTTATAAAGGCATTCTTGTACTGTGATCCTTCAGAAACTGCAGTTTCAAAGACTTCCTTTTCAGTCATCCTCAAGATTCAGGGAAATGTAAAAGATTCAACTTTGGCAATGGCTGGGACCTCTGCCCCAATAATGTTATATTCCTAAATGCTACTCCATCAGATATACATTAATGAAACAGAAAACAGAAATACCAAATGTTTTAGTATATATTTTCATCTGAGAAAATATAAATAATATTTATACAGTATTCCATTTTAAGTATTTACACAGCATTAACATAGAAAGCAGTGAGAAACATGATACATTTACAGTGTTTTGTTTTTGTTTTTTCTGAGACAGGGTCTTGCTCTGTCATCCTGGCTGGAGTGCAGTGGTGCTATCTGGCTCACTACAGCCTCCACCTCCTGGTTTCAAGCAATTCTCGTGCCTCAGCCTCCCAAATAGCTGGGATTACAGGCCACCACATCCAACTAATTTTTGTATTTTTTGTAGAGATGGGGTTTTCCATGTTGGCCAGGCTGGTCTTGAACTCCTGATCTAAAGTGATCCATGTGCCTTGGCCTTCCAAAGTGCCGGGATTACAGGCGTAAGCCACAGCGCCCAGCCTTACCGTTTGTTATTTACAGTCTTTAAACGTAATTGAAAAGCAAAACTCTGGAAGAGAACTCTTAAAACATTAAGTAATTAAAATGTATAAAAAATGATATTGGGAAAAATGTCATACGTTATAACTTAATAAATGTAAACTATATTAGAAATGCAAATATATTTCATGGAAAGTGTATACTGACCTAATACAGGTATACAAAGGAATGAAAAGATATCATTTCATGAGATGCATATTAACCCAACAGTGAATTAATCCACTGCCAAATAGGATGAGCAATTAGAATGATGCAAATTGAATCAGCAATAATACAATTTAAAATTTCTAAGTAAACTTGAAAATATCTTTCAACATTTATTTAACCATAAGCACACAAAACATGAAAATATCAAACTGAAAACTAGTCTTAAACTTGGAATCAAATTACTTTGTCAATGTGAGAAGATTCAGGCAGCTCTCAGTTTATAAAATAATCTACAGAGACAAATGATGGGGACTGTTTTAATTATCATTAAGAAGTATTATGCTGAAAGCAACATTTAGATTTTTTTTTGGCCTCACTGTCAGTATTAATTTATTATTTACTGCATTAAATACTACACACAATGGGAAAACAGTATTTTCTATTATATCAGGTTATATATTCCCAAGTTATAAAAATAAATCTTTCTGCAAATAAAAAACAAAAACAGAATAGTCTGCATTATAAGTTTTAAAAAATATGGCAAACTAACCTGATATCATGACTTTTTTTTGGCCATGATTATACTGAGTCTTTAAGTTATTTATTCAGGAAGTTAAATCAAAAATCTTTGATCCACCAATGTTTTGGATGCCAAATTCTTTTGTCCTACTGTATTACGGATATATCTAAAAATCTGGAAAATTAAAACAATTCAGAATGAAAAGAAATATAAACAAAATTAAATATGCACGTCGATTAAAATATCTAGATTAAATTAGCTAATTCTCTCAACTATTTTCATGTATCAGGTATCTGAATCCCATGGTGATACATAAAATTATTTCAAGATGATAATTTCTTTCATAGTTTCATAGTATGTTCCCATTTAGAGTAAATTCTTATGAATTAATTATACAAATTCTCTCATGTTCACAGAAATACACTTTAAAATATATAGAAAGGCAACTTTCTTCTAAGTCTAAAACTACGGAAACATCAAAAGAATCTACTCACTAGAGATAGAATTTCTTCACAATTCTAGATCACTGTCAAGGACTAATAAATTGCATCTTACTTACATATACTTCTTTGACATAGTGGAGAATATTTAGTTGATAATAACACCATTTCAAGAACAGATTTGCCATTTCTTGAAATCTCTATTTCAGGGTCCACACTCATACATGAAGTTGCTTTTTATCCACACAGGTGGGGGAGGTGTCAAAGCTGCAAGCTAAAGGGGGCTTCCCTTTGGTGCTGAGCCCTGAGCTAGCTCTCCAGTGCTTGTTTTTTTGTTACTTAACATCTGGAGAGGGTGGATGGGACTCTAATTACTGTTCACTTGTAGCATCTAGGAGACTAGCAGTTAAGTGTCTTCCTATAGGATTCCTCTTCCATGTATAATCAAGCAACTTATGCCCTCCACTAGACCCCAGTATTTCATTGACCCTAAAGGACAGAGTACAGTTGGTTGAAATGTTATTCCTTCTTTTGGTGGGGTTAGTCATATTCTAAACCTTTACAAAATTGTAGTAAAAGTAGACATTGTTACTCTCTGCTATGAAAATATCTATTCTAACATATTTCTCTCAAGAAAATGAAGGAAAATGTAGAAAAATTTTAAAAGTTTACCTCTTGTTGTAGATATGTAAGGAAGGATGCTAAAATAAAATTTTGGCAAGCCAAATCCACAACACAGAAGAACAGCAGATCAAAAATAAGAAGAGTAGCTTCATTTCCATAATACAGGACACTGCTGAAAGAATAACCTTCATCTATTAAAAAAATTTAGAAAATATAAATTAGAAATTTAAAAAAGGAACAAGTCTGTGATAAACTTCTGGTGACAAAATCTGGATGTTTAAAAACAGCACATTAGAAACATACTATATACAATACTTCATGGCTTACACAAAAATAAACAAACATTTTAAGATTTGTTCATCTAAAAGAGGTTAGTTAAAAAACTCATAAAAACTCCTAAAAAGCAGTTTTAACATTAGGACCAATGGTTGGTAATTGCTAGTAGTGTAAGTTTCAAAGACCATTTAATAAATAGCCTTTCTTTATTTCTTTATACAACTAAAAGCTAAATTAATCTTACAAACATTCCCTAAGATACAGTAAATCAGAGAAAAAACCAGCAAGGCATAGAGTAAGTACATAGTGTTCAAGAGTTCAAGAATTTATCTCAAATAGTCCCGCTGAGGTTTTGCTCTAAGACCTCTTCTCACTCCACCAGCGGGTTTCATCCTTATTGGGATGTGAACACCCTTTTAAAAAGATTATGATGAGGCCAGGCACAGTGGCTCATGCCTGTAATTCCAGCACTTTGGGAGGCTGAGGCAGGAGGACTGCTTGAGGCCAGGAGTTCAAGACCAGCCTAGGCAACATAGTCAGACTCCATCTCTACAAAAAAAAAAAAGAAAGAAAGAAAAGCTAGGTCCGGTGGGTCTGCTGGTGCACACCTGTAGTCTTAGCTATTTGGGAAGCTGAGATGGGAGGACTGCATGAACCGAGGAGTTTGAGGTTATAGCGAGCTATTAATATGATTGCACAACTGCACTCTAGCCTGGGCAACAGAGCAAGAACCTGTCTCTAAAAAAAACAAAAAAACAAAAGCCCGATGAAAGCTATAGATCCTTCCATTAGGAAAAAAAAAAAAAGTATACATAAACTTGGGAGGCCGAGGCGGGCAGATCACGAGGTCAGGAGATCGAGACCATCCTGGCTAACATGGTGAAACCCCGTCTCCACTAAAAATACAAAAAATTAGCCGCGCATGGTGGCGGGCGCCTGTAGTCCCAGCTACTCAGCAGGCTGAGGCAGGAGAATAGCATGAACCTGGGAGGCGGAGCTTGCAGTGAGCCGAGATCGTGCCACTGCACTCCAGCCTGGGCAACAGAGCAAGACTACGTCTCAAAAAAAAAAAAAAAAAAAAAAAAAGTATACATATACAACTCTTGCAAACAATTAAACAATTTCAGGGAAATCCAGAGAACCACTGAAGCAGCCCATGGACACCCAGTTAGGAACATCTGCTTTATACAAGAGGGCATGTGGAGTGCTGGTAATGTTCTCTCTTGAAAGGGTACTAGTTACAGGGGTATATTCAGTTTGTGAAAATTCACTGATCTATAAGTTATATCCTTACAAAATATGCACATTAAACTTGCATATATAATCTTAAAAAACCTGTTTTACATGCTCTCTCTTGGTGATTTTCTATTAACATTGCTCCAGCAATGACTTCATATGATAGCAACTCCTCAATTTATTGTGTGCTTCTACTTTCTCCTACAACCTGGTCCCTTATATTTAATGCCTACTGGATACCTCTTCCTAGATGTCCTGAAGTACCTCAAGATGCAACATACTGAAAACTAAATTCATCCTCTTTCCCTCAAAACCTGATCCTCCCTCTGTATTGCCTCTGTTATTGAAAAGCACCACCACCCACTTAGTCACACAGCCAGAAGTCTGGATAATTTTTGACTACTCTTTTCTCTTAACATTTCTGGCAATCCTTTCTTCTTCTCTAGCCCCACTGCTACTGCCTTAGCTCATAGTCTCATCATCTCTTGATGAAGACGAAGGTAGTGAGGTCGGGCGCAGTGGCTCACACCTGTAATCCCAGCACTTTGGGAGGCCGAGGTGGGCAGATCTCTTGAGGTCAGGAGTTCGAGGCCAGCCTGGCCAATATGGTGAAACTCCATCTCTACTAAAAATACAAAAATTAGCCAGGTGTGGTGGCAGGTGCCTGTAATCCCAGCTACTTGGGTAGCTGAGGCAGGAGAATTGCTTGAACCTGGGAGGCGGAGGTTGCAGTGAGCCGAGATTGCGCCACTGCACTCCAGCCTAGACAACAGAGCGAGACTCCATCTCCAAAAAAAAGCAGATAGAGAAATGGAAGAACATACTTAGAAAGAAGAGGAAGATAGGAGGAAGAGGAAGGAAGACTGCAGGAGAAGGAACAAAGGAGAAAGGAAGAAAAAACCAGGAAGAAGGAAGAAAGAAGGTGATGATTGTATTATTAAAAATAATAGGGCCGGACACGGTGACTCACGCCTGTAATCCCAGCACTTTGGGAAGCTGAGGCGGGTGGATCACATGAGGTCAGGGGTTCAAGACCAGCCTGACCAACATGGTGAAACCCCGCCTCTACTAAAAATACAAAAATTAGCCAGGTGTGGTGGCACATGCCTGTAATCCCAGCTACCTGGGAGGCTGAGGCAGGAGAATCGCTTGAACCTGGGAGGCAGAGGTTGTAGTGAGCCAAGATTGCACCATTGTGCTCCAGCCTGGGCAACAAGAGTGAAACTCCATCTCAAACAAAAAAAATAATAATAATAACATTTCCTTTCTGAGTGCCTACCCATAACAGATACTTTACTGGGTTCTTTATATTAACACATAATAACCCCACAAAACTTTTAGAGGATTGTAACCAATTTTACAAAGAAGGCATTAAAGTTCAGAAACGCTAGGCAAGTTTCTCAAAGTTCACAAAGCCAGTAAATGGTAGTCAGGTTTTGAATCCAAGACCAGAAGACTTTGAAAGCTACAATATTTTTGTTTGTTTGTTTTTGTTTTACAGAGACAGGGTCTTGCTCTGCCACCCAGGCTGTAGTGCTATGGCATGATCATAACTCACTGCAGCCTCGAACTGCTGGGGTCAAGTGACCGCCTGCCTTGGCCTCCCAAAGGGCTGGTATTACAGATGTGAGCCACTATGCCCTGGAGGAAAGCTATAATCCTAATGTCTAAATTATGCTGTTACAATTTTCCATCTATTCAACTCAACTTGTAACCTACTGACAGAGTAATTCTTCCAATTTACAAATCAGATCTGCTTAGCACCCTTCAATGATATCCATGTTCATTGGCAGTGGTTTCTTTTTCTTTTCTTTATTTTTTTTTTTTTTGAGACAGAGTTTTGCTCTTGTTGCCCAGGTTGGAGTGCAATGGTGCAATCTCAGCTCACCACAACCTCCGCTTCCTGGGTTCAAGCGATTCTCCTGCCTCAGCCTCCCAAGTAGCTGGGATTACAGGCATGCACCACCATGCCCGGCTAATTTTGTATTTTTAATAGAGACACGGTTTTACCATATTGGCCAAGCTGGTCTCGAACTCCTGACCTCAGGTGATCCACCTGCCTCGGCCTCCCAAAGTGCTAGGATTACAGGCATGAGCCACCGCACCTGGCCCCATTAGCAGTGGTTTCTTCTTTTTTTTTGAGACGAAGTCTTGCTCTGTCCTCCAGGCTGAAGTGCAGTGGTGCGATCTCGGCGCTCACTAGCAGTGGTTTCTAAATCATTTTGATCATGCATCTCTATCAGAATAAGATGTTGAGCATGCAACCCATAATAGATATAATAGAAATATTTTATTAATTACTACTCTATATAATATAAACTTAAAAATAGATTAAGGGTGATTAAACTGCAAATACACAAATAGACATTTTAATATTTTCTTTTCACACCTCCGTGATCAACTTATATACATCTTGTGGGGCAAAAAATTAAAAAAAAATTTTTTTGGAAACAACAGGTTTACAGGATAGAGTGAAATTCCTTAGTGTATCAGGCAAGGACTTTGGAATTTGGTCTCTGCCTTCTTTATCTTTCAAGTACTCTCTTCCACTGTGTCCTACTTCATATCAGACTTTATAAAGTTTGTAAGTGCATAATGCACTTTGCGCACTGTTTTTGAATCCCCTTTTCCCTGTCTGCATGAATGTCTTTGCCTCTTTCTCTTACCTTGATCCTCTTGATTGACAAACAGCTACTGATTTTTTAAAATCCAGTTCAAACTTCTCCAGGTTGCCTCTTCTGGCTTTACCTCATATCTGGTTAGATTTTCTATGCTCCCTTCTGTCCCTGGCATAACCTGCGCCTGCACAGACTTCTGTGCCAGTACCACCCTACTTATTCACATGTCTGTCTTCTATAGTCTGTTAAACAAGATACCCAAGGTAGGGATCATTCGTCTGTGTATCTCAGACTGACACAATATCTGGCATGCAATAACATATGGGTAAATGATATCTAGGCCAGGGCACTGGTTATACCACTTCCATTCTTACTCATACAATAGGTTATCAGTCATACTACAAATGACATGTATACTATCTTTTTAATATGAAACCAGTTTTAATCACTACTCCTGTCACAAATAATACTGATTTTTACAAACTTGGATAAGATAAAAAATTAAATGTTAAAGATTAATCACAAATGTTATTCTTCTTTTAAGCGTTTCATAGTTTGGCATTAAACAAACAGTCCAATAAAATCTGAATTTTATTTGTTTTACTATCTCTTCCATGTGGACTGTTGATTCTGAAATTCACCTGAATACTTTCTTATAGAATCTTTTATGTATTTGTTTCCTGCTACACGACATAATAAAATAGAACACAGAAAAGAATTATAATTCATGAGGTTAACTGAGTTCATTATGTTTCCTTTGTTTTTATGTAAAATTATTATTATTATTTGAAACAGAGTTTCACTCTTGTCGCCCAGGCTGGAGTGCAATGGAGTGATCCCAGCTCACTGCAACCTCTGCCTCCCAGGTTCAAGCCATTCTCCTGCCTCAGCCTCCCAAGTAACTGGGACTATATGTGCCTGCCACCATGCCTGGCTAAGTTTTGTATTTTTAGTAAAGACGGGTTTCACCATGTTGGCCAGGCTGGTCTGGAACCCCTGACCTCAGGTGATCCACCTGCCTCGGCCTCCCAAAGTGCTGGGATTACAGGCATGAGCCACCGCACCTAGCCAAAAAATTATTAAATCAAAAGAAAAATATCAGCTGGGGGCGGTGGCTCATGCCTGTAATCCCAGCACTTTGGGAGGCCGAGGTGGGCGGATCACGAGGTCAAGAGATCAAGACCATCCTGGCTAACACGGTGAAACCCGTCTCTACTAAAAATACAAAAAAAATTAGCTGGGCGTGATGGCGGGCGCCTGTAGTCCCAGCTACTTGGGAAGCTGAGGCAGGAGAATGGCATGAACCCAGGAGGCGGAGCTTGCAGTAAGCTGAGATCGTGCCACTGCACTCCAGCCTGGGCAACAGAGCAAGACGCCGTCTAAAAAAAAAAAAACAGAAAAAAAGAAAAATATCTACAAGCACTTTTTTCTCAAACTTTGAAAACAGTTATCAAGTTCTACAAAGGGATTTAGAAGATACCATTGTAAAAGATGCTTTTTTCCATTGGTTCCATGAATTCCATTCCAAGAATTCTTTCAAGAAGCAACTTATCTTTTATAAAGTAATCCATTTCCTTATGAACCTAATAAAAAAAAAAGACAGCATCATTTCACAAACAGTAGTGAAATAAATGCTTTGCAATTAATGTAAAATCAGCAGGAGAGAAAATGAAAAATGAATAGTATATAAAGAAAATCTGTTCTTCAAAAAGACTGAATTTACTACATTGAAACCTATAACAAAATTCTCTACAGGAATGTTTTAAATTTTAAATGTCCTTAGTAGTATTTAGGGCTAGATATACTGAAAATCAATTTATAAAATGCTTTTTAGAAATACAATCATAGCATAACACAAGGATTTCAATAATGAATAATACAATAATATTTTGGTAACTGGCTAACAAAATTCCAGTGCAGACATAGTTTAAGGGAATCATGATTATGTTAACAGACACATAAAATTTCATTTCACTTTTGTATAACCTAGTTCTATCCCTAAGCCATAGTTTGTTAATGGCTAGAAATGTCTTTTAAAAATATATTATTCCTAAGTATTGAATGTGACAGACAAAAAAAGGGAAGGTCTTAAGGTGGGGGTTCTAAGTTTACTGACTTGGTTGACTTGAAGAAATAATTGACATTCCCACTTAACTTTTTAAAAATTGCATTTGATCCCAGCTTAAATATAAATGTTGACATACATACATGGTCAATGAAGGAGCCAAGAAATTTATTCATCATGTGATATGCTTTTATACTCTGCTCAAAAGTACTTGCTGATGAACTCAGTAGTCTAGCAGGACCATTTTTCTAATGTAAAAAAGAGAAATGAATACAAAGTGTTATGTTCTTGGTATCTAAAAAACATGAAATATTGATAGAATATATCTGAACTGTACTTTATACAAACCCTTATTAGTGTCTCATGAATTCTGTCATAATGTTGTCTCATCTGGTTAGAAATTGCAATCTCAAAAGTCTGACCATCTGTGTTGGGTACCAAACCTCTCTGGCTACACAAATTTTCCTGAAAAGTTAAAGAATTTAAGTTAAGATCAAAATTATAAAAAATTTCCTGCCTCAAAAAGAAAATACAGAACTTTTTTTTCGCTGTTATCACATATTACAAGATTCAGGTGCTAAGTGAAATTCACTGAAACTGTATTTGAGAAACAGATTCTACCATTATCCAAGGTTCCCAGATTTTGCTAATTTCTACTTTATTCTAATTCATACTCCCTTTCAGGTCTTTATATCATCTCCTTTGCTCTACTTAAATATATATATATATATCTATAATAGATATATTATAGATATATATAGATTATAGATATATAGATTATAAATATATATATATTCATCTATAATAGATATATCTATTACAGATAAATATCTATAATAGATAAATATATATATTTATATATAATAAATATATAATAGATAAATATATATCTATAATAAATATATTTATATATAATATATAAATATTATATATAGTAGATAAATATATATCTATAATAAATATATATTTATTATCTATAATTTATTGTCTATAATATATATAAGATAATATATATAATCCATAATAGGTTGATATATATTTATATATTTATCACATATATTTATATATTTAAGTAGAGCATATATATATTTTTAGGTAGAGCATATATATATATTTAAGTAGAACAGAGTAAAGGAGATGATATAAAGACATATATATGTTTATTGTATATTGATATTCTTAGCTTCCTTTATAATTGACCTTATTGCTCTTTTAATGTATGCTGAAAGGTCTTGCTTTGGAGTTAACTAGTTTTATAATTGCAAATGATCTTTTTTGTTTTCTAAACATTTTTAAGATGCTTCCTTAATTAATTCCAATAAAACATAGTGATACATGACCAAACAGTTAATGTTATGAACCAGATATCCATATCCATTTTGGGTTTCCCTGACACAACTTGGATCCTGACAACCACAAATATGTAAAAAAAATTTTGATTTGATTGATGCTTCAAGGTTCGACTCAAGTTCTCTGGCCTTCATAAAGCCTGTCTACCTACTCCAGAGGTTAATATTTTCCTTCTTTGTCTAAATCTAACCCGAAAACATAATATGGCACTTGGCTTTCTATACACTTAAAGGAAGAATACATGTAGTGAACTTCTCTATTTAAAAAAATTTTTTCTTGATTAAAAACATTCATGCCATTGCAGAAAATTTACAAAATAAAGAGAAATACAAAAAAGAAAAGAAAAATATTACCTAAAATCTCAACACCCAGAAATATAGATATCTTAAGGAATTTCATTTCCAGTCTTTTTTATAAGGCATGTACATATAAATAGCACAAAATTGGGATCACAATGACTCCTTTTTCACTTAACGTTATAGCCTGAGCAATTCTCCATGTCATCAAATATTCTACAAAATATGATTTTACCATCTACCTAAGATTTCACCGCAAAGGTAAACCAATTTATTTAATATTCTCCAATTTTTACATACTTTTCCCCTTACAAATAACCTCTGTGATAAAGATCCTGAATTTAAGTAGCTGTTCATATTGTTAATTTTTCCTTGAGTTAACATTCATAAAATCAGTGAATCAAAGATTATGAACCTTAAAAAGCTCTTGGTATATACATTGCCCAAACACTTTCCAGAAGGTCTGCATAAATTCAACCTGCCACCAGTAGCTTTGTGGTTGCCCATTTCACTGTGTCCTTGATGCTATTAAGTATTAGCTTTTCAAAAAAAGTTTGCTAATTTGAAGAGGGGAAAATCATTTTTTTATATTCAGTTCTTTGATTATGAGTTAAAATATTTTTAGAGCTTTATTAGTGTCTATTGGTCATTTTTCCATTGAGATTTTAATTTAGTGTTTTCTTGATTTGCATAACTTTCAATATTCTTATCAATTTCTTTGTCATATTTGTTAAAAGTATTTTACTCTAATTCACTTTTATAATTGCTTGATATGCAAATGTACTATATTAATAAAGTAACATCAATTAATATTCCCTTTTTGATGATTTCTATTCTTTATCCTTAGAATATCATCCCCCAGTCTGAAATATTCTTTTCTAGGTTCTCCTGGCTTCATGTTTTACATTTAACTTTTTAATCACAAGGTAATTTCTATTGTTTAATCAAGTGATCCAGTTCAATGTATTAAATAAATTCTTCTCTGAAATGCCATTATCATGTGTCAAATTCTTACAAGTCACAGGTATGGCCCCTTAATCACTAAATCCTCTTGGTTTTTCCACTTAAGCACATCTTATTATTTAAAAAATTTTATTATGGAAGTTTTCCAAATGTACATAGTAGAGAGAATAGTAAACCACTCATTACCTAGCTTCAGCAATTACTAATATTTTATCAATTTTGTTTCATCTATCCTTCCAAATTTTCTTTTTTCTTAGAGTATTTTAAAGTAAAACCCAGACCATGTCATTTCATCTGTAAATGCTTTGTATGTATTTCTAATAAGGACTTTAAAATAAATAACTATCATGCCATTTTCATACCTAACAAAATTAGTTATTCCTTAACATTTAGTCCACTAAAAATCTCCCAGATTTTTTTAATAGTTGGTTTGTCTGAATCAGGATCCAAATAAAGTCCACACATTGTACCAGATTGGTTTGTTTTTCAAACCTTTCTCATAATGTAATAGTTCGTACACTGCCACCATCATCCTTCCCTTTCTTTTCATGTCATTGATTTGTCTGGAGACACTGAGTCATTTATCCTGTGAGGCAGCCTATACTCCAGACCTGGCTAATTACTTCCTATGGTGCTATTTAATTTGTCCCTTTATCGCTTGTATTTCCTATAAACTGGTGATTAGAGCTAGAGGGTTGATTATACTCAGATTCAGTTTTTTAGGCAAAAATACTTCATTGGTGAAATTATATACTTCCTACTGCATCATGGCAGGAAGTGTTTATGTCAGTTTTCCTTATTTTTATTTACAGTGTGTCTAAATTACGTCAACCTGATCCCTCATTATAAAGTTCCCTGTCAACAATCACTTAATCGTTTAGCAGCCACTGATAATGGCAGCTTACATTCATCAATCCATTAGTCATTGCAAAATGGTAATTTTTCTAACTTAGAATTCCTTCTACTTTCTTCTATAAGGAGGAACTTTCCCTCATGAATTATTTGGTTACTGTGATACAGTTCATACAGAAACTACAAGATAAAATTAGATTCTTTCCCTTTATGAATGTTCAGGGTGAGTTGGTCCCTAGCAACTTTCTTTTTTTTTTTTTTTTTTGAGAAGGAGTCTTGCTCTGTCGCCCAAGCTGGAGTGCGGTGGCGCAATCTCGGCTCACTGCAAGCTCCACCTCCCAGGTTCATGCCATTCTGCCTCAGCCTCCCACGTAGCTGGGACTACAGGCGCCCGCGACCATGCCCGGCTAATTTTTTTGTATTTTTAGTAGAGACAGGGTTTCACTGTGTTAGCCAAGATGGTCTCAATCTCCTGACCTCGTGATCTGCCCGCCTCGGCCTCCCAAAGTGCTGGGATTACAGGCGTGAGCCACCATGCCTGGCAGTCCTTAGCAACTATCAAAGTGATCAATAGGCCAGGTGCGTGGTGACTCAAGCCTGTAATCCTAGCACTTTGGGAGGCCAAGGTGGGTGGATCACCTGAGGTCAGGATTCAAGACCAGCCTGGCCAACATAGTGAAACCTCATCTCTACTAAAAATACAAAATTAGCCGGGTGTAGTGGCAGACGCCTGCAGTCCCAGCTGCTCAGGAAGCTGAGACGGGAGGATCACTTGAACCCAGAAGGCAGAGGCTGCAGTGAGCCGAGATTGCGCCACTGCACTCCAGCCTGGGTGACAGAGGGAGACTCCATCTCAAAAAGAAAAAAAGGTTATCAATGAAGACTGTTTTTTTTTTTTAAACAAATCCAGCATTTATAAGAATCCACTTCTCACTTAAAACCAAAAAGATGTAAAACATTTTCATACCGCTTCTCTTTTAAGGTTCATATTCATTTCTTCCATATTAGTATCTGCATGCCCATGTACTGATCTACCATGAATGTAATATCCAAAACATTTGTGGGATAACAGAAACACTGATATCTATAAAAAGAGAATAAAAAGAAGCAATTAGCAACTCATCTGCAAAACAATAAAAAATTAAGTTTTCCTTAAAATTGCTTTCTTTTTCCCAAAATAATGAAGATTATATTCTTGGGAAATATATAAAGAGGATAATAAAGTAATGAAGGATAATAAGGTTTGTGTGTGTTTTTTTTTTTTTTTAATGTTAGAAAAAGAGATTGAAGATATTTTCCAAGAAAGGGAGAAACAAGTCTGGGCAACATAGGGAAACTCTATCTCTACAAAAAAAAAAAAAAAAAAAATAGCTGAGTGTTGGTGGTGCACACCTGTGGTCCCAGCTACTTGGGAAGCTGAGGTGGGAGTACTGCTTGAACTCAGGAGGTCAAGGTTGCAGTAAGCTACGATTGCACGACTGTAGTCCAGCCTGGGTTACAGTGCGAGACCTTTTCTCAAAAAAAAAAAAAAAACAAAAAAGAGAAAAGAAAAGAAAAGAAGAAACAGGGTTGACATACAAACAATTTTCAGGGGTACTGGAATGAATGAACTACTTGGTAGCATAAGAAATTCATAATTAAGAAACTGCAAATAAAGATGAAAAAAACAGGCTGGGCACAGTGGCTCACACCTGTAATCCCAGCACTTGGGGAGGCTGGATCACCTGAGGTCAGGAGTTCAAGACCAGCCTGGCCAACATGGGGAAACCCCATCTATACCAAAAATACAAAAAAAAAATTAGCCCAGCATAGTGGTGCACACCTGTAATCCCAGCTACTCAGGAGGTTGAGGTATGAGAATTGCTTGAACCTGAGAGCCAGAGGTTGCAGTGAGCCAAGGTGGTGCCACTGCACTCCAGCCTGGGTGACGGAGCAAGACCGTTTCAAAAAAAAAAATGAAAAAATGAAAAAACTAAGGCAGTTTAAGTATTAACTTGTAGCTCATTATAATTATCTCTGGAATTAACAACCAGTGGAAAATTGGCCCAAAAATTCAATCATACCAAATCACTTTTAAAGTCTCTCTTAACAAACTCATGACCTTTAAAAAGGGAAAGTAACAGTTGCAAGATGAAGTCAGAAAGTACTTACATTACTCATAGAGCATAAATCAACAAACTGTCGAATTTTATCTTCTATAAATCTCTCATAAAAGACAGCAAAGAACACGACCTGAAACATTAAGTCAAGTTTATGCTTATTAGCTTTTAGGATTTTAATTTTCTTTTACAGCCACAGTGTAGCATCTTAAGAAAAAAAAGGTCCAACCAAAAGCACAGTGGCCTTTAACAGTTCCTATGTGATAAAGTCCTACTTGTCATTTCTGACTCTTCTGTCAAAGGGAGGAGGATTTTAGAATTGTGTTGAGTCATTGAGGGAGCCTATTTTGAGTTTTGAAAACTGTTGTGTGTCATTAAAACAAGCTATGACAAACACGTGGGAAGAAAGAAAAAGTCTTTTAAAAATGTAGGATATATCAATGCATCCATGGTCAGATTTATGTTTGGGTTTGCAATTTTGCTCATCTAAATTTCAAGACATGAGAAAATGCTCTACTTTTCAAATTAATTTTCTCTGCCAGAACAGCACATAAAAAGCATATATCTAGTATTCTGACTACAAAGTATTAAAAATTCATATGGAATGGTTTCCTGTGTTTTCTTAGATTTAATACTAGAAACAGAAATTTTATAAATAAAAATTTTACATGGTACATCTTTTTAGACATGTTTCAGGAAAAGATAAAATTTCCTAACTCCCCTATTTAAAGCTGTCCCCACTGTCCCCCATTCCTATCTTCCACTCCCCTCCCTTCTATTTACTCTATCTCATGTCCCTGCTGATTTTCTTCACAGCACTTGGCACAATCTGTCATTTGTTCCTGTAACAGCAGATCCATAAGCTCAGCACAGCGTCCAGTACATAAAATGCACTCAAATATGTGGATGAATAGATAAATGAATCTACACCAGCCGACTGCTGAAAATGTTTTCCTACATACTCTATATACATATTTGAAACCTCTTTAAAGGATGTGAAAAACAGCAATATTCAAGGTTTAAAAATTAAAAGACACCACTTAAAAGCTGAAGAGGCTGGGTTTAAGGAAATAAAAGGAGTGAACAATTATTAGAATCAAGGAGAGTTTAGACAAATTTATGAAACTGTAACAGGTTGTTAAAGGAACCCTTAAGGATTCTTGACAAATATATAAACACCGATCATTTTAGAATATTACCATGGAGAGAAATGCTTTACTATCCAGCTGATGGCAAAGTGAGAAGCAAAGAATGAAGTTAGATGGTGGTGTCTGAGATTGCTAGGTGCTGTCCCAACAATCCTTTCTCCTTAGTAACAGATCCCTTCCTTGAGCAGGATATACTGCTGCCCAGCTGAAAGAGTCTAGTGCAGCTAGGTGTGGTCATGCAATTAAGTTCTAGCCAAGAAGATGTTGAAAGGCACCTCTGAAAAGGCTCTTAAAGAAAAGGTGAGCTTACCTACTTCAATTCCCTCCTGTAACTTCATTGGCTATTATGGACCATGAAGGGACTGTGGAGATGGAAGTCCCTTGTGGCTGGGCAGAAGGACAGGCTTCTGGGTCCTGACAGTAGCACTAAGCCACCATTCCACTCCAGCCCTGTACTTTGGACCTCTGCTTATCTTTTTCATGGGAAAGACAAGGTTCTCTTTGATTTCAGCCACTCTTATTTTGATTTTGGTTGTGTTATATTCAACCAAATATGAAAAGCTTCAGATGATATTGCTTTAGACTCTCTACATCCAGATGAATCTGATATACTCACAAAATATATCGGTATATTGTACAAAATATTTCCTTAACATTGATGATAAACATCAAACCCTATACTCTTTTGATTCTACCTTGTTTCCAATTTTAATATGTTTGTCTTCTTTTTCTGGTTGTCAGCTGTCCTTTACTAACTCTATCCCTGTAGTTTCAAGTTTGAGTAAGTCTCATCAATTTAAAATAAGTATATATTTAAAAAGTTAATCCACAGATTACTGAATACCACCACCTGGACCTAATTCTCTAAGAATAAGCTCTCTTAAAAATATTTCAATCTGGCTCACACGTGCAACCCTGGCACTTTGGGAGGTTGAGATGGCAGGATAGCTTGAGCTCAGGAGTTTATGACCAGCCTGGCCAACATGGTAAAACACCGTCTCTACTAAAAACACAAAAATTAGCTGGGCCTGGTGGCAGATGCCTGTAATCCCAGCTTCTTGGGGGGCTGAGGCAGGAGAATCGCTTGAACCTGGGAGGCGAAGGTTACAGTGAGCTGAGATCACGCCACTGCACTCCAGCCTGGGCAACAAGAGTGAAACTCTGTCTCAAAAAAAAAAAAAAAAAAATTGCTGGGTGTGGTGGCATGTGCCTGTAGTCCCAGCTAATCAGGAGGCTGAGGCAGGAGGATTGCTTGAGCCTGGGAGGTTGAGGCTGCAGTGAACTATGATTGCATCACTGTACTCCAGACTGGGAGACAGGGGAAGACTGTCTCTAAAAACAAAAACCAAACAAACAAAAATCTCAAAAGATCCTTAAAAATAGGCTGTTTTAGGTAGATAGCTATTAGCCAGCTATAGGAAGTTAAAACTGCTCTCTAGAGGTCCTATCTTCATGTGCTGATTATAAAAGTTAAGGAAATTTTAAAGTAAACAGAAGGACTCTTTCTGTTTATGAGTATCTGAAAGTTAGATGCTTGTTGCTGCTTCTTTCTTTTTCTTTTCTTCCTTTTGTCTTTTTTTTTTCTTTATGGCCTCTACTAGATCCATGGGACCTGAGGCTAAAAAGACTTATTTTTACTTTCAGTCATTTTAATAAATATTTCAAGAAAAACTCCACAAGGGGTACGAGCAATCTGAGTGAGGTTTCATGATATAAATAAATGTAAACAATAAGTTATGTTTCAAAAGAAAAGAACATATTTAGGGTAGCTTATCTGTCCCTGTATCTACATATAAACTAAACAAAGAGTCTGTCCTATTACTATAAAGCTGAGGACTCTCAAAGGCCCTTCAGAGCCCCACTATTGACAAGAACGTGAACTCTGAAATCAGGCTGCCTGAGTTCCAATTCCAGTTCCGTCAGTTACTAGTCACATGACTTCAGGCAATTTTTTTAGCCTTGCTGGGTCTCAGTTTCCTCATCTATAAAATGAGGATAATAGCAGAGCTTATCTCTGAGGGCTATTATAAAGATTAAGACATTATCAGGTATAAAGCGATTACAATTGTCCTTATAGTATGTTGGGATTGAGTCCAGAACCCCCAAGTATACCAAAATCCACCCATATTCAAGTCCCATATTCAGTCCTGCTGGAACCCATCTATACAGAAAGTTGGCCCTCTACAGATGCAGAATTTGCATTCTGTGAACACTGTATTTTCTACTCTCAATGAGTTCAGTCAAACAGTTCAACATGGGGTTGAACTATTTGAGGATCAACAGTAATTACACTCGATCTTAGCCTAAAAGCCAAGAAGTGATGGACCAACAGTAATTAATTAGCACAGTGACTAATACAATATAAGAATCGACTACTGGCTGGGTGTGATGGCTCATGCCTATAATCTCAGAACTTTGAGAGGGTGAGGAGGGTGGATCACCTGAGGTCACGAGTTCAAGACGAGCCTGCCCAACATGGTAAAAACCCATCTCTACTAAAAATACAAAAAGAATTATCTGGATGTAGTGGTGGGAGCCTACAGTCCCAGCTACTCAGGAGGTTGAGGTGGGAGAATTGCTTGAACCCGGAAGGCAGAGGCTGCAGTGAACCAAGATCATGCCACTGCACTCCAGCCTGGGTGACAGAGCGAGACTCTGTTTCGAAAAAAAAAAAAAAAAGAACTGACCATTAGCTATTGTTCTTGTCACCTTCTTTCTGCTACAGAAAGAAGGATGTGGTCAATATTTGATGATAATCAGTAATTAGGCAGAGTTATAAAGAAGCAATGTTACTTAGAAGTAATATTACCTGTATAATTCCTTACCTGTATAATTCCAATGGCTAGCCAAAGAGCAGCAGACACTGCATATCTCAAAATGCAGCTATAAGGAGCTATGTAGCTAGGTGGGCTTCTAGAAAGACTAGAAGATGAGTCCATTAATGCTAAGTTCTTGAATCCCACAACCTGGAGTAAAAAGGAAAAGTAATAATTTAAACGGACATGGATAAAGAAAACTACTCTAGACTGAAAATAGAAAACCTCTCCCTACTCACCTTGAAAAACTAAAATATCCAAGTTTGTATAAACAGTAGAAAATCTAGATAAAAATAATTATTATACAGTATTTTAACTACAAAGTATTTATTACACAATATTTAGTTAGCTCATTTGGCATTCTTCTCAATATGACTAACGGCCAAATATAACCTTATTGTCATACACACTGACAAGACTAAAAATTTAATTAAAAGGATAAAACTTTCATCAGTAAACTACCAATGAGTGAAACCAACAAGTAGTATTTCATGAGTATTCGACATGTGCCAGGCACTGTACTAAACATTTTTATACTTTAAAACAGTATATTACAAAATGTCTTCTAAAGGACATAAGTTCTTGAAAAAAGAATCTATGTTTAAATACTTTTGGTCCATCCGTTACACTCACCTCCATCCCTCCCACCCTTGTAGAATAAAGGCTCTGAGAAGTTTTACAGTAAAAGGTGCTACATGATTATACTGAATCCAATATTTTCCAAACTTACTTGACCATAAAACTTTTTCATGTAACACCTTTTAAAGCTGAGGAAACTCTTAAACACACACACACACACACACACACACACACACACACACTACTTTAGTACAAAAAGAAAAGAAGTATGTGAGGTAACAGATAAACTAGCTTGATTTAGCCATTCCACAATGAATACATATATCAAAACATTGTATTGTAAACTATAAACATATGTAATTTTTATCTGTCCATTTAAGAAAAACCAAAATACCACTTCAGGTGAACTTTGGAAGTCTTGTTCATATTATTTTAAAGCCCTAGGGATACAAACATTCTTCTACTAGTTTTATAAAAGGAAAGGAAGGGAAAGGGGAAAGAGAATGGAAAGAAAGAAGAAAAAAGAGGGAAGGCAGACAGACAGACCTAAGAGTTAATGATTTATATTCAATCTTAATTAAGCAGATAATTCCTGAGAAAACCTATTCCCATATAAACGGTTTCCATGTTCAGTCTTATACTCAGTACTGAATACTTCCTTTAATAATTCCAACCAAATCCATGAAATAACTGCAAATGTATCACAAACACGTGTTTTGTTCAGTTTACCCCCAGCTCTTAGCACAGAACATAGTCTACAGTAAGTGTTCAATAAAAATTTGTTGAAAAATATCAAACTTATAATAGTGATTCTAATGCAGGGGAGAATATGGATCGGGGGTAGGGAGCTTTTTCAAAATATAGATACCTGGAGTTACCTCAAAGCTACTAAATCAACACATAGTCTCTAAGGGTGAGCCTGAGCATAGGTATTTTACAAAAGATCCCCAAGGGATTCTGATACAAACCATTGGTTTTAAAGCTACTCCTTACACCTAGAGCAGTCAAACACACAGAGACAGAAAGTATTATAGAATGGTGGTTGCCTGGGGTTAGGTGTAGCAGGGAATGGGTACAGAGTTGTTTAAGGGGTATAGAGTTTCAGTTTTGCAAGATGAAGAGTTCTAAGATGAATGGTGATGATGATTTTGCATGGCAATGTGAATGTACGTAACACTACTTTTTGTTCGTTTGTTTTTTTCTGAGATGGAGTTTTGCTCTTTCTGCCCAGGCTGGAGTGCAATGGTGCAATCTCAGCTCACTGTAACCTCCGCCTCCCGGGTTCAAGCAATTCTCCTGCCTCAGCCTCCCGAGCAGCTGGGATTATAGGCATGTGCCGCCATGCCCGGCTAATTTTGTATTTTTTGGTAGAGATGGGGTTTCTCCATGTTGGCCAGGCTGGTCTTGAACTTCCAACCTCAGGTGATCCGCCTGCCTCAGCCTCCCAAAGTGTTGGGATTACGGGCATGAGCCACTGCGCCTGGCCAACTTAACACTATTAAACTCTACACTTAAAAATGCTTAAGATGGTAAACTTAAAAAAAGAATTGTGGTAAAATACGTAACATAAAGGCACTCCTTTTTAATGGCTTCACGACAATATTTCAACCTTTAGAGAAATCTTCCACTGTCATGAAAACTTAGTTGGAATTATATTAGTTTAATATTCATAAGGTACATGTAAGTCGCATATAATCACATCAAACAGTTTATACCTCCAAAAAGAAGAGGACAGTAAGTACTTGAAAGAGTGAATTAATTTTTCTCACAGTCTGAATTTCATTCCATTCATTTGCTACAAAATATGTTCTCCATATGCTTACAGGAACAGTGGCACTTCGTACACCACCCTCACCTGGTCAGGAAAATAAAATGAGTAAAAGAGTTTTACCTCCTTTGCTCTGCAAGGGTAGCAAAAGAATTTTGGTACAAATATTTTTTATTTCAGTTACCTTCAACAGCTTTAAGAACCTTTCCTTTAGGTCGCTCCCAATCAATAAAGAATACATCTATTGTAATCTGGGATATGAGCTTATGCAAAAATTGTAGTGCCTGAGAATGACATATAATAAAACACCTGAAAAAGTACCAGCGTTAAGCCTGCTTATAAAACCAATATTGACTCTTTAAGAAACATACTGTTATCACAAGAACATATAATTTTATGAGTGAATTCACATGAAGTTATAATACCACTAAGGAATCATTAGAAGCTCATCAGATAACCTGGAATCATCAAATTCACAGAATTTTCATATACATCTTAATTTACCTTCCCTTTTTATTTCTTTCTTTAAAATAGGAATATGAAAAGAGGAGACATTTTTCCTCCTCCTCACATAGGGACTTATATAATTGACTCTTTCCCAAAGATTCTAGAAGCACACTTTGTTTTGTAGATCAGCTGACTTCTTTATAAGTAAAGATATTTTCAACTATAGTTTGTTTTTCCTAATTAAAGTTTTCGAATGCTCTTACTGTCTTTTTTTTTCTATTTCTGCTATTCAGATTTCTGATTTTTAAAGAATGTGCTGTTGAAACACATCTTTCTTATTTATAGAAGCAATATGTTTAAACTGAGGCATTCTTTCTAGTTGCTGCATTATTCATCAAATAAAGGATAAAAATCTAAGTATGAGATACTTCACCTCAAGAAGCTCCCAGTCAGTGGAAAAAGCAGACACTTAATACTCACAGTAAAATAGGATAAGGACTACCAAGAGGCATATAAAGAGATTCACCTACACTGATGGAGAACACTGAGTTGGGGATTGGGGGGCCATAGGAAGAAAGGAGCAAAGGAATCTGGAGACAGACAAAACAACTTTTAAGATCTCAACACTTTATCCAGAGTGGTACCTTTTACCCTTGATTAATGGAGACAAAATTCATGCCTGAAGACATTTTGTCCCATTGTGAATGTATCATCAGACTTTAAAGAAAGTTATATACTGAAATATCATTTTATCAAATAAGCCATACAAATTTATGGCTTCTTTGAAAAAAATATTTAAGGCAGAGTTTCAGACTGAGCATCTACTATAAATAAAAGTAAATTTACCACATAAAATAATTAATGCTTTCTTTCAAAACCAAAGTGAATTTCACGCCAAAGATTTTTGAAAGCATTTTAATTTTAAAGACTTGTTAGTTCATTAGCAGGCCTTTTAAATTTGGTAACCTGTCCTTTAAAACTTACCTTCAGAGCAAAGGCACATCCAACATAAGTGACAAAACGTTCTTCCTGAACTGGCATTGGCAGCAAAACAGAGACAGACTTCTGTGCCTATAATAAAAATTACTTGATTAAATACTATCACACACAGTTTTTTTTGTTTGTTTGTTTGTTTTTTGTTTTCGTTTTTGTTTTTTTTGGGAAAGGAGGGTCTCAGTATGCTGCCTGGGCAGGACTTGATTCTGGACTCACAGGATCCTCCCACCTAAGTCTTCCAATTGAAAAAGGTTTTTACTAAGCACAATTTATAAACCAAAGAAAGCATAAAAGAGGAAGATAGTGATGTAATCGATAAGCTCAGCACACTCAAGGAATGGGGAGTTGGGAACTTTTCTTAATACTGTTGATCAAAAATTCTCTCAAATAAAAATAGTTCCTTTATAAAGAAAGCTTTTCAACTATTCAGATATTGGCAGTTGGGGAAAATTCAGAAACTCACGCACTTTGAAGAAAATAAGCCAGTAAAGACCTGTTCCCACTGTGATGATAAAGAAAACATTGGCCAGATCACCAGCATAGTACACCAAGAATTTCACAACTGTCTGCAATTAAAAAAAAAGAATTACAGCTGTTTAAGACTCCATGTATATACCACTTTTAGTAACACTACCACTTTTATACATCATCCACTCCATTTCTTAAGCCTGAAGCCTTGTTTCACATATCCCCATATGATCCAGCTATAAAGACCACCTGCTTCCTCCTCCTTGCTACCTTTTGGCTCCTTACCTTTCTGGCCATTCCTGGTAGCCTCTTCTTTCAACTCTTCTCATCTTTCACTATCTAAGAAAATGGAACTGCTTCCTAATTTTCTCTTAGTTGGGAATCCTCCCCTCTAATCTCTCCTCCACACTACCACCAGAGTTAGTTTTCTAAGATGTAAATTGGATTGTGTCACTCCCCTTGTTAAAAATGAACAACTCCTCACTGCAATATAAATTCCTGATCCACAAGGTCTTTCACAATATGGGCCAAAATTAACTTTTTAGCCTCATCTGCCAGTTCCAGCCATGTAGTCAATGACTAACCACTCCATACGTTCATCTCAAATACTTTCTGGAATAAAATGGGCATTGTTTTACCAAATATTCTTCTCTTCCTCTCTGGTAAGCTCTCATGATTTCTGAGAGCACAGACTATGTCTGTCTTGGCTCACTAACACATTCTCCAGCTCCTGGTAGAGTGCCAGACACTTAGACAATAGAGCCTCAGTGACTACTGTGGAATGAACAGATAATCCCACTTAAAGTTCATTTCTCTGGGAAGCCTTTCTGGACTATCCCAAGTAGTAAATCAAGTACCCCTGCTGATTCCTTAGCTCACTGGCTTTGGAATCAGAAAGATACTTTGGTTAAAGCTACCACGTAACCTTTCTCATGTTCTTCATCAGCAAAACGGAAATACCTATTACTGAGTTGCAAAAATCAAGTGAGTAGAAAATTTAACCTTTACCTCAATTTCATCACATGTAAAATGCAAATAATAATAATAACCTAACTTCAAAGAGCTACTGTGAGGATTAAGAAAATTACATACATAAAGCTTTAAAAAGTGCCTGGTACATGGTAAATATTTTTTAAATGTTTAATAAAAATAAAAGGTTAACCATGAAGTGAAAGTATAAAGTTAATAGAATAAAATGTGGACTATCTTTGTGATCTTGATGTAGGGACGGTTTTCCTAAACAAGATCCCAAAAGCACGTATCATAACATGAAAAAATATTCAGATATGATGATATCAAAACCAAAAGTTTCTGGCCAGGCGTGGTGGCTCATGCCTGTAATCCCAGCACTTTGGGAGGCTGAGGTGGGCGGATCATGAGGCCAGGAGTTCAAGACCAGCCTGAACAAGATGGTGAAACCCCGTCTCTACTAAAAATACAAAAATTAGCCAGGCATGGTGGTGTGCGCCTGTAATTCCAGCTACTCAGGAGGCTGAGGCAGGAGAATTGCTTGAACCCGGGAGGCAGAGGTTGCAAGTGAACCAAGATTGTGCCTCTGCACTCCAGCCTCGGCGACAGAGTGAGACTCCATCTCAAAAAAACAACAACAAAAAACAAAAATGAAAACAAAAACAAACCTGAAAGTTTCTGTTAAACAAAGGACTACATGGATAAAAATAACAGATGGGTCACATATTTATTTGGTCATATATTTCAACATCAAAAACCAAAAAGGGGTTACTATTTAGAAAATACAAAGGTTCAATGGCGCCCAGGCTGGAGTGCAGTGGTGTGATCTTGGCTTGCTACAACCTCCACCTCCTAGCCGCCTGCCTTGGCCCCCCAAAGTGTGGAGATTGCAGCCTCTGCCCGGCTGCCACCCCGTCTGGGAAGTGAGGAGCGTCTCTGCCTGGCCGCCCATCGTCTGGGATGTGAGGAGCCCCTCTGCCTGGCTGCCCAGTCTGGAAAGTGAGGAGCGTCTCTGCCCGGCCGCCATCCCACCTGGGAAGTGAGGAGCGCGGCCGCCATCCCATCTAGGAAGTGAGGAGCGTCTCTGCCCGGCCGCCCATCGTCTGAGATGTGGGGAGCGCCACTGCCCGGCCGCGACCCCGTCTGGGAGGTGAGGAGCGTCTCTGCCCAGCCGCCCCGTCTGAGAAGTGAGGAGACCCTCTGCCTGGCAACCGCCCCGTCTGAGAAGTGAGGAGCCCCTCCGCCCAGCTGCCACCTCATCTGGGAAGTGAGGAGTGTCTCCGCCCCGCAGCCACCCCGTCCGGGAGGGAGGTGGGGGTCAGCCCCCACCAGGCCAGCCACCCCGTCCGGGAGGGAGGTGGGGGAGTCAGCCCCCCCGCCCGGCCAGCCGCCCCGTCCGGGAGGGAGGTGGGGGGGTCAGCCCCCCGCCCGGCCAGCCGCCCTGTCCGGGAGGGAGGTGGGGGGGTCAGCCCCCTGCCCAGCCAGCCGCCCCGTCCGGGAGGTGAGGGCGCCTCTGCCCGGCTGCCCCCACTGGGAAGTGAGGAGCCCCTCTGCCTGGCCACCACCCCGTCTAGGAGGTGTACCCAACAGCTCATTGAGAACAGGCCATGATGACAATGGCGGTTTTGTGGAATAGAAAAGGGGGCAAGGTGGGGAAAAGATTGAGAAATCGGAAGGTTGCTGTGTCTGTGTAGAAAGAAGTAGACATGGGAGACTTTTCATTTTGTTCTGTACTAAGAAAAATTCTTCTGCCTTGGGATCCTGTTGATCTATGACCTTACCCCCAACCCTGTGCTCTCTGAAACATGTGCTGTGTCCACTCAGGGTTAAATGGATTAAGGGCGGTGCAAGATGTGCTTTGTTAAACAGATGCTTGAAGGCAGCATGCTCCTTAAGAGTCATCACCACTCCCTAATCTCAAGTACCCAGGGACACAAACACTCTGCCTAGGAAAACCAGAGACCTTTGTTCACTTGTTTGTCTGCTGACCTTCCCTCCACTACTGTCCTATGACCCTGCCAAATCCCCCTCTGCGAGAAACACCCAAGAATGATCAATAAAAAAAAAATAAAATTAAAAAAAAATAATAATTCAATGAAATAAAAAAAGAAAATACAAAAAAAATTCTTCAAATAAACAATAAAAACTGGAAACATAATAGAGAAATGGGCAAGGGATATAAACAGGCAGTTCACAGAAGGAGAAACCCAAATGATTAAAATGTATATGAAGAGTACAGAGAAATGAAAATGAAATCAACAATGACATACTACTATATGCCATGAGGGTGGCAAAAAATGAAAAGGTTGGAAAAATATCAAGTGTTGCCAAGTATGTGCAGAAATAAGAAGAGCATTGCTGGTGGGAATATAGACTGGCATACAGTATGGTGGGAAGAAAATGAGGTACGCATATACCATATGACCCAGCAATACTTATCCTAATTACATATCCCAGAAAAATTCAATGCAACTTTTTTACTTATCCTCTAGCTGTGTCTTATGAGAAGGATCCAGAATGGTCAAAAGATTAAAAATATTCTTAAAAAACTCCTGAGATTATACCTGTAAATCAATCATGGGACTCCCAATGCGCCTCTTCCATCCTGCTGTCTTCAAAAGAGATGCTAAAACAGCTAGCCCACCCAATACACCCAAAGCAATCTAAAAAACAAAAGAACAATTGAGAATTTATGTAATTTCTGTCATCGGTGTTCCAAAACACTGTGAACAGAAAGTAAGGAAGTGCTCAAAAAAATGGAGGGGTGGGAAATGTTGAAAGGACACAGGAGTCAGCCGGGCACAGTGGCTCACGCCTGTAATCCCAGCACTTTGGGAGGCCGAGGCGGGCGGATCATGAGGTCAGGAGATCAAGACCATCCTGGCTAACACGGTGAAACCCGTCTCTACTAAAAATACAAAAAATTAGCTGGGCATGGTGGTGGGTGCCTGTAGTCCCAGCTACTGGGGAGGCTGAGGCAGGAGAATGGCATGAATCTGGGAGCGGAGCTTGCAGTGAGCCACCAAGATCGCGCCACTGCACTCCAGCCTGGGCGACAGAGCGAGACTCCATCTCAAAAAAAAAAAAAGAACGGACACAGGAGTCAAGTTGGAGGAACTTGTAATGGCCAAATCTGGGACAATTTGAACAAGAAAACAAATAATAATATATTATAATTACTAGAATAAAATAAATATGAGTTCACACTGATTTAAAAATAAATAATTGAATAAATAATGTGAGCAAAGGGAGAGTTTCTCCTTATAGTAAAGTTCCAAATTAATAAATAAAAAAGTAATTAGGGAAACAGAAAATCACCATCAGGCAAATATCACAGTGAAACTTTCTGCAGGCAAAATCATCAATGGATGCTATTTAATAAAATTAGAGGGCCGGGCACCGTGGCTCACGCCTGTAATCCCAGCATTTTGGGAGGCCGAGACGGGCGGATTGCCTGAGGTCAGGAGTTCGAGACCAGTTTGGCCAATATGGTGAAACCCTGTCTCTACTAAAAATATTAAAAAATTAGCTGGGTGTGGTGGTGTGTACCTGTAATCCCAGCTACTAGGGAGGCTGAGGCAGGGGAATTGCTTAAACCAGCTGGGTGAAGGTTGCAGTGGGCCGAGATAGCGCCACTGCACTCCAGACTGGGCGACAGAGTGAGACTCCATTTAAAATAAAATAAAATAAAATTAGAGGGCCGGCTGGGCATGGTGGCTCACCCCTGTATTCCCAGCACTTTGGGAGGCTGAGGCAGGTGGATCACCTGAGGTTGGGAATTCGAGACCAGCCTGACCAACATGGAGAAACCCCATCTCTACTAAAAATACAAAAATTAGCTGGGTGTGGTGACACATGCCTGTAATCCCAGATACTCAGGAGGCTGAGACAGGAGAATCGCTTGAACCTGGGAGGCAGAGGTTGCGGTGAGCTGAGATCGTGCCATTGCACTCCAGCCTGGGCAACAAGTGCAAAACTCCGTCTCAAAAAAAAAATGAGAGGGGGAGAATAAGAAGAATAAGAAGCAGGATGTTTGCATAATTTCAAAGAATCTCCCCCATGAGATACTTATTTTTATTTATTATTATAGCATCACTTTGGTGGCATCTTTGCCAAAACTATATGAACTCAATTTGATCATGGGAAAATACCAGACAAACCCAAATTGAGGGCCAAAATAATGGACCAGTACTCTTCAGAAGTGTTAGGGTCATGAAAGACAAAGAAAGACTAAGAATCTGTCACACATTGTAAAACACTAACGAGATATGATAGCTAAAAGCAATATGTGACCCTAGATTGGGTCCTGAAACAGAAAAAAATTCAATAGTGAAATTCAAATAGTATGTAGTTTAGTTAATAGGACTACATCAATATTAATTTCCAGATTATGATCATTGTACTAAGGTTTTGTATGCTAACATTAGGGGAGTCTGGGGAAAGAATAGCTGGCAAATTTGTTTTAGCAACTTTCTTGCACATCTGAAATTATTTAATTATAAAATACACTGTATATATTTTAAAAGATTAAAATAAACTTACATCTGTCTGGACATGTGCTTCTCCATGATCCATTTCATATGTGACTGAGAAAGAAACCTGATATTTAAAACAAAACAAATTAGCTATACTGAAATTGTATGATACAAACTTACTTTTGTTATAAAAATACATTTGTAGCTGTAACAAATACATTTGTTATAAATATACATATGTACAAATACATTTGTACATAAACAGTATAGTTTTTAACTATCAATATTACTAGAGTTGACCTTTAACTTACACGTAAATAGATATGCTTTTGAGAATTACTTGTGCTGCTTTAAGTATCCTTTCACACACATTAAAAAAGGGGCTCATTAGGAGATAAGTTAAATTCATGCACAAACTAATCATATTTCATTTTCTGATAGACTTCTGTAACTGAGGAATTTGACTAAACTTGTGCATCAGGAATTTAGCAATTGGGTAAACCACCAGTTGCTAAACCGCAGATTAATCAAAGGTCTGAACAAAATCTTAAAGATACCACTACATTAAGAGACAAGAGAAAGAAGAACCTAGTAAAGGGTCAGAGAAGAGGACTGTGAGGGGTAGGAGAGGAAGATACCTAAGTCTTACCATGGTCACAGAATAGAGAGTTTCAAGAAGGAGGAGGAGGTTGAGTACAGTGTCAAATGTTGTATAAATGTCAAGGAAAGAAAGCCACTATATGTGGAAATCATTGCTGACTTTCATGAAAGAGGTTTTCAAAGAAGTAAATGGCAAGAGCCAGACTGCAAATGATGAATGAATAAATGGTTGGGAAATGAAGAAGAGCTACAATAGCAAGCTGGGCAGCTGGCAGAACTGAGTAAAATGTTTGTTTGTTTAGTTGGTTGTTTTAGTTTGTTTTTAAGATAAGGCAATCTGAGAGTTTTTATAAGCAAAGGAAAGGGACTTGCAGAGAGACTTGGCTGAATAAGACATTAGGGATGGAACAGGATATTGGAAAAGGTACTGTAAATGAGTTTAGATAGAAGATTAGTTTAGGAAGAGAGGAAGGGACCTTCTTTCTTAGAAACAGGAACAAGAAATGGGAAGGACAATGAAACAGAGATTCTGAAATATTAAAGAGGAAATCTTAAGGAATTCATATTAGATGGTCCTGATCTGCTCAAGACCAGATAAAGAGCAGAGACATAGCTGGATGTTTACAACTGATGTAAAATTTTGCAACAGCTGCCATGAGAAATTAAGAAATGATGAAAGAATTGTATATTTTATAATTAGAATAATTTGAGGTGGACTTCATCAATGTAGTTTCATGACTTAACTTTTTTTTTTTTCTTTTGAGACAGAGTCTCACTCTGGTGTGCAGTGGTGCAATCTTGGTTTACTGCCATCTCTACATCCCAGGTTCAAGCGATTCTCCTGCCTCAGCCTCCCAAGTAGCTGGGATTACAGGTACCCGCCACCATGCCCAGATAATTTTTTTTGTTGTTGTATTTTTAGCAGACAGGGTTTCACCATGTTGGCCAGGCTGGTCTCTAACTCCTGACCTCAACTGATCTGCCTGCCTCAGCCTCCCACAGTGCTGGGATTACAGGCATGAGCCACTATGACCAGCTGACTTAACTTTTTTCTATTTGTTATTTTTCAATTTATCAAGGCTTAGTTTAGAATTATTTTGGACAAGAATAATATTTAAAGAAAAAACTCAGAAGTGTTTTACATTAAAAAAAAAAAAATATATATATATATATTTTTTTGAGACAGAGTTTCACTCTTTGCCCAGGCTGGAGTGCAATGGCGTGCTCTCAGCTCACTGCAACCTCCGCCTCTTGGGTTCAAGTGATTCTCCTGCCTCAGCTTCCCAAGCAGCTGGGATTACAGGCAAGCACCACCATGCCTGGCTAATTTTGTATTTTTAGTAGAGACAGGGTTTCACTATGTTGGTCAAGCTGAAAATAAATATATTCTTGATTACCCATAATATCACTCCAGGAAGTTTTAAACCAGGCAGTCTTTTGTTGTTACCAAGCATGTTTTGGATTTTCTTCTCCTCTCATTACAGTGTATACAAGCTCAGTCAATGGAAACTAATTTTAGCATTGGATTAGGTAATACAAATGAGGATGGAAAGTCTTTAAAAGTTATACTACATGTGTATTTTTGCTTAATTAAAGTTTGAATCCAATAGCAGTCAAGTACAAGTACAAGCACAACAGAGAGGCCAAAAGCACTGGCTGAAGGAACTAGAATATTAAAATACAGAAGTAAAATAGTAGAAATTCAAAGCTCTTACAGAGTTTGGAGGTAAGAAATGCTTATGCTCTACTTCTCATGTTTTTAGAGAAAGAAGAGAATAGCCACTTAATCTCTAGGAGGAAAAAGTACAGAAGAATTACCTCTGTTTTTTTTACCTCTATCCCTCTCTCATTTACCCCTCCTCAAAGCAGGGATGCTTTATCTGACTGGAGAAGTTGAGAAGAGGAACTGAGCATGTGTGGCTCAACCTTCTTTAGGCTCATTCTCTGCAGTGCAGCCTAAGAGGTCTCGCTTCCATACGTAGGCCCTCCCAGGCAGGAGAGGCCTTCTGTCCTGTAGTTAAGTTTAATTTAGTTGGTGAAGTAGTGGGAAACCTATTTGGCTGCAGGTCCAAACTACATCCTCTAGTTCATGTTAGCAATACTAGTTATAAAGCTGATAATCATCATCTCTTTCTGCCTGTTGAAGTATGTCTCTATTAAGTGGGCCATAGATTGGTGAGCACACATATGCCCACTGTAAAGTCTGAGTTCCCGGCTTAATTGGGCAAAGACACAAAATCTTTATTTATTTATTTATTTATTTTGAGATGGAGTCTTGCTCTTTCGCCCAGGCTGGAGTGCAGTGGCGCGATCTCGGCTCATTACACCTTCGCCTCCCAGGTTCAAGTGATCCTCCTGCCTCAGCCTCCTGAGTAGCTGGGATTACAGATGTGCGCCACCACGCCTGGCTAATTTTTGTATTTTTAGTAAAGACGGGGTTTCACCATGGTGGTCAGGCTGGTCTCGAATTCCTGGCTTCATGATCTGCCCGCCTTAGCCTCCCAAAGTACTGGGATTACAGGCATGAGCCACTGTGCGTGACCCACAAAATCTTAACAAAAGCAAGGTGGCCAAAAAGAACAGGAGCAGACATTGAACATCTCAGCATATCCCAGGATCCCTAACAAGGATACTCAACTGCTGGTGAGGCTTCTACTGAAAACCATAATCCATTCTTACTTTTTTATACTCAGGATCCATAAGAACTCACCTCTTACCATTATTAGTAAAAAATAATTAAGACTTGACTATATGTAGAGAAAGGTTTATTTAGAACTTAAAAAAAAAAAAAGACTGTCTTTTGACCAAAATGTAAACTGAATCAGTATTATACTCTATTTATACATACAAGGGCACTGATAAGTCAGGAACTCACCTTCACAGACTGGCTGTTGGCATCTTTGATATCAATGTCACTGTAGGCAATGGTGATTAAGGGAGGGTAGATGTTTCCATTTATTGTGTTGGGTACAAGGTGGATGCTATTTAAAAGAAAATACATTTATAGTAATCAGTATATCCGGGCCTTTAAACAGACATTTAACTTACCATTTCTTTTGAATTTAATATGAATTGTCTGATGATCTCAGAACCAAGTAGTTAACAAGGACTAAGGAAGGTTACACATAAACTAATGATGACAACAAAAGCTATCTTCAGTGATCAAGACTTGAACATTAAAATATACCATCTGATGGTGTAAGATTAAAGAAAAAGCAAACCAAAAATGTACCATCTGAGATAAATTAGAAGCTCAATCCAAGTCCTGTGAAGTTTACAAATGAAATCACTGAAGCACTATAAACTATCTTTGAGGAATAATCAAAAGTACAGTGCTACATGAAGCCTAAAGAAAGGCAGATAAGGTCTTGATTTTCAAAAGAGAAAGATGAATTCTTAACAAAATAATATGTGTCAAGCCAGGTGCAGTGGCTCATGCCTGTAATCCCAGCACTTTGGGAGGCCAAGGTGGGAAGACTGCTTGAGCCCAGGAGTTCAAGACCAGTCTGGGCAACATAGCAAGACCCCGTCTCAAGATAAACAAATAAATAAATTTTTAAATTAAAAAAAAAAGTGTCAGCTGTAATATGGTTATGGCACAAAGTGAGGTTCATTTTGCCAAATTCGATGCATTAGTACTGCACAGTTTGTGAATTCAAAAAGGAAAGTGCCAATCACTAGGGGCCAGCATGGTTTCATCAAGAACACATCAAGTCTGACTAGGTGCATTTTCATTTTTACTAGGAACACCATATTAGCAGACTGAAGAAATGCTGAAAAGACAGTACATTTGGATTTCAGCATGATAAATAACAAAGTTTCTGCACTGTTTATAAGATTATGAGAATCAAAATGAAATAACTGAAAAATAAGTATATTGAAGTACTTCAAAGTACCAAACTACTGAGATGATGGTGTTGATTTTCATCAGTGTATTCAAGGTACACATCATAAAATATTATAGTGGGAAAGTCACTAAGATTTTAGAGATCTCACACTGGAAAAGAAAGAGAAATTTAAGTGGTGCGGTACTATCCTAACGTAGGATCATAATGAGATTATCCTAGGAAGAGGGAGGTGTTGAAAATTAATCTGGGTAAACCTAGAACAAAAGCCACTGAAAGAAATTAGGACAGGGGAGTCCTAAATATTAACAATCATCTGGCAAGCTCTTTCTGAAACACCAATTTCAGCCTCACTGGTATTTACTTAGCTATTCGCAACCCATTCTAATTCAGCAGGTAGAGTGGGACCTATAATGTGCATTTTGACCTAACTCCTCACACTCTTCTGTTATAGTTTCCCCCTTGGCTATTCACTTTTACTGGTCTATGCCAATCTACACATACACCTAAAATAACCCGACCAACTGTTCCAATTCAGTTGTCCTTATTGTTTTCATCTACTAATGACTGGCAAACACTTCCATTATGATATTTTCCCATAAATAATATCATTAGACATTTGTTTACCTCAGTGATATTTGAGTAGCAACTCGAATTACTCTTGGCTGAGTTCCTAAGTCATTTTCTCGTCCACTTACTGCATCCACTAAGAAAATGCGCCGAGTTAGAAGCCACTTTCCAGAGTTGCTGTCTTTTATTATAAAAAGAAAAAAGTTTACTGCACAAATTTAAAACATAAAATTATTGCTTTAGATAAGATGGCTGCAAAAAGCTACTAGTATAAGAAACACCTGACAATGGCCTTCTCTAACTCATGTGAATGTCTTCTTTTGTTTTTTTTAGACAGGGTCTCACTCTGTTGACCAGGCTATAGTGCAATAGCATGATCATGGCTCACTGCATGCATCCTCAACCTCCTGGGCTCAAGTGATCCTCCCACCTCAGCCTCCAGAGTAGCTGGGACTATAAGGGTGCACCATCACACCAAGCTAAATTTTTTTTTGTAGCAACCAGTTCTAATTATGTTGCCTAGGTTGGTCTTCAATTTCTAGGCTCAAGCAATTCTCTCGTCTTGGCCTCCCAAAGTGCTGCGATAATAGGCGTGAGCCACCGTGCCTTGGACTTGAATGTCTTCTGATTGAACTTTTCATAAATTTGGAAGGCTTTCCCCTGCAAATTACCTGAAAAAGCAGAATTTTATAACATGAATAACAACAAAAGAAACTAATTTGTCCAAAAAAGCATATTTGCGACAGCTTGACGAAAAAGCCCCAATTTACGGTTCTACTAATGTTTCTCAGGATATACCCTCAGCAACAGTATAATTTCTTAACAATATGTCTGGCAATAAAATTAGCAACAGTTTCTAAGTCCACCAGCAATTTATTGTTTCATTTTTTGGCACACTGTATAGAACCATATAAGAGAGAATTCATGACCTTTCTTATAATCAGTGGTTTATTAAATTATCATGTAGGTTAACTTATTTATTGATTTCTGCTCAGGGAAAAGAGTGGTATGTATGGATGTCTTACCTTGGTTCACAAATATCTTATTATGTTGAAGATTTAGGTTTAACACAGGCACAGCCAAAATATATTGATGTTGATTTTCATCAGTATATTCAAGGTACACATCATAAAATATAGGAGTGGGAAAGTCAATTAAGATCTTAGAGATAGGAATCTCACACTGAAAAGTAAAATTAAAAATAAAAGCACATAAAACAGCAACTTAAAGTACTAAAAAGTAAAAAATAAAATAAAATAAAAGATCACAATTGAAAATTAGCAAGCATATTTATTATCTTCAGAGTGTTTTTCTAGTTTTGCAAAATATCTTTATACTACCTTGTTTATATGCATTTTCATTTGTCTTCCAAAACATGAATACTATGATTATTTTATAAGGACCAAAAACACTAACAGTAAAGAACTGCTTTGAGAATTTTGAGAACTTCTTGAGCTTCAACTCAGATGAAGGAGGTATACCTTCATTCTCAATATTAAGGGTACATCAGTGAAAAGGTTTAAAACTACTGTCCTACGGGATAAATTCCCAATTTTTTCTCCTGCTGTACAATGATGTCTACGATCTGGCTTCCATTAACCAAGCCAGGCTTATCTCTCATTACTCCCTATCAGTCTATGGTGGTCCATTCATACTAATCTACTTGTAGTTTCTAAATATGCCATACTACTGTATGTCTCTCTGTCATTACAAATGTGATTTCTGTCTGATATTTCCTTCCCCACTGTGTTCTTCTGGAAAACTCATATTCATTATACAAATCCAGGTATCACTTACTTTGTGAAGCCTTTCTATACTTCCCCAGGAATCAGTACCTTGTACATACCTATAGAATGACACTTATCACATTCTTTGCAATTCTTTGTCTATATAACTGTTTTGCCCACTAGGCTATGAAGGACTTGAGAGTTAGCCAGGTTCAATGAAATAAAAATGCTTTTTAAACCTGATGATGGAACATTGGCTCCACAGTTTATGTGACACAAGTCTTTGAGTAAATTACCTAATTACATGGCATAATTTCCTCATCTGTGAAGCACAGATACTATGTATCTCATATAGTTATTTTATGAATCAAATGGGATAATAACGATAAAATGCTGAGCACACAGAGATAGGCATTACATAAGTGTTGATCTTTCTGGCCTATGTTAGAAGCACAATAACATTTATTTTAACAACAACAGCAACAACGTGTAAATCATTTCTGACAAAAGAAGTAAATTCATGTTCATGGTAGAAAATTTGGAAATTATAAAAAAGAAAAAAATAATTTCTAACCCCACTATCCAGAGGTAACCACTGTTAGTAGATTCTTCCAATCTACTTTCCATAATGGTATTTTTTGTTATGGTTTTGTTCTATGGTTGTGCATGGAACTTTATCAAGATGTACTTTTACAGACTAATGAATTGATATGGTTTGGCTGTGTCCCCACCCAAATCTCATCTTGGACTGTAGTTCCCATAATCCCCATGTGTCATGGGAAGGACCCGGAGGGAGGTAATTGAATCATAGGGGCAGTTACCCTCATGCTGTTCTCATGATAGTGAGTGAGTTCTCATGAGATCTGATGGTTTTATGAGGGGCTTTTCCCCCTTTTGCTCAGTACTTCTCTTCCTGTCACCATGTGAAAAAGGACATGTTTGCTTCCCTTCCACCATGATTGTAAGTTTCCTGAGGCCTCCTCAGCCATGGTGAACTGTGAGTCAATTAAACCTATTTCCTTTGTAAATTACCCAGTCTCGGATGTGTTTTTATTAGCAGTGTGAGAATGGACTAATACATGCATGTTTTTCAAGTATTGAATGGCTCATAATATTCCTTAGTAAGATAATGTAATTTCAAAATAGGTATCCAAGTAAGGAAAGTCAGAGAAGGAAGGAGAAAGAAAAGAATGGAAGAAGATGAAGGAATTATTTTTATTTGTTATGAGGGGGTAGAAGAAGGGAGTAACTTTTTATTAGTCATTTTAAAAAAGTAGTATTTTTACTTTATTTCAAAATGCTCAGAAGTAAGCATTACTTTTTAAGACCTATAAGCCTAGAAGCAGATAAACAATTTATTATGAAGATGTAATATTATATGATGTTTAAGACTCTAGGCCGGATGAGGTGGCTCACACCTGTAATCCCAGCACTTTGGGAGGCCAAGGCTGGTGGATCAGTTGAGGTCAGGAGTTTGAGACAAGCCTGGTCAACACGGCAAAACCCCATCTCTATGCAAAACACAAGAATTAGCTGGGTGTGGTGGTACATGCCTGTTGTCCCAGCTACTCAGGTGGTTGAGGCACGAGAATTGCTTGAACCCAGGAGGCAGAGATTGCAGTGAGCCGAGATTGCACCACTGCACTCCAGCCTGGGCAACAGAGCAAGACTCTGTCTCAAAAAACAAAAAACTCTATAGATAACAAGGTGCTCTGTTTATGCCACTTAAATTAAGCTTTTACGTACCCAGGTAATAAAAAATTATATTAAATAGTGAAATTATTCATCACTATTAAAAACATTCCCGGCCAGGCACGGTGGCTCATGCCTGTAATCTCAGCACTTTGGGAGGCTGAGAAGGGCAGATTATCTGAGGTGGGGAGTTCAAGATCAGCCTGATCAACATGGAGAAACCCTGTCTTTACTAAAAATACAAAAAATTAGCTGGGCGTGGTGGCACATGTCTGTAATTCCAGCTACTCGGAGGCTGAGGCAGGAGAATCACTTGAACCTGGGAGGCGGAGGTTGTGGTGAACTGAGATTGCACCACTGCACTCCAGCCTGGGCAACAAGAGCAAAACTCCATCTCAAAAAAAAAAAAAAAAAAAAAAACCAAGAAAAAAAAAATTTCCAATCTCAAAAATTTAAGTATTATTCCAATCACTGCCGATATGATATTTTGAAAAATAAAGCTAAAATATAGACTAATATCGTTCAAACTTACATTTTGTTGGTAGGTTGTTCCAAATGAATAAGCAGCATCTAGCCTTGTCTCTGTGTCTGGACAAAGCTACAGCAAAATAATACAACAGATAAATATCTCTCACAAATGTTTTCTATTCTTATACTCAAGAGTTCTCAAACCCGAACATGGATATATGCTCTACATAATACTTATTTAATGTATCAAGGATATGAAAAGTTAAGGGAACATCTGTTATAAATGAAAGTCATAACTTTAAAGAAATAAAACTTAGCCAGGCATGGTGGCTCATGCCTGCAATCCCAGCACTTTGGGAGGCCAAGAAGGGCGGATCACGAGGTCAGGAGATCAAGACCATCCTGGCTAACATGGTGAAACCCCGTCTCTACTAAAAGTACATAAAAATTAGCCGGACGTGGTGGCAGTCGCCTGTAGTTCCAGCTCCCAGCTGAGGCAGGAGAATGGCGTGAACCTGGGAGGCGGAGCTTGTAGTGAGCTGAGATCGCGCCACTGCACTCCAGCCTGGTTAAGAAAGCGAGACTCCATCTCAAAAAAAAAGAAAAAAGAAAAAAACAAAAACAAACAAACAAAAAACTTAAGAAATTCTAATTTAAAGCATCAGAAAAAAAATCAACTGCAGTATGTAACTGATGCTTTATTCATACAATAATCTAATCTTTTCCTCTTGGCTTTGTCTCAGGCAAAAATAATGCACGTTATTAATTCTTTGACTAGAATCATGCTTACCTGTAAAACACCTCCTTCTAAAGTTTGCCACTTGAGAAAATTTCCTCTTATATCATAGGAAGCAGCAACAAACTTCAGTTTTGTATTCTGATTAAAGAAAACAAGAGCAAAATCAGGTCAAATACTCTGAAAGTAATACAATATCCTATAAAGAAATTTTCATTGTTGACTGATCTTTTTTGTTGAAAAATTACATTCAATTATCTTTATTTTGAGGCTCAATTAATCTATTTCTATGACTAAATAGACCTGAAAGAATTGGACTGGTTTTTTGCATGAAAATTACTATTCTAGAATTGAGAGGCAGCACTAGTGACAGATAGCCTCCTTTCGAACCTGTTAAATAGGAGGCAGTGTGGGAGAATAGTATCTCCTCATTCTGGAAGGTCAAAAAGTTACAGGTAGGAATTTGGCCCTGTGAAGTGCTGAGCAATGTCACAGAGCCCCAATCAATCTTTGGAAGCACTTCTTTAAGGTGTGGAAAAACAGGACAGAGATTTTTTGCATTTGGTGATGAAAACTGCTCTTCCCAACCCTACAAGTACAACTTCTTGCCATAACCACATAATCCAGAAGTATCCACATATTCAGTAAGACAGCTAAACTCTATACTATTTAGTTCTTATAAGTTGTTGACATTTATATTTAGTTTAGTAACTGAGTTTGTACCAACAACCTAAAAAGGCAAGAATTGTAACTTTATTACCTTTTAAAATTATAAATCAAAATGTAGTTATCCTCTAATGATATTAGACACTTTTACCTGGTTTTCTCCTTTAAAACTGAAATTTGTAGGAAGAGAGGTAGAACTGAGCACTTGAGGTGCTAATCCTAACTGGTCTCCATAAAACAGCCAAGGAAGATTCTGTCTCCTATAAACAGTTACAACTGTTTTAATAATGGAGAATAAATATTTCTTATTATTAATATTTGTGAATATATTAATAACTGCACTGAATTCAGTCAAAATAACATTTCATCAATCAAAATATCCTTACCAAAATGAAATAGAATGAACAGTGCTCAGTCCAGCAGTATTTTCAAAGATAAACTGAAATAGTCCACATGCATCAAATGTGGCAAAGTCATAAGAATTCATATTCATCACACACATATTTCCAAGAGCTTGACAAGATGTTAGATTGGCATATACCTACAACAGAACAATGGCAAAGAAAAGTAACATGAACCTGAACAGTCTATGCAAAAGTTGATATAAAAATTTTACTTTGTGCAGGTCTGTTCCAAGATGGCCGAGTAGGAACAGCTCCGGTCTGCAGCTCCCAGCGTAATCAACGCAGAAGACAGGTGATTTCTGCATTTCCAACTGAGACACCTGGTTCATCTCACTGGGACTGGTTGAACAGTGGGTGCAGCCCATGGAGGGCAAGCTGAAGCAGGGTGGGGCATCACCTCACCCAGGAAGCGCAAGGGGTTGGGGGATTTCCCTTTCCTAGCCAAGGGAAGCCGTGACAGACTGTACCTGGAAAAATGGGACACCTCCGACTAAATACTGCGCTTTTCCAATGGTCTTAGCAAACGGCACACCAGATTACATCCCACACCTGGCTCGGCGGGTCCCACGCCTACAGAGCCTTGCTCACTGCTAGCGCAGCTGAGATCAACCTGCGAGGCAGCAGGCAGGCGGGGGGAGGGGTGTCTGCCATTGCTGAGGCTTGAGTAGGAAAACAAAGCAGCCGGGGAAGCTCGAACTGGATGGAGCCCACCGCAGTTCAGCAAGGCCTGCTGCCTCTGTTGACTCCACCTCTGGCGGCAGGGCATAGCTGAACAAAAGGCACCAGAAACTTCTGCAGAGTTAAACATCCCTGTCTGACAGCTCTGAAGAGAGCAGTGGTTCTCCCAGCACAGCGTTTGAGCTCAGAGAACGGACAGACTGCCTCCTCAAGTGGATCCCTGACCCTGTGTAGCCTAACTGGGAGACACCTCCCAGTAGGGGCCGACAGACACCTCATACAGGTGGGCGCCCCTCTGGGACGAAGCCTCCAGAGGAAGGATCAGGCAGCAATATTTGCTCTTCTACAACCTCCGCTGGTAATATCCAGGAAAACAGGGTCTGGAGTGGACCTCTAGCAAACTCCAACAGAGCTGCAGCTGAGGGAACTGTTAGAAGGAAAACTAACAAATAAAAGGAATAGCATCAACATCAACAAAAAGGACATCCACATCAAAACCCCATCTGTAGGTCACCAACATCAAAGACCAAAGGTAGGTAAAACCATAAAGATGGGGAGAAACCAAAGCAGAAAAGCTGAAAATTCTAAAAACCAGAGTGCCTCCTCTCCTCCAAAGGAACGCAGCTCCTCACCAGCAACAGAACAAAGCTGGATGGAGAATGACTTTGACAAACTGACAGAAGTAGGCTTCAGAAGGTCAGTAATAACAAACTTCTCTGAGCTAAAGGAGGATGTTCGAACCCGTCGGAAGGAAGCTAAAAACCTTGAAAAAAGATTAGACAAATGGCTAACTAGAATAAACAGTGTAGAGAAGACCTTAAATGACCTGATGGAGCTAAAAACCATGGCACAAGAACTATGTGATGCATGCACAAGCTTCAGTAGCCGATTTGGTCAAGTGGAAGAAAGGGTATCAGTAATTGAAGATCAAATTAATGAAATAAAGCGAGACGACAAGGTTAGAGAAAAAAGACTAAAAAGAAATGAACAAAGCCTCCAAGAAATATGGGACTATGTGAAAAGACCAAATCTATGTTTGATTGGTGTACCTGAAAGTGATGGGGAAAATGGAACCAAGTTGGAAGACACTCTTCAGGATATTATCCAGGAGAACTTCCCCAACCTAGCAAGGCAGGCCAACATTCAAATTCAGGAAATACAGAGAACAAAGATACTCCTTGAGAAGAGGAACCCCAAGACACATAATTGTCAGATTCACCAAGGTTGAAATGAAGGAAAAAATATTCAGGGCAGCCAGAGAGAAAGGTTGGGTTACCCACAAAGGGAAGCCCATCAGACTAACAGCAGATTTCTTGGCAGGAACTCTACAGCCAGAAGAGAGTGGGGGCCAATATTCAACATTCTTAAAGAAAAGAATTTTCAACCCAGAATTTCATATCCAGCCAAACTAAGCTTCATAAGTGAAGGAGAAATAAAATCCTTTACAGACAAGCAAAGGTTGAGAGATTTTGTCACCACCAGGCCTGCCTTACATAAGCTCCTGAAGGAAGCACTAAACATGGGAAGGAACAACCAGTACCAGCCACTGCAAAAACATGCCAAATTGTAAAGATCATCGATGCTAGGAAGAAACTGCATCAACTAATGGGCAAAATAACCAGCTAACATCATAATGACAGGATCAAATTCACACATACCAATATTACACCTTAAATGTAAATGGGCTAAATGCTCCAATTAAAAGACACAGACTGGCAAATTGGATAAAGAGTAAAGACCCATCAATGTGCTGTATTCAGGAGACCCATCTCACGTGCAAAGACACACATAGGCTCAAAATAAAGGGATGGAGGAAGATATACCAAGCAAATGGAAAGCAAAAGAAAGCAAGCATTGCAATCCTAGTCTCTGATAAAATAGACTTTAAACCAACAAAGATCAAAAGAGACAAAGAAGGGCATTACATAATAGTAAAGGGATCAATTCAACAAGAAGAGCTAACTATCCTAAATATATATGCACCCAATACAGGAGCACCCAGATTCATAAAGCAAGTCCTTAGAGACCTACAAAGAGACTTAGACTCCCACACAATAATAATGGGAGACTTTAACACCCCACTGTCAACATTAGACAGATCAACAAGACAGAAGGTTAACAAGAATATCCAGGACTTGAACTCAGCTCTGCACCAAGTGGACCTAATAGACATCTACAGAACTCTCCTCCCCAAATCAACAGAATATACATTCTTCTCAGCACCACCTCACACTTATTCCCAAATTGACCACATACTTGGAAATAAAGCACTCCTCAGCAAATGTAAAAGAACAGAGATCACAACAAACTGTCTCTCAGACCACAGTGCAATCAAATTAGAACTCAGGGTTAAGAAACTCACTTAAAACCACACAACGACATGGAAACTGAACAACTTGCTCCTGAATGACTACTGGGTAAATAATGAAATGAAGGCAGAAATAAAGATGATCTTTGAAATCAATGAGAACAAAGATACAATGTACCAGAATCTCTGGGACACATTTAAAGCAGTGTGTAGAGGGAAATTTACAGCACTAAATGCCCACAAGAGAAAGCAGGAAAGATCTAAAATCGACACCGTAACACCACAGTTAAAAGAAGTAAAGAAGCAAGAGCAAACAAATTCAAAAGAGAGCAGAAGGCAGGAAATAACTAAGACCAGAGGAGAACTGAAAGAGATAGAGACACAAAAAACCCTTCAAATCCAGGAGCTGGTTTTTTGAAAGGATCAACAAAATTGATAGACCGCTAGCAAGACTAATAAAGAGGAAAAGAGAGAAGAATCAAATAGACGCAATAAAAAATGATAAAGGCGATATCACCACCGATCCCACAGAAATACAAACTACTATCAGAGAATACTATAAACACCTCTATACAAATAAACTAGAAAATCGAGAAGAAATGGATAAATTCCTCGACACATACACCCTCCCAAGACTAAACCTGGAAGAAGCTGAATCCCTGAATAGACCAACAACAGCGTCTGAAATTGAGGCAATAATCAATAGCCTACCAACCAAAAAAAGTCCAGGACCAGATGGATTCACAGCCGAATTCTACCAGAGGTATAAGAGGAGCTGGTATCATTCCTTCTGAAACTATTTCAATCAACAGAAAAAGAGGGAATCCTCCCTAACTCATTTTATGAGGCCAGCATCATCCTGATACCAAAGCCTGGCAGAGATACAACAAAAAAAGAGAATTTTAGACCAATATCCCTGATGAACATCGATGCAAAAATCCTCAATAAAATACTGGCAAACCAAATCCAGCAACACATCAAAAAGCTTATCCAACATGATCAAGCTGACTTCATCCCTGGGATGCTAGGCTGGTTCAACACATGCAAATCAATAAACGTAATCCACCATATAAACAGAACCAACGACAAAAACCACATGATTACCTCAACAGATGCAAAACAGACCTTCGATAAAATTCAACAGCCCTTCATGCTAAAAACTCTCAATAAACTAGGTATTGATGGAACATATCTCAAAATAATAAGAGCTATTTATGACAAACCTACAGCCAATATCATACTGAATGGGCAAAAACTGGAAGCATTCCCTTTGAAAACTGGCACAAGACAGGGATGCCCTCTCTCACCACTCCTATTCAACATAGTGTTGGAAGTTCTGGCCAGGGCAATCAGGCAAGAGAAAGAAATAAAGGGTATGCAATTAGGAAAAGAAGAAGTGAAATTGTCCCTGTTTGCAGATGACATGATTGCATATTTAGAAAGCCCCATTGTCTCAGCCCCAAATCTCCTTAAGCTGATAAGCAACTTCAGCAGTCTTAGGATACAAAATCAATGTGCAAAAATCACAAGCATTCCTGTACACCAATAACAGTCAAAAAGAGAGCCAAATCATGAGTGAACTCCCATTCACAATTCCTACAAAGAGAATAAAATACCTAGGAATCCAACTTACAAGGGATGTGAAGGACCCCTTCAAGGAGAATTACAAACCACTGCTCAACGAAATAAAGGAGGACACAAACAAATGGAAGTACACTCCATGCTCATGGATAGGAAGAATCAATATCGTGAAAATGGCCCTACTGCCCCAGGTAACTTATAGATTCAATGCCATCCCCATCAAGCTACCAATGACTTTCTTCACAGAATTGGAAAAAACTACTGTAAAGTTCCTGTGGAACCAAAAAAGAGCCTGCATTGCCAAGACAATCCTACACAAAAAGAACAAAGCTGGAGGCATCATGCTACCTGACTTCAAACTGTATTACAAGGCTACAGTAACCAAAACAGCATGGTACTGGTACCAAAACAGATACATAGACCAATGGAACAGAACAGAGGCCTCAGAAATAATACCACACATCTACAACCATCTGATCCTTGACAAACCTGACAAAAACAAGAAATGGGGAAAGGATTCCCTATTTAATAAATGGTGCTGGGAAAACTGGCTAGCCATATGTAGAAAGCTGAAACTGGACACCTTCCTTACACCTTATACAAAAATTAATTCAAGATGGTTTAAAGACTTAAATGTTAGACCTAAAACCATAAAAACCCTAGAAGAAAACCTAGGCAATACCATTCAGGACATAGGCACGGGCAAGGACTTCATGACTAAAACACCAAAAGCAATGGCAACAAAAGCCAAAATAGACAAATTGGATCTAATTAAACTAAAGAGCTTCTGCACAGCAAAAGGAACTATCATCAGAGTGAACACACAACCTACAGAATGGGAGAAATTTTTTGCAATAACCCATCTGACAAAGGGCTAATATCCAGAATCTACAAAGAACTTAAACAAATTTACAAGAAAAAAACAATCCCATCAAAAAGTGGGCAAAGGATATGAACAGACACTTCTCAACAGAAGACATTTATGCAGCCAACAGACACATGAAAAAATGCTCATCATCACTGGTCATCAGAGAAATGTAAATCAAAACCACAAAGAGATACCATCTCACACCAGTTAAAATGGTGATCATTAAAAAGTCAGGAAACAACAGATGCTGGAGAGGACATGGAGAAATAGGAATGCTTTTACACTGATGGGAGTGTAAACTAGTTCAACCATTGTGGAAGACAGTGTGGCAATTCCTCAAGGATCTAGAACTAGAAATACCATTTGACCCAGCAATCCCATTACTGGGTATATACCCAAAGGATTATAAATCATGCTACTATAAAGACACATGCACATGGCACTATTCACAATAGCAAAGACTTGGAACCAACCCAAATGTCCATCAATGATAGACTGGATTAAGAAAATGTGGCATATTATACACCATGGAATACTAAGCAGCCATAAAAAAGGATGAGTTCATGTCCTTTGCAGGGACATGGATGGAGCTGGAAACCATCATTCTGAGTAAACTATCACAAGGACAGAAAACTAAACACTCTGTGTTCTCTCTCATAGGTTGGAATTGAACGAGAACACATGGACACAGGGCGGGGAACATCACACACTGGGGCCTGTCTTTGGGTGGGGGACTGGGCGAGGGATAGCATTAGGATAAATACCTAATGTAAATGACGAGTTAATGGGTGCAGCACAGCAACATGGCACATGTATACCTATGTAACAAACCTGCATGTTGTGCATATGTACCGTAGAACTTAAAGTATAATACAAAAAAGAAATAAACAAAAAGAAAAAAAAGTTTATTTTGTTTTCATTTTGCCTATTCTAGGCCGGGCATGGTGGCTCACGCCTGTAATCCCAGCACTTTGCGAGGTCAAGGCAGGCAGATCACTTGAGGTCAGGAGTTTGAGAGCAGCCTGTCCTATGTGGTGAAACCCTGTCTCTACTAAAAATAGAAAAATTAGCTGAGTGTGGTGGCATGCCCCTGTAGTCCTAGCTACCCAGGAGGCTGAGGCAGGAGGATCTCTTGAGCCCAGGAGGCGGAGGTTGCAGTGAGTCGAGATTGTGCACTCCAGCCTGTGCAACAGGGTGAGGCTCCGTCCCAAAAAAAAAAATTTTTTTTTTTACCTATTTTACTAATAATTTTTTTTTTATTCTTTTGCTTGTTAAAACCTTCCCTCTAGCTTAAGGAGAAAATAAACTTTCCACTTGGGAAGAGAAATAACACAAACATTTTCATTGTAAATTTTAGGTTAAAATATAAAGACAAGAAACTGAAAGAAGAACTAAGGAAAAACTCATAGCATGACATTAAAAAACCTACTAGACTATATTTGAAAGAACAATAATTTGTATGTTAGATCTTACACATAAAATCTAATCCATTTTGTTTAAGTAATCTGCTTTATAAACAACAAAATAAGATCATTTGTTGAGTTTGCCTGTCAACCATCTTTCTCAGTTTTCCCTATTAGGAAAAGGCAATTCCATTTTTACAGTTATTCATGTGAAAAACTTTGAACTTTTTTTCTCTCTTGCCCCTTATCCAGCTCAGGAGTAAATTCTGTCAGCTAAATCTTCAAAGCATAGCTGAAGGTAAATGCTTCTCTCATTTCTGCAAGACCACCCTTGTGCAATGGTCCACTATCTCCCACTCAGATTACTGTAATACTCTCCTAAATGGTCCCTTACCCCAACAAATTCTATTCTCCATGCTACAATGATCCTTTCAAGAACTGAAGTTCTATCATGTCTTCCTTTGCATGAAATCTTCTATCTCCCTTAAAATAAGCTCCAGGGCCTTGCCATAGCCACTCCCTACATCCCTGACCTCATCTCCACTCCACTTTCCCTGCTCACTCTGCTCCAGCCACTCCAGCCTCCTCCTTCTCTCTTAAGCATGAATAAGCCAGTAAACTGCTTTGAGATCTTTGCTCCTGCTATGGTTTCTGCTTAGAACACTCTTCTCCTTGTGTTTACATGGCTCACTGTCACTTTTTTCAGTTCTTTGCTCAACTATAACCCTCTCAGAGATGTCTGTCCTGATCACTATATAAAATAGCACCCCCCACCCCATCTATGTACTTTACTCTTAACTATTTGCCTTCATAGGACTTAGCACAACCTGACATTTACTTAGGCTGTAACTCCATGAAGGACTGTTTTTTTCTTTTTCTGAAATATCTAACCTGATTTAAGAATTGGGCCTGGCACACAGTAGGTCACCAATAAACATTTACTAAGTGACAGTCAGTTTCCCCTAACACTCCGTTTCAGCTAAAAAAGCTTGGAGACATTCAATTTGTGTATACTAAATAACATCTTCTTCATGTATTCTCTTTCAGCCCACAAGAAAGAGTTTATTCTTCTTATAAGATTATGACCAAGAAGCTATAGCTACTTAGATTTAAAACTTTTATTATCTGGGTAAATAAATGGTATAATTCTTCAAAATAAAATGAAATTTATTTAAAAAATTCAAACTTACCCAACATGCAGCTGCTGATGATTGCAAATACTTTGCAAACCATTCTGAAGTTAAAGACATGCCCTGTAAACAAAAAGATACATTTTATTTTTAAGTTCAAATGACTCCAATATGCATATTGTTGAATGGGAAATGTCTCACATTACTTTCACAATGTTAGTAGAAAAACAGTTACTAATAGGAATACAAGAATTGATTTTAACCAATGTCAGTTATTATAAATAGGACCGCATTACAAAATAATCACACTTAGGCAAAAGATATAACGAGACAAAATGTGTCTGTAATCAAAAAATACTACATGCCTATTTCACTAACATAAGAAATAAAGTGGCAAACAAAAGAAAAAATAACAGATCCTGACTTAGTATTGAGTGGTTAATATTTACTGGTTTATAATTATTATAAATACTGTACCAAATTGGCAAGCAACAAAAAAAATTGGGGGGAAATAATTTCAAATCTCCAAAGTGGTGGTTCTCAAACAATGGTGGACATCACAATCACCTGCAGAACTTTCTAAAAACAAAAAATGCCTGGCTTCATCCCAAACAAAAACGAATCAGTATCTCCAGATGAGACCAAGGCAATTACATCGGTTTTGAAGGCTACAGATAACAAACCTCTGGCTAAAAAACATTACTTTAAAGCTTATCTGTACATCTTGCTAAAATATGAGAAACTAAGAAGCACCATTCAGAGAAAATTGTCTGGGCACACACATAAGTGATATAACTAAATTATATGAATATGGCACCACAGTGATCAGAGAAATCTATAATAAAACTATGAGGTACTATTTGTGTATATTTAATAAGCAAAAATTATTTTGTAAGAAAAAATATGCATAGAAGGCTGAGGAACACATGCACACAAACTGATAAAAAATGAAATGCAACACAGCAGTACTGACAAATGCATGTAAAATGAAGCCACATACAATGCCACTGATAGTGTGAAAGCTGCATGATACTTTTATAAAGCAATATCCATATACTCTAACCCAGAAATTTAGGAACACTTAGGAAATTTATCTTAAAGCAATAATCCCTCTAAATGGGAAAACATATTTATGTGCATAAAATGGTTGACAGCAATATAGTTAATAACTGAAAACCTAAATATTCTCTGGAGATACCATTATACAAATTTTAGTGCATAAGCCAGAATATTATGGAACTATTAAAAATATAATTATACAAGGTGAGTCTGGAACATGGTATAGAGAAACCAAAGAAATCCCTAAAGTCTAAAGTCACGTCAAAACAACAAAGGAGCTATGCTGAAAGGAAGTTCAAATTTGGTACAACTTGAACTTCGAAAAGAAGAATAAAAAAAGTTAACAGATTATAACACAATGAGTAAACAAAGATTCTACAGTTCATAATAAAGCTTTTTTTAAAAAAAAAAAGCACAGAGAAAAAGTAAAGTGCTTCTACAGAAAATTGCTAGCTAATAAATGTAGAGGGAATAATAGAATTGTTATTAGAAATGACCAGTTTAATAACTGATACAGGCAAGATTCATTAATTGCTAAAATGGATATTTACATAGTCTCAGACTAACGTATTAATCACAGTACCTTTACAATGGAGAGAAGTGGCAGACACAACTATGACCAAGAAATCAATTTTTTTTTTTTTTTTTTGAGACGGAATTTCGCTTGTTGCCCAGGATGGAGTGCAATGGCGCGATCTTGGCTCACTGCAACCTCTGTCTCCTGGGTTCAAGCGATTCTCCTGCCTCAGCCTCCTGAGTAGCTGGGGTTACAGGAGCCTGCCGCCACGCCCAGCTAATTTTTGTATTTTCAGTAGAGATGGGGTTTCACCATGTTGGCCAGGCTGGTCTTGAACTTCTGACCTCAGGTGATCTACATGCCTCGGCCTCCCAAAGTGCTGGGATTAAAGGAGTGAGCCACCATGTCCAGCCTAGCAATCAAATTTACTATCACCAATAACTGGACAACCTGACAGACATTACATACCTCTTGTTGTGATGCAATGAGCTGTATACAACATCTATATAATAGCTTGCGAAAATATGTTTCACTGAGTCTAATCATGAGAAAACAATCAGAAAAATACAGAGGGGAAAACCACAAAAGCAAAGTGAAGCAGGGATATGTTCTAGATTAAAGGACACTAGAAAGACTAACTGCAGTGTGAGATCCTTGATTGGATCCTAGGTATCCCTTCCCCCAAAAAAGGAAGGGAGAATAAAGAACATTTTTGAACAACTGGGAAAATTTGGGTATGAATGGATATCAGTTAATTCTATTATGTTAATTTTAAATTCCTTGGGTGTGATTCTAGGAAAATGCCTTATTCTTTGGAGATCCACCCTAAAGTATTTGGAGTGCAATATCATTATGTCTACAACTTATTTTCAAATGGCTCAGGGGAAAAAAACATTGTGTTTGCGTATATATTTACATATATACAGAGAGATAAAGCAAATGTGGCAAAACATTAATAATTCTTTAAACTAGGTGAAAGACATAGGCATAGTCATTGTCTAATTCTTTCAGCTTTTCTGCAATTTTGAAATTTTTCAAAATAAAAGTTGGGAAAACCAAAAACCATGAAGCTATTTCACTATTAATGTATTTGAGGGAAAGAGAATGGGGAGACGCTAACTCATGTATGTGAAAATTTTTTTCTGATTGGCAAGTATATTCCAAGAGTAGGATGAGTAGGATTGGATGCCTTGTTATAAAATTATACAAACAGAATTATGTACCAATTTTGTTCTCTAAGAAAACTTCCAACCTTAACGTTCAAAGTAGACTTTTCCAATGAGGAAGAATGTATGTTATGGAGTCAATACAAATATTTCAGTCTAATTGGCAATTACAGTCTCAACATAAACTAATAAACATGTATTCTGGTTTATCAATTAATCTAATCTCGTCTGAGTTTAATTACTTTAAACAAGCCCTTAGAATCTGACTGACTTACAAGTACAGGATAAAACTGAGTTCTTATTCTTGCAAACTGAGACTAGGCAAGGGTAGTCAAACCATCTTAACTAGATTTTGCTTACACGTTTTATACACTGGCTACACGGAACCAGTCTGAAAAGCAGTTGCAACATGACTTAAAATCAGGAATTCCAAATCTGTCCTTAGGAAAGAATCAGTGTTCAGAACTGGTATGTTTAGCACACAATTGCTATGGTGATGTCATGCTCTCCCTGGCCAGGTCTGAGCCGCGACAGATGAGGGACAGACATTCATGGCAATGGAATCGCTTTTCTCATTCCTATGGGCCCCTCGCCTCTCCTCCCTGCCCTTGGGCAGTATGTGGGATGCAGGGATATGGAATCCGGCTGACCTCGCTTTCTCCACCCTCTGCCTCATGGCATCAGCAGGACTGGGGAGTCCTCTGAGGCAGCAGGTACCCCTTGCTCGCCTCCTATGGCCGTTGCCTTGCAGGCAGCCCTTCTTCAAGGTGGTGGGAGCTGCCCCACGAGCCCATCAGGCTGCCCTTCCCTGCCCGCGCCACTGTTGGTTCTGCTAGACCTTTGCAGTGCTCCTGGAGTGCTCCAGGTTGTCCCTCAGGTGCCCCAGGCTGGGCAGTTGTGTCGTTCCTGTTCCCAGTGCCCCATCCTCTGGTCGCGGTTGCAGTGTCTGCGTGTGGGACCAGGAAAGTTTTGGGAAGGGTCGAGGTGGTTTTGTTTTTTTTTTTAATTTAGTTTTATTATTTTTAATTTTAAAAAAAATCTGGTATGTTTAAATGAAATACATTAACTGAATCAGAACATTAAGGATGGAACAGTTCCTCCCTACCCACCTATCAAAGAAGTCTATAATGGGTCAACTGCATGGTGCTAGCAGAGGAGGGAGAATGTGGAGGTGGAATAGAAAGTGAGGGGGTTGGAAGATTGGTCACATTGAGCATATAAATAAATTGAGGATAATGAACCCCAGATTCCTCACTCCTGGAGAAGCTACTTAAAACTTATCAAAGGGAAAGGTTAGAAAGAACCCTGAAGTATTGCTTCAGAATTAAAGGGATCAGTATGAGCTATTTTATTTTATTTTATTTTATTGAGACAGAGTCTTGTTCTGTTGCCCAGGCTGGAGTGCAGTGGCGCGACCTTGGCTCACTGCAACCTCCACCTACCAGGTTCGAGTGATTCTCCCGTCTTAGCCTCTTGAGAAGCTGGGATTACAGAGGGCACCACCACACCCAGACAATTTTTGTATTTTTAGTAGAGATGAGGTTTTACCATATTGGCCAGACTGGTCTCAAACTCCTGACCTCAAGTGATCCACCTGCCTCGGCCTCCCAAAGTGCTGTGATTACAGGTGTGAGCCACCACGCCCAGCCCTTTTAATATATATACACAGGCACAGAAATAGTCATAGATGTGTGTATGTATGTATCTGTATATTTCCTAGCTACGTTTGGTGAGAGGACATACTAAGTGTGTTAATCTTGGTTTCTAAATATTTATCCTACAAAACTGATTAAAGAAATGGCTGATTCCAGTCGGGTGTGGTGGCTCATGCCTGTAATCCCAGCACTTTGGGAGGCTGAGGCGGGTAGATCATTTGAGGTGGGGAGTTCGAGACCAGCCTGACCAATATGGAGAAACTCTGTCTCTACTAAAAATACAAAAATTAGCCAGGTGTGGTGGTGCATGCCTGTAATCCCAGCTACTTGGGAGGCGGAGGCAGGGAAACCACTTGAACCCGGGAGGTGGAGGTTGTGGTGAGCTAAGATTGCGCCATTGCACTCCAGCCTGGGCAACAAGAGTGAAACTCCGTCTCAAAAAAAAAAAAAAAAAAAAAGAAAAAAGAAATGGCTGATTCCAGGTCTGAGGCAGGAAAATTACAAGATTAGCCTAGATTAGCCTAGAAATCTTGTTGTACCATAAAGTAAGCAAATGTTCAAAGAATGATGGGGACATGTCAAAAAAAAAAAAAAAACCACACAGGAGCCAACTTGAAGGGACTTTTATTGGCCAGATATAGGACAATTTGAGCATCAAAACAAATAATGAGTATGCTGGATTATAACTAACTGAATAAATTAGGAACCCACAAATCCACATGGACATTAATTTTAAAAAATAAGTGTATAAATGGGGAAGAAGAGATAGTTCTTCCTTACAATAGAATGTCAATTAATAAATATGGAAGTAATCAAATGTGGATGGAAATCCAAAATTAACCTTTGGCAACCGTCACAGTAGTGGTTCAACAATGGAGACTAATGCTAGTGAGTTAAGGGTTAGTGAGGAAGTGTAATCTCAGAAATACTCCTCACAAAATACTAATCAATTACAAATGGAAAATGGTAACTTTATGGTAGTCATGGTGACTTTAAAGCAGGTGATCAAGGTTAACAGCATCAGTGGTGGCACAGGTAGACACTGTGTGCCCCTGGATGTGATGCAGTCCACTGAAAAGAACATGACATCTTTTTTGTGGCTTTCATCTAAGCAGGTACAAAGTGTGAGGAAAGTATCTGTAGGATGGTAAGGCCTGTAATATTCAAAACTGTTGCATTCATGAAAGACAGGAAAACACTGAGGACCTAGTTCCAGATCGGAGGAAGCTAAAGGGACATGACCACTAAATGATTGGGGATCTCAGACCAGAAAGAACAAAGAGTCATTGTTGGGACTTTCAGCAAAATTATTTCAACTTAAATTATTTGAAAAAGGAAAATTAAAGGCCTGCAAATTTAATAATCATATACAGATATTCACTCCAATCTGGAGAAGAATGCCCCAGAAGACATATATCTTGTTACAGATGAGCCAATTTTGGGATAATCCCAGAGCTACCTATGTATTTTAGCTTTTATTTTGTTGTCTGGTAACTACTTGGTACTTGCCTGTCTTCCTCACAAGACTATACTGAGTAGAGGAATTTTTGCCTGATTCATCAAGATCCTAGATCCCACCCTCATCATTGCTATCCTCACAGTCCTCTTAATCACTCTTATATTCAATAATAATATTAACAATAATGATATTAACAACTAGATCACACCCTGTCCACCCCAAACTCTGGCATACTAAGCATCTTCAATGTTCATTCATTAATTCCTATTGTAACTCCTAGTCATCTAACTCTTATTCTCTTGGATTTGTTACCTCTTTAGTTCCAATTCATCTACTTACTTTCCATTTTATACCCTAGAAGTGGTTATCACCAGCATCTGCTGCCAAAGCTCTAACTCTAGGCCTCAATGCTCTCATCCACAAAATAAGAAACAATTGGCTGGGCGCAGTGGCTCATGCATGTAATCCCAGCACTTTGGGAGGCCAAGGTGGGTGGGTCACAAGGTCAGGAGTTCAAGACCAGCCTGGCCAACATAGTAAAATCCATCTCTACCGAAAATACAAAAAATTAGCCGGGCGTAGTGGCAGGTGCCTGTAATCCCAGCTACTCACTGAGGCAGGAGAATCGCTTGAACATGGGAGGCGGAGGTTGCAGTGAGCTGAGACTGCACCACAGCACTCTAGCCTGGGCAACAGAGCGAGACTCCGTCTCAAACAAAAATAAAATAAAAAAATAAGGAAAAATCTGGCCAAATAAGAATAATCCTGATATCTCTAATGATTACCATGTACAGGCACTGTGGTAAAGGTATTTTTATTATGTCCAACTTACAGACAATAAAATGAAGTTTTGAATTCTTCTCAAGGTCCAAGGATACCAAACTAATGACTTGCAAATCCAGGGTTGAAATCTAGCGCTTCTGGTGCCCTTAAACGTATTATACTGCATCCTATACAGAACATATACCAGATATTTCTGGTGTAAACATTCTGTAGCGCACTGAAAAACAAACAGGCTATGGTACAGACTGAGTACTGTACTTAGAAATTATACTGCTGAATTATTAGACTAATGTTTCTTAGATTGATTTTTTTCTGTTTTAAAATGATTTACACAAAAGGGTTTCTCATTCTAGCCTGAAATTACTAATGGATGAAATGTAGAAAGTTTTTAAACAACAGAACAAAAAAATTGAAACATACTCACAACTTCTCCATAACGTGCAGCTGAAATTCTACGTAGAGGAAAATTCCCTGTGCTGCTGAAACATAATCCCCCTGTCTTCATAAATAAATGAGGGAAAAAATAGAAGCTTATGAAAAGGCATAAGCAATTGAATTAAAAATATATATACTTTATCAATTTGGTTAGCCTTACTAAAATGTTAGGTTCTGAACATGCACAGGACCTGCTGGTATTAACAAATGTTGGCTCACATCGGACGCACCTGTTCAATATAACAAAAATAATTTTTAAAATGTTAACAAATTATACTAAACCTAATAGAAAAGCTGTCTTTCTAAACAATGGATTAGAGTAGATTCATTCAGTAAGCAATTATGTAAATATGTTAAACAAATTTAAAATAACACTGATTTGAATAGTTTTAGGCCATTCTGTGTTACAAAGTATAAAGTAAGTAAAACTAATCAATAATAGAAGAGTATTTTTTAACTACATGGAATGTACATAATGAATAATTCTGAATATCAAAGATAATTAAGTCACTCAACTAACAAGAGACCAACAAACTCATATAAATGAAACCCAATCAATTTTTACAATTAGTTATATCAAATATACTTTCCTTATTTTATGTGCCACAAAGTAAAAAGGTAGCATAAGCTGAAGAGAAATGTATCTCTAGCTCCTATCAAACCTACAGCCAACACTTTTAAATAAATTCTATTTACCATCTTTGTTTATTTTAGAAAAATACTTCATATTTTTCATTAATGAATGAGATAGAGGGAGGGAGGGTACTGGTCCAATGAGGACAGTGATGAGTGAATATATGGGTATTCATCACTTGCAAAATAGAGCAGGTAGGAGTCGGGCTGGGGCATGACATAAAACACACTAGGCTTGGGGAAATATTGGGCAAAAAAAATCGGTATTGGATGTCATAACTCAGGTCAGCCTTAGAGAAAAGATGATCCAACACTAAGTAGCCCTCAGAAAAGCTGCTCAACTATTTTCCATATTAAACTTGGAAACTAAAGAAAAAACTGTGCCTGGAGGGAAGTCATGATGTAGGCCTCTAATAAATTAAAGATGCTGAAATTGGTATAATGTGCTTAAATTAGAGGGAAGTATATAGGCAGGCAGGGGTGTGTGTGTGTGTGTGTTTCACAAACACATGCACAAAGGGGGAACAGGAAGCAACAGAAAATGGGACTATAAATCAGGGTACCTGGGCTATTATTAGCATACATTTATGTTTTTCTATGTAACATTATAATACATAAGGGCTTTAGTACAGTACATAGCACATAATTATATTACAGATTATATACAAATTACATAACAACAAACAAAAATAGCTACCCTGTACAGAGTGGTTACTATGTAGCACTATACTAAGAACTGTATCTATTTACTTTATTACTTATTATTTCTGAGCCATTACAGCCTATGAAGTGGGTGGTAACATTACCATTCTAAAGACAAGGGATTGTGAAGTAGTGAGCTATCCAAGGTCAGACAACTAACAGACTAGACCAAAATTTGAACCCTACTGTGTCTCACGCTCTGGGCCTCAGCTTCTGTATCTGTTAATGTCTACTTCTATCCTTCCTTGGGTTATTGTGAAAACTAAGTGATATGATAGGAAAACACTCTTAAAAGTACAAATTATACACTAATATAAGATGATATTAATGAAGTTAGCCCCCATCACACCGCTTACCTGTCTCCTAAAGCATTTACTACCATAAAAGAGTTTTCATTTCCATCACAGAGCTCACAAGTTGCTTGAGACAACAATGTTCCATTAATGTCTCTTTCCACTAAACAGTTTAGAAACAAAATAAAGATGTAACTCATAGTAAACATATAAGCTTCTACATATTCAGAAAATATTTAACAAAACCCAATTGTAATTATTATTCTAATTCTCAAAACACTTTATTTGCATTAAAGGCATAACAAGTATCTCCACAATAAAGTGTAGAGAAGTGATCCCTTCGTACCCGTCCATGCCTCCAAAAAAAAAGAGAAGTGATGCCTTCCCTATTCTCACATAGTAAAATATAGAAAATCATTTTCCAAGTCATCGTAACAATTAAGTCAGTATTTTTTTCCTCAAAAATTTTCTTACCTCTTATCTATACATTTCTGTCACACTAGGATGGGGAAGCAAGTATTTTCATAGATTACTGATAAGTTTCTGCAACTTAGAAGGCTTTTAGTAGTATCTATTAAAGTTTCAAATTCACATCCTTATAACACCACAATTTTGTTTTTAGATACCTAACTTACAGAAACACTTGAACATGTATATAAGGATATTCACTGAGGCATTATTTGTTAGAAACAACATGAATATTTAAAATAGCAGAATGATGGTATATCCATGCTACAAAATACTATGGAATATATTAAAAAGAATCAGGTAAGGCCAGGTGAGGAGGCTTATGCCTGTAATCCCAGCCCTTTGGGAGGCTAAGGTGGGTGGATCACATGAGGCCAGGAGTTCAAGACCAGCCTGGCCAATATGGCAAAACCTTGTCTCTACTAAAAAAAAAAATACAAAATTAGCTTGGCGTGGTGGCACGTGCCTGTAATCCCAGCTACTCAAGTGTCTGAGGCATGAGAATCACTTGAACCTGGTAGGTGGAGGTTGCAGTGAGCTGAGATCACACCACTACACTCCAGCCTGGGCAAGAGTGAGACCCTGTTCCCAAAAAACAAACAAAAAAAAAGAATCAGGTAAATCTAACAGAGCATCAGAGCATACCGTTAACTGAAAAAAGTATGCTAGAACAATATTTGTGTATGAAACATTTATGCAAACATACCACTTATGTTTCCTGTGGCTATATAATGTAGATCCTTATAATAAAACAGGGAAAAAAATTCTGAATGTGCACACACAGAGACACACACACCAAAATTAGTACATCATGAAGTGTAATAAATTTCATATTGCCATCCAACTCATAAAACTTTCATTAGTCCCATCCCTAAGAATACACCCCCCAAATACCGTGAGAATCAAGTTAATATTTTCAATGGAGGCAACAGTGCCAATGAAACTACTAAGAAGCTGGGTGCAGTATATTGCTTAAGCCCAGGAGTTTGAATCCAGCCTGGGTAACATAACAAGACCACGTCTCTGAAAAAATAAGACCAGGCATGGTGGCTCACACCTGTAATCCCAACACACTGAGAGGTCAAGGCAGGAGGACTGCTTGAGGTCAGGAGTTCAAGACCAGCTTGAGATATATAGTAAGACCCCCATCACCACAAAAATAAAAAATTGTTAAAAAGTAAAAAAAAAAAAAGGTAAAGATAATTAAAAAATTAATCTTTGGGTAATATATGAAATATAAAAATAAAAGGCACAAAAGGATTTATTTTATTTTATTTTTTGAGAGAGTTTTGCTCTTGTCATCCAGGCTGGAGCGCAGTGGCGTGATCTCACTCACTGTAACCTCCACCTCCCAGATTCAAGTGATTCTCCTGCCTCAGTGTCCCAAGTAGCTGGGACTACAGGCACCTGCCACCATGCCCAGCTAATTTTTCTATTTTTAGTAGAGACGGGGTTTCACCATGTTGGCCAGGGTGGTCTTGAACTTCTAACCTCAGGTGATCCACGCGCCTTGGCTTCCCAAAGTGCTGCGATTACAGCCGTGAAACACTGCACCAAGCAAAAAAAGATTTAAAATGAAAATTAAGTCTCTTTCCCACTATTCCCAGGCACTCAGTTCTTCACTCAGGAGGCAGCATTGTCAACAGTTTCTTATAAGCCTTTTCAGAAATAACCTGTGCATATACAAGCACATATGCATATATAATGGTCTTTAAAAAGCTAAATAGTGGAATACCAAATACATAAAATAGTGCTGATAAATAGCAGGTACTCAATAAATATTTGTAGATGAATGAATAAATTATTCCATATCTTGCTTTTTTACTCAATATATCTTAGATTTCTTTCCATAGCACTATGTGTAGAACTGCCTCTTTATTTTTCCACAATTGCATTCTATACCATTGTATGACTATATCATAATTTAATTTATTGATCTCATCTTGATAGAATCTTATTTTGTTTATAATCTTTTGTCTTAGGAATAATGTTGCAAGAAAAAAACATTCAACACTTCTTCAGGCATACAGTTAAGTGTATCCAAATGAGAAATTTCTAGATGAGAGCTTTCCAGGCAAAGATAATCTGTATTTTTAATTTTGATAAACACCATAAATTTGCTTTCCACAGAGGTTGCAGCAACTTAAAATTTTTCCCATTAATACACGAATAACTATTTCCTTGTATCCTTATAAATACATTGTCAAAGTTGAAAAAGTTTCTTTTTTATTTTGAGATGGAGTTTCACTCTTGTTGCCCAGGCTAGAGTGCAATGGCGTGATCTTGGCTCACTGCAACCTCCACCTCCTGGGTTCAAGCAATTCTCCTGCCTCAGCCTCCAAGAAACTGGGATTACAGGCATGTGCCACCATGCCAGACTAATTTTGAGTTTTTAGTAGCAACTACATTGGTCAGGCTGGTCTTGAACTCCTGAACTCGGGTGATCCACCTGCCTCGGCCTCCCAAAGTGCTGGATTACAAGCGTGAGCCACTGTGCCCGGTCGGAAAAATTTTATAATAAAATCTGGTAGGTTAAAAATAAAATCTCATTTTAGCTTTAATGTACATTTTCTTACTCTGAGAAAAGTTGAACATTTTTTTCTCATGTTAAAATATTTTTTTCTATGTGAACTTTATTTATGACTCTTGGCTATTTTAAAAATTGGGTTATTCATCTTACTTTTATTTATATGTAGGAGCTTTACATTTATTGAAGAACTTCAACCTCTGTCTATTGTATGCATTAATATTTTTCTTTAGTTTGTAGTTTGGTTTTTGGTATTATAATTTTTATGGCATTTTATAAATTTAGCAATTTTTTCTTCTGTGGTTTTTCTTTTTTTCTTTTTTTTTTTTTTTTTGTAGACACAGAGTCTCTCTATATTGCCCAGGCTGGTCAGGAACTCCATGGCTCAAGTAATCATCCCACCTAGGCCTCCAAAGTGACTGAGTATTTTTGGTCATACTTAGGCCTGTTATACCAAAACTATACAAATTTTTCCTGCATTTTCTTTAAGAACTTTCATATATTCATATTTAGTATTTGACTCATTTGGAGTTTAATTTTCTCAGAAATAAGGTAGAAACCCAACTTGGGTGTTTTCCCAGTTTTCCCAGCACCATTAATCAGTTTTATCCCCACTTATATGAAATGCCACTTTTTTCACATACCAAATTCCCATATGAATTGAATCTATTCTGATTGCCTGTTTTAAGTTCCATCAATCAGTCTGTGTATCCATAAGCCTGTCATATATGTGATTATAGTAGCTATATAACATGCATATTATCTGACGGGGTAGTTCCTTCTTTCCCTTCCCAGAATTTTCTTAGCTTTCCATATAACTTTCCTGTTAAACTTCAGACTCTATTTGTATATTACCCCAAAACAAACAAATAATATCCTGATAGAATTTATTAGGGTCCTTTAAAATATACAGACTGGTAGAAGAGTTGGCATCTTTCTAATATTTAATCTTCCCATCCAAAAATAAAGAATGCATTTTCACTTATAAAAGCCTGCCTTCATATCCCTCAGTAATACTCACAAATTTCTTCAATTAATTATGTTGTACATTCCTTCTAAAGTATATGCCAAGGTCAGGTGCAGTGGCTCAAGCCTGTAATCCCAGCACTTTGGGAGGCTGAGGCAGGCAGATCACCTGAGGTCGGAAGTTCAAGACCAGCCTGACCAACATGGAGAAACCCTGTTATCCACTAAAAATATAAAATTAGCCAGGTGTGATGGCACATGCCTATAATCCCAACTACTCGGGAGGCTGAGGCAGGAGAATCGCTTGAACCTGAGAGGGAGGTTGCAGTGAGCCAAGATCACACCATTGCACTCTAGCCTGGGCAACAACAGTGAAAACTCTGTCTCAAAAAAAAAATAAATAAATAAAATAAAAATTAAAATTAAAAAAAAGGATATGCCTACTTATTTTTTCTTTTTTGTTGCTACTGTATATGAGGTATTTTCTTCCATCACTGTTTATAATAATTTTTAGTCATTCTGTTGGGTGTTTTAAACATACAATCAAATCATCTGTAAACAATGATATTTTACTTTTTTTTTTTTTTTTCATGAGACAGGGTCTTACCCTGTCGCTCAGGCTGGAGTGCAGTGGTGCCATCTCAGCTCACTGTAGCCTTGACCTTCCAGGCTCAAGCAATCTTCCCACCTTTGCCTCTCGAATAGCTGGGACTACAGGTGCATGCCACCGTAACCAAATAATTTTTTTTTTATTTGTAGAGATGCGGTTTCACCATGTTGCCCAGACTGGTCTCAAACTCTTGAGCTCAAGCAATACACCTGTCTTAGCCTTCCAAAGTGCTGGGATTAACAACGGCCTACCTTTTCTTTTCCAATGATAAATATTTTTTTTCTCTTACTTAAGTGCATAGTTTGCATCCTTTTCCAGGTCCTGACATTAACAGGAACGCTTACACTTTTTCCCTATTAAGCATCAAGTTGGCTTTTGAGTTGAGACATATTTTGTCATGTTATGTTAAGGAAATAACCATCTAATCCTACAATATTAAGAGTTCTAAAAAACTCAGACAAAACTTTGTATTTTCTTCTCAATGCCTGCTGATGTTTTAAGTATCACTAAATTTGTACAAAAATAATTTTTATAAACACTATTAAGGGCTGGACACAGTGACTGATGCCTATAATCCCAGCACTTTAGGAGGCTGAGGCAGGAAGATCTCTCAAGGCCAGGAGTTCAAGACCAGGCTGAGCAACATAACGAGACCCAGTCTCTACAAAAAATTTAAAAATTAGCCAGCTGCAGTGGTGTTATGTGTGCAGTCCTAGCTACTCAGGAAGCTGAGGCAGGAGAATTGCTTGAGCCACTGCAAAAATATTAAGTAATCACTTAACTATTTAAATTAGTGCCCTTTTCAAATAAAAACAAAAACAAGAATGAAGATTTATCACTACTTCTTTGTAAGGAATCTAATTCTTACCTAAAATATGGCCAATGGGACAGTGACATTTTCCTTCGGCAGTTAAGCCACTAGGGCAAGAAATGCAGTTCCAGCCATCTTCTGTAACACCTTTCTAAATTAAAAGAAAAAAAATGCTTTTCTCTTTTTTAATTAACTTTCTTCTTCTAATCATGTAAGTTCAAAATGCCATAAGAGTATGTAACTACAGTGAATATTCAAATAAATCATACATATATGAGCCACATAAAAATTCCCTGGAGAGATAATTCATGCTTATATTCCAAAATGAAGCTCTATATTATCACTATGTCCTGAAAACTATTAAAGGATTAACTCTGGATAATAGTTCTCTCTTCTTCAGGATCTTTAATTCAAATGGATGCCTCTTTCATAATTATTTGTCATTTCGTTTTTCCATTTACAAATATAAAACACAACACAACACAAAAAGATTGAATCAACAGTCAGTTAATAGGTTAATCTTACCTGTTCTAAAACTCTATTCTAATTTTTAAAAATTCAAATACATAAAAAATTTAGTCCAGGCACAGTGGCTCACGTCTGTAATTCCAGCACTTTGGGAGGCCAAGGTGGGTGGATCACTTGAGGCCAAAGTTTGAGGCCAGCCTGGCCAATGTGGTGAAACCTCGTCTCTACTAAAAATACAAAAATTAGCTGGGCGTGGTGGTGTATGCCTATAATCCTACTTGGGAGGTTGAGGCACCAGAATGGCTTGAACCAGAAAGGTGGAGGTTGCAGTGAGCTGAGATCGTGCCACTGCACTCCAGCCTGGGCAACAGTAATACTCTCTTTCAAAAAAAAAAAAATTCATTTATGATTCAAAATGGGTAAATTTTATGAAATATAAATTATACACATAGTTGTTAAAATTGTTTTATGAGAATATTTTCTTCTATCCATTTATGGCTTGTACTAGTAAAGGTTTTTTTGTTTTGTTTTGTTTTGTTTTGAGACAGAGTCTTTGCTCTGTTGCCAGGCTGGAGTGCAGTGGCACAATCTCGGCTCACTGCAAGCTCTGCCTCCCAGGTTCAAACAATTCTCCTGCCTCAGCCTCCCGAGTAGCTGGGACTACAGGCACGTGCCACCACGTCCAGCTAATTTTTGTATTTTTAGTAGAGATGGGGTTTCACCACATTTGCCAGGATGGTCTTGATCTCTTGACCTCGTGATCCACCCGCCTCAGCCTCCCAAAGTGCTGGGATTACAGGCGTGAGCCACCGCGCCCGGCCTAGTAAAGGTTTTTGATAAAGTATGACAGCATTCAAAATTGGGCTTATTATATCATATGGTTTAGGAAAAGCCTGGGGCAAAAAACACAATAATTACAAACACAGATGTAACCAAAGTTTATAAAGAACAAAAATAATGCCACAAATTATTTTAAATTTTGGTTGAAAAGACTGAATTTATCAAGAAATACTCCTATATTTGGCAATACATTTATACAGGACAATTTATTTATTTATTTATTTATTTATATTTTATTTATTTTTTTGAGACAGAGTCTCGCTCTGTCACACAAGCTGGAGTGCAATAGTGCAATCTTGGCTCACTGCAACCTCTGCCTCCTGAGTTCAAGCGATTCTCTTGCCTCAGCCTCCCAAGCAGCTGGGACTACAGGCACGCGCCACCACAGCCAGCTCATTTTTGTATTTTTAGTAGAGATGGGGTTTCACCATATTGGCCAGGCTGGTCTCAAACTCCTGAGCTCATGATCCACCAGGCTCAGCCTCCCAAACTGCTGGGATTACAGGCATGAGCCACCGTGCCTGGCCTATATAGGACAATTTAAAAATTACAATAACTTAAGCAATGTCACTGAAAAAGAGATCTGCTGCGAGACCACTTTTTATTAGCAGCTTTTTATCATGGGTAATTCAGCTAGGATCAATATTTGCAAAGATATAAAATAAATGGTAATTTATTATAAAGATATAAAATAAATGGTAATATAAAAAATGGTAATCAGACCTACAAGTACTACAGATAGCTATAAATTGGGACAATTGATAACTTCATATTAAATTCCCAGAATTAATATTTTTTTATATGACAATGAGAAGAAACATTACTGTAAATGTCACAACTGTTACACAGACTTTTAATTATCCAACATGATTGAAAATATATTTATGTTGAGAATTATATATAGTAACTATTTACTAATTTTTCAAAAATTACGATACAATGAAATTACTAACAAAACAGAAACAGACATTATTTAATCTATTAATGCAATTGGTATTTCATGAAATAATTACACCTTAGATATCATTATGAACATCAATAATCATATAAACTGTTGACATGGTAGGTCTAAGACAACTCCACTTGCATCAGTCAAAAGAAATATACACATCCCAAATTGCACACATCCCAGACTGCTCTATATATGTCTTATTCATCTAATTTTCTTCATAACCGAGTTATTCTACGAGTAAAAACAAAAACTTAAATTTTTACAGCTTTGTGGTTTTTGGATTTCAGATTTTAAAAGAAATACATTTGTTTTCTCCAAGTTTGCATGAAATTTCGCTGATCTCCCAAAACTTACTCTAGTAGAAATAAAATTAGCATAGTAATTTTAAAGTCTGTGGGGAAACATTAAACATTAAATTATATTTTGAAAAATAAAGATATTTAACTTACTACTTTTTACAGGTAAGTTATTTTAAAATAAATTATGCGCACCATGTTTTCTGGGCACTTTTTACAAATAATAGCAGGTCCTCCATTATTAGAGATCATCTGAAATCCTGGTAGACATACACATGAAGTTCCTAAAAAAAAAAAAAAAAGCCAATTTTATTCTTGATAAATAAAAATAAAGTTCCAAGACAGTGAAACTTTTAATAAGTCTGAAGATCTTGAGAAGCAGTATAGTGATTAACAGCAGGATTCTGGAGCCAGTACTGCCTGGGTTCAAATCCAGAAATACACTTCTTGAGTTCCAATCGTAGTAATCCTACTCAGTTGCATGACCTTGAACAAGTTACTAAACTCTCTGCCTTGGCTTCCTCTATAATAAAATGGAGAAAAAACTCATAGGGTTAGTATGAGTAGAAAATTAGTTATTATACGTAAAGGTCTTACACTGGCACACAGCTGGTATTGTGCTGCTACCATTTTAAGTGCAAGTATAACTAAACTATTAAACTACTTAACTGCTGCTGGAAATTTTACATTTCTACATCACTAAACAATATACATGTATTCGGGCCAGGCGCGGTGGCTCACGCCTGTAATTCCAGCACTTTGGGAGACGGAGGCGGGTGGATCACCTGAGGTCAGAAGTTCGAGACTAGCCTGATCAACATGGCGAAACGCCATTTACAGGGACTAGGGGCCGACCAAGGCGGGAGTGTTACTTTTGCCAGGGCCCACCGCAAACCGTCTTACCTAGGGCATCTTGCCTCTGGTTAGCTCCACACGGAACACACGAGAGGGCGGAGATATCAAAGTACTGGTTGTTGTCGCACTTCTCCGGCTGCTGGAAAGGGAAAGAGAAGGTCTGGGCCTGTAAGAAGCGAGGGAGGAACAACAGAAGGAACGCGGTCACGGCCCGGGCGGATAAGAGGGACAAAGCCGCCATTGCCACCACAGCCCCACCGCGCGTCGCCATGGTACCGACGCTGGAACCCTCACAGGCCCCAGCCCCCCCATCAGCCTCTGCGGCGGCTTCGCTGAGCTGACTGGACAACCCAAGTCCGGGTACCGGAAGTCACTGCTCGTGTTGCTTGGTTGCTAGGTTACCAACCCTGCGCGAAGTTGGCAGGTCCAGTAAAGAATGGGTTAGAGACCGGTTAACCCTGGAGCCCAGCGATATTTTCAAACGTGTATAGAGTTCCTCTACTTACGATAGGACTGCCCCCTCCCCGCAATAAACCCATCGTAAGTTGAAAAATATCATAATTTGTCGAGTTATAGTTACATCAGAATTTATTCAGACTAGGTAATTTTCACGTTAAAGGAAACATGACTTGTAGTTTAACAATTTGATGTCAAAAAACCCCACTGACTTAAAACCCAGTGAAGGATTACTATAGCTCAAAGACTGAAAAAATAAAAAAACTTTCCTGCCAGGTTTGAGCATAGGAAATCATGTATGCGAGACAAAGCAGGAAATGGAAGAAACCATGTTTGCTCATTCTGTTGCCAGCGAAATTTCACAAAGCCCCTGACTCAGTGACTGAACGCAGTCCTCCAGAAGAATGCCCTGAAGACAATAAGTAGGATAGAGCACAGGTTTTCACATCTGTTGCTTGAATCGCTTCATTTTTTAAAAAGATAGTCAGTGATCCTAGCTCTTGCCTCTTCCTGTACGTAAGATAACGTGTGACAGGATTAATGATTATGCCTCTGTAATCTATAACCAGATGTAGTCTCCAAACAAAACTTTGATGAGATTTTGCTCCAACGTAACTTCTGAGCACGTTTAATGTAACTTTTGAGCACATGCAGAACTCCATCCCTTGATATAGAAACTGGGGGCAGAACAGCTGCTTTGGACCAGTATAACATAAACTCTTTGAAAGACTCTCCAGGGTTGCATTCCTCAGTAAGACTCCGAATAAAACTAACTTTGAGTCTTTAAAAGCCTGATTTTTTTCTTTAGTTGACATGTATATAAAATGAGATCACCTTTACACCTTTTGTGAATAAAGGAATCTAAGCCTGGTGCTGTGGCTCACACCCCTAATCCTAACATTTTGGGAGGCCACCGTGGAAGGATTGTCTGAGCCCAGGAATTCAAGACCAGCCTGGGCAAATAGTGAGACTCCACCTCTACAAATAAAATTTATTTTAATTAGCTGGGTGGGTGGCACATGCCTATGGTCCCGGCTGCTTGGAAGGCTGAGGCAGGAGAACCACTTAAGCCCAGGAGGTCAATGAGCCCAAAGGCTGCAATGAGCTGTGATCGTGCCACTGCACTCCAGCCTGGATGTCAGAGACCCTATCTCAAAAAAAAAAAAAAAAATCCTGGACAAAAATATGGAAACGTTTAGAGCTAGAGACCACTTGCGAGGCTAAGGTAGAAATCTAGAGTCTAAATTGGAGCCATGGAGGAAGGGAGAGGCAGGAAAGGATGAATAAAGGAGCTATTCAGGAAGAAGAATTATAAGAATTTTATTATTTGGACATACGAAGTAAACAAACAGAATCAAGGATAACTTCCAGGTTTCTGATTTGGGTGGCTGGGTAGATGGTTGTGATATTAAAGGAAGATACCTGTGGTAGATAGCTTCTAAGCGAAAACTTATTGGATAAAGAAAATTTTAAGGTAGAAATGAAAGTTATAGGAATATTTAACATGGTGGGAGCTAGAGGTATGGATAATAATAGAAATAATAGGTATTAATAGCTTGTTTTTGTTATCAAGCAAATGAGCTCTCTATCCAATGCATGCACAGAAGCCAATACTATGTGGCACAAGCTTTTGAGGAAAAAAAGCCTTTATTTGCACAACTGGTCAGCAAGGAGATAGGAGTGCATTCAAATCTGTTTCCCTGATTTAGAGTCTGGGGTAAACTTATGGGCTTGGAAAGTCAAGGGAAGAATTTAGGAATGTGTCTTGGCAGGCTGAATGGAGGACTTTAAATTTGACCATTTAGAAAAAGGTACGTAGAGGCCGATTTTAGGCCTGATCCTCCAGGCAAATGGACCCATCACTTTTGAAGGAGTTCCAAGTTCAGGTTCCAGTCATGTCCCGGTCTTGGTTCCAAGGAAAGGATTCATTGGTTTTGGGTGTTGTTAGAGGTCCAAGCTTTTTCTATTGCACATGACTGGGCTACATGACTTGCAGTTTTTGGCTCTGTTACATCTAAAAGGTAACACGACATTTTGTTATCAACAGAGTAGGCTCAGTTTGGGCTAGTCCCATGGAGACACTTTTAATGTGTCCGGCATTGCAATATCTCATTTGATCCTAAATTGGGACTGTTATCATCACCTTTAATTTACAGATGAAATAACCAAGGCTTAGAAAGTATAAGTGACTTTCTAAGGTCACACTTAATTCATGGTTCTAACCCTGGTAATTTGACACCAGAGCCCATACTTTTCTTCGGGTTTTTGTTGTTGTTGTTGTTGTTGTTGTTGTTTTAAACTTTAATTTAGGTTCAGAGGTACATGTGCAGGTTTGTTATATAGGTAAATTGAGTGTCTCGGGGGTTTGGGGATCAGATTATTTCCTTACCCATGTGATAAGCATAGTACCCAATAGGTAGTTTTTTGATCCGTACTCTCCTTTCACCCTCCACCCTCAGGTAGTACCCAGTATCTATTGTCCCCTTCTTTGTGTCCATCTGTACACAATGTTAGCTCCAACTAATAAGTGAGAACACACAGTATTTTATTTCTTTCCTGTGTTAGTTTGAGATAGGAGGTTGGCAGGACTGATTTCACAGGATAAGGTCATAAAGACCTGGCTGATAAAACAGGATAGGTAAAGAAGAGGACTGAAACCTGCTAAAACCAAGATGGTGACCAAAGCGACCTCTGGTCATCCTCACTGCTCATTATATGCTAATTATAATGGATTAACATACTAAAAGACACTCCTACCAGCACCTTGACAGTTTGCCCCTTGCCATGCCCACTTAGAGAAGTTACCCTACATGGTCTAACAAGGGAGGACGCTCCGTTCCAGGAATTCCCCACCTTTTTCCTGGAAAACTCATGAATAATCCACCCCTTGTTTAGTATATGATCAAGGAATAACCATAAATATACTCAGTCTAGCAGTCCTTGCCATTGCTCTGCCTATGAAGTAGCCACTCTTTATTCCTTTACTTTCTTAACAAACTTGCTTTCACTTTATTCTGTCAGATTGCTCTTGAATTCCTTCCTGCATGAAGCTGAGAACCCACATGGCCACTCAGGCTGAACCCTAATTTTGAGGTTTCCTCTGTGACAAGTTTGCTTTGGATAATGCAGAGCCCACACTCTTAAGCCTTGCTTTTTATTGTTGCCTTTGAATCTCTGGATGTGCTTTTCTGGGCAGGAATAAAGAAAAGCTAAAGGCAAGTAAGTTCAAGATGAGATTAATGAATTAAAATATTACAAAGAAGGTGAAAAACAGAAGTGGAGGTTGTGGTGAGAAAGGGGAATTAGTGAGGTTCAGATCTTACAGCTGGGGCACTTTGTGTGGTGAACCCTGTGTTCATTCCGAATCTCCAGACACTTAGTGCCCTTTTGATTTGTTAATCTTTTGTGTGTAACTTGTTTTTTACTTTCTTGAAGTCTTCAGGATGTTCCTCTCTGTGCCCCACCTTCTCATTTTTCTTAATTTTACAGTGATGTGTCTGGCCATGTTTCATTGTCATCTTTTGTGTGAAACACCTGTTGTAACTTTGCAATTCAGCCAAGAAACTCATGTCCTTTAACACTGGGAAATGATCTCTTCTACTAATTATTCCTTTGAAGACTTTATCTCCGTTTTTTTTTTCTTCTGGACACCCTATTTTTCAGATACTAGACTTCCTGGACCGTTCCTCTAATTTTCTCAGATTATGTTTTCATTTTTCTTTTCTTTTCTTTTTTTTTTTTTTTTTTTTTTTTTTTTTTTTGAGACGGAGTCTCGCTCTGTCGCCCAGGCTAGAGTACGGTGGCGGGAGGCGGGATCTCCGCTCACTGCAAGCTCCGCCTCCCGGGTTCACGCCATTCGCCTGCTTCAGCCTCTGGAGTAGCTGGGACTACAGGAGCCCGCCACCTCGCCCGGCTAATTTTTTGTGTTTTTAGTAGAGACGGGGTTTCACCGTATTAGCCAGGATGGTGTCAATCTTCTGACTTCGTGATCTGCCCACCTCGGCCTCCCAAAGTGCTAGGATTACAGGCGTGAGCCACCGTGCCCGGCCTGTCTGTGTGTGTGTGTGTGTGTGTGTGTGTGTGTGTCGGAGTTTTTTTGCTCTTGTTGCCCAGGCTGGAGTGCAATGGCACGATCTCTGCTCACTGCAACCTCCATCTCCTGGGTTCAAGTGATTCTCCTGCCTCAGCCTCCCGAGTAGCTGGGATTACAGGCAGGTGCCACCACGCAGGGCTAATTTTGTTATTTTTAGTGGAGTCGGAGTTTCTCCATGTTGGTCAGGCTGGTCTCAAACTCCCGACCTCTGGTGATCCACCCATCTCGGCCTACCAAAGTGCAAGGATTACAGGCGTGAGCCACCGAGCCCAGGCTTCATTTTTCATTTTATTTGGTTTGGTTCTACTTTCTGGAAGATTTTCCTGCATGTATCTGTCAAACATTGAATTGAACTTTTCATTTCTTCTATTATAAATTTAATTTCTAAGAGCTCTCTTTTGTTTTCTGGCTATAGCTTAATTATGGCATTCTTGAATTCTTCCATGCTGCAATATTTTATTTCCTGGAATACATTACTAGTGGTGTTTTAAAGTTTTCCTCTGTTGCATAATCTGTTTCTTCAAAGTTATGTTTTGTATAAAAGGCTTTCCTCCTAAATCTTGGGACCTTTTGCCATTTACACACATACAAAAGTGGGCGGCCAGGCGCGGTGGCTCACGCCTGTAATCCAGCACTTTGGGAGGCCAAAGCAAGTGGATCACCTGAGGTCAGGAGTTCGAGACCAGCCTGACCTAAACGGTGAAACCCCGTCTCTACTACAAATAGAAAAATTAGCTGGGCGTGGTGGCCATGCCTGTAATCCCAGCTTCTCAGGAGGCTGAGGCAGGAGAATTGCTGGAACCCAGGAGGTGGAGGTTGCAGTGATCCGAGACTACGACATTGCACTCCAGAATGGGCAACAAGAGCGGAACTTTGTCTCAAAAAAAAAAAAAAAAGTCGGCACACTGACAAGCTAATTAGAAGCTCTACAAAGATAGGAAGGGCTTGTTGACTGGGCTACAACGTGTGGAGTGATTTGCCTGGGTTGTTTCTTAGGGCAATCCCTCATTCTTCCTGTCCCCTTTCCCTATCCTACTGTGCTGATCAAATTTCTCAGAAAGATTCTTCTCCTTGGAGATTTTAAGCCTGGGTGTAATATTTAGAGGGTGTGAGTTTCATCGTTCACATAATGCCCTTCTTTTACATATATTAAATAGAATCCTTGTTTGCAAATGCACTGAGAATAAACCTTCAATCTTCTGTTGGAGTTGGGGAGAGACAGGTTTCCAGGTATTGGAAGGAAAGTGCTTTGAAAATTGATGTTCGACCACTTCTCCTGTTTTCACTCCCCTCCACAAACAGAAGATACTGTCTCCTAAGCCTTTGAGGACTTCTTTGGTGCATGTAAGATTGCTTCTTAGCTCTTCCCACTGTTAATGTAGGATTCAGCTCTCTTGGATCCATAGAAGAAATGGTCACCTATCCACTTGCTTCCCGCTTGCAAAGTTTTATTGCTGTTCGTCTTACCCTATTCTCTTTATTCTTGTTAGTTTTTGTCTTTTTAAAAGTTGCTTCCCTGTTATTTTATTAGAATTTCTGGAAGGAGTGGAGATAAATACCTGTGTTTAAACTGTCACATTAAACTAGAAGCCAAAATAACCTGTTAACCTGTCTTCACAAACATACTCTTGCCACTCTCTAATCCATTCTCCATACCTCAGCTGGAGTACTCTTTTGAAATGCAAGTCCTAATATGTCATCTGCCTGCTGGTTTTCCGATGGAAAGATCAAAGTCCTTAACGTGAACCCTAACCCTCAGCATGGTCTGACTTCTTCCTGCAGCCCTGCATTGTCCTGTGTGCTCCTGTGCTCTGTACCTGCACTGGCCTTATTTTCCTTCCCTGGATGCTGCCAAGCAGCAGGGAGTGCCTGGACCACTCCCTCCCCTTCCCAGCAATTTCCTTTTATCTTTTTAACTCCTCCTTTCCAAGCAGCTCATTCATTACTTCTTCAGGGAACATCTCCCACCCTTCCTGACCAGGCCAGGGTCTCCTGTGAAATACTTTCACAGTACCATGGACTTCTCGTCCATAGCACTTATCCCTGTAGTAAATTCACATTTAGTTGGGTAATTCTTTCATTGGTTTTACTTTTCTGAACTGCAGGCTTTGTAAAAGCAAGGACCGTGTGTGTGTGTGTGTGTGTGTGTGTGTGTGTGTTTTGGTCACTACTGCCTCCTCCGCATAGCACTGTGCTTGGCACATTGTAAGCATTTATTTCTATCATTATTTTATTTTTATTTATTTTTGTATTTACTTTGAGAAAGGGTCTCACTCTGTCACCCAGACTGGAGTGCAGTGGCACGGACACAGTTCACTGTAGCCTCGGCTCCCTGGGCTCAAGCAATCCTCCCACCTCAGTCTCCTGGGTAGCTGGGACCACAGACAGGCACTAGCATGCCCACCTAATTTTTGTATTGTTTGTAGAGACGAGGTTTTGGCACATTGCCCAGGCTGGTCTCAAACTCCTGGGCTCAAGTGATCCTCCTGCCTCAGGCTCCCAAAGAGCTGGTATTACAAATGTGAGCCACCTCCCCTGGCCAATTTTATTTTGTTTTCTTATTTTTTCTTAGAGATTGGGTCTCAGCCTGTCACCTTGGATGGAGTACAGTGATGCCGTCATAGCTTACTGAAGCCTTGAACATCTGGGCTCAAGCAATCTTCCTGCCCCAGCCTCCCAAGTAGCTGAGACTACAGGTGTGCATCACCACACCTGGCTATTTTGTTTTTTAAATTTTTTGAGAAGCAGGGTTGGGGGTGTCTCACTATGTTGCCCAGGGCTCACCTCAAACTCTTGGACTCAAACAAACCTCCTGCCTTAGCCTCCTAAGTAGTTGCGATTATTGGTGCGCACCATCACAACTGTTTTACATTGTAAGCATTTAATACACATTTGTTGCAGTGGAAAATAAAACGTGTCTCATTCCTTTCCTTCTTTAGTTTATTGTTGACTTCCAAACCCTGAGGGGAACTTGATGTCTTCTCCTCTCATTTCATCACAAGGAAGAGGACAGAGGGCCAATGTGGGTTTGGGTCCAGGACAACAGAGCCTCTGAAACTGCCTTTGCAAAGATTATGACAGTGAGAGAAATCTAACATGGCTTCACCCCATCTTGCTTCTAGCCTCACAGGCTGGGGGTGCTCATTCCTGGGTGAAGGCCAAGCTAACTATGGGAGGAATTTAGTTTCTAGTTTAACTTGAAAGCAAGGATGATAATAGCCCTTTCCTAAAACTAACCCCCCTTGCTCAGGGCCCAAAAATTGCCCTTGTGAAACTAATGAAAGGCCACAAGATTAAGATTATGAGAGGGGCCTGAATTTTGCTAAACTGTAAATGTAGTTTCTATAATCCCTAATTGCCCAGGAGTCATGCGGCGAGAGGTCACAAGATTTGTGACTTCCTCAATTGCTCCCATAGAAAACATCACTATTGTAAAACCTAAGATTGGTCTTTCGAGATATTTTTCAGACTGACTCCATCTGGATTCATGACTCATGACTCAATTGGTCCTATGCCCAACCCCCCAACCCCTCCCCCACCTAGAGGTGGACTCAGTGCAAGAGGACTGTTTTCCATATCTCTATGATTTCATCCCCAACCATTCAGCTGCACCCATTCCCTAATCACCTGTCCACCAAACTATCCTTGAAAAACTCTAACCTCCAAGCCTTTGGGGTGACTGATTTGAATAATAACTCCATCTCCCACATGGCCAGTCTTGCATAATAAACTCTTTCTTTACTGCAATACCATGGTCTCAGTGAATTGGTTTTGTCTGTGCAGTGGGCAGTAAAAACTTTTCAGGCGACCACATCTCTAGCCACTGTCCTAAAGGACAGAAGTTTTTTTGTGTCCATATGACATGGTCTTTGTCAGACAGAGTAGGAACAGGACACGGTTTCAGCTCACCCTCACTTAGAGTTTTCTTTCATGCATTCCCACTGATCACAAAATCCATACCACTGTCACAATGCTAATAGTCCTTTTACTTAAAGAATTCCAGGAACTGGCCTTAGGAGATAAGCAAGGTTGTGGAGTGCCCTACCTTGGGAAGGAATACTAAACAAATTATTTATAGCCTTGTTGCCTCAGGCCAATCCACCAGGTGGCCCATTACTCAAGATAAGCATTGCAACCAGTAATGCTGACCTGCATACCCTATCCCTGATGACAATTCCCACGCTTTGCCTAATAAAAAAGCCCAGCTGACTCTTTTCTTTGGAGAGTCAGTCAGGGAATTCTCTCCCTCTTATGCCTTGGTGTAAGCTCCAATGAAGCCTTGCCTGGGAAAACTTTTTTGGCCTCATGTCAATTTCTATTGCATTGCATTGGGAGCCCAAGAACCTATCGCTGTTAACATTTGAGTTTACACTTTTTGGTCTTCTCCTTAAATTCTCTCTCTCTTTAGAGTTTGTCTTTAGATCCTTAGGTCTTCCTCTTGCTGCTTCCTTCTGTTTTATATACCTGGGATTGGATGGTACCCAGGGGGAAAGGAACAATAAGCAGAAGGACATCCTGTTTTACATGGGGTCTTGCCCCATTCACTAAATGGATTCTCCTGAGATTTGTGATCCAAAGCTCCAGCAGTAAACCAAGAGATTTTATCCAGTATTCTTTCTACATAACTCCTTTCTGAACCTATAACTTTGACAGATTGTCAGTCAAGACCCCAGAGACAAGACTCCCATTTAACTCAGGCAAAAAACTATCCAAGTTGGAATTTGGAGGTCCTGTTCAGTTCTGTTTACCATAAATCATTTAATTCTGTTGAGTCTCTTGAATCTAACTTCTGTCACACACAACTGACCAGACCAAGCTCCTTTATTTGATCAGCAGTGTCCAAACTGTGCTCCAATAATCCCTAGGAGTTTTGTAGTTGCATCTCTGAAGACCACTGCAGGGGACAAGTTGGCAAAGAGCATGAGGGACATCAGGGAAACATGCTATCTCGCTTTCTTGGTGTTTTACTACATGTCTTGCTTAATGTTTATATGTATATGTATATGTGTGCTAATTTTTTCTACACAACATCCCTACTATTGTCATCTTCATTTGATACATGACGAAATTGAGGCACAGAGAGATTCAGCAACTAAAGTGATATAGCTGGCAAGTAGCAGAGTTAGGCTTGGAACTATGATATTCTGATTTCTGAGCCAACCTTCTTGATTTCTAAGTTATACTGGAGTTTACTATGTGCTGGGGATTGTGCTGAGTGTTAATGATTTCATTCATTTTTCATGACTGCCCTGTACCGCGGGTACTATTATCTTTACTCTTTTGCTTTTTTAAAAATTTTTTTATTTTTGAGACAGAGTCTCACTCTCGCCCAGGCTGGAGTGCAGTGGCGTGATCTCGGCTCACTGCAACCTCCACTTCCCGGGTTCAAGTGATTCTCCTGTCTCAGCCTCCCGAGTAGCTGGGACTACAGGCACGTGCCACCACGCCTGGCTAATTTTTTGTATTTTTAGTAGAGACTGGGTTTTACCATATTAGCCAGGATGGTCTTCATCTCCTGACCTGGTGATCTGCCCGCCTTGGCCTCCCAAAGTGCTGGGATTACGGGCATGAACCACCACGCCCGGCCTTATCTTTACTTTTTCAATGAAGAAATATAAGGAATTTGTTCACAGTCATTAAGTGGCAGAGCTGTATTCACACTTGGGTCTGCCTGCCCTGACAGCCCACTGTCTTAATCTCATTATACTCACATCTTCCTGTGTGTAATGACTAGTGGATTGTGTGTGCTTTCTCCTCTGCTAGAATGTAAGCTTTTTGAGGAAAGAGGACAATATCTTTTTAATCTTTGTCTTTCAGGAGCCTTAGCAAGGTTCTTCTTCTTCTTCTTTTTTTTTTTTTAAATGGAACTGTGATACAGAGGACTTAGCAAGGTTCTTGACTTATAGTCAATGATGCTTAATAAATGCTAGATTTGTTACCTACACAACAGGTGGATTTGTTAGCTTGGAAGGTGACAGTCCAATGATCACAACCAAAGCGGATTTAACAAGGGGATTTCATTACTTGCAACAAGTAAGGAGGACACTGGGGATAGTTCCTAAAGCAGTGCTTCTCCGAGCAACAGTGAAAATAGTGCTTTTACTGGGCTGGTTAGCTTAGTCATTGTATGTACAAGTGGAGTAAAGGCAGCGAAGACACAATTGCCGATCATGCTTCTACATACGTTGCATGTATAGAAAATGGTGAATAAGCTCTTTCCTGGGTGGGGATTTTAGCAGGATTGTAAGGGGAGTTCACCAAAGTTCATCTTCACTCAGGCATTTCTGGATCCAAATGTTTTGGTTTTTGTTTTTCTGGGGCTGGGCTTCTTCCTAGAACTTTTCTGAAACAACAAGAATGCAAGGTGCAACAGTTACAAGTGGGTACTTTTTCACAGTGCATACCCAAAACCCAGGACCTTGGGTTACAAATTGACTGGAAGTCAAGGTATGGAGGCTCTCAGAGTAGAAATCAAGGCATGAGTTGAGAAGATAAAGGTCCCAGGAGTTGAGAAGATTAAGGAACTCCGAGACCAAGTGATAAAAGGCTCTTCGTGTGGATGCTGAAGACCTAGGAAGGGCAACTGAAAACTCTCTGACACCAAAGTTGTCCAAGAAGGGTGGGTGGCGGTGCAGTGTGGCAAAACACCCGGAAGGCTAATTATCCAAGCAGAGTCACAGAATGGCCACAGCTCAGTGCGGCCACCATGTTTAGGGGCTAGTCTTCTGTTTTTCCATTCGAGAAACTTCATTTTCTCTTGATTCCCCAAAATGATTAGGTTTTCATGCAGACACACCAAAGGCACAAGAAACTGTTCAATAACCAGAATATCATGTGATTATGCTCAAATTACCTTGATCAGAATTTTCTTGTTCTGATTATAATGGTATGACCATCTAAGAAAGGCAAGGGGCAGACTAGAAAAGACATTCAGGCCGGGCGCGGTGGCTCACGCCTATAATCCCAGCATTTTGGGAGACAGAGGTGGGTGGATCACTTGAGGCCAGAAGTTCAAGACCAGCCTGGGTAACATGGCGAAACCTCGTCTCTACTGAAAATACAGAAAAAATTAGCCAGGCATGGTGGCATATGCCTGTAATCCCATCTACTCAGGAGGCTGAGGCACGAGAATCCTTGGAACCCAGGAGGCAGAGGTTGCAGTGAGCCAGGATTGTACCATTGTACTCCAGCCTGGGTGACAGAGTGAGACTCTGTCTCAAAAAAACCCAAAATGGAGAGACATTCAATATAGTGTCCTCGCTGGAGAAAGTCTGTGTGAATAGAAGGAGGATGGTCAGCCCAGAACAATGAAGGAGGCCATGGGAGGCTGGAAACGCTGTCAGAGCTTGCTCAGGGGACAGAGTCTCTCCTGAGCACACTTGGCCAGGTGAGTCCTACAGTAAGTGGTCATTAAATGATGACTGTTAGTTTTGTTAAGATGAGTGAGGATGTCTCCAGGGAGCCTTAACTGAGAATCACCTTTTGATATTAGGTAACTCATGTTCTATTTCTTAGAGTATTGCTTCTGTATTCTTGTTTAAAGGAGTCTGCTTCCGAGGACAGAGTCCTCTTTCTGTGCAATACAGAGTAATGGCTTCTGCAGGCAAACAAGCCGCGTTCAATTTTGCCTGGCTTTTGTAATCCTCTATGCCTCAGGTTCCCTTATCTGTAAAATACGAATAATAATACTACCTACCTCCAAAAGTAGTTGTAAGAATAAATTGAGATAATGTACACGTCCTGGCACACAATAAATTCTCAATAAATGTTAACTTTTTTTTTTTTTTTTTTTTGGAGACGGAGCTTTGCTCTTGTCGCCCAGGCTGGCGTGCTGTGGCACGGTCTCGGCTCACTGCAACCTCCTCCTCCCAGGTTCAAGCGATTCCTCTGCCTCAGCCTCCTGAGTAGCTGGGATTATAGGTGCCCGCCACCACACCCAGCTAATTTTTGTAATTTTAGTAGAGACAGGGTTTCACCATGTTGGCCAGGCTGGTCTCGAACTCCTGCACTCAGGTGATTCGATCGCCTCGGCCTCCCAAAATGCTAGGATTACATGTGTGAGTCACCATGCCCGGCCAATAAACGTTAACTTTTAAGGTCCTGTTCCTGAGACTGCAAGGCCAGGACCAAACTATGGATTATCAAGGTAAATGATATCTAGTCAATGAGCCTACCTCCTCAGAGTGACATCCTCTGCTTCTGTATAGATCACCTTGACATTTCAAACAAATCACAAATACTTATAATAGTCTCACTTATTTACATATATCTGAGACATACATATTTACTGAATGTTTCCCACAACCCTAAGAGGTAGGTACTAGGAGTATCCCCATTTTACAGATGAAGAAATTGAGGCACAGAGGGGCTAAATAATTTGTCCAGTGAGTAAAAGATGGCTCTGATTTGTGTTAACTATCTTTTTATTTACTTATTAAACTACCTCTTCTTTCTTATATCATTAAAGAATGAGTATTTTGCAGTGAGAAAGGGATCCACAACTCACTTTTTCTGTCATCTGTAACAATGTTTTTAAAATGTACTTTCTGCTTAATGAGCTTTCAATCCATCCACAAATACATCAAGTAGCTATACAACGTGGTGGGAAACTTTGTTATTTGCAAATGATAAAACCAAACACAAGGTTGTTCACCAGCTATTATGTAGCAGGCATCACAGAGTACACCTGTAATAGTGCTTTTCCATTACTGAAATTTCAGTACTGGCTCATCTGTTCTCGTTTCAAAAATCCAGAAGATGGGAACAAATTTATAAAGACACTTCACAAGGTTATTTATATCTATAAAACCGACTAAGCATGCATTTATTAAGCCCCCAGGTGTTGGGATTGTACTTGGCGAACATCTAAGGCAGTAAAAGTACCTTTTCTGTGGTATTCTAGGGTCTACAGGAGCTTTTTTATTTTTGTTTTGAGATGGAGTTTCACTCTTTTGACCAGGCTGGAGTGCAGCGATGCGATCTCTGCTCACTACAGCCTCCATCTCTCGGGTTCAAGCGATTCTCCTGCCTCAGCCTCCCGAGTAGCTGGGATTACAGGCGCCCGCCACCATGCCAGGCTGATTTTTTTTGTATTTTTAGTAGAGACGGGGGTTTCGCCCTTTGGGCAGGCTGGTCTCGAACTACTGACCTCAAGTGATTCGCCCGCTTCGGCCTCCCAGAGTGCTGGGATTACAGACGTGAGCCACCGTGCCCGGCCACAGGAGCTTTTTAGAAGATGCTTTACGCCACACAGTAATGCAACACTAAAAAGACAAGTCGCCTTTTCTCTGCTTTTGCATCTCTTTCCTTAACTTCTGGAAATCTTTAAAGTTTGTCCGCCGTACTTCGACAGTTGTCTACCGAAGATTCTCAGCACATCTACCGGCTGAGCCCTGAATGTGTCTCTGAATTTCTCCCGTTGAAAGTCGAGGTCCCTGGGCTGGGCAGAATCTGGGCATGCGCAGAAGCTCAGCCAACCCCGGGGCTCCGCCTCCCCTCCTCTAGCGTGGGGAAACGGGTGAGCGGCAGCGCGCGTGCGCAAGCGTGGTGGTGGGTTACGCCTGGAGAGCGCATGGGCAGATAAACCGTACGTCCGTTTGTCCGGACCGGAGGGGCAGTGGGCGCCATCTTCTTCTAGGCTCACTGAGGGTCTACCTGTTTTGGGGAGGCTGCTGCGACGAGGAGTTCCCTCAGCCTCCGGCCTTGTGTGTCCGACTCGGCAGCAGTGGTGTGTGTTTATTGCCAAGTGCGAAGCAGTTCCCCTCGGGGCGCCGGGGGTGGGGAGGGCTGGGCGACCAAACCGGAAGAACGGGGAAAGGCGGGACCGGCGGCCGCGCCAGTATCTAGCGTAGCTCCTGCCGTTAGGGCACCCTCTTTTCTTGCTAAAACACCGACTCTCCCTTTCCTGTCAGCTTCCATGTGGTGGTGTATGTGCGCTTCCCAGGGATCTTGAGAGTGAAGATCTCGAAGGATTTCATAGGTATATTTTTTTCTTTGCTATGTCATCGTAGTCAGTGGTGGCAGAAAAGCGCTGCAGGCCCAGCTCGTTAGGCTTGAGAAGGGCAAGTGTTTTCAGTTAGATTTGGGGGCAGTTCACCCTCTGGCGAGTTAGGGTGGAATGTTTGCCCTTGAGACGGCGTAACGGAAAGGCACGGAGGTTGGGCGGTCCAGGTTAATTTGAAGGCTGATTTTGGCTGAAAGTCTGGCGACAACATCGGATCCCACGTAGCAACTTTGGCCTGGCGCGAAAGAAGGAAGCTGTGACCCCTGGGAGTTGTGGACAAAGGCTTTGGGCTGTAGAATCGATGCCTTCGGATGATTCCCGTTTGAGGATGTTGGGAGAAATCCTGTGCCATGTGGATTCGTCTTCATTTACAGTTCTTCCTAGGGACTGTGGCTCTCATTGGTCATTCCTTTGGTTTTTATTTTAAACATCTACATTATAAAAGGTGGATCATCGTAAAGAATAATTATGGGTTGGTGTAGATTATTTTCTGCAGGGGAAACTCACGTTTAGAGTGTGAATATGCTACATCATGACCTTGGGCTTTACGAAGTAGTCGCAGAGTTAAAAAAAATTCTCTCCCTCACCATATCTGGAAAATGACTTTTTCTTCGCTAGTTAAAAATCAAATGGATCTGATGAGATATTACTTATTCAAATTCTGTCTCCCTCCCGTTTCCCTCTCCGTATCCCCTTAAGTCTTGATTAGAAGAGGCACCTTACGTATTGTTTAGTTACAATGGTGATTAAGTGGGATGAATCGTTGGATAAAAATAGCAGTTATTTAAAATGCGCTTTAAATTTCACTAACTTACTCTTAAGTGACCTTTTAGGGACCCACTCTTCTTTTCGTAGATATTTTAACAGATTATTGTCTTCAAATGAACACAAAGGCACAAAAATACTTTTTGCATTCATAACTAGAAAAACGCAAAATTTTAATTGCAGACTACTTGAGGGTAATTTTCGTGTTTTGCTTTTGTGTAATTTAGTGTGTTAAGAGTTGAATTTCTGGAGAATTTGCTTAAGGAAATATAGCATGTTGGAACCACAGAAGTGCCCATTTTGAGAGCTGGTCTCTTACAGTTGGTCTCCAAGGTGTGTTATTGTAGAGGCATAAATGGTACATTACCCTACTGTCTCAAGGGCAGAGAAGTTTAAGCATTAGTTTTGTTTAACTGTGGCAAATGAGAATAAACTTTTTAAATAGTCTGCTTGAATTGGAATTCATCAGATTTGTGCTCATGAAACTACTTAGTTAAAAGATAGTTTTTAAGTGAGGTAGGATAAATTACTAGAGTTTTTTTGAATTTGAGATATAATTATTCCTTGAAACGTCTCTAATTTCTCTTGTAGATGAATTAATGTTCCCAGGGTAAATCCCTTTAAAATTTTTTTAAAAGCTTAGGAGAGACAAGAATATGTATAGCTTATGGTGCTTTCTAAAATATCTTAAAAGAGTAGCTAAGCCAATTTGCATAGGAGGGAGTCTTGGGACTTTAATATGGATAAAGTAAGTATTCCAGAAGCCATTTGTAGTTTTTGTTGAAGTGTTAGTATGGATATTGGTTTGTTGAAGAAAATAGGCTTTTTTTCTTTTTTTGTTACTGTGCAAATACTTTAATAGCAAACCTGATTAATATTTTTCAGATGTAGAATGTGTGAAGTAATTTGATGTCTTTGCTAGTTTAGCTTCTGGTTAATCTACGTACCCTTTTTTAAAGGAAAACAGACCTCAGTGAATATATCTTCAGACCCCCACTTTGGGGAACAGTAGTACTTAAGTGTAAGTACTGGATTCTGGATTAACGCAACATTTATTTGTACATTAAAAACATGTAAATTACTCCAGGCGCAGTGGCTCATACCTGTAAATCCTAGCACTGTGGGAGGCTGAGGTGAGCTGATTGCTTGAGCCCATGAGTTCCCTACCAGCCTGGGCAACATGGTGAAACCCTGGCTCTACAAAAAATACAAAAATTAGCCGGGTGTGGTGGTGCACACCTGTAGTCCCAGCTACTTGGGAGGCTGAGGTGGGAGCATTGCCTGAGCCTGGGTAAGTCGAGGCTGTAGTGAGCCAAGATCGCACCAGTGCACTCCAGCCTGGGTAGCAGAGCAAGAGAGACCCTGTCTCCCCCACCAAAGAAAGTGAGTGTAAATTATAATTATTTATTTGGCAAGTCTTCATGAAATAGTTTGGGTATCCCTGAAAGTATTAAATGCAAACTTCTTTAAAAAAATACATTGAGATTTTTCAGTAAACGGGTAATCCCAGTATTCCTAGTTAATTTTTAATTTTACTTTTCTACATCATCATTTGGGTTTCCTTAGCAGAGTGCAGAATAGTTGTTTGAAATGGAAATCTGCTATTGGCATTATTAATAAGATAAATAGCATTTTCTGTTTGGCTTGAGATGAATTGTAACAGTTACTATTTTTGCAGTAGAAGTGGTATTGAGATTTTTACCTTTAGGGATATTGTAGTATTTGCCTTAATTATACTGGCTTCATGAAATTTGGTTCTGTGCTTGGATGTATGAGCTGTTTATGTAGACCTTTAAATTGTATCCAAACAATAGCCCATAGGTTTGGATTTATTGTTTTAAAAATTGATTTTTGAATTTCAGGCTTTGCTGTTTTATTCATTTATTGTGTAATTTTGAATGGTTGCCTTAATTTGATTTGGTCTTATGTTTTGAAAGGGAGGAGAACAGCACGAGAGTTGGATGTAAATATGTACTAGATTTTTGGATTTTCATGTGGCAAAATGATTGAAGGTCTTTTTTTCTTTTTTTTTTTTTTTTTTTTGAACTTTGGGTATTGAGATTTTACTTGTAGAACAGTTTTTTGAAGTAGATGTAAAACTTGTGTACAGCAAAATGTATAGACCCTAAGGATAGAATTCAGTAAACCTTGATAAATTTATACACCCATGTAACTACTGCTGCATTCAAAATATATAACATTTCCATCACTCCTTTCTTCATGCTACTTCCAATCAAGGAGCAGTTGTTAAATTTTCGGCAAGTTTCAAATTTTTAAATAATTTTTATGTGTCTATTTGGATATTGTATCTCCTTTTTGCAGAAGGATGATTAATTTCCCCTTGGAACAACAGACCATTTTGTAACACCCGTAATTGTGGTTCCTTATTCTGCTTCACTTTTGATAGGTAATTCTGAAATGGATATCCTAATCTGGCGTTGTTTAAGATAAATTACAGGGTTCAAGGATTAATTATATTTCATTTTCTTTCCACAGTTAAGTTGCTTTTACAGAATTAACAGGTCTCCAAGAAATTTTAAAAAAGGTAAGATATCCAGAGTTTAAGGCTTTTTACAGAGGCTCGACAAAAAACATGTGAAGTAGAATAGTACATCTGGGTATCCATGGCTTCTGTTCTTTTTTTTTTTAAAGACAGGGCCTCACTCTGTCCTCCAGGCTGGAGTGCAGTGGCACAGTTGCAGCCCATTGTATCCTGAAAATTTCAAACTGGGCTCAGGCAGTCTTCCTGCCTCAGCCTCCTGAGTAGCTGGGACTACAGGTGCATGCCACCATGCCCGGCTAATTTTTTCTTTTTAGAGACGGGCTCGCTCTGTTGCCAAGGCTGGTCTTGAACTCCTGGCCTCAAGCGATCCTCTTGCCTTGGCCTTCCAAAGCCTGGAATTACAGGCATGAGCTATCATGCTGGCCCTGGCTTTTGTTCTCTGTGTCTGGCCAGTGGTAGGCAATTTATTATCATGAGCAGAAATTATATACTAACCATAGATGACTTTTCTAAATATGTAGAATTCATTGCAGTTGATAAAATAATCTGCAAAGCTCTCATGTTTCAGTAGAAGATAAGATTCTAAATGAGTCTGAAAGTAGTTTGGTCTTGTGAAGCAGCATTTGGCAGACTTACAAAGGAAGATTTGATATTTTTGATGTTCCTATTGTATAGAATAGGTGATACGAAATGTTTCTTCAAGGTAGTTGGTTTATTTGTATTTTTAGATGGGAGAAAGTTTATCCCTTGTTTTCTTTAATAATTAGATACGATCAGTATTTTCGTGAACTTGTATCTTGTTTTCATTTGTAAATGTTGAAGGAAGCAGGAACCAGGTAATTATTAAGCTTAGTTTGGGCTAAGGTACTTCAAAAATAAGACTTGCTATTATGTGTACCTTTTTGTCTGCAGGTCATTATTGCTGTGGTTTGAGCTCAGCATGGCTGTAGTCATCCGTTTACTGGGGCTTCCTTTTATTGCGGGGCCTGTGGATATTCGTCACTTCTTCACGGGATTGACTATTCCTGATGGAGGAGTGCATATAATTGGAGGGGAAATTGGGGAGGCTTTTATTATTTTTGCAACAGATGAAGACGCAAGACGTGCCATAAGTCGTTCAGGAGGGTTTATCAAGGATTCATCTGTAGAGCTCTTTCTTAGTAGCAAGGCAGAAATGCAGAAGACTATAGAAATGAAAAGAACTGATCGTGTAGGAAGAGGGCGTCCAGGATCTGGGACATCAGGGGTTGACAGCCTGTCTAATTTTACTGAGTCTGTTAAGGAAGAAGCAAGTAATTCTGGATATGGCTCTTCAATTAATCAAGATGCTGGGTTTCATACTAATGGTACAGGACATGGTAATTTAAGGCCAAGAAAGACAAGGCCATTGAAGGCCGAGAATCCTTACTTGTTTCTACGAGGTTTGCCTTACCTAGTAAATGAAGATGATGTACGTGTCTTTTTCTCTGGTTTGTGCGTGGATGGAGTAATTTTCTTAAAACATCACGATGGCCGAAATAATGGTGATGCCATAGTAAAATTTGCTTCATGTGTTGATGCTTCAGGAGGTCTTAAATGTCATAGAAGTTTTATGGGTTCAAGATTTATAGAAGTAATGCAAGGATCAGAACAACAGTGGATTGAGTTTGGTGGTAATGCAGTTAAGGAGGGTGACGTTCTTAGGAGATCTGAAGAACACTCTCCACCAAGAGGAATTAATGATAGACATTTTCGAAAACGGTCTCATTCAAAATCTCCCAGAAGAACACGTTCTCGTTCCCCTCTTGGATTTTATGTTCACTTAAAAAATCTGTCCCTCAGTATTGATGAAAGAGATTTAAGAAATTTCTTTAGAGGTACTGATCTGACTGATGAACAGATTAGGTTTTTATATAAAGATGAAAATAGAACAAGATATGCCTTTGTGATGTTCAAGACTCTGAAAGACTATAATACTGCTCTGAGTTTACATAAGACTGTTTTACAATATCGTCCAGTTCATATTGATCCAATTTCTAGAAAACAAATGCTGAAGTTCATTGCACGTTATGAAAAGAAGAGATCAGGGTCACTAGAGAGAGATAGGCCGGGACATGTTTCACAAAAATACTCTCAAGAAGGTAACTCTGGCCAGAAACTGTGCATCTATATAAGAAATTTTCCATTTGATGTTACAAAAGTTGAAGTGCAGAAGTTCTTTGCAGACTTTCTTCTTGCTGAGGATGACATTTACTTGCTTTATGATGACAAAGGTGTTGGTCTGGGAGAAGCATTAGTGAAATTTAAATCAGAAGAACAGGCCGTGAAAGCTGAACGTTTAAACCGACGAAGATTCTTAGGGACAGAGGTGTTACTAAGACTTATATCTGAGGCACAAATGCAGGAGTTTGGTGTAAATTTTTCCTTGATGTCCAGTGAAAAAATGCAAGCTCGCTCACAGTCACGTGAGCGAGGTGACCATTCCCATTTATTTGACTCAAAAGACCCACCAATATACTCAGTTGGTGCTTTTGAAAACTTTAGACATCAGCTAGAGGACTTGAGGCAACTGGATAACTTCAAGCACCCCCAGAGGGATTTCCGGCAGCCTGACAGGCACCCTTCAGAAGACTTCCGACACTCCTCAGAGGACTTTAGGTTCCCCCCGGAGGACTTCAGGCACTCCCCAGAGGACTTCAGGAGACCTAGGGAGGAAGACTTCAGGCGGCCTTCTGAGGAGGACTTCAGGCGCCCTTGGGAGGAAGATTTCAGGCGCCCTCCGGAGGATGACTTCAGGCACCCTAGGGAGGAGGACTGGAGGAGGCCCCTTGAGGAGGATTGGAGGTGGCCACTGGAGGAGGATTTCAGGCGGTCTCCCACGGAGGACTTCAGGCAGCTCCCCGAGGAGGACTTCAGGCAACCCCCTGAGGAGGACTTCAGGTGGCTCCCAGAGGAAGATTTCAGGCGGCCACCTGAGGAGGACTGGAGACGGCCCTCAGAGGAGGACTTTAGGCGGCCTCTTCAGGGAGAATGGAGGCGACCACCCGAGGATGACTTCAGGCGGCCCCCAGAGGAGGATTTCAGGCATTCCCCTGAGGAGGACTTCAGGCAGTCACCCCAGGAGCATTTCCGGAGGCCACCTCAGGAGCATTTCCGTCGGCCACCCCCAGAGCATTTCCGGAGACCACCTCCAGAGCATTTTAGGCGGCCTCCCCCAGAGCACTTCCGGCGGCCACCCCCAGAGCACTTCAGGCGGCCACCCCCAGAGCATTTCAGGCGCCCGCCCCCGGAGCACTTCCGGAGACCGCCCCAGGAGCATTTCAGGCGGCCGCCTCAGGAGCATTTCAGGCGCTCCCGAGAGGAAGATTTCAGGCACCCACCAGATGAAGACTTCAGGGGCCCTCCTGATGAAGACTTTAGGCACCCTCCTGATGAGGACTTCAGGAGCCCCCAGGAGGAAGATTTTAGATGCCCTTCTGATGAGGACTTCAGGCAGCTCACAGAGGAAGACCTTAGGGAAGCTCCGGAGGAGGACCCTAGACTTCCTGACAATTTTAGACCTCCTGGTGAGGATTTTAGGAGCCCGCCTGATGATTTTAGAAGTCACCGTCCTTTTGTGAATTTTGGTCGCCCAGAAGGTGGCAAGTTTGATTTTGGAAAGCATAATATGGGAAGTTTTCCTGAGGGGAGATTTATGCCTGATCCAAAGATAAATTGTGGTTCAGGTAGAGTAACTCCTATTAAGATAATGAATCTTCCATTTAAAGCTAATGTGAATGAAATTTTAGACTTTTTCCATGGTTACAGAATCATACCTGATTCAGTTTCGATACAGTATAATGAGCAAGGCTTACCTACAGGGGAAGCCATTGTTGCTATGATAAACTATAATGAAGCTATGGCTGCTATTAAAGATCTAAATGATAGGCCAGTTGGGTCCCGAAAAGTTAAGTTAACTTTGCTGTAGAGAGAGAGCATTTCTAAATTCAGTTATCTTCCTTGCAGTATTGATGGAGTAAAATACATTTGTTTTAAAAAAGTTTTTTTTTAAAATTATCTAATGAAATATTTTATTTTTGACCTGTGAATAGAACAAATGTAAATAGTAGAATGTGAATCTGGTTTTCTTTTGCTTGCAAATTGCCATTCTTTTTTTTTCTAATTTAAAATTACACATGCTTTTTTTTTTCTTTGATGGGGAGAAAGAACTAATTCCCTGAGTTCATTCATTTTTGTTGATGTCATCGGTAAGCTTCAAGACTTATTGAAGTAGAGTTGTATTTGGGGAAGATACATTTTATATTCACTTTTTTTTTCTTTCTGTAGTCTACATCTTTTACTCAAACTGTATAAGGAAATAGTGACCGATTGTTCAGGTTTGGCATTTTCATTGCTACCTGCCTGCAGAATTAATGCCCTCTTCCTTGTCTAAGATATTACTGTGTTAAGTGTCCTGTTAATTATAAATAGTTCAAAATGGACAGACTGTCAACTTGAAATTTGCTTATGTAAAAAGCTTAAGTGATTCTTAGGGTTTCCATGTTCATAACTTTACAAAGTTTTATAAAAATAAAATTGCAACTTAATAGAGCTAATTAACTTGTATTTGTATAAAAAGAAAAAAGAATTGCAGCTCGATATTGTGAAGTTTTTCAATAACTTCATTAAACCATATTTATGATGGGAGGGACTGGACATTCTATAGTAATAATGTATAGTGCTGTGTATAATTCCATGGTTTCTTCAACATCTTATCAACCAAGTAAAATTAATACAAGATACGCAAAAGATAGTAAAATAAGAATCTAATTATAGGTGCAAGGGGACTCAGGCTTATGCTGGAAGAATCTGACAAATGGTATAGTTTGTTTTTCTAGGAAGAATTTACTGATGAGTCACATAACTTGCATGTAATATTAGGTTCTCATTTTTTAGCTTCGAAACTTTGTGTCCATGCAAAGACTCTATAACTGTTAAGACTTGTGTGGTTGAATTTTGACTTCTTTGATATTCAGCATTTAGTGCATACATTTTGCAGCTAGGGAATTTGATTTTCTATACCCATAATAATATTTATGGCTAACATTTATTAGGCACTTACTATGTGCTAGGCACTGTAAGCACTTTACATGCATAATCTCGGTATTCCCTGTGAGTACAGGGTTAATTATTTACCTCTATTTCACAAATGAGATAATGAAGTGGGATGAAGTGCAAGGTTAAGCAACTTGCTTGAAGTCATAGGTAGTAAATCATGGGGCCAATTTTAACCCAGACAGACCACTGACTCCAGTTCATGCTTGTGCTGCCTCACTTTTTTAAGTGGTATTTTTAATTAGGAAGACCATGCTAAAGATACTTTCAAGGATAAGTGATTATTTTCTCACTTCAATTGTTGGTTTAAAATTAGCATAAATAGGTAAAACCAGCATGCTCAAACACTGAGCTCAAACATTAACATTATTAATAAAAAAAAAACGAGTGACTTTAAAAGTTTCTTTCTATCCAGGGTTTCTCTTGGGATACTCACATTGTATATTACTGGCTTATATTTCAAAATTATTCATTTTATTCAACATGATTGACTTTGGTTGGCCTTTTATAATTTACATAAAACATAATTTTCCTCAGTTCTGTAATCCCCATTTTTCCCCATTGAGTAAATAATACAACTAAATTTACATATGGTAATTTAGACATTTAATAGGATATTGCATAGGTAGAATACTTTGTCAGTACTTAGTTACTACCTATATGTATTTTTGTGTTACTTTTCAGTGATTTAAAGAAATCTAACAGAAATCTGCTTAAATTTGTTTTAAATAGTGAATATCCTGCTCGCTATAGAATGAATAAACAGGTAAATTTGATATGAAAAAGCACCTCAGTATGATTCTTTAAAGTATAAGCTTGTAAGTAGCTAGGATAATGTTAAATTGTTTGGAATATCCAAACCAAGCACAATGAAGAAAGTAGAAATGATATTTTTAATTGAGCAAAGATTGTATAGATGGTTCATTTGGTCACCCATTTTGAATAATATATGGAAAGTTAAAAAATGCTTCTCAGATACAAAGGAATAAAGCTAAGATGAAGCTTAACGTGAGGGATTACTTACTGTGGAATTGCATTTCAAACTGGGCTGAGGTGGGATGGTGGTGGTAGATAAGAGGCCAGCTAGAGTAAACATAAGCTTTGTAGTTTTATTATTTTAAGAGTCAGAGTCTTGTTCTGCTGGCCAGGCTGGAGTGCAGTGGTCTGATAATGGTTCACTGCAGCTTCTAACTCCTGGGCTCAAGCTGTCTTCCTGCCTCAGCCTCCTGAGAGCTGGGACTACAGGTGTGTGCCACCTTGTCTGGCTAAATTTTTTATTTGTAGAGACAGAGTCTCACTGTGTTGCCCAGGCTGTTCTCAAATTTCTGGCCTCAAGCAATCCTCCCTCCTTGGTCTCCCAGAATGTGTTGGGATTGCAGGTGTGAGCCACTGTGCCCAGCCTTGTATTTTGATTTTTAAATTAATTTATATGAATATTTCCTTTTACTCTATATCAGGGCTTAATATTTTTACACTTCATTATAAAAAGTTGATTACAGAAAGTGGTATCTTCTAGTTGGGAGCCATCTTTGCACATCTCTCTCCAACTCTGCCTTTAGTGATATGTCAATAACAAATTGGCCATGGCAGGAGTATTTTACACCATGGAAACTGATAAATGCAGCAAATCAAGGAATTCCCCTCCTGTTGTCCCCTCAGAAAGCCAGCTTCCCAGCACCTCATCAATTTCAAATATAAAAAAAGAATAGTAAATTTTCATGTACACATCACTCAGCTTCAGTAATTGTCATCTCATAGCCAGTTTTTCCTCTCCTGTCCTCAAGGTATACCAGGTACACTGGAGGTGTATTCTCTAGCCTGATACCCAGTGGCATTTGTCTTAAAGCCAAACATTTTTGTCTAGAAATTATCTAAAAAAATGTAGATCATGTCTAGAAAGTCAATCCCACAACCAAGAGATAGGTAAAAATGTTAGGAGTGCATTTCTATTAATTTACTGAGATCACCGTTAAGAGCAGTGATTCTTGATCCATATATCAGCTGTTAAGTAGTGACCTTGCTGCCTCTGTTTTTGCAGTAAATATTAGCTGTTGTTTATTGAGCTGTATTAGATACTATATGATGTATAATTATGTATGAATTAACTATCATTTAATTCTGATAATCCTAGTAAATGTACTACAGGTCGAGTAGTCCTAATCTGGTAATCTGAAATTTCAAATGCTCCGAAAATCACAAACTTTTTGAGTGCCAACATGATGCTCAAAGAAAATGCTCATTGCAGCATTTAAGATTTCAGATTTTTGGGTTAGGAATGTTGAACTGGTATAATGCAAATACTCCAAAATCTGAAGAAATCCAAAGTCTTAAATACTTCTGGTCCCAAGCACTTCAGATAAAGGATACTCAATTTGTATTCCTATTTTGGAGATAAGAGATGGAGACTTACAGGCTGGGTTGGTTGGACTGGTTGCCTGTTTTTTGTTGTTGTAGTGGAAGCTAGGAATGGTTTTTCACATTTTTTAAGTGTACTTAAGTCTTACATGGTTACATAGTTACCTGTATAATAGTCTTGAATTTGCCTCAACCCACGAAGAATAACAGTATGTGCTATCTGGCCCTTTAAGAAGTTTGCCAACCTAGGCTGGTCTAAATAATGAAAATTTTACATTAATGAAAGTATTTTCATGGATAGTATTCCTTTTGTTCTTAGAATATTTCTTTGAGGTAGGCAGAATGTATGTTTTATTCCAGAATTACTGTTTTACGCAGTTTTAACTTTACAAATAAGGCAAATAATGCTCAAGAGAAGTTGCTATTTAGTAAGCGGCAAAATAACAACTCTGTTGTTTTCCCCCGAAGTACAACCAAATTTAAATACTGAGTGAGGAAGCAGTAAATATCCAATGATATCTTGAGTTTCTTAAGAATATCAATTTAGGGTTTTAAAATGTTTTAAATGTTTTACAAAAAAGTACTGAAACAACTTTGTCACTTAGGACTATTCTCAGGAAGGAGTGCTTTGTTAAGAACAGAGCCATGAATGACAAAGACAAAAGCTTTCTAGAAAGTCTTTATTTTTCTGTTATGAATAATTGCATTTTCTAATTATCCCAAATGATTTTATAAATTCCGTAACTTTTATATGCCTGCCTGGGATCCATGAAATAAAAGTATTCCTTACCAAAACAGAAGCATCAGATACACTGAAAGGCTCAATGTTTTATATTTTCAGAAATAAAAGTGACTGTATACCCTTTTATTAACTATATGGTAGCTTGGTAAAATTTTTATAGAATTTTTAATGATCTATGGTGTTCTATGATGAGGCAACATTCCACCAAATTAGCCTTCCAAAAGTTGCAGTATCATGTATAATTATGACAGCAGTTTTGTTTTAAAACCAGAGTCAGATAGAATGTGGCTTTTTTACAGCTGAAATTTATGCCTTATGTGTATTCATAAAACATTGATATCTTAGTGTCACATTATCTTTACTCTTTGATTATACTCTTCTTGAAAAGTAAATTTACTTATCAAAAAATGATAAAGTTTTAGGGAAAGTTAAAAAAAATTTTTTTTCTTAAGGCTTCATGGAATAGAATTCCATGAATCAGAATGACTACATAAGACCCTTTTCTGGTAATGAAAGCATGGAGTCTTAACCAAAAAGCTAAGCAGAATTGTTAGATCTTTTGGTTTCTGTCATAATGTACTATTGGAACTTCAAGTAGATATAGTACATTAATATGAAATACTTTTAAATACACCATCTTTAAAAAAAAAGGCACTTACACAAAAATCATGTAACACTAGGTAGGATGTTGAAATAACTGGTATGCAATATTTTTTAAAGCCTTCATTTTTGGTCAGCATAAGTTTCCTTTAATTATTTTTTTGTTTCCAGTTGGACTTCACTTTGAGGCTTAACATAGCAAAGTGAGTATAAAGTTCTACAATTTAGTCATTGTGGATTTCATGTCATTTATGATGAAAATGGAAATGTGTAGTTTACTTAAGAAAATTTTCTTCTTCTGTAACATCTAACTCTTCATCCTCATCATCTTCTGCTTGTTGATCCTTTCTTAGTCGACAAGTGGATACCTGTTAAAAGTTAACACACTTTTTAAAATAAAAATACTAACTTAAAAAAATTTTACATTCTTGGTATATTTTTATGCTATTAAAGAAAAGGGCACACAACAAATATTTCAAAAAAAGTCCATGTCATAATTTTTAGTAGTGAAAATTCCCTATGAATTTTAAGCTCAGAAGCCAGTTTTTTCATTCATCATATTTTTTTGAATAAAAATGTGTAAACAGCCATTTGATTTTAGTTGGATAGCCATCAATACTTCAAAAACATTAAAAGTATAGACTCTATATTATGAATGTTAAAAATAAATTTTGGGTCACAAAAACAGCATTTGAGAATCATAAAATGGATGGCAAAAATAGAAGGATATTTCAGCTAGGCAGTGGGACAGAAATACTGATGTAAAAGTAGTGTGATTTAAATGGAATGAGTTGAGAATCTGAATTCACCAGTTTTAAGTTGCCTGACTGCTGCCACGTGGGGCATATTGCTTAAAACTTCTCTGAGGGTGATTATATCTAACCCAGGGGACATTTGGGAATGTCTAGAGACACTGTTGTTTGTCACTATTGGGGCTGTGTGTTTATGTGTGCTACTGGCATGTTGTAGGTAGAGGCGGGGGATGCTAATATCTGCTTAATGTCGTCACAATATACAGGACAGTATTCCGTCCCCTTCTTACTCCCTGGTGGGCCCAATTATTTGTCCCAAAGTCAGCAGTGCTGAGGTTGAGAAACCCTGGGATAATGCATTCTGAAGTGCTATACAAGTGTTAGCTAAGGTAACATTATTAGTTGTAGTCAAAACTTTATATGGACTATAAAAGTAAATTTATGGAATTTATGTTCAAGGCACTTAATGCCGGAATAATAAAAATATAATTGGGTTGGGGGAGAGATACATACATATAAAACAAAATAAATGCTTACAGGAGAATCAAATGAAAATATAAAGTATGGTATCAAATTTACCTAAAAGTTGTATCTTGAAAATAAGTTTGTTGAATTTTATATTCTGAAGGCTAGATATGAAAAGGGCATAGCTCTCTAGATCAGGGTTTGGCAAGTTGTGGCCCAGCCAGCCTCCTGCTTTTGTAAATAGAATTTTATTAGAACACAGTCATACTGCTTTATGTGTTACTTACAGTTGTTATTTATAGTTGTTGGGGTAGAAACCATATGGCCCACAAAGCCTAAGAATGTTAGTCTCCACATCTTAAAGAAAAAGTTTGTCAGCCCCTGCTCTAGATACTGGGAAACTCAAGCTTTCTGGATATAGAAAAAAATGAAATGATTTCTGTGTTCAGTAAAAGCCCTTTTTTAGTATAATTTGGTATTTAACTTTATAATTTAATGAGATCCACTAAGTTTTGATAGTGAGATTTAAACCTAAGTTGGACTTCAGAATCTGCTCTTCATATTATAGCAGATAACACATCTGCATTAGCATTCTTTTGTCTTTTCCACTTCTGCTCTCAAGTGTTATGCTTTAGAGAGTAATATGTAATTACAGTATAAAAGATAATTAAGAAATAATAGAGCTGCACTTAATGCAATCTTCTGTCATTTTATAGAAGAGTAGAAATAGGTCCAGGGGAGGATAAGTTACCGAGGTGATATGACTGAGGGGAAACATTTTTAGAACTCAACAATTCCAAAGGCAGCAGCTCAAATTCCTTTAGAGTACGGTTTCTTGCTCACCTGTCCTGTTCCAGATACACACTTAGCTGACAGTGATCTCTGAAGAGGTGACTTTGAATTTGCTCTTACAATATCTAAACGAGATGAATAATCTGGTGCATACAGAGAATTTCGGAAAACCTATTGTAATGATAAAATAGCATTATAAAGTAGATGCTAAACAAAATCAAGACAGTCAAATTAAGTTCCTTAGTTAAGATTTTTTTTTAAAGAACAACTCCCCCCAAATGGACAAAATTCCAATTATTGTAAATGTAAAAGAAAAAACAACAAAAATAAGCTAGAAAGATGAAAGCTAAAAATTCTATTTGAACTATGTAAGATGATGACAGATATTAAACAGTAATTAGTCATGAAACAATCACTTAAATGCTTTTGCCAGGAGAACTGCAGAAGTTGAGACCCTCAAAGAGCATGCAAGCTAGTAGGGAGGCTGCAACTCATACCTTTGAATCTTTCTGTTCTGCATATTCTCAACTCTTACCAATTTAACTCTGCAGTACTGCTATGAAAATTACATAAGAGTAAATTGGAACCACTATAATTTATGGATTCCAACCTTACTAGGATCTGGAATGCCATGACTTGTCAGTTCTCTTTCCTTAAGGCACTATTTCCAAATGTTTACCACTCTTAAGCCTTTCTAGCTCCATCTTTTCTACCCTAACCCCCCCATTTCTCTATATAGACTAATAGGTAAGGTTATCAGATATGAATCTCTTGAACTTTCCCCCTTTCCCTCAAGCTTTTCACCCCTCCTTTTCCTTCTTTCTCTTTAAAAATACCATTCTGATTTATTTCCCATGTGCATTTTTCCTTTAACCAAAACTTCAAGCCCAACCAACAAAAGCTTTTGTTGTCCACAGGTTCCCTCTCCTAAAAAACAAGCTCAAGATCAGTCTCTTTTTTTTTTTTAGTTATCTCAAGGTATAACTACTTACAAAACTTTCTTGAATATTCGACTTCATCTCCATTTTCTTTTTAAAAAAATTTCTTTTCCATTTATTTATCAACAAACTACAATTGAGCTTTTCACCTCCCACTAAAATTGCTCTTGCTCACATCACCAAGGTCTTGTTTTTCCTCTTCATCCTCACTGACCCCCTTCCTGAAACTTAAATGCTACTAAACTCTTTCATTGTCCTGGCTTCTCTATTTCTTTACATCTCCTTTTCTACTACTTATACCTAAAATATTTTTAAAGGGTTTCCTTTAGGCCACTTATTATATATAAAAACAATGCTGCTGCACACAGTGGCTCATGCCTATAATCCTAGCACTTTGGGAGGCCAAGGCAGGAGGATCACTTGAGCCTAGGAGTTTGAGACCAGCCTGGGCAACATGGTGAAACCCCATCTCTCCAAACAAAAAAACAATCAGCCAGGGGTGGTGGTGCATGCTTGTAGTCCCAGCTACTTGGGAGGCTGACGCAGGAGAATCACTTGAGCCTGGGAGGCAGAGGTTGCAGTGAGCCAAGATCACGACACGCCACTGCACTCCATCCTGGGCAATAGAGTGAGACCCTGTCTCAAAAAAAAAGTTTCTCTGAAAGATCTTATCTACACTGTTAATGACTACCCTTCAACTAATCCCCTGACAAGCATACCCTGTGATAGCTGTATTCATGCTCCCAACTATCTCCTGCTCTAGACCAGCACTGTCCAGAAGAACTTTCTGAGATGATGGAAATGCTTGCTGTTCTGTACTGTACAGAAATGTAGCCACTGGCCATGTGTGGCTACTAAGCACTTGAAATGTGGTTCACGTGGCTGAGGAGCTGAATTTTTAAATTGAACTTTAAATAGTTATATATGCCTAATGGCTACTTTACTAAACAGTGTAGCTCTAGATTAGCTATTACAATGAAAGACATTATCTTTTACCTAGAAGACCAAACTATAAGCCTGGGCATTCTCCCTAAATTTCTCACCTGACACTTTGGGAGGCCAACACAGGCAGATCGCTTGAGCCCCAGGAGTTCAAGACCAGCCTGGGCAACATGGCGAAACTCCATCTCTACAAAAAATATGAAAATTAGCCAGGCATAGTGGGATGTGCCTATAATTCCAGCTACTTGGAAGGCTGAGGTGGGAGGATCACCTAAGCTCAGAGGTCAAGGCTGCAGTGAGCCGTGATTGTGCCATTGCACGCCAGCATGGGCAACAGGATGAGACCCTGTCTTAAAAAAAATTTTATATATATAAAACTTATACATTTCTCACCTGAGGCACTTCTCTTTTATTGACTCTACATACCCTTCACAGCTTACTTTTTATTTAAGGCCAAAATATGTTATTGCTCTCTTTAGACAGGGACCCACTCTGTCACTTAGGCTGAATTGCAGTAGTGCAGTCATAGCTCACTGTAGCCTCGAACTCCTGGGCTCAAATGATTCTCCTGCTTCAGCCTCCTGAGTAGCTGGGACCACAGGGGTACTCTGGCTAATTTTTTCACTTTTTGTGCAGACAGTGTCTCGCTATGTTGCCCAGGCTGGTCTCAAACTCCTGGCCGCAAGCAATCCTCCTGCTTCAGCCTCCCGTAATGCTGAGATTACAAGTGTGAGCCACCACGCTTGGCCTCTTTCTCTATTCTAAAACTTTTTGTGGCTCTTGACTGTAAATGCAGAACCTAAGTTATACTATGCCTTTGCAATGCTGGTTCCTTAGCCTAGAATTATAACAAACTGTCCTTCAAGAATTACTTGTCCTTCAAGAACAATGTAAAACGCCATCTTTCTTCTGCATTCCCCTATTGTCTGAGTAGCACCTACTGTTCATACCCTCAAGTACTGCTTTTAACTCAGTGTTTTGTAATTGATTACATTATCTGTCTCAATGAGTCTTAAGTTCTCTAGACCAACGGAGCCCTGTTTTATCTATGCATCTCCTCCCTGGCAAATAGAAGATGTTAATTAAATTCACTTTTGCCAAATGAATGACGTTAACAGTTAAGTTGCAAACATAGTTAACATCATTCATTTGGCAAAAGTGAATTTAATTAACATCTATGGGGGGGAAAAGGAGACCTAAATTAGGGGATGGCTACACATTCCTTTAAGAGAACTTCAGGACATGGAAGGAATCAAGGATAAAAGACAGAAGGTGAGACTTGTGTTTTAAAGTAATTCAGGGGTGCTAATTAGGTTAACAGGTTACCAAGGACCAAATTCAATTTTGGTGCCAGACATGGACCACTGACATCCTGGTATGACATAAAAATGCAATGACTTGGGCCGGGCACCGTGGCTCACGCCTGCAGTCCCAGCACTTTGGGAGGCCAAGGCGGGCGGATCATGAGGTCAGGAGATCGAGACCATCCTGGCTAACACGGTGAAACCCCATCTCTACTAAAAATACAAAAAATTAGCCAGGCGAGGTGGCAGGTGCCTGTAGTCCCAGCTACTCAGGAGGCTGAAGCAGGAGAATGGCGTGAATCCGGGAGGCGGAGCTTGCAGTGAGCGGAGATAGCGCCACTGCACTCCGGCCTGGGCGACACAGCGAGACTCCATCTCAAAATAAATAAATAAATAAATAAATAAATAAATAAATGCAATGACTCATTAATCAACTGGTATTTGGAGGAGAAACATTTTTCTTAAAACATTAACTTTTCTAGCAAAGATGGAATTTAAAGTGGGAAATGGAAAACAATATGTAACCCTTGGGATACAAGTCTATACCAGTTAAATATTTATTACAATTAACATTTTACTCCAATTTATTGGCAATAATGCATTTTCCAACATGGTCCAAGATCTCTTCTAAGAGCAGTTCTCAAGATCTGAATGTGCTCTGAAGTTAATACAGAGGTGACCTGACAATATTTTTTTTGTGTGTGTGAGATAGAGTCTCACCCTGTCACCCAGGCTGGAGTGCAATTGGCACGATCTCAGCTCACTGCAACCTCTGCCTCCCAGGTTCAAGCGATTCCTTCCATCTCAGCCTCTCGAGTAGCTGGGATTACAGGCACGCGCCACCATGCCTGGCTAATTTTTTATATCTTTAGTAGAGACAGAGTTTCACCATGTTGGCCAGGATGGTCTCGAACTCCTGACCTCATGATCTGCCTGCCTCAGCCTCCCAAAGTGCTGGGATTACAGGCATGAGCCACCGCGCCCAGCTGACAGTACTTTTTATGTGAAGAACAATTAAGATGGTTTGTGATATAACTGGAGGTGCCTAACTACAAAACACTGGCTGCAGCTGGAATAAATCTCAGCGGTTCTTACAAAGCATGGACTATCTGGAAGAATAGCAAGTTATTTCTGTCTTTTTCTGCATGTTTTCTTTACTTCTTTCCAAGAAACCTGTATTTACAGGATCCTTCCTCTTGGTAGGTACCTGTTTGATATTATATCAGTTACATCAATTAGTTACTTCCCCTGGTCCCACAGTTCTCTCCAGACTGTTCTCTCCACAATAATGGCATAATAATAGCTTATGCCCGTGGTTCATTGAACACATGCTCGTGCCCTATACTATGCTGTTTTGTTTTTGTTTTTTTCCATGACATGCCATGATTCTCAACTGTGTTGTTTTAAATACACTGTTCTTTCTTCACAACAGTCCTGCCTCAGGACCTTTGTATATCTATCTATGCCCTCTACCTGAAAGTTTTTGCCAGGCATCCTCCCATGCATCCCTCAAGATTCTAAGAAATCACTCTGATTCTCCAGACTATTTGTAACCCTCCATCACACACAACACTTTTTTTTTTCTTTATAGGACTGGTCATATAAAAAATCATTACACAGGTTTTAATGTCTGAATTCCCTGGTAGATTTAAAGTTACTGCTTTGACAACTTGGACTGTTTCTTAGAATGCTACATCCTTTACACTTAGAATGGTGCTTGGTGCATATGAGGTGCTCAATAAACAGTTGTTGAACAAACACTATATGAGGTAAGTACTACAGTATCTCCATTTTAGAAAGGAGGAAGCTGAAGAGCGAAGAAGTTAACTTGCTCAGTATTACTTCACTAGAAAGTAGGGGAGTTGATATTAAAAAAAAACATCTACCACATATTCCTGAGACCTTTAGTTTTACATAGAGCTCTTCTCCCACAAACTACTTAGATGGCTGATTAAGAGTAGTGGTAAAAAGTTATAAAGGAAGTGGTGTGACAAAAAAATATCTAGGACCTCTGGGATGAGAAGGAAAACCTTGTGGACTGAAGGGCTTGAAGGACTTTAAGGTCAGTTAACAAATGGTATGTCAAAGGTATTATACAAAGAAGAATGAAAATACTTATAAAGTGGACTACAGTCTTGAAGGAGAATTGGGGGATCACTTTTGAAGCTGCCACTAAATGCAGTGTTATTTCTTGCAGGAAATGGTTAATGCCACTCATCAAGAACCATACTTCTGGAAGTCTAATGTAGAGAGGATTAAAGCATAATGGGCCTTGTAGTCAGACTTCTGGATTAGACTTCCAGCTCTGCTACTTACTAGCTATGAGATCTCTGGGAAGTTTCTTAACCTCACTGTGCTTCAGTTTTCTCATCCACAGAAATCAGAAATAAGTACTTTTATCAAAGTTGTTGAGAGGATTAAAATGATATAGTTAAAATGCAAAGATTAGTAGCTGACTCAAAGTAATTAAACATTTGCTATTTTATTATTTTATAAATGACAGATGAAAGCTTGATAATCAATTTTTTTTTTTTTTGGATGGAGTCTCACTCTGTTGCCAGGCTAGAGTGCAGTGGCACGATCTTGGCTCACTGCAAACTCTGACTCCCGGATTCAAGCGATTCTTCTGCCTCAGCCTCCCGAGTAGCTGGGATTACAGGCACGTGCCACCAAGCCTGGCTAATTTTTGTATTTTTAGTAGAGATGGGGTTTCACCATGTTGGCCAGGCTGGTCTCGAACTCCTGACCTCAGGTGATCCACCCGCCTTGGGCTCCCAAAGTGCTGGGATTGCAGGCGTGGGCCACCGTGCCTGGCCTTCATAATCAATTTTTAAAAGCAGGACATGAAAAGGAGTGAAAGTTAAGAAACCTTAGCTGTAGTGTTTGGAATTAACACTTGGGAAGTCATGATTGACAAATAGAGAAATATAAATATGTATATATAACTGATATAAAACAAATTAGATTTTGACATTAGAAACATATATACACATACTGTAATATGTACTTTCTTCATTTTCTTTAACCTATATTCTGGTTTTAAGTTTCCTGGAGCCCGTGGAGTAATGGGACAGGAAGGCTCAGAGGGTCTCTTTACTGATAGTTAAGATACAAAAAAAACTAGGCCAGGCGCAGTGGCTCACGCCTGTGATCCCAGCACTTTGGGAGGCCAAGGCGGGCGGATTATGAGGTCGGGAGTTTGAGAGCAGCCTGGCCAACATGGTGAAACCCCATCTCTACTAAAAATAGAAAAATTAGCCAGGCACGGTGGCAGGCACCTGTAATCCCAGCTACTAGGTAGGCTGAGGCAGAAGAATCACTTGAACCCAGGAGGCGGAGGTTGCAGTGAGCCGAGATCGCACCACTGCACTCCAGACTGGATGACAGAGCAAGACTCTGTCTTTGAAGGCAGGGGAAGATAAAAAAAAAAAAAAAAATTCGGGGGAATCTTCAAATTTGTTAAGTGGTAGACACTTCCATATTTTGTTAATACACAACTCTTGTTATATGTGGGATTACATGGCTTTTTTCACTTCTATATTAGAGATGAGATGGGGAAAGTATGTCTTGAACAGTTTACTTCAGCATAAATACTTTTGTACCTTTATTTTTTCCATTTGGAAGGTAAGAGGGTTGGATATTTACAGAATTGCTCATTGAGGACCAGTCTTTGATATTTACTTGCTCTCATGTTAGTTGGCCAATCAGAATTATTTGCATTTAACTAAAACCATCAGCATAAAGCAAGCTTACGTAACCTACATTTATTTCATAGCTTAGTGATTACATTACACAGTCAGTCAGAATCCTGATTCTGCTATTTACTAGCTAAGTGGCCACAAATAAGTTATTTAAATCCTCTAAGCCTGCTTCTGTAGTTGTAAAATGAGAGTTACAGCAGCACCTACCACCTAAGATTTTGAGGTTTGAATGAGAAAATGCATGTAAAGCTTTGGGCATTGTGCATGATGTAAACACTCAAATGTTACTGAAGTCAATAAATGTTAACTATTTTTTAGCACACTTCAGTGGGCTTATATCACCAGTCAAAATGATACACAGTATTTTATTTAATGGCTTTATGTAAATTATATTTTACTAGCTATTAATAAATTAACTCTTGGAACTTTTGCCATGGTTAATTTGAAAAATTGAAAATAAATGGAAAATCATAAAAGTTCATCTATTTTGGATTACACATAATAACCACTATAGTGTTCCAAGTTAAGATACTAATCATGGCTGGGCACGGTGGTTCATGCCTGTAATCCCAGCACTTTGGGAGGCCGAGGTGGGCGCATCACTTGAGATCAGGAGTTCAAGACCAGCCTGGCTAACATGGTGAAACTGCATCTCTACTAAAAATACAAAAATTAGCTGGGCATGGTGGCGGGCACCTGTAATCCAAGCTAGTTGGGAGGCTGAGGCAGAAGAATTGCTTAAACCCACGACATGGAAGTTGCAGTGAGCTGAGATCACACTACTGCACTCCAACCTGGGCAACAGAGTGAGACTCTGTCTCAAAAAAAAAAAAAAAAAGATATTAATCACATACTAATGTTTTCTTTTAAATATTTCCACATTAACAGAAGAACTGAGCTTAGATAGACATAGTCCTACCTCTAAATCTTCATCTTCATCAATGTTTTGTATATTCTGGTAGGCAGCAGTGTAGACCTCTAAAGCTTTGCCGTGAAATAACATTTCGATTGTGATAAATTCAGAAAATATAGTCTAAAAAAAACCAAAGAATTGAATTTAAACAATGATTTAAATTTCTTTATGAATATAGTAACTTTATTCCTCACTATAGTCTTGGTATTTTATAAAATACAGAAGTATCTGTTTTTCTATAGGGTAAATAAAGTACAAAAGATAACTGAAAAACAGTTGTGAAGACCTTTTGCTGCCAAACCTTCAAATTATACAAAGTATTTCCTTTATCACCATTCACTTCCCTCTTATTTATTTTAGTTAGTTCTCTTTATACCTAGTAATTGACATTTATAATAACATAAGATCTGACTAAAATGTATGCTACTATATACTTTTAATACCATATGCTTATTAAGTATTAGAGCAGTTCAGTTATGAAGCTGGTGTTTTAGCAATTCCAACTGATGTTTAAACAGGAGAATGTTTTTTAAACAGGAATTATGTTCCACACTGTATGCTACTTGTATTCTCTAAACATAAAGGAGTTACTTGGTAGTAATGACACTCCTGCCACTTGATGATAACACCATATATTTGCATAGAGCGTTCCAGTTTACAAATATTGACTTGCCCAGCGTTGCTCACAGGTCAGACTCTTTAGACACAGATCTGATTCTAAGGCTACAAGGTTATAGCTCATTTAAGATTTTTTTGCTATTGCCCACTGAACTGTGCTGTTCTTGCCAGAATCAATCATTTCCTTCACAGATAAACCGTGCAGGTAACCTCTATAAGCATGATGGAAACCTATGACAAGGAAGATCATGAACAAAGAGTATGAGTGAAGATGTGCATGTTGATCTAAGCAGGGGGTGAGGTAATCAGTAGGTATGGAAAAGATGGAAACCAGGCAAGTTTTTAATAAATATGATCTTATCATTTTGTTAATTATAACAACATAAGCAATGTAGAGAGAACTGGGCTGAATAAGAACAAGGCAGAAAATACTCAAGCATGGATTATATTAGTAGGCAGTAGTCAAATACACTTTTCCCTTCATCCCTGCTCTCCTAAGATAACCCAGAAAGGAGTGGTCATATACTTTGGAGGATAGCCATATAGATAATTATCAGTGGCCTGTGATTCTTTCCTCCAGCCCCATTCTTCCTAGATGATTGGAAAAACACTTAAGGGAGCATTAAGAGGCTCTGATTGCTACTCAGTGATACACGTCAGTCTGAGACGACAGGGCCTAGGTAAAAAAGACTTGTAACAATGATTCACAATGACCCTTATTGTCACTTCATGTAAGTTATAGAGGGCTCAGGTATACCAGGCTGGCAACGGACTGATAAACGGCATTATGCTAAAATACAATTTTGGATTTCATATTAAAGTATCTCTAGATACCCAAGAATACCTTAGAGGAGGAATGGCTTCTGACCAGGGCTGGGACCTACTCTTAGTTGTTAGTGTCCTTATGATAGTTGCAAACCAGAAAGGAGTCAGGTTTTCTTGAGTGTGGAAACTCCTAGAGGGAAAACTGAACTAAGAGTCGATGACAAGCCAATACACCCATTTTTAATGCTCAATAAGTAAACTAGCCAGGCACAATGGCATGTGCCTATAATCCCAGCTACTTGGCAGGCTGAGGGAGGAGGTTCCCTTGGGTCCAGGTGTCCCAGACCAGCTTGGGCAACATTTGGAGACTTCTGTCTCAACAAGAACAACAAAGTCAACTAGCTAAATTGGACGTAATGACTAACAGTAAAGCGTCCATCTTGTTTGATTAACAAAAGAGATCTTTAACGAAAAGGTTTTAAGAACATTTTGGCAAAGAGGAAATGACAGCTCTCCAGAGTATAGGATATTCAATAAAGGATGTAGGAGAACTGTTTATCCATTTGAAAATTAAAGTTATATATCCATGTCATACCACATGCAAAACACAGCTGCCAGCTAAATATTTAATGTTTAAAATATTTTAAAAATCAAGAAAATATAAGCAAGTATTTATATAACCTAGGGGATGAAAACCTTTCTAAGCATGACACCAAGGAAGAAACCAAAGATAATACAGATGGATTTGGCAATGAAAAGAAAACTTAGAGGTGGCAAAAACACTAAGCAGTAAAATGAGAAAATACATTTGCAACATACTTTCTCTTTAATTTGAAGGGCTAATTTTCTCAATATAAAGAATTTTTAGAAATTAGTAAGAAATTCCAACATCCAACAGAAATATAGGTTAAGGAGTAATATAATTTACTAAAGGAATGTATCGCTAAATACATTTAAAAAGCTCAGCAGTAATAACACAAATGATACTGATTTTTTACCTATTGTCTTATTAAAAATACTGCAACTTATGGTGTCAACATTGTCATATTAAAAAAAAAAAAACAAAAAAACAAACACAGGCCGGGTGCAGTGGCTCATGCCTGTAATCCTGGCACTTTGGGAGGCCGAGGCAGGTGGATCACCTGAGGTCAGGAGTTCTAGACTACCCTGGCCAACATGGTGAAACCCTGTTTCTACTAAAAATACAAAAATTAGCTGGGCATGGTGGTGCACGCCTGTAATGCCAGCTACTTGGGAGGCTGAGGCAGGAGAATCACTTGAATCCGGGAGGCAGAGGTTGCAGTAACCCAAGATCATGCCACCATACTACAGACTGTGTGACAGAGCAAGACTCCGTCTCAAAACAACAACAAAAAAACAAACTCACCATTGTACCTGTGCTTATGCAAGGTTTAGTAGGAATGTAAATTGGTTTAACCTTTGTGGACAGAAGTTTTAAAAATATATATTAAAATTAAAAGTATGCTCTGAAGGAGGAACTCCACTTCTGGTAATTTATCTCAAGAGAATAACTGGGCCAGCACAAAGCCTGCTGTTTAACAATGTGTAATGATGCAGTGACAGCTACAATTGCAAAAATAACCTAGACATTCACCAATGAGGACTGGTTAAATGAACTAGTATAACCATACTGCAGAATATCATAAAGATAACAAAAAAATGATATGGATCTGTTTCTTGGCATAAATATATCCATAAGTTTTAAGAAGAGATGCTATATATACGGTGGTCCCATTAATGTATAACTGTTAGGACTAAAAATAGTACCTTCCTCATAATGATGTTTTGAGGAATTAATGAATTTATTCATGCAAAATGCTTAGAATGGTACCTGGCACACAGTCAATGTTTAAGAAATGTTTGTTATTGTTATTACTATGTCTCTGTATATATGCATAGGAAAAATCTGGAAGGATAAAATAAAAAATGATGAATATTTTTGGGTGGTGAGACTAAATTTTTCTCTAATTTTATGGATAAGTTTTATGATTTATATTTATAATAAAAATAAAGCTATAAAAATTAATTATGATGTTTCTTGCTCATGTCAGCTACTTCACTACATACTGAGTTCCCATCCCCATTTGTTACAGGAGCAACTCCTGGTTAAGTACCTTTTTTGTAACTGTGAAATTCCCTTGACATTCATCATATACTGATGACTTTTCCTAATACATGGAAACAAACAGGATTGTGATTTTTCTCTCATTTTGTACACTAAGTTCTATGCCAGCCGATTTCAGAGAGACACTCTGCAAAGTTCCTATGAAAAGTCTGTCAAAAATGTATTACCTTGCTGTTTAATACCAATACCAAAATTCAAATGGACTTATCAATTAAACTCACCTCAAACACAGTAATGCACTCACGGTTATGAGCAGTGCTCACTACTGCCAATCATTTCTGCTTCCAGAATGGTTAAAGGAGCCACAAACTCTGCCCTTATCAGAAGCAGTAGCCTGATAACAGGTAAGAATAGGAATGTTCTGTTTCTCCCCAAATTAAGAGTGGTATCAATAATCTGACTTTTCCAAGCATTTATCTCACAGAAATGTTTATGAGACATGCTAAGATCAACATGGTAATATCTGACTATTGTTTTTATTAGAAATAAGGGGGCCAGCCAGGCACGGTAGCTTACACCTGTAATCCCAGCACCTGGGGAGGTTGAGGTGGGAGGACTGCTTGAGCCCAGGAGTTTGAGACAAGCCTGGGCAACACAGGGAGACACCAGCTCTATTAAAAAAAAAAAAAAAAAAAAGTAAGGGGGCTGTAATGTAACCCTTATTGACTGATCTTTGAGGCTACTGTTGTGAGATTTCTACATCCCTCTTTATTATAAAAGATCCCAAATGCGGCCTTACTTGGAAAGGAAGCAATTTGACAGTGATGAGGAATGATGTGCAGAATGGAGATTCAGAACCCTAACAGACTCTGGTATTGATATCTAGTGCTCATATTTCTGGGAGTCTGCTAGGGTTATGGGAGTTTGCATTTAAATTGTAGGTTGTTGCAGAAAACAAAATTTATATGTGGAAAATTGTAACAAATCCACTAAAAAACTATTAGAACTAATAATCAAGTTTGGCAAGGTTGTAAGACATAAGTCAGTATACAAAAATCAACTGTATTTCTATACATTTGTGACAAGCAATCTGAAAATGAAATTAGGAAAACAAATCCATTTACAATAGCAACAGGAAGTATAAAATACTTAGGAAGAAGTTTAACAAAAGATATGCACAATTTATATTCTGAAAACTATAAATAGTGTTTAAAGAAATTAAAGAATATTAAAATAAATGGAAAAACATCCCATGTTCATGGACTGGAAGAATTACTCTTAAGATGTCAATACTCCTCAAATTGATCTACATATTTGATACAATCCTTATAAGAACCCGAACTGACTTTGTAGAAATTGACAAATTGATTCTAAGATTCATACAGGATTGCCATAGATCCAGAATAGCCACATCAATTTTAAAAAAGAAGAAAGTACAAAGACTCACATTACCTGATTTAAAAACATACCATAAAGCAATGTTAGGACAGTGTGGTATTGGCATAAGGATAGACACATAGATCAATGAAAAGGAAAGGGAGCCCAGAAGTAAAACCACATCAACTGATTTTCAACAAAGATGCCAAGACCATTCAATTGAGGAAAGAAGAGTTCCTTCAACAAATGGTGCTGCAACTAGACAGTCACATGCAAAAGAATGAAATTTAACCTTTACAAAATTTACCCATATATAAAAATTAATTCAAACGGATCAAAGACATATAAGAGCTGAAACTATAAAATTGTTAGAGAACATAGGAATAAATATTCATGACCTTGGATTTGGCAGTGGATTCTTAGCTATAACATCAAAGCACAAGTAAGAAAAGAGATAAATTGGATTTCATGAAAATTAAAAACCTGTGCTTCAAAGACACTATCAAGAAAGTGACAAGGCAACCCACAGAATGGGAAAAACTGCAGATTATCTGATAAGGGACTTCTATCTAGAATATATAAAAATCTCTCACAACTCAGAAATAAGACAATCCAGTTAAAATAAGGGTAAAGGAGCCGGGCATGGTGGCTCACGCCTGTAATCCCAGAGCTTTGGGAGGCGAAGGTGGGCAGATCACCTGAGGTCAGGAGTGCACGACCAGCCTGGCCAACATGGTGAAACCCCATCTCTACTAAAAATACAAAAATTAGCCGGGTGTGGTGGTGCATGCCTGTAATCCCAGCTACTTGGGAGGCTGAGGCAGAAGAATCACTTGAACCTGGGAGGTGGAGGTTGCAGTGAGCCGAGATCGCGCCACTGCACTCCACCCTGGGCGACAGAGTGAGAATCTGTCTCGAAAAAAAAAAAAAAAAAAAAAGAAAAGGAGAAAAAAAGGGTAAAGCATCTCAATAGCCATTTGTTCAAGGCAGATATACACAAATGGCCAAAAAGCATCCTCAGGCCAGGCACAGTGACTCACACCTGTAATGCCAGCACTTTGGGAGGCTGAAGTGGGAGGATCACCTGAGACCAGGAGTTCAAAACCAGCCTGGGCAACATAGTGAGACCTCGTCTCTATCTTAAGAAAAAAAAAAAAGCATCATCATGGAATGTAAGTCAAAACTATAATGAGACGACTACTACAATGAAACTACTACTTCAAACCCACTAGGAGAACTACAATCAAGAAGTCTGATGAATAGCAAGTACTGAGGATGCAGAGAAGTTGTAACTCTCATATACTGCTGGTGGGCAAACACAATGGTGCATTCACTTTAGAAAATGGTCTGGCACTTCCTCAAATGCTTAAGCATAAAATTACCAATAATCCAGCAATTCCACTCCTGGGTATATATCCAAAAGAAATGAAAATATATGTCTACATAAAGACTTGTACATAAATGTTTATATTAGTATTCACAATAGCCGAAAGGTGGAAACCACCGAAATGTCCATGAAATGAGTAAACAAAATGTGGTATATCCATACAATGGAATACTATTTGGTCAAAAAAAGGAATGAAGTACTGATATATCCTACAACGTGGATATGCCTTGAAAGCAGGCTAAGTGAAAGAAGCCAGTCACAGAAGTCAACATATTTGATGATTCTATTCTATGAAATGTGCAGAATAGCTCAATCCATAAATTAGTGGTGGCTGCTTAGGGTTGGGAGGCAGGCAGTGGGGCAAAAGCTAAACTGTACAAGGTTGAAGTGATGACAATGTTATAACATTTAGTGGTGATATATATCTGTGTATACACTCAAGACCAGAGTTGCACAGTGAATTATAGCCCAATGTTTTTAAAGTGTAAGTTTCTTCCTGTCTTTTAAAAAATTTTTCTTCTGTGACCAAGAGACTTCCTGAAATCAAGAGACTTCCCCCTTTATGGAGCACAATAGAGAAAAGCTCAGAAGCTCTTTTCTTCTCTGTGCACCCTCCACCATACAGCACCTTACTCCATCTCCTGTTGCTTCAGGAAATCCAAGGTAGCAGGAATTGTAGCTGGGAATCCTGCACTCACTTTCTCTGTGGGGTTTGGTACTGTGTAATGCTCGGGGAATTAAAACCAGCATCCAGGCAGAACATAGAAGTGAGCCCAAAGATCAGAATAGAGACAAATTTCCATGTGTAAATGAAAAATTTGCAGGTCTGAGGAACAATGATGGAGCAAGGAATCAGTTTCCCATCACTAAAGAAGCCTTTATCCAACAGTGGAATCAGGCACAGCTCACAAGTCTCCATTCCCATTTTTCAGGTTAAGGCTAATTAATTATCTTAATAATTATCCTTCCTCCCTCAGTTTAAGAGGGAATGTCAGCAATTATAAAACTTTATACCCTGACCATATTCTCCTAGCTTGGTAAAAGAATTTGTCTCGGGACAGCCTCCTGAGATGTTCTTCTGTGGGTAGCAATCTACTATTACATAGAAGAGTACAGAGCCTGTGACTAAATTGAGCTCAGAAATCCTTTGAAACTATGACAGGAAATTAAAGAAAATAAAAGATGTAAATGAATACTGTTTCATGGATTTCAGAGATAAATAATATAATTAAGTGGCAGATAATGCTTATTTTATTGAAAGAATATAGCTTATGAAGGAAGATTTGTCAATAGTAGTAAAATAAAAACAAACATATTTAAAGCCTGTTACAGGAAAATCTTCAGTGAGCCAAAAACAGCCTTAGATGAGTTTTAGTCTGTAAGATGGTCATAAGAGGTCCTTCAAGTGTTTCCAAGATGGTTATCAAAAAGACCTGCTGAATTTCATGATCCCCAAGAAAGTTTCAAATCTACATATGTGTTAGAATAAGGCAATTCTTGTGACTTTGTTGACTAAGATACCATATCATAGTAGATGCAAATTTACGTGATTGGCTACTATTACCCTGTTTACTTATTTGATGATATGTAGTTACTACGAAGTATTAAGCTATAAAAATTAATGACTGTATTATAACAGAAACCACAGATTTAAAAATTGGTTTATAGCTCCTATTTCTGGCTATTGTACTTTGGGTAAAATATTTTATGTCTCTGCTTAATTTCTTTCTTTTTTTTTTTTTTGAGTCAGAGTCTCGCTCTGTCACCCAGGCTGGAGTGTGGTGGTGGCATGATCTTCTTGGCTCACTGCAACCTCCACCTCCTGGGTTCAAGTGATTCTCCTGCCTCAGCCTCCCAGGTAGCTGGGATTACAGGTGCGTGCCATCACGCCTGGCTAATTTTTGTATTTTTAGTAGAGATGGAGTTTCCCCACATTGGCCAGGCTGGTCTCAAACTCCTGACCTCAAGTGATCTGCCTGCCTTAGCTTCCCAAAGTGCTGGGATTACAGGTGTGAGCCACTGCGCCTGGCTGCTTAATTTCATAACACCACCTCATCCTCATGGAGTTGCTGTGAAGACTGCAAGAATTTATGTAAAGTGCCTGGTATATAAAAACACAATAAATGTTAGTTCCCCTTGATTAAATAGTATTTGTGATAAAAAGCTGAATATCTGGCTTCTGGTTGGAAATGTTGGTCTTTTATATATCACTGTTTCTACTAAAAAAAAACCAAAATACATTTTATTTGTAATATTTTTTGCTTTTTCTGTTTTCTTTTTGTTGTTGTTGGGGGGTGGGGTGGGCAGGGTCTGGCTCTGTTGCCCAGGCTGGAGTGCAGGGAGTGCAGTGGCGCAGTCATGGCTCACTGCTGCCTCGACCTCCACAGGCTCAGGTGATCCTCCTGCCTCAGCCCCCTAAGAAGCTGGGTCTACAAGCATGTGCCACTACACCTGGCTAGTTTTTTGTAGAGATGGGGTTTTTCCATGTTGCCCAGGCTCCTCCCAAACTCCTGGCCTCAACTGATCCACCTGCCTTGGCCTCCCAAAGTGCTAGGATTACAGGCATAAGCCACTGTGCCCGCCCCCTTATTTATCATATTTTCTTTATAAGGGGTATTATGGGCTAAAAAATTTAGAGTAATTTAAATTTTTCATTAAAGTAAAAAAAAAAAAAGGTTAAAAACATGTTTTGAACCCTAACAGTTACTTTATTACCTTTATATCCTTCATTTTCTGCCTTTCAAAGTTGTTAATAGTTTCCTCCAGATGACGACTTGTTCGGCTAGCATCCATTGCAGCTCTCTGTAATTCCGTTTCTGCCTACAAAAGTATTCCCCAACCAAGGATATAAAAAAAATCAAATGAGAATTCATTCAGTTGAGCCTACTGGTAAATTCTACCATTGCAGTACTGGCTTTTTGGCATAACAGTGTAAATTGTTAATATTATATTTTACTATATATAATAAAATGATCTATGTAAGCACATGCAGAATAAAGAACTTTATTTAGTGATATGATTCACGATCTAGAAAAAAAACCCTAAGAACAAAAACTACCCCCAAATCCTTCCCTTTCTGTCTATAAAATAATTTTTTTTCCAGACACCCTTGGATAACCTACTGTAAAACCATCTCCCATATTTTCTACTGCTTCCCTCTATTTCACTACCTGTGCCATTTATCAAAAATTATTTTTCTTGTCTCTCTCTCCATTAGCAATTTCTCCCCTGAAAAAGACTTATGACTTAGTAAAAATTATTTCAATTCTCTCAATTACAGATTATCTCTTATTTATTTATTTTTTTTTGAGATAGAGTTTTGCTCTTGTTGCCCAGGCTAGAGTGCAGTGGCACGCTCTCGGCTCACTGCAACCTCCGCCTCCCAGGTTGAAGCGATTCTTCTGCCTCAGCCTCCTGAGTAGCTAGGATTACAGGTGCATGCCACCACGCCCAGCTAATTTTTTGTATTTTTAGAAGAGATGGGGTTTCATCACATTGGCCAGGCTGGTCTTGAATTCCTGACCTCAAGTGATCCACCAGCCTCAGCCTCCCAAAGTGCAGGGATTACAGGTGTAAGCCACCGCACCTGGCCTATTATCTCTTACTCTTTATGCTTATCTCATAGGACTATTGTATGGATTACATGAAATCATCTTTGGAAAGGACTAAGGAGACTGGCACACAGTAGAGAGACAGCTATGACAATTTCTACCACTGAGAGTTTGATTTTTGAAATCATTACAACATTGAGGTATTTTGGGTTAGCAGGTATATAACCAAAGACTCTTTCTTTCTACCTTGCTTACTTCTACTTGTTCTCCAAATGCATTAAATATTCCTAATTCTATAATATCCTCATCAGGTGGAATACAATATACACTACAAATATTTCAGCATGGGATTTCTACTTGTAGATTCTTCTTTACAAGACAACCATGTTACACTGCTTCTATTTAGTTAATGCTTATTACAAAAAATAAATACACTAGTAACTAAAATTAGATGGCAAGTCTAACACACTTGGACATGTACTCATATTATCTGGATCTGTTCTGTCCAATCAATATGGTGGCCACTAGCCATATGGGGCTATTTTCATTAAAACTAATTAAAATTAAATAAAAAATTAAAAACTAGCTCCAAAGTTACTCTAGTTGTATTTCAAGAACTCAACAGCCATATATAGTCAGTGGCTACAGTATATTTCTAATCTAACTGTGTATCTCTCTTTAAGCATCTCGTCTGCTAGAACAAAAGTTGCCCAAAAACATTTAAGAGTTTTTCTTAAAAGGTAACACAGAAATTTAAAAAGACACAGCCCAGTTTTCGGATTAAATTCTTCCTAATAAAGTTTTGTTTCTTGTGCTAATATTATATTTACTCAAAAGTCACATATATCATCATTTAATAATTAATCATAGAAAAAGTTTGCATTTGTTTTCAAAGTTCTGTGATAAGTAATACTGTGACATTTAGCTTTTGCTTTCTTTTTCAAGAAAATGTATAAATTGAAACAAGTAAAAAGGTTTACTATAAGGATCCATTTCTTGACACACCACTTTATTACCCACCTGTGACTGAAATTTTTCATAAAGGAAAAAATACATTTCCAAGAGAGTATAACAGTTTTTTCAATAAATTTATATACTCATAGAATTATATACACTTACAATTAGGTTATATATTAATTGTAACCATATATCAATTATGGTTACTTATGTAATTCAGTTCATTCAACTACACATTTTCAAGATACTAAGTACTTAAAATTATATTCATTTATACCTCTCTGTGTTTGTATATACATTTACAATATGGGGTGTAGAGTTCTTAAAAATCATACAAACTTTCAACTTAATCATAACCAGGAATCAAAAACATTTCTCTGTATTTCTGTGTTTGAGATTCTTTAAACCACAACTTCATCACAGGAAATTCAAAGATAAAATAGAGCTCCTTTGAAGACTTACTACTATGAAAAAATCTCTAACAGTTATTTGATACATGTTAACCTTGTGCTAATGAGAATATTCAAGCAGACTAATTCCTAATACTGTTTATTATACATGACTGATGCAGCTTTTTACTTGTGACTACTTCCTTTTGACTCATGTCTTTACCCTCCTCATTTATTGATATTTTCATTTTAAAATTTAGAAAAGTAAGTAGAGTTGGCTAAATCAGGGAAGCATGGGGAAACAGAAGCCATAACTGGGATATGTGTAGCTTCACCTTCTATCACCCTCCAGCAACTACTATTTATTTCTGAAAGTCTCAAATCCCTTTACTTGAGCATAGCAACTCACCTAAAGTAACACATCCATTTTTAGCAAAGAGAATATAGATTTCTAATATTTCTTCTTTTCATTGAAAATTCTTCAAAATTCTATAATACACCAACTTGAGTAGGAAATGCTTTGGATTAAAATACTAAGATACAACTCCATGAATAAAGATATCAGTATATTAAATGGAATTAATTAAGAGTTCAAAACGATTTTTAAAAGGGTAAGCCAGATTGGTATTTCTCACACTGCATTATAGGAAGCTTGTTCAGAAGTCACCTGGAGCCCTACTTGGGGGTGAGCAGGCAGAGCCATGGGATTCTTCTTTTCCCTATCCTCTCTATCAGAGGGACTCCATTTTATCTTACATATCAAACTTAAACATACTTCTACATAGATGAATTTTAAGAGTTTATCCTGGGAAATATTCCATAATACTATGATTGAATATTTGTATATTTATATTGACTACATTTGTATGTAGATTGTCCTTCATGTTTTGGTCTCAGGTTGTCAAAATACACAAGTTGCAGATCTTACCCAGTGAGCACACTGACTCACCTGTGGCAGTAATCTCTTAGGTTATATTTATTTCCCCACCATGTGAACCCACAGACCTGCTTCATCTGTGCTCTAAGATTATCTCCCTTCCATAGCAGTGTTTACAGCACAGCATCCAAGTCAGAAAAATGTTTGTCTTAGGAATAGATTCATTTCTGTGTTTACTGTAGACACCAGTACTCCTGATTTAATCTTGCCAACTACTCAGGATTCCAGATGTCTTCATGTATCACCACCTCCCCTACTCCAGGCCACAAAGAACAAAACAAAACAAAAAATTTTCATCCCTAGCTTAATTCTTAAACACTGGTGAACACCCCCACCCGCCCTGCCCCATAGCCTCTGCCTTGATCTCTAGTTATCAGTCATAAATTTTCCAGCATTCTCTGGTTTGTCTGACTTGCTTAAAACACAGATTCTATAATCTCTATTTGCGGATCTTATGCCACTATGACTATCTAGATATTTCTGTCCCAGTCTCCAGTGGGCACTCCCAGCCCTATGGCTGCCCATTTTTGTTTAGTACAAAGTTGGGCTTCTGTACCTTTGGTCCAAAGGAAGAAGGACCAAGCAATTGGCGCAGCCCCAAATTGCTGCTCAAGAGACTCCCCTCAGGAATGGAGGTGTTCTGGAACCTCAAATGCTCTCAAAGAGCCACTCCTCATGTGGTTTCTGGCTGAGCTGGGCAGTAACAACCTTAAGGAAGCAGGAAGGAGACATATAGAAGAAGGAATGGGAAAAAGAGGCAGTAGGGATGTTAGTGCTTTCTCTTTTTCTTTTTTTTTTTTTTTTGAGACAGTCTTGCTTTGTTTTCCAGGCTGGAGTGCAGTGGTGTGATCTCAGCTCACCACAACCTCCATCTCCCAGGTTCAAGCGATTCTCTTGCCTCAGCCTCCCAAGTAGCTGGGACTACAGGTGTGTGCTACCATGCCTGGCTAATTTTTGTATTTTTAGTAAAGACAGGGTTTCACTATGTTGGCCAGGCTGGTCTCGAACTCCTGACCTCATGATCTGCCTGCCTCGGCCTCCCAAAGTGCTGGAATTACAGGCGTGAGCCAACACGCCCAGCCAGATGTTAGTGCTTTCTACACAGTCCTACCTTTCTCAGTTGCTGGCAATTAGGCACTATTTTGTATGCTTTTGTTTACTCACGAACAAGGCACATTGTAGTTTAAGAAACAGTCATGTTTAACAGAAGAACCTTGTTATAGTAGACAGTCCTATCTAGGTTTCTTTGTGTCCAACTTGGATCTTAATTATACTCTTAAGTCTCCTGAGGTTAACTGGCTGGAAGTCATGATGTCACATAGTTGTTTTATTTCTAAAAGATGAAGGAAATTAAATGGGAAAATTTTCTTTCCTTTTCTCAAAGCAGGGCATAGAGGACACTGATATATTAGGATTAACAGTAGATCTTTAAGTTAATTGTAGAATTAATATTTAGTCATCACCATGTGAAAATAAAATTCAGAAATTTGAATTTACTGTTTATAAAAACATCTGAATTTTTTGTTTGTTCATTTGCAAAGTCTACTGTGTAAAACAATATAAGGGGATTTGAATTAGGTGGCGTAACCTCTTTAAAATTAGCCAATTTCTATAGTGAGAATTCCTAAACGCATTTCTTTTCAATCTTCATATTCAAATTCTCTACTCGTTTAAAAGTAAAAATGCACAATTTCTATATACATTTACTTTTGTACTCCATACCTTAAAAATTTTTTTAAAGACCCAAATTCAAAGGATACAATAACATGTCGATCAGATGGGTTTCGCTGACGTGTTCTTTCTAACTGAGTTAATTGCTTAGCTTCTCGATTCCTTGCTGTGAGTGTTGCTTTGAGGTCATCCTGCAAATTGGCATTTTTTTGTTAGTAAAAATGTCTGACTTAAGAAAATTCAGTTTTAAGAATGGAAGAATTCTTTTAAGAATTGTTTTAAGAATGGAAGAATACTTCTTGTGTGATCCTGGTACCATTACCACAGGAATTACAAGTATTACATAATTAGTGTCTATGTATGTGAGAATGTGTTTAATATTCTCTCAAAATAATGACACAATTTCAGTGCAAAACTATTAACCATAATAGATATATGCATATAAATGTGTAATTTTGATTGCGGTAGTGGTTACATGGGTATAAACATTTGTCAAAACTCAATGATCACTTAAAATGGAAGAATTTTATTGCACATAAATCAAGGGCTCCCAACCCCCAGGCCTATTAGGAACTGGGCCAGCACAGCAGGTGAGTGGTGGGCGAGCTAGCATTAAGGCCTGAGCTCTGCCTCTTGTTAGATCAGAGGCAGCATCAGATTCTCATAGGAGTGCAAACCCTATTGTGAACTAAAGAAAAATTGTCTTCCACAACCTGGTGCCAAAAAGGTTGGGGACTGCTGATGTAAATTACACTTCAATAAAGTTAGTTTTAAAAATAGAACTCTCTCACACATTTTAAAAGTCTAAATGCTATCACCTGCTTTAAAGAAAAACTTATATTCATATAGTAAAGCAATTTCTGTCCATATATTTTCATGATAATTATTTTAAAGTTTCCATAATAATGTCTATATTGCTACAGTATACTTAATAAGCTCATTAAAACTATTTCATTATTCTTAAAGATCTAAGTGATCTTTCAGAGTAAAAAGAATGACTATATACTACTTTGTATTTCTTTTCTTTTTTTTTTTTGAGACAGAGTCTCACACTGTCGCCCGTGCTGGAGTGCAGTGGTGCTATCTCAGCTCACTGCAACCTCTGCCTCCTGGGTTCAAGCGATTTTCTTGCCTCGGCCTCCTGAGTAGCTGGGATTACAGGTGCATGCCACCACGCCCAGCTAATTTTTTATATTTTTAGTAGAGACGGGGTTTCACTATCTTGGCCAGGCTGGTTTCAAACTCCTGACCTCGTGATCCGCCCGCCTCGACCTCCCAAAGTGTTGGGATTACAGGCGTGAGCCACCACTCTTGGCCACTACTTTGTATTTCTTATTTAAAAAAACAATTGGAAACCTCATACTCTTTGCCAGAGTAACTCACAGTTAAGTGAGAAAATGGATTTACTTACCCGTTTCATTTTCACAATGGTCCCATAAGTTTTCAAGGGTTCAACTACTTTGGCTTCAAGTCTTTCAACCTATTGAAAATTATTAAAATTTTAAATTAGAACATTTAACATTTTAACCTATAAATAAAAGGCTAATCACTAGAAATTGATAAGACTCAGAATCTAAACTCAAAACACATTAAAAACTGTTAAGCTGCACAGTAATAGTAAAAGTAGAAAAGCACCTGGTGAGCAAAATGACAAGAAAATGTCTCAGGTTTCCCAGGAGCTCATCCTGGCCACATCATCATCTTAGGATTACTTTTTTACCTTAAAGTAGTAGTTTAAGGGTGTTAAGACAGTTCAAATTTTAATATAGCTAACATTTTCAGTGTGTTCAGCACAGTAACGGATACTTTGCGTATATTATCTCTGAAGTGTAATAGCTCAACTTTTCAGAAAAGAAAATCAAAGCTGAAAGACAGAGCATCTTGGAAACATTTAAAGCAACATAACCTTGAAAAGCAAAAAAGCTTAGAGATCACTGTATTTGCTGCATTTTTTTTTCTGAGAAGCCATTTGTGAATTATCGAAGCCTACAGAACAAGATAAATGGTCTGAGTTGCTGAGCTGTCAAACTGTATGTCTCATCTCTGTTTCATTTAGAATTAAATAGTTTTTCTTAAACGTTACAGGTTTTTAAATCACATTTTGAGTAATTACTTCTTTTACAAGTAGTACTAGTGGAAGGCACTGAAGAGACATTTTTTTTTAAGGCAAGTATTTAAATATAGCATAAGAAAAACTCTTGGACATTAAAATTTTTTTTCTCAAGATAGGTGATGTATTCAATTGCTTAAAATGAACATTTTTTAATAGCAGGAAAAGGGCTTTTTAATGATACATATTTATATAATTGACAAATACACTTAATTTCATATTGATTTTTCTTTAGTTTCTGTAAATGAAATATGAATGTTTCATTTTAAAACATATTAGGAAAATAATGTTTTCCTAATCGACTTCTCATCAAGTATTCAAATATTAGGAATCCTAAAATCATGGATATTCAGGACAGTTTGCTTTACACCATTTCTTATAATCCATACTGATTATTCAGTTTAAGGATTATCTAAGTCTTTTTTCTGTTCTCCTTTTTGTTGCCTACCTTTTTGTCATTGTTCATTAGGACCTCCACCATTTGGTAAGCAAGGGAAATAAAAGGAGAACAAATGCAAATCAATTCACTTTGCTATTTGATAAATAGCACAAAGGTTTTCTACAAAGGGGCATTGAAATTATTGGCTAAAATAAGATTTTAGGATTACCTGTGAATATAAATTATCTTTGAAACATTAAGTCCCCAGTTATCATATATAATTGAGAGTTACTTGTTTATTACAGAAGTTTCATGACAAGAACTCCACATTTTTCCAAAAGTACCTCCAAATATGATTACTCTTCAAATTTGTATGGATAGCAATGATGAGTTCAATTTTTTTTATACTCATTCTGTTTTTTGAAAATTGAAATTCCCGTTTTAGGTTCTGAAAAGTACAAAAAAGCAACGCAGTTCTAACTGGGCAACTTCTGATAAGTTAACCTATGCCGTGAAACTGAAAATAAATACAAGTAAAAGTGCTTATTAAGTATTTAAAGGAAAAATATGGGCTTTTAGAAAGAAAACAATCACAAGGACACTTCTCCTGCTACCCAGAGCAAAAAGTCCACACGGTGTCTCAGTATTGGTTTGCTTCCATGATACAATTCATAGCATTTTGTTGTTGTTAGTAAACCATTGGTCAATTTTCCAGAGCATGGATGCAGCAATGATGTCTTACCCATTTATTAATAATTTATCCATCCACATTACCATTCCCAACATTTCCATCTCCAGTCATTCTTTAAAACGTACTTACGTGCCACACAAGACATTAAGTTATGCTTATTTTCTTCCCCCTGGGTACTATTCCCACTACCCCCAGTAAACAGCCACCCCTTGGCCAAAAGTTGGCAAATAAAGTGGGGAAATTCAAGTTGGCAAATAAAGTGGGGAAATTCAAGACCTCAAGATGCCCTAAAGGTTAGCTTGAAAACGGTAAAATAAAACACAGAACGCTTCTCTTTAATAGACTCACACAGTCTTATAGACATGAAAATGTATGTTTTATCAAGTTTGCATCCACCTCTGCAGTTAGGTAGATTACAAGTGAAAGTTTCCACGGTTCCTTCATCCACTACTTCATGGCTCATTCATAACAATGACACTGTGATCTCACTCCATACCTCTGCTTGTCGATAATCCTGAAGTTTGGCAAACTCATCTGCAAAGTTCATCAGGCCCAGCTTTAAATGCGGGGTCTCTGTAGCAGCATACGCGTTAATTTCATTCACCAGGAGGTCTGCTTTGTCTCTCAGCCTGGCAGTTTTCCGCACATAGGCAGCGAAGATTTGGCACAGTTCTCCAAAATGCTTCTCCACATTTGAGACAGCTGTTTGCAGTTGTTTCGTTTGAGCGTTCCTAGGGAAAAGGTGACACAAAAGGCAAAACATTCTCGTTAGAGATGAGAAGGCTTCACGTTAATTTAACATGCAAACATTCCCCGGGCATTCTGGAGCTCTGAAGGCGTAAACCCACCAACGACCCAGCGTCTCCCGGCGCGGACTGCTCTCCATGGGGTCCTGACCTCACTATCCGGACAGTGTAGGCACAGGAAAAGGCCCAGGCCGGGTGGGCCTGGCCTTAACTGGGGAGGTGGCTGCTCCGGCTGCTCCGCGCAGCGCGGCCTGGGCGCCCGGCTGCCTCCTAGGCTTCCGCACTGCCCGCGGCAGTGTGGGGACCCAAGACCCGGTGGCGTGGGTGGGTGGCAGCCGGCCGGGCCCCGGGCTCCCCTTCGCCGCCGGCGGTCGCTGCAGCCCAGGGAATTACGCCCCAGGTCACAGCGGGGACCGTGTAGCCTCCCACTCAGGGTCGGAATTCGGCGCAGAGGCCCCACGGACAGAGGCTTCCACTTCCCTCACCCCAGCCCTCCAGTGTGGGCGGCCCTGGGCAGCTGGGCTCTGGCTGTTACCGGTTTTCCAGGGTGCGCCTCATCATGCTGCCTCGCGCACGGCCGGGGACCTTGCGGGGGCCCAAGGACGGGGATTCCAAGGCCCCTGGGCGCGCGCTGGGATGCAAGCAGCCGCCGGGAGCCTGAAAGCCCGCCCCTCGCGCCGCCGCGCCAGGCCGGGCGTTTCTATGGAAACGGGGCGCGCGCCCCCGCGGTCAATGCCCGAGGCAGCCTGAGCGCGGCTGGGGCTCGGAAAGCGCCAAGCAGGCAGGGACCGAGAGGGGTGATGACGCGCCCACCCCTGCAGAGCCGCCTGCGCGGTTGTCCCGCGCGTCCCTGCCGGCGAAGGCTGTGAGAAGCACCGCGGGGCTACGGCGCCTCCATCCTCTCTAACAGCCGCGCTTACCAGACAGCCAGCCTCCAGCGCTGCTAGGCTACTCCGAGCAGGGGAGAAAAGACGCCGGTCCGCCGGGGACCAGGAGGGAGACGTAAAACCAGAGGCCCGGGGGTCCCCTCTCTGCCTGTGCGACTTGTAGTCTCGTACCAGACGCGTCCGCTTCGCTGCTGAATCTGAAAACGTGGGCTCTTGAGAGCTGCCCTTGGAAGGAGCTGTGCTTTCTGCCTCATCTTTAACTTTTCGTTTATTCAGCAAATATGTATCAAGTTCCGACTTCGTGGAAGAGATTGTGTTAGACACTGGGAATAATAGAAACATAATTAAGAAGCAGGGGTCCCGGACCTGAAGGGCCTGAGCGTCGGGTAAGGAGGCAACGCTTACACCGAACCTGTGCTGAGATAAATAACGAACAGTTCTGGCTCTTAGAGTTGGTCTGGGGGAACAAAAATTCAAAAAGAATAAAACCCCAAACAGGAGGCTCTCCTTTGTCCTTTGAACGCCTCTGTCCCTTTGACCCTCCTGGCCTTAGCGTGTGCTGCTTTTCCCAGTAAATACTGCAAGGACTCCATTCAGACTTTGTTTATTTATATATATATTTTAGATGGAGTCTCGCTCTGTTGCCCAGGCTGGAGTGTAGTGGCACAATCTCGGCTCACTGCAACCTCCGCCTCCTGGATTGAAGCGATTCTCCTGCCTCAGCCTCTCAAATAGCTGGGATTACAGGCGTGCACCACTATGCTGGCCTGATTTTTTGTATTTTTAGTAGAGACGGGGTTTCGGCATGTTGGCCAGGCTGGTCTTGAACTCTTGGCCTCAAGTGATCCGCCCCCCTTCAGCCTCCCAAAGTGCTGGGATTACAGGCGTGAGCCACCGGGCCCGGCCTCAATTCAGACTTTATCTGCTTCAAGAAACCTCTCTGGGATCCTCCCGCACTTCACTTTTTCAGGCAGCGTTAGGGCCTTGCCCTAACGCTTTGGGACGGGGTCCTAATACTGTCTGAAGGAGCGAAGTGTTGGAATGCTCAAACAGTACACTTTGTTGATTTTGTACTGCCTCCTGTACCCTAGACTTTGAACCCTTTGAGACAGAGGAAATGTGATTTTGGTCTTGTATTCCTCGCTGCCGTGTGCTGCTGATTAAAAGTTTTTATTTTGTACAAATAGATGTCCTCAGTCCTTTGTTTTGAACTTCCCCTATTCGCTTGTGTTACAATGTGTACCTCTCTTTGCTCCTTGCATTCGCTCAGCATGTTATTGGTTGGATGCCTGGTGTGTTCCAGGTATTATGCTTGGCTTTGAGGTTGGCACAGTAACCTAAGGTCAGAATAGTCTGTGGTTTTAGAGAGCTCACAGTCATGTGGCAGTGATAGAAGCTAATCAAACAAAGATGTGTAAAATTGCCACTGAGGTATGTGCTACTGTATCCGCTTTTGCAGTGTAACAAATCACCACAAAACTTAGTGACGTTTTACAATCGTTTGGCTAGCTTGGGATTCTGAGTGAGCTGGGTGGTTCTTTTACCTTGGTTCTGCTCAGTTGGGCTCTTACTCACCTTTCTGGTCAGCTGGCGGCTGGATGATCTAAGGGGCCTCACTTCTGTGTCATGGCATTGGCAGGTCGTCAGCAGGGGCCACGTGTTTCTTATTGTCTAGCACCTCAGCCAGGCTTCTTTCCATGGTTTCAGAGTTCCAAAACAGTGGAGCAGGACAAGTCAACTGCACAAGTGCCTTTCAAGTCTCTGCCTACGTTATGTTTGCTGATACACTATTGGCGGATGCAAGCCATGTGGCCTAGACTAGAGGGATCAGAGTGAGAGGGCAGTGGAAATGTACGGATGGTGTGGTTGGTAGAGGAATTGGTGGCTACTTTTCCAGTCTACTATTAGAGGAAACTACATGGCAGCAATTGAGTGTATACTTAATATAGAGGTTTGGTTTGAACTCGTCAGGGAAGGACTTCATTGAGAAAGTGACATTTGAGCTGAGATCCAAAGAATAGGAAGGAGTCAACTAGGTGAAGAGGGAGTGAAAAACAGTCCCGAGAGAAGGACAGTATGAGCAGTTTGCCCCCTTGCCTCCCCCAGACCCATTCCCGTCTCTACCCAGAATTTCATATCTCAGAAAATGATGCTATTGCCCAGTTGATTGTTCAAGTCAAAAACTTAGGAGTTACCCTTTCTTTTCTCCAGTCACATGGGCAATTCCTATCTGTTCCATCTCCAAAATATATCCTGAATCATTCTTCATTTTTTTCTACATCCCCATAATCCAAACTACTACCACCAATCATCCTTACTGCAAACCTCTCTTACTGGTCTCCCCATGTCCACTGTTAAACATCGCAGTGTGAAATCAAACATTAAATCAGATGATGTCAACCTTCCAAAGCCTCTCAGTGTGCTTCAAATAAAAATTTAAATCCTATTCTGGCTATTAAGGCTTTATCTCATTTCCGCTTACCCATCTACCTTCTCTTGCTGCCCCACTGTGCTATAGACACATGCCATATGTATGTGTGTGTGTGTGTGTGTGTGTGTGTGTGTGTATATATACACACACACACACACATATATGTATATAAGCTTCTCTCTCTCTCTCTGTGTTTATCTATAGATAAACTTATCTCACAGTTAGTTCTGTGTTTGTAATTCTCTCTGCCTGGAATGCTCCTTCTTCAAGTCCTCACATGGATGGCCCCTTCATAAAAAATTGTGCTTAAAAAACACCTATGAGTGGGGCTTTCTCTGATCACCAAATGATTATTTCACCCTGTTTTGTTTCCTTTGAAGCACATGTCATGTCCTGAAATTAACCTGTTTATTTACATGCTATTTCTGTCTTCTCCCATCCATGTACTAACCAGGCTGGACCCCACTTAGCTTCCAAGATCAGGCATGTTCAGGTATGGCTGTAGATCTATTTCTGTCTTCTGTGACTAGAACATATTCTCCATGAAACTAGCCACGTTGTTACCTGTTCACTTTATATTCCCAGTACAACCTCAGTGCTTGACTCATAGCAGAAATTCAATAATTAGTTGAGTTTATCAATGAATAAATAAATAAATGAGTGAAAACCCCATGACAGAGGGAACACAGTATGTGTGAGGACATGGAAGAAAGCTGATGAGGGTGGAGTGGAGGAGGTGGCATCATGTTCTGTCTGAGATTTAGTTGGAGGGGTAGATGGAAACTAGGTCATATAGGGCATTTTGGCCATGGTAAGGAGTTTAGAGATTGGTTCTTGTATTAGTCAAGGTTCTTTAGAGAAACAGAACTAATAGTCTGTGTTTGTAAATATAATATAATATAATATAATATATAATATATTGTATAATTTTATTATAAGGAATTGGCTGAAGTAATTATGTAGGCTGAGAAGTCCCAGAATCTGCAGTTCACAAGCTGGAGACCCAGGAGAGCCAATATGTCATTTCAGTTCAAGTCCAAAGGCTGGAGAACCAGAAGAGCTGATGGTTTATTTCCCGTCTGAAAGCAAACAGGGTGGAGACCCAAGGAAAACAGATGACTGAGTCCTACTGGGAAGGCTAGAAAAGATGACGTCCCAAGTCAATCAGTCTGGTGGGAGCAGTTTCTTCCTACTGAGACTTTTTCCTATTCAGGCCTTCGATTGACTGGATGAGGCCTGCCCACATTAGGGAGGGCACTCTCCTTTATGCAAATGTTAGTCTCATCCATAAACACCCTCACAGACATGCGGAATTATGTTTGGTGGAATGCCTAATGACACATAAAATTAACCATTACAATCATTGTCTTTGTATCAATGTGAAGCTATTGATGTGTTAAAGCAAGTTATTTATTGTGTAGCTCTTTTTTTTTTTTTTGAGGTGGAATTTCGCTCTTGTTGCCCAGGCTAGAGTGCAATGACGTGATCTCAGCTCACTGCAACCTCCGCCTCCCGGGTGTATAGACGGGGTTTCTCCATGTTGGTCAGGCTGATCAGAAACTGCCGACCTCAGGTGATCTGCCTGCCTCGGCCTCCCAAAGTGCTGGGATCTATTGTGTAACTCTTAAAGCTGTTAGCAAATGCTTGGTAAATGGTATCATAATTGTTGAACAGATGCATATTGAATTATCCCTCTTCAATCTGTACTCAATATATGGAAATGAAAGTGCTCAAGGAAACTTCCTCCTAAGATACTTGCTCTTGATTTTACTCTTCTGTCAACAGATATCTAAAAAACATGCATTAACACAATTGTTCTCAAATCTTTTTACTACTTGGAGGCATGTTCTTTCTTATAGGCTGTACTTTTTCCAAGGACACATTATCTCATCAAAGAGGAGCTGGGGGCCTGGGAGGACAAGTGCCTTGGCCAGAATTGCATGATTAGATAGCAGAAGAGGTGGAACTGAATCTTTGCCTTCTTTCTTCAATGTTCTTTCCAGAGTACCAGGATCTCTTTCACTCTTAAAAGTGATTTTTTTTTTTTCAAATCAAAGCCACAATGCAATACCACCTTACTCCTGCAGGAATGGCCATAATCAAAAAATCAAAAAATAATAGGTGTTGGCGTGGATGTGGTGAAAAGGGAACACTTTTACATTCTTGGTGGGAATGTAAACTAGTACAACCACTATGGAAAACAGTGTGGAGATTCTTAAAGAACTAAAGGTAGCTCTACCACTTGATCCAGCAATCCCACTCCTGGGTATCTACCCAGAGGAAAAGAAGTCATTATACAAAAAAGATATTTGTGCGTGCATGTTTATAGCAGCACAATTCACAATTGCAAAAATATGGAACCAGCCCAAATGTACATCAATCAATGAGTGGATAAAGAAAATGTGTATATATACCATGGAATATGAGTGGATTATACTCAGCCATAGAAAGGAACATAATAATGGCATTTGCAGCAACCTGGATGGAATTGGAGACCATTATTCTAAGTGAAGTCACTCAGCAATAGAAATCCAAACATCAGATGTTCTCACAAGTAGGAGCTAAGCTATGAGGTCACAAAGGCATAATAATGATACAATGGACTTTGCGGACTCGGGGGAAAATTGGGAGGGGGAGACGAGGAATAAAAGACTACACATTGGGCACAGTGTACACTGCTCAGGTGATGGGTGCACCAAAATCTTAGAAATCACCACTAAAGAACTTATGTAACCAAACACCACCTGCTCTCCAAACACCTATTGAAATAGAAAATTAAATAAAATACAAAAAAGTGATTTTTTGCAAAGATCATAAACAAGTTGAAACATTTTAATGTCATTCCATATTTGGAAGAAGGAGGGTGTGTGTCATAGGATCCATCTATCGCTGAGTATAGCATTTCAAAATCTCTGGAAATTATTGTTTCAGGTTATAAGCATTATAGGGTCTGACTTTTCTGAACTACTATGTGATATTTGTATATTTATTGTGAAAACAGCGCAATATTATTTCGTGTAACATTGAATGAACTCCAATTTAGCATGTCTTAAGGGGGACCTAGTGGAGGCGGAGAGTTGCATTAGCTTTATTTAAGTATTTATTCAGCATTACTTGCTGAGAACTTGCCACGTACTGGGTGCTGAATTTAACATTCCTGAACTCAAGTGCTCAGAGCAATGCGGAAAGAGACACTGTAGAGGCAACTGGCTAATTTTGTTGAATTCTTTTCCAGTCTTATTTCATCAGGAATTTAGAGATGATAATGTAGTTTAAAGTAGATTATTTTAATTTAAAGTATATTATTATTTTGCTAATTGGAGTTTCCTCCTTCCCTTCTTCAGTTCTGTTTTAGAAATGAAGATGTTAAGTGACCAATCATGGTATATTGTATTTATTTGTTAAAAGTAGATTTGTGCCTAACAATATCACTCCAAATGCAGCTGTTCCATGTTAAGTGGCTTAAACAAATTGTTTTCATGATGATACATACAAATCAAACTTTTTTTTTTTCCAGCAAAAGATTGAGTGTGTGTTTATTTACATGCTTTTAAAAGGTTCAGCATTTGAGGAATGTCGGGACTCCCTCTAGCGGTAAATTTAATACTTAAAATTGCTTGGTCAAGCACTGGAAGACAAAGGGAATAGAATGAAACTGCCCTGGACTGCTATCTCTTTTATGACCAGTTTTTAACTAGAAATCACCTATTACTGGTCTTCTTCTTAGTATAATAGGGAGAGAGTACAATTAAGTAATTAAGTACATGGGCTTTGATGGGCTCTGATGTCTAATATCTGGATTTAAAGTCTGGCTCCACTGCTCTCTCAAGCATTAGCAAGAATTACTTGCAGGACATGTTGAAACACAGTTTTCTAGGCCCCAGCCCCGGAGTTTCTCATTTAGGAGGTCTGAGGTGAGGATCAAGAATATGCCTTTATAACAAATTCTCAGGTGATACTGAACCTGCTGGTCTCTACCACACTTTGGGAACCAGTGGCCTAGACTCCTGGAGTGCCTCACATTCCTCAGGGGTTAGCTCTGAGGTTGTGAAGATTAAGCAGAGAGTACTAGATGTTAAGTGCTTAGTATGGTACCTGAAATAGTAAGTGGTCCACAAAGGTTAGTGCCTACTAATACCGTAGATTTGTCAGTGTTTCTCTAACTTGGAGAATTCAAAAAGGGAGAACTTTGTAATAATATTGTTGAGCTAATATTGTTAGCTAAGTAAATAAACACACACTCAATCTTTTGCTGGAAAAAAAAAGTTTGATTTGTATGTATCAGCATCTTATCATTAAGGTCTATGTGACTAACACTACATAAGCACCATTAATATACCTATTAGCATCAGTCTAATTATTGATACATTCATCTTTTTGTGAATTGATTTGAAAAATTGATACAACACAAAAGAAAAAACACACATGGGAGGGTATGTTAAGGAGACATAGGAGTCAATTAAAAGAGCTCTGGATGGCCAAAGCTCCAACAATTTGAGCAAGAAAATAAAGTAGTAATGGATTATAACCCAAAGTAAAAATTTAAATATTCTTGAGTCCATGCTGAGATTAAATTAATGAATGAATGGAGAAGAAGAGACAAATCTCCCACAGAATAATTCCAAATAATTTATATAGCTACTCCATCCTCAAGGAGGTGGAGTAAAAGTCCTGTCTCCTTAAGTGTGGGCTGCACGTAGTGACCTCTTTCCAAAGAGCACAGTATGGAAGGAAGAAAAAGAGTAATTTTCCCATGGAGAAACATGACAAACACTACCTCAGCCAGGTGATCAAGGTCAGTAGCAACAGCTATGGGTTATGTTCCTAGTATATAGCCTTTTCATGACATGATGAAAATGGTATCTTACACCTGTGGTTTTCCACCTCCGAATCCATGACCCCAGTGTAATTTTGAGAAAACGACAGATAAATTCCAATAGGGGGAGATTTTACAAAATACTTGACTAGTACACCTCAAAACTGTCAAGGTCATCAAAAACAAGGATGATTTGAGAGACCATTATAGTTAAGAGGAACCTAAGGAGACATAAACTTCTACTAAGTGTAATGTGGCAACCCAGAACAGAAAATGGGCATCAGATAAAACTAAAGAAATCTGAATAAAATATGGGGAAAAATAAAGCAAAGCCTTTTTTCTTTTAATTAATTAATTATTTTCGAGACAGGGTCTCATTCCATCACCCAGGCTGGAGTGTAGTGGCATGGTCATGGCTCATTGCAGCCTCGACCTCCTGGCCCCAAGTGATCCTCCCACCTCAACCCTCCAAGTACCTAGGACCACAGGCAAGTGCCACCACGCCTGGCTAATTTTTTTTAAATTTTTTAATTTTTTTGAGACAGAGTCTTACTCTGTTGCCCAGGTCAGAGTGCAGCGGCACAATCTCAGCTCACTGTGACCTCTGCCTCCTGGGTTCAAGCGATTCTTGTGCCTCAGCTTCCTGAGTAGCTGAGACTACAGGTGCACCCCACCATGCCGGGCTAATTTTTGTATTTTTAGTAGAGACAGGATTTCACCATGTTGGCCAGGCTGGTCTCGAACTCCTGACCTCAGGTGATCTGCCCACCTCGGCCTCCCAAAGCGCTGGGATTACAGATGTGAGCCACCATGTCTGGCAATTTAAAAAAATTTTCGTAGAGATGATATCTCCCTATGTTGCCCAGGCTGATATCAAACTCTGCAGCTCAAGTGATCCTCCTGTGTCGGCCTCCCAGATTGTTGGGATTATAGGTGTGAGCTACATACAGCACCTAGCCTTTTTGTCTTTTAGAAAAAATATTGATACATGATCATTATTAGAAATTTCATTAATACTGAGAAGCATAATATAGGAAAAAACACCAATGTTTTCATTATAAAATGTTAATATTAGGTGAACATTTTTCTAGATCTATCTGTTTATCTGGAAGGTAAAGGTAGAACTTATATATGCATAAGTTATATATATGTTATATATGTGTATTTATAATGAGAAGAACATATAAATACATAAAAGACAAAAAGCTTTGCTTTTTTATTTCTCCATATTTTATTCAAATTTGCATATATATGGAAATCTGAATACAATTCAGATAAAATTCTGATAAGATATATCCTCCCATGAACATCACTTGAGCCCAGGAGTTTGAGACCAACCTAGGCAGCGTAGGGAAATCTCAGCTCTACAAAAATAAAAAAAACTTAGCCAGGTGTGGTGGCAGTTGCGTGTTTTCCTAGCTACTTGGAGGGCTGAGGTGGGAGGATCACTTGGGCCCAGGAGGTCAAGGCTGCAATGAGCCATGATTGTGCAGTAAGATATATATAACTTACATATACATATGTATACATATATAACACATACAGATATGTTATACATAATATACATGTTACACACGTCTCATCCTGTCTACATATATATAACATATCTATATAAGTTATATAGTTATATATGTATATATAAGTTATATAGTTATATATAGGTTGTACAGGTTATATAGTTACATGTAGAGTAGACAGAAAGATCTTATAAAAATAGGATTATAAAAATATAATTTTTGTGTTTGATTTCTAAATTTACTTTGGGGTTTTAAAATGTTTTCACATTATGAAATATATCAAACATACAGAAAATAACAGACATCTATACATTCACTGGGAAGATTTTACTAAATTTGTTTCAGAATTTTAGTAATCAAAAGTTCTCATGATAAAAAGCACTCTTCGGACCAGTAGATTTTTTTCTCTTGATGATCACTATCTTCAAGATGGTGTGTATTCTTTCCATGTCTACTTTTATACTTTCCTTTATATGTATGTATGTATTCATGATATATATATGTATATTTGTTTTTAAACTTTATATAATTGGTATAATATTTAATATACCTTTTTGAAATTTACTTTCTTAACACAACATTAGATCTTAGAGATTGATCCATGTTGTTACATTTAGTATTGTATAGATTTCTATCCTATGAATAATTCACAATGGTTGCTTTCTTCTGATGGATATCAGTTGTTTCCAATTTTTTCTATTGCCAAATATGCTGCAATGCATATGTAATTGATTTTCTCTACAGGATCTACATAGAAATGGCTTGTCTGTTGTTTGCAATAAGTTTTGCAGAACAGGAGTTTTCTTTTCTTTTACTTTTTTTTGAGATGCAGTTTCACTCTTTTTGCCCAGACTGGAGTGCAATGGTACCATCTCAGCTCACTGCAACCTCTGCCTCCCAATTTCAAGTGATTCTCCTGCCTCAGCCTCCCGAGTAGCTGGGATTACAGGTGCACGCCACCACACCCGGCTAATTTTTTTTCAGTAGCGAAGGGTTTCGCCATGTTGGCCAGGCTGGTCTTGAACTCCTGACCTCAGGTGATCCACCTGCCTCGGCCTCCCAAAGTGCTGGGATTACAGGCATGAACCACCGCGCCCGGCCGACCATTTATATTTAATGTGATAATGGATCTAGTAATATTAAAATCGACCATCTTTCTAGTTGTTTTTAAAAATATATTCCATGTATCCTTTGTTGAAAGACCTAGGTCTTACTGCCTCTTGATGTTTTTGTTAATGTCCTGAGTCAGGCTTACTCCATGTAATTGGAGTTTGTTCTATGCCTATAATGGGAGATACCTTCTGCCTCCACTGCAGCATGTGGCCATGGGAAATGATTACCACAAGGGATTGCTCTATCATAGTCGTGGTCAACTCTGAACGCACATTCATGTTTTAAAAGCACCTGAAGGTCTTTTAAAAATAGCAATGCCTGTATCCTACCAATAAAAATTATAATTTATCTGGATTGTATCCTGGCAATTGATAATTTTAAAAGCTTCCCAGATGATTCTAGTGTGCAACTAGATTGTAGCCTCTGGGCAGATGATGAGTGAGAAGCAGAAAATTCTACTTTCATGGATTTTCCTTGATGTTTTTCTGAGCTGCCGACTTACTACCTTTTCTCACTTCTCTCAAAGTTTGGGGGAATTCCCGGGATTTAGTTGAACTTAACATTTTTCTTCATAACCATTCCTTGGAAGAAGGTATGGGGATTATGATCCTGTCTTGGCTGAAACTTTTCAGTCTATAACATAATTTAGTATCTCTTACTGTGTTTGATTTTTTATTGTATTTTTTGGTTTTTTTTTTACAAACTTTATTAATTTGTTTATTTTGTTAGATATTGGAAGGAAAGGATTCTGTGATCTACTTTATTCTATCATCTTTACCTGAAATTCTTTAAATTTCTTATTGTATTATACTCCTTTCTCTAATCCTCACAATAACCTTACGAAGTTGCTGCTACAACTATTATTATTATTATTGATTTATTTATTATTATTTTTGAGACGGAGTCTTGCTCTGTCGCCCAGGCTGGAGTGCAGTGGCACAATCTCGGCTCACTGCAAGCTCTGCCTCCCGGGTTCATGCCATTCTCTTGCCTCAGCCTCCCGAGTAGCTGGGACTACAGGCGCCCACCACCATGCCCGGCTCAATTTTTTTTTGTATTTTTAGTAGAGACAGGGTTTCACCATGTTAGCCAGGATGGTCTCGATCTCCTGACCGCATGATCTGCCCGCCTCGGCCTCCCAAAGTGTTGGGACTACAGGCGTGAGCCACCGCGCCTGGCCACAACTACTATTATTACTAGTAGTTATCAATTACTATAGTTACTGATTTTTTGTTGTACAGATTCCTGTTTTCTCATTTGCAAAAAGGAGACAGTAATGGTGCCTATCTCGTGTGGATGTGAAGATGAAATGAAATAATGTGTATAAGACATTTTTCATAATGCCTAGAACATAACCAGTGCTCAGTGAATGTTAACTAAGTCATTCTTCCATGTAAGGGCAGATTATCTGTGTTCTACTCATGGCCCATTTTTTATTTACTGGTCACACTAATTTTAAAAAAGGATACAATTAGATATAAAAATTATTTTTTTTGAGAAAAATATAAAAATACTCAAACTACTCTATTTTGGTTCATTTTATAAGTTTTTTTCTCTGTCCTTTGGACTAGAAGATTATCTTTCTCAACTAGAAAAGTGTGTATCAGCAATCAACTGTAATTTACATTTTGGCTTCATCATTCGACCCACATCCATTTTTTCTTTATTTTCAACGTTGGTATGAGTTTTCTCTTTTTCTGAGTTTTCAGATATTTTAAGTGAGCAGTTGAATTTTTAACTTAATCAGTGTATGACAACCAATTGCAATTATTATTCTTTTTGATGCTCCAATTATCCAAGAGTTGGCTGGTGGGAGCCCATCCAGCTGGCACTGGTGTTGACACATTTCCATTTTTCTTAAATTCGTCCTGTGTTTTGGTACAAGATGTGTCCGGCTCACCTTGTAACTTTTCTGCTCAAGAATTGAAATCAGCCAGTTCTCCAAGGAACAGCTAGACATCATTTTAAACTGAAAACTCCAAATTCCTTATTGAACTATTCTCTCAAGATTATTTTGGGAATAGCTAGCTTGCTGAGTAGAGTTGAAAGCATCCATTTTGACTGCTAGCTGCACTGGTCACTGAAACAATATGTGTATCTTTTTAACAATAGAATATCACAGTAAGAAAAAACTGAGATAAATCTATAGCTCATTGGGCTGTTATACTTTTGACCTAAGGTAGCGAAATTCTAAAATCATCTGTGTGAGATAATACATTTTTCTTCTGCTGGAGACACATTTATGCACTTTAACATACAGAATTAGCCGAATGGGAAGAAAGTAACGTTTCTTCAGATCATCAGTTTTTACAAATACTTCTCATTCTGGTAGTTAGAGAATCTAATAAATACAGTGTTTACAAATACCGTGAAGTAAGAAGTTTTAGTAATTTATCAGAATGTGTCTAGATCTACTAACTGAAGCATTTACGTAATTTTCAGAAACATTTACTTTTTAATCCAGATAATGTTATATAAAAATATATTTTTTCATTTTTAAAAATGACAGTGTACTTCAAACTTTTATTTTCTTAAAAAATTTCCCACATATCTGTTGCTTTGTAATTACTATAAAAGTTATAATACTTAGACTGGGCGCAGTGGCTCACACCTGTAATCCCAGCACTTTGGGAGGCCGAGGCGGGTGGATCACCTGAGGTCAGGAGTTCGAGACCAGCCTGGCCAACATGGCGAAACCTCGTCTCAACGGAAAATACAAAAATTAGCCGGGCGTGGTGGCAGGCGCCTGTAATCCCAGCTACTCAGGCAGCTGAGGCAGGAGAATCGCCTGAACCCGGGAGGCGGAGGTTGCAGTGAGCCGAGATTGCACCATTGCACTCCAGCCTGAGGGACAAGAGTGAGACTTCATCTCAAAAAAAATAAAAAAATAAAAAAATAAAACAAAACCAAAAAACAAACAACAACAACAAAAAACCCTGGGAGGTGTAGAACCACTGTTAATCATTCTGTATCTGATAGGTCATATTCTCCTCTGTAGCACTGATCACAGTTCTAAGTAAATACTTGATTGGTAATGAGCACTACTTGTGCCTGTCACTAAGATTGTAGATTGCATCTCTGCAGATGTGGCTGTACTGTTCACCACCGGATGCCCAGGAACTAGGGCACTTTTTTTTTTTTCATTTTTCAACTTTTAGTTAGATTCTGGGGGTACATGTGCAGATTTGCTACAAAGTTATATTGCATGATGCTGAAGTTTGGAGTATGACTGAACCCCTCACCCAGGTAGCTAGCATAGTACCCAATAAGTCGTTTTTCAACCCTTTCTTCTCCTCCCTCCCTCCTTCTTCCTTCTTGTAGTCTCCAATGTCTTTTTTTTTTTTTTTTTTTTTGGAGACAGGATCTTGCTCTGTTGCCAGGGTGGAGTGCAGTGGTGCGATTGTGGCTCATTGCAGTCTTGAACTTCTGGGCTCAAGCAAGCCTACCGCCTCAACCTCCCCAGTAGCTGGGACTGTAGGCTGGTGCTACCAAACCCAGCTAATTTTTGTATTTTTTGTGGAGATGGGGTCTCTATGTTGCTCGGGCTGGTCTCAAACTCCTGACCTCAAGTAATCCTTCTATCTCAGCTTCCCAAATTGTTGGGATTACAGGCATGAGCCACTGTGCCTGGCACTGGGCAGTTCTTATATGTACTAGATGGTCAATAGATTTCTGTTGAACACATATTTGCTAAAATATTTTGTCCAATTTGTAATTTGCCTCTTAAATTTATGCTTTCAAACTAGCAGATTATTAAATTGATGCAGTCCATTTTAGTGGTAATATTTTCTGTTGTAATTTGCCTTTTATATTTTGAAAACGCTGTTCCAAATTGATATCAGTTAAATGTTCACTTTTTCTCCCCTATAGCATTTGTAAGATTTTGTTTTATGCAATTAAGTTTTAAATCCATCCAAAAGTTATTTTGTTGTAAGTTGGGAGGGAACAGTGTTATGTGATATCTCTAAATGGTAATTTCCCCCGGTACCATTGGTTTAGTAATATATCCCTTTCCTGATAATTTGGGGCCCTATGTATAATTTCTTTCCCTCCCATTAGTCTCACAGGTGGTTCTCTAAAGTATAGGCCTAGAAATAAGACTAAAATCCTCAATCACAAAAGTGTTTTTGACCCTATCCTGATCTTCATTTTTGCACCCTTTGCTCCAGGAATGCTGGAGTTGTTAGAAACAGTGGAAACAGGCACTGAACTTCTGGTCACTTTGGACACCCAGCTAGCTCTGTGTTGTCAGGTCTGCCTTGAGAAAAGTTTTCATTTTTTAAATAGATAATATTCTGGCATTCCTTCTTTCGGAATTGCATTCAACAGCAGATAACAGAGATGCAAGTGCCTTAGACAAGATCAAAATTTATTTTTCTCTCACATCAAAGATTTACAGAGGTAGGCATCACGTCTTTTATGTAGGCTCCACAGAGTTATCTAGAATGCAGACTTCTTTCTGTTTTGCAGCGAGATACCATTACATATAGAATTCTGGTTTCCACCAATTTTTGGAAAGGCTAAGAGCAAAAAGGGTGTTCCCTAAAGGTCTGTTTCCTTTTAAAGGAGTCTTTTAAAAGTCCCACACAACCTCAGCTTACATATCCTTGGCCAAAATTAGCCACATGGTCACATTTGGCTGCAAGGAAAGCTAGGAAATGTGGTCTTTTAGCAAAGAACATTGTTTATCTGAATAAAATTGGGGTCCTATTAATAAAGAAGAAGAGGAGAATGAATCTGACATGGACAATAGTATTTTCTGGTGCACCTACCAATCTGTAGATTCCTTAAACAGGCTTTCTGCTTCTTAAAGTATGGTAAATGCCATGATGGGGGTGTCTTAGTCTGTTTTCTGTTGCTATAACTTAGTATCTAACACTGGGTATTTTATAATGAGCAGAAACTTATTTCTCACAGTTCTGAAGGCTGAGAAGTTCAAGAGCAAGTGCTGGCATCCGATGAGGGCCTTCTTGCTGTATCATCCTACAGTGGAAGGTGACAGAGTGGTAGAGAAAGAGAAAAGGGGGCTGAACTTGCCCTCTTGTAATGAACCCACTCCTGTGATAACGAACCCACTCCTGACATAATGACATCAATCCATTCATAAGGATGGTGCTCTCTCCATGTCTCAAACACTTCCCATCAAGCCCCATCTCCCAACACCATCATATTGGAGATCAAGTTTCTAACACATGAACTTTGAGGGACACATTCAAACCATAGCAAGGGCACAGAAAGATGGCATGTAACTGAAAGTGGATACACTGAAAGATATGGGAAATCAGCAAATCCACTTTCAGCTAGCAGGTTGTTGGATTCTGTATCCAGTCCCTGTGAACAAAATATCCAAGAGTCTTCATTATGTAGACTCAAATTCAGCCACTCTGGCATGGACTCTTTGGCTCCATCATTATTGTTATTTGATGAGGAACGACATCTAGAGAATTAGTACCCCTTCCTATTTGTATGATAGACATTGGTGAATTCTGAATTCATGCTCCTATAAGCTCTTACAATGGATACATACCCCACTGTCAACAATGAGCTAGTCGGTACCACATAGACATTTCTTTTAAAAAGTATTGCACAATTTTATTTAAGTTTCTTTTCAGAAAGTATGCACATAAAATGAGATTGTGTACAATAGACAAGGCTACTTAGAGATCATATTTTTTTTTTTTTTGAGGCAGGGTTTCACTGTGTCTCCCAGGCTGGAGCATAGTGGAGATCATGGCTCACTGCAACCTTGACCTCCTGGGCTCAAGCGGTCTTCACACCTCAGCCTCCCCAGTAGCTGATCCTACAGGTATGCACCACCACCACTCCCAGCTAATTTTTGTAGAGATGGGGTTTTGCCATGTTGCCCAGGCTGGCCTTGAACTTCTGAGCTCAAGAGGTCCACCCGCCTTGGCCTCCCAAAGGGTCAGGATTATCGGCCTGAGCTACCTTGCCAGGTCAGAGATCATATACTGAAGGTCAGCACGCAACAAATTCTTCCACTATCACATCCCCTTTCCACAACGTTGGAAGAGTCTCCTCTGCTTGGCTTTCCAAAAGTTGCCTGTTGTCAAAGTCCCTGATCTTCTGGACTTCACAGCCCAGAATACTTCATTGTGAGCCATTCCACTGACCACTGCTATGTGGCTTACCAGCTCTGGCTCTTTGGTCTGCCCTGTTAAGACCCTCTTCTGCACAATATCCTGGTACCTCAAAGAACAGTCTGCCAAACGGGCAACATGGCTACTTTACCAGCCACTGTATTATTATGGTCATTTTTTTACATTAATATTTCATTTCTATTGGCTAGAATTTTTTTTTTTTACCTTATATCTGCCTATACATTTATTAAATGCTGATGAAGAATACTTACTCAATATTTAAGCATGCCAAATAACACTTTTCCCAACTTTTAAAATTATTTTAAAAAATAAGCCAATTTATATTGGACATTTGGGTTACATGTGCATATAAAAACAGTCACATTCCTCAACTGACCATAGACTAGCATACAAGTGTCCTTCTTTCTGGATGTAATTAAGTTTCAGAGGCAAAGTGGTTCAGATGGGAGCCAATGGGCTGACCTCCTCGTGAAGTAAACTCGACAAAAATCATTAAGTATTGAAGGTGCCAACGACTGATTCCATAAATGTTTCTCTCTTCCCTATCTTTTCAATATACAAGTGTGCACTATGGGTGTGTAGAAATTAAAACACTTCTAATCTAGACTGTGAGCTCCTACGGACGGGACTACTGTCAATCCATAAAAGGCCCTAGGGAAGAGAGAGGTAGCACTGGGGAGCAGAGGGCACCTGCCCTCCATCAGGCCATCCACACAAACCTACTGAAGAGGTAGACTCGATTATCTAAGTCTCAACAGGCTTAGATGTTGACCCGGGCCTTCAAGTGAGGTTTTCCTTCATTGTTTTATGTTGCTTGTTCTACTATTCTTGTAATTGGGGCAAAGTGAGATGTTCAACTAGTCTAAGAATGCTTAAAATACCCCATAAGCTGTCTGAATCAAAGATTTTTATTGATTCTTCTGCCAAACACAACTGATTTCCATCTACAATTACTTTTTAAGGTAAGAAACAGTAAGTCAACTGAACAAAGAGCTGGGGCTTTGGGCCCTGGAACGTGATTACACACTGACTGAGAAATGCAGGACCTCGGGGTGGGGTCTAGTCAGGCTGGCCGCAGCAGGGCACGAACCTGCCTCAGTGGGCCTTCTCCAAGAACGCTCTGCAGCACCTGACACACTGCTGGTACACCGTCTCAAAGTCAGAGTCATTCCCATAATAGGGATCTTCTTGTGGATCATAGCTCCCAAGTAGTTCAATTTTAGCTTTGCAGGTTTTAACTTGATTACTTTTTCTATTCAAATCTCTCAGATTGCTTTCATCCATACATAGTATATAATCAAATGTGGCAAAATCTTCTTTGGTAATCTGCCGGGCAACGTGGCTCATGGGAATGCCGTGCCTCTTCATGCAGCTCTGCCCTCGGTAGTCAGGGGGGTTCCCTATCTCATACCCGGAAGTTGCCGCGCTGTCTACCCTCCAATTCTCTGAGATGTTTTGATCGGTTACAAGTTTCCTGAAAACTGCTTCTGCAATGGGTGATCGACAAATGTTACCCAGACACACAAACAGCACGGACTTGGTAGCCTGTTCTGCCATCTTCCCGCGCGCAGAGAGGCTAGAATTTTTTAAAAAAAATTTTAATTGTAATTTTTTTTTGAGATAGGATCTCACTCTGTCATCTAGACTGGAATGCAGTGGTGCCATCATAGTTTACTACAGCCTTGACTTCCCAGGCTCAGTCGGTTCTCTCATCTCAGCCTCCCGAGTGACTGGGACTACAGGCACTTGCCACTATGCTCAGCTAATTTTTGTATATATGTATTTTTTTTGGAGGGATGTGGTTTTACCGTGTGTGTGTGTGTGTGTGTATGTGTGTGTATGTGTGTATGTGTCTGTCTATCATCTATCTATCTATCTATCTATCTGTCTATCTATCTATCTATCTACCTATCTATTTTTAGAGATGGGGTCTCACTATATTGCCAGGCTGTTCTTGAACTCCTGGGCTCAAGTGATCCTCTGCTTCCCAAAGTTCTGGGATTATGGGTGTGAGCCACCTTGCTTGGCCCACTCTCTCATATTTTAATTCACATTTCCTCGAATAGTAGTGAAGTTGAACATCTTTTAAAATACATGATTTCTGGTTCCTTTTAAAAACATTTTATTTGGAAATAATTTCAAACTTAACAAAAGTTGCAAGTATGAAAAACAGTACAAGGAACATACACCCTTTACCTAGGTTCCTGAATTGCTAACATTTTACCCCACTTGCTTTATCATTTGCTCTCTATGTGTATGCATGCATAGCTGTGTGTGTGTGTGTGTGTGTGTGTGTGTGTGGTGTGTATAATTTTTTACTGAACCATTTGAAGGTTACAAATATTATAGTCCTTTACTCTTAAGTATTTCCATGTATATTTTATAAGAAAAGGAATATTCTTACATAACCTCAATGAAGCTACATATTTTATAAGTTTACATTGGTATAATACTTTTTAAAAATATACTTTTTCTTTTTTTGGATGCATATATCTCATCTAAAATGCAATACTTTAATCTACCATTCATATCCCAATTTTGTTCACTGACCTAATAATGTTCTTGATAGCATTTTTCCCTTCCAGCAAAAAAAATCCAGTGTAGGGTAAGTTATTGCATTTGTCATGTCTCTTCAGCTTCTTTTAATATGAAACATTTTCACAGCCTTCCTTTGTCTTTTATGTCATTGATATTTTATAAAAATATAGTTTCTATCCTCCCCAACTGACTTTCTAAGAAAGAAATTTATATGGTAGAATTTTCATTATTTTGTCCTTGTCTGATGTTTTCTTACAATAAGTTGGAGTTATGCATTCTTGGCCAGTGTTCTGCATAGTTAATATTGTGCCATTCTCAGGATATCACATCTGGAGAGGCACATGTTGTCCATCTCTCCATTATTGGTGATGGTAATTTTTTTTTTTTCTTGAGACAGAGTCTTGCTCTGTTGCCTAGGCTGGAGTGCAGTGGTGGGATCTTGGCTCACTGCAACCTCCACCTCCTGGGTTCAAGCAATCCTCCTGCCTCAGCCGCCCAAGTAGCTGGGATTACAAGCATGTGCCACCCCACCCTGCTAATTTTTGTATCTTTTTAGTAGAGATGGGATTTCACCATGTTGGCCAGGCTGGTCCCAAACTCCTGGCTTCAAGTGATCCTCCTGCCTCGGCCTCCCAAAGTGCTGGGATTACAGAGGTGAGCCACCATGCCTGGTCCTGGCCAATAGTTCTTATTGGTGATTGTAATAGTCTTATGTCAAGTCTCTAATGAGCTTGTCCTACATGGCAGATACATAGGAAGTTCTAGGTTGAAAGATGAATAAGAGAATTCCTTTGCTAATGAGTTTATAGCCTAGAGATGAAGCAAAAATGTAACAGAAAAATGACAATAGCATTGTTGAGTGCTGTAATGGAAGCATGGACAGTGAAGTAACTAAATCTACCCTCAGGAGTAACTCTACTCAGGGATGTTGGGGAAGCTTCACAGAAATAAATCATTCATGAATAGGGACCACATTTATAGATGTTTTATCCTACATGGCACTTTGCCTTATGCTCATTAACTAAGCATTGAATAAATGAATGAAAATAAAAGTCTATGTGCCCCCAAATAAAACTGATGTCAAAATATGGCATGTAGATTATTTAATTGTATCTCTCTTTTTAGCTTACCATTGATGACAGAATCTTATTGCTTTAAATGTTTTAAACACTAAGCAAATATATTTACATGCTGAGAGAAAATGCTTATAGTAAATTATATGTACAAATGTGGTATATAAGTTTACGACATAAGCTTTTCTAATGTAGTTTTATATTCAGTTAGAGACCTTGATTATGAAATTGAAATATGTACGGAATCATAGATCTTAATGTAGAAAACAATTTCAGGAGTGCATCCATTCCAATTCCTTTTCTTTGAGCAGAAGCCAATTTTACAGATGAGGCCTTGAGGCTTAGAGAAGTTTAATGCCTCAACCAGGTCAAGGGTATGTGGTCATCTAGGACTCTATAACCCTGATGCAATGCCAAGCCTCTTCCTGGCAATAATTGGTACTCAATCTGTATTTGCGGAGTGAATGATACTCTTTCCTCCTAGTGCATTGTGATTTCCACTATCCATGCTGAACTTTTAGGAAGCTTTAAGAACTTTTAGGAAGTCACAGCTAATCCTCTAAGCCATATACTGAAGTTCCAATTTCTGTTGGTGTGAATCATGTAAAATAGCTCTGTCTGAAATGCTGGCAAGGTTGTGGAGAAAGGGAACACTTATACACTGCTGGTGGGAATGTAAATTAGCTCAGCCACTGTGGAAAGCAGTCTGGAAATTTCTCAGAGAACTTAAAATGGAACTACCATTTGACTTAGCAATCCCATTACTGGGTGTATACCCAAAGGAATAGAAATTATTCTACCATAAAGACACATGCACACGAATATTCATCGCAGCACTATTCGCAATAGCAAAGACATGGAATCAACCTAGATGCCCATCAGTGGTGGAATGGATAAAGAAACTGTGGTACATATACACCACAGAATATTACACAGCCATAAAAACAAATGAAATAATGTCTTTTGCAGCAATATGGATGGTGGTGGAGGTCATTATCCTAAGCAAATTCATCAGAAACAAAAAACCAAATGCTGCATGTTCTCACTTATAAGTGGGAGCTAAACATGGACACAAAGAAAGGGACAATAGACACCAGGGCCTATCTGGGGATGGAGGATAGGAGGAGGGTGAGGATGGAAAACCAGCTATTGGGTACTATGCTGATTACCTGGATGACAAAATTATCTGTACCCCAAACCTCTGTTGCACACAATTTACCCAAGTAACAAACCTGCACATGTACCTGCTGAACCTAAAATAAAAGATTATCTGTACCCAAAACCTCTGTTACACACAATTTACCCATGTAACAAACCTGCACATGTACCTGCTGAACCTAAAATAAAAGTTGAAAAGAAAAAAAACAATAGCTCTGTCTGATAGAACTATAACATGAACCATGATTGTGGTTATAAATTTTATAATAGTCATATTACAAAAAAAGAGTCAAATTAATTTTGATAATACATTTTAGCTAATAAATATATCAAAAATTTTAGCATTTCAAAATGTAAACAATATAAAATTATTGAGATATTTTATATTATTTTTTCATACTGTCTTATGAATTTGGTGTGTATTTTACAGCCCATTTCAATTTTGACTATCCAAATTTCAAGTGCTCAGTATCTGCATGTGGCTACTGGTTACTGCATGGTCCAATATTCAGTATGTATAATGGACAGTGCAGATACAGAATGACCCTTGATAATCCGTCATCTTTGTGCTTTGCGTTATTCAATATCAGCTGCCATAGGGCAAATGACCCAGAGAAGGGTTTCTTCTCTCCAACTGACTTTGACATAATCTCAGGGTTGTGGATACAAATCTTTAAATAGAACTGCAGAATTTTGGAGATGGATGGGACAACATAGTAGTACTTTAATAAAAACATACACATGTAACTACTTGCTTCTCACGCTTATGGTATCAACAGCTAGTTGTGATGTTTTCAAAATTAGATCATGGATAATATGTTTATCTAAATTGATTTCCATATCACTTATATAGCTTGATATAATACAACTTCAAAATAAAATTGCTCACTCCTAGATTTGAGTAGGGGAATAAGAAAGGTAGCTCTGGTGAAAATGACATTCAGATTTTTTTTTTTTTTTTTTTGAGACAAAGTCTCACACTGTCCCCCAGGCTGGAGTGCAATGGCGCGATCTCGGCTCACGGCAACCTCCACCTCCCAGGTTCACGTGATTCTCCTGCCTTAGCCTCCCAAGTAGCTGGGATTACAGGTGCATGCCACCATGCCCAGCTAATTTTTTGCATTTTTAGTAGAGACAGGGTTTCACTATGTTGGCCAGACTGGTCTCGAACTCCTGACCTCGTGATCCGCCCGCCTTGGCCTCCCAAAGTCCTGGGATTACAAGCGTGAGCCACCGCCCCCAACCTGACATTCAGATTTTAAGTTCTTTATTAAATATGTCAATAGGGAACATTTTTCTTGGCTGCTATAAAAGGTAGAAGCCTTTAATAAGATAATGTTTTAAATTAGTGGGTGAAGACAATATAATTAATAAATTATCTTGGGACAACTGAGCACTCGTATGTGGAACTGTAAAATAATAAAGTTGGATCTCAAATTTCCTTCTGTACCAACACAGTGCTATGTGAAACTAGAACATTTTTTCTCATACATTGTTGGAGGGGTATGAAAATTGGAGGGAAATTTGGCAACATTGATGAAACTTGTATGCTTGCAATTTTATGAATTTGTTCAACATGCATATTTGGCTGGCTCATGCCTATAATCCTAAGACTTTAGGAGGCTGAGGTGGGAGGATCGCTTGAGGCGAGAAGTTGGAGACCAGCCTGGGTAACATAGTGCGACCTTGTCCCTACAGAAAAAAAAAAAAAAAAAGCCCGGCATGGTGGTGCCTGTTGAGTACTATCTAAATTTGAAGTGCTCAATATCCATGTGTGGCTAGTGGCTATTGCATGGTCCAAAATTTGGGAGACTGAGGTGGGAGGATCACTTGAGTCCAGGGGTTCAAGGATGGAGTGAGTTGTGATTGCATCACTGCACTTCAGCCTGGGTGACAGAAGGAGACCCCATCTCTTTTTTCATTTTTTTGTGATGGGGTTTCCCTCTGTCACCTAGGCTGGAGTGCAGTGGCAAAGATCTTGGCTCCCTGCAATCTCTGCCTCCCAGGCTCTAGAAATCCTCCCACCTCAGCCTCCTGAGTAGCTGGGACTACAGGTGCGAGCCACCATGCCCAGCTTATTTTTGTATTTTTAGTAGAGGCAGGGTTTCACCATGTTGGCCAGGCTGGTCTGGAACTTCTGGACTCAAGCAATCCGCACACTTTGTCCTCCCAAAGTGTTGGGATTACACGTACAAGCCACTGTGCCCTGCCAAGACCCCATCTCTGAAAAAAAAATGAAACATATATATTCATACATGTGAACACAGAAATATGTAAAATGTAATTCACTGTAGCAAATATTTATAATAGCAAAAAACTGGAAAACAACCAAAACATCCATCATTATAGGACTGGCTAAATAAATCATGATACATCCATATAGTATCTTACTATATATTCCTTTAAAAATGAGACCTCTCTAAAGTCCTGATATAAAATTCACTTTAAGATAATATTGTTAAGACAGGCCGGGCGCGGTGGCTCACGCCTGTAATCCCAGCACTTTGGGAGGCCGAGGCGGGCGGATCACAAGGTCAGGAGATTGCGACCATCCTGGCTAACAGGGTGAAACCCCGTCTCTACTAAAAAGACAAAAAAAATTAGCCAAGCTTGATGGCGGGTGCCTGTAGGAGAATGACGTGAACTCAGAAGGTGGAGCTTGTAGTGAGCTGAGATCGCGCCACTGCACTCCAGCCTGGGCGACAGAGCGAGATTCTGACTCAAAAAAAAAAAAAAAAAAAAAAGATATACTGTTAAGACAGAAAAACATTACACATGATCTAGATTAGGAGTTGGCAAACAATCCAATTGCTGCCTGTTTTTGTAAATAAAGTTTTATTGGAACACAGCCTCTTCGCTGACATACTGTCCACGGTTGGTTTTGTGCTGTGATGGCTGAGTTGAGCAGTTGCTGTAGAGACCATATGGGCTGAAAACCAGAAAATAGTTACTGTTCGGCCCTTTACAAGATACTGTGCTTGGCCCTGTATGCTACTATCTGCGTTATACAACTTTTACTAGTTTTAGAAGAATAGGAAATAATTGCAAACTACATACACCATTTTGCAATTGTAAACCTGAAAATATTCTCATTGGTGTGTTTGTTGAAATGCTCTGCCTTTAAGAAACTTGGCATAAAGATCATCAAGGATATATATAAACATGGTTTTTAATATGAGCCATTCCATTTTCCTATGAAAATGATCATATTATAGATTCATTCTGTGCCAAGAACAGCAATTATAAAGATGGAAAAATTAATCAACCAATTCATTATTTTGTGTACAAAGTAACTGGTTTGAAGTTTGAAGTTTTTAAATTTTTTTTTATTTTCCTGAACTCACTAAAACAACTGCCTTGTCTTGCTCGAGACAAGGTGGCAGCGTAGTAAGAGTTACTAGTTAGCCGGGTAACGAACATCATAAGGTCCCAGAGTGAGAAGGCTGGACGCGATGCTCATTAAAGCCCAGTGCTAGCCTACCATTGAATTATTCTGTGATTCAATAAACTCTGGCCTTCTTGTTACTGTGTCGTCAGCAGGCTCACCTGGCTTTCAGTGCATTGCCGGGCCTTTGAAGGGGTTGGTACTACGCTTAGTCAGGGATAGTTGAAGTTTGCTGGTTTGCTCTCTCTGGACACTAAGATTGTGACTGCAATGATAAGTTCACTCGGTTCAGGCTCCTCTTTTTAACAATAGGAGAGACTGTTTAACCTGAGATTCAGAGATGTCAAAATGATTTATTGAGAAAAATTGTATTCACATTGTGGAAATGAGTTATACTTAGATAACTAGGTGATGTAAGTATTAAAAAATATAAAACAAGGTTATGATAATATCCAGCCATAACAGTGGGGGTGGTGCTGGATTAACAGGAAATCCTCCTCAATGCGGTTGCTCTTGTGGGGCTACTTAGCTAGGCTCTCCTCTGGCCCAAGGCTCCTCTGCTTTTCTTCTGAAGTTATCCCAGCTTTGGCCAGTCTGGTTGTTCTGACAGACCCATAAGCATTTTCTTTTTTCTTTCATAAAACACTTTTATATTTTCTTGGACCCCCACACAGAAGAGAGCCATTGTCATCGCCTTGATATCTTGCCCAGGATTTCCTCTGACTCTTATTTCTTTGTATTTTTTGAGTTCTGATCTTGGCGTACCTGCTGCTGACAGTCTGGCCTCTGTTTGCATGGTCCCAGCCCCTCACTGATATCCCATTTCTCAGTATTTAGTCATGCCTGATTGAAACCAAACCAAACCAATCTTTGTTAACGCCTATAATCACAAACATGGTCCTTGCAGAACTGAGGACATCTCAGCCAATAATCACGGTAATAAATCTTCCCCATCACGAACACCCTACACTGCTCTATGTCTCCCAGACACACTGTGTTCTTTCCTGGTTCTGCTTCGTGCTGTTGCTCTGTTTGTCTGTACCCTGCACTCTCTGCCTGGGGAACACCTCTTATCCCAACTCAGTCGTCTCTGACTCTCCTGGAGAGATTTACACTCTCTCCTTTTCAATCCTCATTTTGTTCTTAAATCTGTTACTGTTTATTGTATTGAAATGCTTCATTTTTGAGCTTGGTTTTCTTCTTGATCACAAATGGTGCATTAGTCATTTTGTATACCAGGTGCCTTGTACACCAGTCACAGAATACGTCTTTGACACGAGGTTATTGAATGAATGTGCTGTCCTTTAAAATTTCTGGCAGTCTTAAAAGTTGAAGTTTCTACGAATGTCAAGGAAATTATGACAGCAAATTTATTCAGTACCAAATATTTGTTTAGTACCTACTATGTGCCAGACTCTGATAAACTGCTTGGCATATGTCCGTGAACAAAACAAAGATCCCTGTACTCTTGGAGTGATGAATGCAGGCAAAGAATCATAGATGTAATAAATAATTCAATTCTACAGTATATTAGAAGGAAAGAGGTGCTACAACAAAAGAAAAATAATGAGGAGCGCTGTGTCATGGTGGGCAACTTGGAGTACCCCGATTGTTGCTTTCTAAGTACAGTATCCAGTAAAATCCAACAGTTGAGCCAAATAGTCTAGGCAGTTTCTGAGCTCATTTAATTCTCATACAGGTCATAATAGCCACATGGGGTAGATATTAATCATATCATTCTCATTACACAGATTAGGAAATGAAGAGAAGAGAGGTTCAGCAACTTGACCCACGTCACACATAGTACAACTGGAATTTGAACCCAGGCAGTCTGATCTAAAAGTTCAGGTTCTTAGTATTAATTAGCACCCAAATATCTATGGGAGGTGATAAATTCCCTAAATTCTTTACATCACTTAAAAAATTTAATGAAAAAAATTAATAAAATATCACCCTGATGTTCTAATATCCAGTGAAAACACACTGTGATATTAATGAAATATCACTCTGATATTTATAATACTCAGTGTTTACACATTGTGATATTGATGACATATCGCTCTGATATTTGTAATTACACGTAGTGTTTACACACGGTGATATTGGTGATACATGGCTCCCTCGCTCTGAAATTTGTAATTATGCGCAGTGTTTACACACTGTGATATTGACGGTATATCGCTCTGATATTTGTAATTACATGCAGTGTTTACACACTGTGATACTGACAATATATCGCTCTGATATTTGTAATCACACGCAGTGTTTACACACTGTGATACTCGCAATATATCGCTCTGATATTTGTAATTACACGCAGTGTTTACACACTGTGATACTCGCAATATATCGCTCTGTTATTTGTAATTACACACAGTGTTTACACACTGTGATATTGACAATATATCGCTCTGATATTTGTAATTACATGCAGTGTTTACACACTGTGATATTGGTGACATATCGCTCTGATATTTGTAATTATGTGCAGTGTTTACACACTGTGATACTGACGACATATCGCTCTGATATTTGTAATTACGTGCAGTATTTACACACTGTGATATTGGTGACATATCACTGTGATATTTGTAATTACGTGCAGTGTTTACACACTGGTACTGATGACATGTCGCTCTGATATTTGTAATTACACACAATGTTTACACACTGTGATACTGATGACATATTGCTCTGATATTTGTAATTACATGCAGTGTTTACACACTGTGATACTGATGACATATCGCTCTGATATTTGTAATTATACACAATGTTTACACACCGTGATATTGACGACATATCGCTCTGATATTTGTAATTATGTGCAGTGTTTACACACTGTGATATTGATGACATATTGCTCTGATATTTGTAATTACACGCAGTGTTTACACACTGTGATACTGATGACATATCGCTCTGATATTTGTAATTATGTGCAGTGTTTACACACTGTGATACTGATGACATATCACTCTGATATTTGTAATTACACCCAGTGTTTACACACTGTGATATTGACAATATATCACTCTGATATTTGTAATTACGCACAGTGTTTACGCGCTGTGATATTGACAACATATCGCTGATATTTGTAATTATGTGCAGTGTTTACACACTGTGATACTGATGACATATCGCTCTGATATTTGTAATTACGTGCAGTGTTTACACACTGTGATATTTGTGACATATCGCTCTGATATTTGTAATTACGCGCAGTGTTTACACACTGTGATATTGATGACATATCACTCTGATATTTTTAATTATGCACAGTGTTTTCACATTGTGATATATCGCTCTGATATTTGTAATTAAGCACAGTGTTTACACACTGTGATATTGGTGATATATCGTTCTGACATTTATAATATCCAGTGTTTACACACTGTGATATTGATGACATATTGCTCTGATATTTGTTGAACAATGAGATCACATGGACACAGGAAGGGGAATATCACACTCTGGGGACTGTTGTGGGGTGGGGGGAGGGGGGAGGGATAGCATTGGGAGATATACCTAATGCTAGATGACGAGTTAGTGGGTGCAGCACACCAGAATGGCACATGTATACATATGTAACTAACCTGCACAATGTGCACATGTACCCTAAAACTTAAAGTATAATAAAAAAAATTAAAAAAAAAAAAAAAAAAAGAAGATATTTGTAATTACACGCACTGTTTACACACTGCAATATTAATGAAATATCGCTCTGATATTTATAATATCCAGTACTTATGCACAGTGTTTACACACTGTGATATTAATGGAATATTGCTCTAATATTTATAATATCCAGGGTTTACACAAAGATTTTTTTTTTTAATGTATTGGTTAAAAAACGTTTTCTTTTTTTTTTAATGAAGAAAAGAGGTTTAATTGGCTCATGGTTCTGCAGGCTGTACAGAGCACATGGCAGCATCTGCTTCTGGGGTGGCCTTAGGGAGCTTTCATTCATAACACAAGGTAAAGTGGGAGCAGACGTCTTACGTGACAGGAGCAGGACCAAGATAGGAGGTGGGAGAGATGCTACACACTTTTAAAACAACCAGATCTCATGATAATTCACTCACTTCCATAAGACTAGCAACGAGAGGCTGGCACTAAAGCATTCATGAGACCTCTACCCCCATGATCCAATCACCTCCCACCAGGGCCACCTCCAACCTCAGTGGGGACAGAGATCCAAACCATATCAGTTGAGATATAAATTTAAATAATTTTTCTATAATGACCTTATGTCCAGTGATATTGCTAAATCATTTATTAATTTTAAATGGTCTACAGATTATTTTGAATTTTAAATGCACACAATTATCTTTTTGGCAAACCCTGAGAGTTTTACTTCTTCCTATCCAAACCTCATGAATTTTGTTTTCATTTTTTCCTCATTGCAAAATTTTGTGACTAGTATGATGTTGCAAAAAAAACAAACAAGTGGAAATAGCAGAAATTCTTGTCTCATTGTGAATCTCAGGGAAAAAGCACATAATGTTTTGCCATTATGATAATTTTATGTAGGATATTATTAAATACTGTTTTTCAGTTTAGGAAGTTCTCTTCTATTCCTAATTTGCTCTTTTCTTTCCAATTTTTATTTTATATTCATAGAGTACACATGCAGATTTGTTATATGGGTGAATAGTGTGTCACAGGGGCTTGTCATTATTTTGTCACCCAGGTAATGAGCATAATACCCAACAGGTAGTTTTTCAATACTCACTCTCATTCCACCCTCCACCCTCTAGTAGTCTCTGGTGTTAACTTCTTTGCATTCATTTGTATTCAGAGTTTAGCTGCCACTTGTAAGTGAGAACATGCAGTATTTGGTTTTCTGTTCCTCCATTATTTCCCTTAGGATAATGGTCTCCAGCTTCATCCATGTTGCTGCAAAGAACATGATTTCATTCTTTTTTATGGCTGCATAGTATTCCATTGTGTGTGTGTGTGTGTGTGTGTGTGTGTGTGTGTGTGTCACATATTCTTTATCCAGTCCACCATTGAAGGGCATCTAGGTAAATTCCATGTTTTGCTATTGTGAATAGTGTTGTGATGAGCATACACATTCATGTGTCTTCATGGTAGAATGATTTATTTTTATTTATTTTTTTCTCTGAAGTTTTTATTTATTTATTTATTTTATTTTATTATTATTATACTTTAAGTTTTAGGGTACATGTGCTCAATGTGCATGTTAGTTACATATGTATACATGTGTCATGCTGGTGTGCTGCACCCATTAACTCGTCATTTAGCATTAGGTATATCTCCTAAAGCTATCCCTCCCCCCTCCCCCCACCCCACAACAGTCCCCAGAGTGTGATGTTCCCCTTCATGTGTCCATGCATTCTCATTGTTCAATTCCCACCTGTGAGTGAGAATATGCAGTGTTTGGTTTTTTGTTCTTGTGATAGTTTACTGAGAATGATGATTTCCAATTTCATCCATGTCCCTACAGAGGACATGAACTCATCATTTTTTATGGCTGCATATAGTATTCCATGGTGTCTATTTGCCACATTTTCTTAATCCAGTCTATCATTGTTGGACATTTGGGTTGGTTCCAAGTCTTTGCTGTTGTGAATAGTGCCACAATAAACATACGTGTGCATGTGTCTTTACAGCAGCATGATTTATAGTCCTTTGGGTATATACCCAGTAATGGGATGGCTGGGTCAAATGGTATTTCTAGTTCTAGATCCCTGAGGAATTGCCACACTGACTTCCACAAGGGTTGAACTAGTTTACAGCCCCACCAACAGTGTAAAAGTGTTCCTATTTCTCCACATCCTCTCCAGCACCTGTTGTTTCCTGACTTTTTAATGATTGCCATTCTAACTGGTGTGAGATGGTATCTCATTGTGGTTTTGATTTGCATTTCTCTGATGGCCATTGATGGTGAGTATTTTTTCATGTGTTTTTTGGCTGCATAAATGTCTTCTTTTAAGAAGTGTCTGTTCATGTCCTTTGCCTACTTTTTGATGGGGTTGTTTGTTTTTTTCTTGTAAATTTGTTTGAGTTCATAGTAGATTCTGGATATTAGCCCTTTGTCAGATGAGTAGGTTGCGAAAATTTTCTCCCATTTTGTAGGTTGCCTGTTCACGCTGATGGTAGTTTCTTTTGCTGTGCAGAAGCTCTTTAGTTTAATTAGATCCCATTTGTCAATTTTGGCTTTTGTCGCCATTGCTTTTGTTGTTTTAGACAAGAGGTCCTTGCCCATGCCTATGTCCTGAATGGTAATGCCTAGGTTTTCTTCTAGGGCTTTTATGGTTTTAGGTCTAACGTTTAAGTCTTTAATCCATCTTGAGTTAATTTTTGTATAAGGTGTAAGGAAGGGATCCAGTTTCAGCTTTCTACATATGGCTAGCCAGTTTTCCCAGCACCATTTATTAAATAGGGAATCCTTTCCCCATTGCTTGTTTTTCTCAGGTTTGTGAAAGATCAGATAGTTGTAGATATGCGGCGTTATTTCTGAGGGCTCTGTTCTGTTCCATTGATCTATATCTCTGTTTTGGTACCAGTACCATGCTGTTTTGGTTACTGTAGCCTTGTAGTATAGTTTGAAGTCAGGTAGCGTGATGCCTCCAGCTTTGTTCTTTTGGCTTAGGATTGACTTGGCGATGCGGGCTCTTTTTTGGCTCCATATGAACTTTAAAGTAGTTTTTTCCAATTCTGTGAAGAAAGTCATTGGTAGCTTGATGGGGATGGCACTGAATCTATAAATTACCTTGGGCAGTATGGCCATTTTCATGATATTGATTCTTCCTACCCATGATAATGGAATGTTCTTCCATTTGTTTGTATCTTCTTTTATTTCCTTGAGCAGTGGTTTGTAGTTCTCCTTGAAGAGGTCCTTCACGTCCCTTGTAAGTTGGATTCCTAGGTATTTTATTCTCTTTGAAGCAATTGTGAATGGGAGTTCACTCATGATTTGGCTGTCTGTTTGTCTGCTATTGGTGTATAAGAATGCTTGTGATTTTTGTACATTGATTTTGTATCCTGAGACTTTGCTGAAGTTGCTTGTCAGCTTAAGGAGATTTTGGGCTGAGACAATAGGGTTTTCTAGATATAAAATCATGTCATCTGCAAAGAGGGACAATTTGACTTCCTCTTTTCCTAATTGAATACCCTTTATTTCCTTCTCCTGCCTAATTGCCCTGGCCAGAACTTCCAACACTATGTTGAATAGGAGTGGTGAGAGAGGGCATCCCTGTCTTCTGCCAGTTTTCAAAGGGAATGCTTCCAGTTTTTGCCCATTCAGTATGATATTGGCTGTGGGTTTGTCATAGATAGCTCTTATTATTCTGAGATATGTCCCATGATATTAATGGAATATCAGTCTGATATTTATAATATCCAGGGTTTACACAGAGTGTTGACACACTGTGATATTAATGAAATATTGCTCTGATAATTATAATAGCAAGAGTTTACACACAGTGTTTACATAATGTGATATTAATGAGATATCACTCAGATATTTATAATATCCAGTGTTTACACACTGTGATATTAACGAAATATCGCTCTGATGATAGTTATCATATCACAGTGTTTACACACTGTGACATTAATGAAATATCTGTCTGATGATAGTAATCATATCACAGTGCTTACCCAGAGAGTTTACAAACTGTGATATTAATGAAATATCGCTCTGATATTTATCATATCACAGTGTTTACACAGAGAGTTTACACACGGTGATATTAATAAAATATTGCTCTGATATTTATCATATCACAGTGTGTACCCTGTGTATTTGTGTGTACATATCACAGTGTGTATACACTGTGACATTAATGAAATATTGCTCTGATATTCATCATATCACAGTATGTACACATTGTGATAGTAATGAAATATCACTCTGATATTCGTCATTTCACACTGGTTACACAGAGTGTGTACACACTGTGATAGTAATTAATTTGAACTGTAGCTCTGATATTCATCCTCTGTGTACACACTGTGATATGATGAATATCATAGTGATATTTCATTCATATCACAGCATGTACACAGACTCAAAATATCAGTCTGATAATCATCATATCACAGTGTGTACACACTGATATTAGTGAAGTATCATAGTGTGTACACACAGTGTGAATGAAATATCGCTCCAATATTCATCATATCACAGTGTTTACAACACTGTGATATTAAAGAAATATTGCTCTGATATTCATCATATCATAGTGTGTACAGAGAGTGGGTACACACTCGGATATTTATCACATCACAGTGTTTATATACTGTGATATTAATAAAATATCCTTCTGATATTCATATTGTATCACAGTGTTTACACACTGTGATACTAATAAAATATCGCTCCAATAGTCATATCATCTCACAGTGTTAACACGGACTGTTTACAAACTGTGAGATGAATGAAAGGAATTCGCTTGGATGTTTATCAGTCATCTCATGGTGTTTACACAGAATGTTTACTCACTGTGATATGAATGAAAGAAGTATCGCTTGGATGTTTATCAATCATCTCACAGTATTTACACAGAGTGTTTACTCACTGTGATATGAATGAAAGAAATATCACTTGGATGTTCATCCGTCATCTCACAGTATTTAAACAGAGTGTTTACTCACTGTGATATGAATGAAAGAAATATTGCTCGGGTGTTTATCAATTATCTCACGGTGATATTAGGAATATCAAAGATATGCTGAATAATATAACAGGCGTACACACAGGGTGTACAATCACTGTGATATTAGCAGGAGTATCTATCCAAGATATTTTGGCTAAGATCATTGAGGGTACACACAAGGTGTACACCCACGGTGATATTAGCAGAAGTATCTATCCAAGATACTCTGAATAATATCACCGTGGGTGTACACCCACGGTGATATTAGCAAAAGTATCTATTCAGTATATTCTGACAAATATCACACACTCTGTGTGTACACCCACTGTGATATTAGCAGGAGTATCTATCCAAGATATTCTGACTAATATCACCAGGTGTACACACATGGACACCCACTGTTATATTAGCAGGAGTATCTATCCAAGATATTCTGACTGATATCACTGGGTGTACACACAGGGTGGACAGTCACTGTGTTATTAGCAGGAGTATCAATGCAAGATATTCTGAATAATATCACCGGGTTTACACACGGGGTGAACACCCACTGTGATATTAGCAGGAGTATCTATCCAAGATATTCTGACTAATATCAGTGGGTGTACACCTTGTGTGTACACATTGTGTGATGTTAGCAAAAATATCTCTCCAAAATATTGTGAATAGTATCACAGGGTGTACACACAGGGTTTACATCAACTGTGGTATTAGAAGGAATATCAAAGATATTCTGAATAATATCGCAGTGTGTACACCCACTGTGATATGAGCAGGAATGTCAAAGATATATTCTGCATAATATCATAGGGTGTGCAACCACTATGATATTAGCAGGAATATCAATTCTCTGCATAATATCACAGTGGGTGTACAAACACTGTGATATTAGCAGTAATATCAAATCTATATTCTGCATAATATCACAATGTGTACACAGAGGGTGTACATCCACTGTGATATTAGCAGGAATATTGAAGATATATTCTTTACACACCGGGTGTGTACAACCAACGTGATATTAACAGGAGTATCAAACATATATTCTGCATAATATCACAGAGTGTACACCCACAGTGATATTAGCAGGAATATCGAAGGTATATTCGGCATAATACCACCTGGTGTACACCCACTGTGACATTAGCAGAAATATCAAAGATATATTCTGCGTAAAATCATGGAGTGTACATCCACTGTGACATCAGCAGGAATACTGAAGATATATTCTGAATAATACCACAGGCTGTACATGCACTGCAATATTAGCAGGAATGTGAGAGACGTATTCTGCATAGTATCACAGGGTGTACACCCACTGTGATATTAGCAGGAATATGGATGATACATTCTGCATATTACAGATATGATACATCCATATTAGCAGGAATATGGATGATATTAGCAAGAATATAAAAAATATATTCTGCATAATATCACCCAGTATACACACAGGGTGTACATCCACAGTTCCATTAGGAGGAATATCAAAGATATATTCTGCATAGTATCAAAAGTTGTCCATCCACTGTAATATTAGCAGGAATATCAGAAATATATTCTGCATAATATCAGAGGGTGTACACCCACTGTGATGTTAGCAGGAATATCAGAGATGTATTCTGCCTAATGTCACAGGGTGTACATCCACTGTGATGTTAGCAGAAATATCAAAGACATATTCTGCATAATATCACAGGGTGTACATCCACTGTAATATTAGCAGGAATATTGGAGATGTATTCTGCATAATATCACAGGCTGTGCAACCACTGTGATGTTAGCAGGAATATCAAAGGTGTATTCTGCATTATATCACAGGGTGTGCACCCACTATAATATTAGTAGGATTATCGAAGATATATTCTGCATAATATCACAAGGTGTACACAGAGGGTGTACACCCACTGTGATATTAGCAGGAATATCGAAGATATATTCTACATAACATCACAGGGTTTACACAAACTGTGATATTAGCAGGAATATCGAAGATACATTCTGTATAATATCATCGGGTTCACACACAGGGTGTACACCCACTGTCATATTAGCAGGAATATCAAAGATACATTCTGCATAACATCGCAGGGTGTACATCCACTGTAATACTGGCAGGAATATTGAAGATATATTCTGGATAATGTCACGGGGTGTACACCCAAGCTGACATTAGCATGAATATCAAAGATATATTCTGCATAATATCATAGGGTGCACACACACTGTATACACCCACTGTGATATTAGCAGGAATATCGAAGATATATTCTGTATAATATCACAGGGTGTAAACCCACTGTGATATTAGCAGGAAAATCGAAGATACATTCTGCATAATATCACAGGGTGTACACCCACTGTGATATTAGCAGAAATATCGAAAATATATTCTGCAAAATATCACAGGATGTACACCCATTGTGATATTAGCAGGAATATTGAAGATATATCCTGCATAATATCACAGGGGGTACACACATTGTGATATTAGCAGGAATATCAGAGATGTATTCTGCATAATATCACAGGGTGTACACCCACTGTGATGTTAGCAGGAATATTGAAGATATTTTCCAATGAGAGAAGGGTATAATGAATTCCAAAGGGAGGAGGGATAATGAGTCATGTTTGACCCCCACTTTTCATCATGGCCTGGACTAGTTTTTCAAGTTAACTTTGGAATGTCCTTGGCCAAAAGGAGGGGTTCATTTAGGTGGATGGGTGCTTAGAGTTTTATTTTTTGTTTACATTGGCTAGTGTGTTTCTTGACTATTCAATTTGTTCCAAGAGGCACATCTGTTGGCAGGTTCTTTCAAACTGGGAAAGCTCATTAAAAGAAAAATGCGAAAATCTATTGGCAGGATCCTGAACCCTTGGAAGCTCTGTCTGGATGCATTCTTCTCTGGCAGGTGAGTAAAGGTGAGGTACTAATTGATTGCTATTGGGAGAGAAAAAAAAGGTTTTATTTACTGCAATAAGGTCTTAGCTTCCAACCACTCTATGGAACCCCTGGGCCTGGTGGCCTGGGTATAACTAGATGGGACCAGAAGAGTATCATCCTATGAGCCTTAAGGAGTAGCTTATAACCCTCTATCTTTCCCTTAATTAGTGGTCCAGAAACTGTTATTCTATCACAGAGTTCCTCAACCTGGGAACTGTTGACAGATAATTCTCCATGGGGCATGCTGTTCTGTATATTGTAAGACATTGGCCAGGTGTACCTTTAATCCCAGAACTTTGGAAGGCTAAAGCAGGAGTATCACTTGAGCCCAGGAGTTTGAGACCAGCCTGGGCACCATAGGAAGACCCTGTCTCTGTTAAATAGTAAAATGATACATTATAAAATTACAAAACTGTACATTGTAGGATATTTAGCAGCATATGTGGCCTCAACCCATTAGCAATCCCCTTTTACCTCCCCAGTGTCAAGTCACGGATACCAAAGAAGTCTCCAGACATTGTCAGTGGCCACCTTGGGGCAAAGTTGCCCATGGATGAGAGTCACTGATCTACCAATGACCCAGAACAGTCAAGGAAAGGAAAATGCAGGAAAAAGTGAGGGGAAGACCCTGGATGTCTTACAGCCCAGAACAGAGTGGACCTAAGATACTGGCCTCTAGTTAAGAGAGTCTTTTCATGAAGAATGAGGCCTTAGGTCCAGAGTAGAAGAAACACCAAAGCACATTTGCTGAATAAACAGATAAACATTTTTAGGTTGATCTCAAAACTCCAGAAGACAAGAAATCTTGTCTGTTCCTTTTTTTTTTTTTTTTTTTTTTTTGAGACGGAGACTTGCTCTGTCGCCCAGGCTGGAGTGCAGTAGCGCTATCTCGGCTCACTGCAAGCTCCGCCTCCCGGGTTCATGTCATTCTCCTGCCTCAGCCTCCCGAGTAGCTGGGACTACAGGTGCCCGCCACCACGCCCGGCTAATTTTTTTGTATTTCTAGTAGAGATGGGGTTTCACCGTGTTAGCCAGGATGGTCTCGATCTCCTAACCTTGTGATCCACCCGTCTCAGCCTCCCAAAGTGCTGGGACCACAGGCAAGAGCCACCGCGCCTGGCCTCCTTGTCTGTTCTTTATTCTTTTTTAAGATGGAGTCTCACTCTGTTGCCCAGGCTGGAGTGCAGTGGCATGATCTCAGCTCACTGCAGCCTCCACCTCCTGGGTCCAAGCGATTCTCCTGCCTCAGCGTCCCAGGTAGCTGGGATTACAGGTGCACACCACCACACCCAACTCATTTTTGCATTTTTAGTAGAGACGGGGTTTCACCATGTTGGCCAGGCTGGTCTTAAGCTGCTGAGCTCAAGTGATCCACCCATCTCAGTCTCCCAAAGTGCTGGGATTACAGGCATGAGCCACCATGCCTGGCTGAAACCTTGTTTGTTATTTTTTTTTTGTTCGTTTATTTGTTTTTTTGTTGTTGTTGTTTTTGTTGTTGTTGTTGTTGTTTTTGAGATGGAGTCTCGCTCTGTCGCCCAGGCTGGAGTGCAGTGGCGTGATCTTGGCTCACTGCAAGCTCCACCTCCTGGGTTCAAGCCATTCTCCTGCCTCAGCCTCCCAAATAGCTGGGACTACAGGCACCTTCCACCATGCCCAGATAACTTTTTGTATTTTTAGTAGAGACAGGGTTTCATGACCCCATCATGATGGTCTCGTTATCCTGATCTCATGATCCACTCGCTTCAGCCTCCCAAAGTGCTGGGATTACAGGTGTGAGCCACCGTGCCCGGCCCCTTGTTTGTTCTTGATATCTGCTTTTAACCCTGATGCTACTGTGTGGAAGATTTTAAGTAAATATTTGCTAAATTGAATATTCATTCTGTGCTCAGTATGTTAGGCCATTACTCTAAGTGTTTTACACATGTTAACTCAGTTAATCTTCACAACTACCTATGTGGCATTGTATTAGGCCATTATTGCTATAAATAAATATCTGAAACTAGGTAATTTCTAAGAAAAGAGGTTTAATTGGCTCATGGTTCTGCAGACTTGATGGGAAGCCTGGTGCTGGCATTTGCTCAGATTCTGGGGAGGCCCCAGGGAGCTTTTATTCATGGCAGAAGGTGAAGGGGGAGCAGGCACGGCTCATGGTGAAAGCAGGAACAAAAGAGGGTCAGGGGAGGTGCCACACATTTTCAAACAACCAGATCTTGCAACTCACTATTGCAAGGACAGCACCAAACCATAAGGGACCATCTGCCCCCATGACCCAAACACCTCTCACCAGGCCACACCTCCAACATTGGGGATTACATTTCAACATGAGATTTAGAAGGGACACAAATCTAAACTGGATTGGGTGGGTCCCACTGTTATCTCCATTTTGCAAAAAGAGAAATAGCAACACAAAATGATTCATGGAAATCACTGACTTGTCACTATATTATCTAAAAAATGTCCACTGGCTGATCTTTAAGGCAAGACTTTCCCATAAATTCTGCTTTGGGGACAGTTTGAGGGAAAGATACGTGTCTTTCCTCCTGCTAACCTCCCGTCTTCTTGGAGGAGTTCCGTACTCCTTAGGTCTGGTGCAGGAAGTAGGTTCCAGCAGCCTATAGGTTGCAATTCCTTCTACCAGCTGAAGGACTGAGGAGTATGTCTGCATGAAGTTGGCTGAGTCTCCATGGCCTTTATTTAGGGATGTGGAGTCTCCCACTCCATAGTTCCATCAACTGGCCAAACTCAACTCTATCCAGGACAGTGTATTAGTCCATTCTCACACTGCTAATAAAGATATACCCACGACTGGGTAATTTATAAAGAAAGAGAGGTTTAATGGACTCACAGTTCCACATGGCAGGGGAGGCTCCACAATCATGGTGGAAGGTGAAGGAGGAGCAAAGGCATGTCTTACATGGCTGCAGGCAAGAGAGCATGTGCAGAGGAACTGCCCTTTATAAAACCATCAGATCTCTTGAGGCTTATTTACTATCATGAGAACAGCACGGCAAAAACCCGCCCCCAAGATTCAATTACCTCCAACCAGGTCCCTCCCACTACACATGGGGATTATGGGAACTACAATTCAAGATGAGATTTGAATGGGGACACAGCCAAACCGTATCAGACAGGACCATCTCCTAACTTCACTGTAAACTATAAGTCCCACTCCAAATATGGAAGACCAGCCCAGGAAAAGAAACACAGGAGCAAAGGCTACTGTCCTCCAATTCTGGGTCATACTGTTCTGCAGAAAAGAGGAGACTTCTATCAATTAACCAGATAGGATACCATCTGTGGACAACTCCTATCTCCAACACCTCCAAGCAAATATCTACTCAGGATCTTCCACACAGTAGCATCTGCCAAAAGATACATATATATATATATATATATGTAAAGTAGAAGGTCTAATATCTCTAAAAACAAATGAATGGTGGCCCTCAGGTGTCTTGAAAATGCTGTGCTTTCACCTGCACACCTTGATATCTAAAGGGGCAGAAGCCTAGGGCTGCTGAGTAGCTCTGGCAGGATTTGCTGTGTACCAGCCATAAAGAGAAACCAAGATAATTAGTGAGATTTATGGTTTCAAGACCTTTTAAACATGAGCTGTTTATTCCTAGGATCTGAGTATCTCTATAAAGAATTTCAGTCTCATAAAATAAGCTGCTTTGGTCTGCTGGCATGATTTCATGTTCAGCCTCCCAGAATCATAAACCAAATTTTCTTCCACTTGTGTGCAATGTTCTGTTTCCATCTCTAGGATGCTCTATGTGGCTCTTTCCATGTGTAGTTTCCAATGAAACAGGAAGGACTCTAATTGAGTGCCTGCCCACATCTCTGCAGCTCCACACCTTCCACTAAGGGCACAATAAGACCTCCACTGTGAGAGGCTCCACAGTGTACTACGTTGGTGGTAAGAAAAGGATTGGGGGAGAGGGGAGGAGAAGAACAGGGAAAGGAAAGCAGTGGTTGGAAGTCAGGCTTCGATTCTTTACAGGAAAACATGGTTATGGCTGTCAATAATGGAATGAGCCACTGGGAGAAGTGTGATCCTCTCCCATTGGTTGCCTAGAGAAGGAATGGGGAAAATTATTATTATTGTTTATATTAATTGTTAACATAAAGGAGCATTAGGAAATTTTGGGGGGTTCACTTTTTTTTTAGATGGAGTCTTGCTATGTTGCCCAGGCTGGTCTTGAATTCATGAGCTCAAGTGACCCTCCCACCTCAGCCTCCTGAGTAGCTGGGATTATGAGCACACACCATCGTGCCTGGCCAATGGTTCACAATCTTGATTTTCGTAATGGCTTCATAGGTGTATACATAGGCTGAAATTTATCAGGTTGTATACTTAAAAAATGCGAATTTCCCACATGTTAATCATATCTCAATAAAACTGTTCCCCTTACTTAGATTCTTGCAATAATACACTGGCCTTGTGGCCAACTGCAGAAAAGAATGGCCACTGTGTCTTTTCTTTCCTATATCCAAGCCCCTTCCATGTAGCTGAGGGCCCTTTCACCTTGGGCTCACCCATGATTGCACTGGCTGATGGGGTGTAGGCAAACCCAATACAATGGAACCCTCCAGCAATGTGTGAACAGGCCTAACCTGGATGGCTGGGGAATGAGACATTGAGTGAAGAACAATAAACCCCATCCTACCTAGAAACTGACTGCAGAAGCCAGTCAAGAGAACTCTCAGGCCAAGCACAGCCTAAAATGTCAACCAACAAACCCTAAATAAATGGTGGTGGGGTGTTGTTGTTGTTTGAGAGGCAGGGTTTTGCCATGTTGCCCAGGCTGGTCTTGAACTCCTGGACTCAAGTGATCCTCACGCCTGGCCTCCAAAAATGGTGGGATTATAGGCATGAGCCACTGAGCCCAGTCTGGTGGTTGTTTTAAACTACTATGTTTAGGGTGGCTATGAAACAAAACCTCATAGAAACAGGACCCTTCATTCCGTTCCCCAATTGGGAACCAGTTACTTTGCTCAATTGCAAATTTCACCAAATGTCAATTGATTTTCATCAATTTCCAACTAACACTTAAATTGAAACTGATAGACTAACATATTGATATATGTGTGTGGGCTGGGCACAGTGGCTCATGACTAATCCCAGCACTTTGGGAGGCTGAGGTGGGAGGATTGCTTGAGCCCAGGAGTTTGAGACTAGCCTGGGCCACATAATAAGACCCTGTCTCTACAAAAATAAAAAACAGAATTAGGCATGGTGGCATGTGCATATAGTCCAAGTACTTGAGAGGCTGAGGTTGGAGGATTGCTTAAGCCCAGGAGGTTGAGGTTGCAGAGAGCTATGATCATGCCACTGCACTCCAATCTGGGTGACAGAATGAGACCATCTTAAAAAAAAAAAGAAAAGAAAAAGGATATGTGTGTGTTCTACAATCTGTCCCATATTACCCTTCAAGCCTGCCTCCTACTCCAAAGATTGTCTTTTATCTACAGAATGTAACATACTGTCATTTTTTCCTGCGCCTTTGCACTCAGGATTAGCATGCTTATTTGATTCTACTCCTGAACTCTTACTAAGCCTTCTACACTTAGCTTGTATCATTTCTTCCACTTAGATCTTCTTTATGGTCCAAGTTCAACATCCTCCCCATTTGGGGCCTCCCAAATGGATTCACCTGCCATACTAGGTATCCTATTTACTGTTGATATCCCTCTTCTCCTAGACCTTTACTCCCTTACAGGCAGGACTATGTCTTATTGATCTTTCTTCCCAAAACCTAATTAAAAGTGGAGGGCAGTTAGCTGATATTCATTGGGTGTATATAGTAGGTTCCCTATCAGGGAAGAATTCCTGAGTGGATTGGATGTTACCCAAATGTTACACAAGACAGAGATGGTCCCTGCTGGAGAGGCTCCAAGAACTGAAAACAAGACTCAGACAAGAAGACTGTGTTCCTGTAATTAGAAGTTCCCTCCAGAAACTGTGTGATACTCTGTCTATTCTGAGAATTGGCAGGGAAGTGCAGTGAGATCCAACAGTCATGGGTCACTTAGGTTGTACATGGAATTCATTATTGTGATGGAGAAATTGGGCATAGAGGGAATAGTTATGCTGGATTCCCAAGGCTCATTTAAAAAATGGCCGATTTTACTCAATGCTGAGAGAAAGTACGCTCTTCCCTTTGGGCCTGGCCTCTAGGGTACACATTCTTTTTTTTCAAACCCAGCAACACCCAGTGAATAATTGCTATTTCTTCACTAATGAGCCTAGGAAATCTTTTGACCAAGTCTCGCTGAACATTCAGCATTTTCACTCAGGGATGTAAATTGCCCTTACTTCACACCCAAAGTCCTGCATGGAAGCACTGCAAGGGGGAAAGAAGGGATTTCAGGAAGCCAAATGGAAGACTGTGAGCCCCTCTGTCATGAGGTCTGAGCCCAACAGAACTACTGGTTGATGCAGGCATGAAAGGGGTCAAGAGGTGAAACGAGGGCTGAATGTCACAGTAAGAAATTGATACTGGTCCCAGTTTCCAGCTGGTAAGTTGACTGTTTGCATCTGTCGCTTTCTCTGCAGAAAATAAATGACTACCCCCCAGTGTTGCTGGGAAGACTGGTGAAGCTATGTAAAAAGAGCTCCAATCCACCATCTTCTTGGATGAGGTGGAGAAAAATTATCACCAATGTTAGGTCAAAATAACTGTCAAGGTCCAAGGCTGGAACTTCTGTCTCTAGGAAGCAAATTGATTGACTTAGATTCTTGAGGAGTAGCTAGATCAGGTTAACAATCAGTTTTTAGGCTTGGCATGGTGGCTCACGCCTGTAATCCCAGCACTTTGGGAGGTCAAGTTGGGCGGATCACTTAAGGCCAGGAGTTCGAGACCAGCCTGGCCAACATGGCAAAACCCTGTCTCTACTAAACATACAAAAAAATTAGCTGGGCGTGATGGCGCATGCCTGTAATCTCAGCTACTCCGGAGGCTGAGGCAGGAGAATTGCTTGAGCCCAGGAGGCAGAGGTTGCAGTGAGCTGGGATAATGCTACTGCACTCCAGCCTGGGTGACAGAGCAGGACTCTGTCTCAAAATAATAATAATTAATAATAATAATAATCAGCTTTTATTCTGAACTCAGAAAAGTAGCAGTGGGCTAGTTAAAGACAAGTCAAGGAACTCATGTTGCTTAAATGGAAGGATTTTCTTGGGCAAAAGATTAAGATCTTGGAGGCCAAACCAGATAGAAGTGAGTGGACTGGAAGAAAATGCAGATCCAACTGCCTTTGAAAACAAAAATAACCATCAAGTTTTGACAAGCATTTTTCAAATCTTGCAACCTGAAAACCAGATATAGTGAGAGAAACAGGGTCTCATGGAGCAAACTGAAATTGCTCTTGTCATGACAGAAAGAAATGCTTGGGTGATTCCTCAGTAAGGATTCCCAGCCCTCGTCTGTTTTAGGAGAAACTGAAATATACAGGAAAGCTGCCTGTTGAGAATTTCTGTGATGATATTGTCTCCTAAAAAGCTAAAGTGACCACAAATGAGTATATGCTGTACACTGTACAAATTTAATGGGTCAGTCCCATCTGTCTACACTCCTATTCAACTTTCCTCATAGCATTTATTCTTGCCAGTATTTACTTTTCTTCCTAGTGTTTATATATTTGCTTGTACTCTGGCTCCAAAGTTTAACGTCAAGAATCCTATGAATGTGATCTGTTTTGTGTACTGCTGCATTGCCAAAGCCTATGAATACCTGGACGAGAAAATCATCAGTTAATTCCCAGTATTTATGGGAATGTAGTATGACACCGGTGGCATTTTAACGTAGCTGTTAAAAGTCGTTGTTTCGTAAGTGATGGAGGCAAATGGGTGATCCATTCTGACGAGGTCTCTAAGTACAACATACTCTGCAACCACACTGAGAACAACTCTTAGACCTTCTCAAGAAACACAATACCCTCACACTCACTGTTTCAAAGGGACTAGGGATCTCTGGTCTAGAAAACCCAAATCCATGCTTAGACACACACTTAACAGTCCCCCAAGGGTTTTTATAAAGAAGAAAGCACAATACATAAATATTTTGGAAGTAAACTGCCTAACTGCAAACCCTTGGCCTCTGTACTCCAAAATCCAAACCTAGGTCCCAGGACACAAATATTAAGAATGTGTTCACTCAGGATGTTCACTCATGGATGTGTTCACTCAGGTGAGGAATGATGCCCACAATGGCCAATATGCACAGAATAAGAATGTAAGGCCAGGTGCGGTGGTTCACACCTGTAATCCCAGCACTTGAGGCCAAAGTGGTAGGATCACTTGAGGTCAGGAGTTGGAGACCAGCCTGGCCAACATGGTGAAACCCTGTCTCTACTAAAAATACAAAAATTAGCTTGGTATGGTGGTGCACACTTGTAATCCCAGCTACTTTGGAGGCTGAGGCAGGAGAATCTCTTGAACCCAGGAAGTGGAAGTTGCAGTGAGCTGAGATCATGCCATTGCACTCCAGCCTAGGCAACAGAGCCAGGCCCTGTCTCCAAAAACAAACAAACAAACAAACAAAAGTAAAACCACTTAGCTAAGGAAGCTCGAAAATGAAAATGTGAAAATGGGAGAGGGCAGAAGGCTATTGGAGAGGGAGTCTGAGGCCCTCAGAAGAACCAATCATATAAGGAAGAACATTAAGGAATAAATCTGTCCTTAAAGTCAAAGTCAGAGTCCACCACTCGCAGGCTCCCACCCTGGAGACACACTACATCTTCTATTTGTGCTGAACCGCAGCGGCTGCCTCTCCACGTGTCAGAAAGAGGGCTGAACAGACCATGCGAGGACATGGACGCCATCTCCAGCAACACAGGGGTCCAGGGTCTTCACAGCCACGAGGTCCCCAACGGTCATCCAGGCTCAATCTCAGCCTCTCGGTCATGGAGCTTGGATTCCTATGCAATTGGGTTCTGCTTGCAGCAGAAGGTGGTTTGAAGACAACCTTTTTTTTTGAGACGGAGTCTTGCTCTGTTGCCCAGGCTGGAGTGCAGTGGCGCTATCTCTGCTCACTGCAAGCTCCGCCTCCTGGGTTCATGCCATTCTCCTGCCTCAGCCTCCCAAGTAGCTGGGACTACAGGCGCCTGCCACCATGCCCGGTGAATTTTTTGTATTTTTAGTAGAGATGGGATTTCACCATGTTAGCCAGGATGGTCTTGATCTGCTGACCTTGTGATCCTCCTGCCTTGGCCTCTCAAAGTGCTGGGATTATAGGCGTGAGCCACCTGCCCAGCTGAAGACAACCTTTTTAATGACACCAGACCCACTTGTCATGACGTCATGGCTGCCAATGGTTACCTGAGACATCTTCTTTTGTAAGATTTCTTTGTTCCTTAGACAGGGTTCTTGGCAGAATAACGGGAGGTAGAGGGGAGGGCATGTGTGAGGGTGTCAGTTACTGCATCTTGAAGAAATCAGGCTTGGGGATGGGAGCAGAAAAACACATTGCCTTTTCTAGTCGTTACACAAGGCTGTGCACAGCAAAGCTCATTACCACTATACCTATCTCTCCCTTCACTCCTGCCTGGGTAGCCAGGGCAGGCCAGGAGGCAGTGTGTTATTGGCTTAGGGGACCGCCACATTCAGAGCAAATCCAAGCTACATTGGGGGGAAGCACCTGTTTTCCTAAGGACCTCAGACATCCAAATTTTAAGGAGTCACTAAATGGATTCGACAGATGTAAAGGACAGAAGAGCTAGTGAACTTTAAGATATGTCAGTAGAAGTCATACAAACTGGAAAACAAACACATCAGAAGAATGAAACAGGAATCTCAAGAGTCCTGTGGCACAACTGGAGTCCCAAAAAGAGAAAATGAGGAAGAAAACAATTTATGAAAATTCATGAGAATTGAAAGCAGGAACTCAAACAGACACTTGCAAACTAATGTCCATATTGTAGGGGCAACAAAATTTCACCTACATCATCTTAGGATCCTAGCTGGGCCCAAGAATTAAACTGACATATGATTAGGTTAACAAGATAAAAGCATATACATTTATGTGTTGTTTGTCACTGGCTGCCCTTTAGATAATTATCTTGAGTTTTCAACAGTTTGACAAACAACACATTACATACAGGGGGTATTGTTAAGAATAATGCTAACTTTTAGTCAGAAACAATGGGGGCCAGAAGACAAAGAAATGACCTCTTTAAAGCATATCCAGGCTGGTTGCGGTGGTTCATCCCTGTAACCCCAGCACTTTGGGAGTCCGAGGCAGGCAGATAATCTGGGGTCAGGAGTTTGAGACCAACCTGGCTAACCTGGTGAAACCCCATCTCTACTAAAAATACAAACATTAGCTGGGCGTGGTGGTGCATGCCTGTAATCCTAGCTACTCAGGTGGCTGAGGCACAAGAATCATTTGAACCTGGGAGGTGGAGGTTGCAGTGAACCAAGATCATGCCACGGCACTCCAGCCTGTGTGACAGAGACTCTGTCTCAAAAAATAAAATAAAATAAAATAAAATAAATAAAAAAGCATATCCAGCCAAAGTATTTTCAAAAACTAAGGTGAGGAGACTTCCAGGTAACTAAAAACAATGGCCACTGAGTGGTAAGCAACCTCCCCAAATCTCCTCTTAAATGCTATGAAGTAACTCCACAATGAATTTTCTACAAAAAACTATACCTTCAACACTGCCTTTAAGACAGAGAGAATGCCAAAATTGCAAAATAACTATGAGTAAAATGAGATAAAGCATGAAATCTTAGCACCACAGTTCCACACATGCCTACCCCAAGGCTCTGTGAGGTAAACTGCAAGAAAGAGGGAGAGCTGGTGGGGGGCCTGAGACAGAGCTGGAGCAAGACCCTCTAACTGATCTACCCTTAATTTGAAAATACAAAAAAACAAAACAAAAAAACCCTGGCCAGTCATAGGAGAACTGAGGAAACGGACTTAAAACTATGTGTCATTTATAGGCTGGAGCAACTGTGTGTCTCACACTGCTAATAAAGACATGCCCAAGACTTTATAAAGAGGCTTAATGGACTTACAGTTCCACATGGCTTGGGAGGCCTCACAATCATGGTGGAAGGCGAATGAGGAGTAAAGTTATGTTTCACATGGCAGAAGGTGAATGAGGAGCAAAGTTACGTCTTACGTGGTGGCAGGCAGGAGAGTTTGTGCAGGGGATCTCCTCTTTTCAAACCATCAGATTTCGTTAGACTTACTTACTTATCACAAGAACAGCACAGGAAAGACCCGCCCCCATGATTCAATTACCTCCCACTGGGTCCCTCCCACAACACATGGGAGTTGTGAGAGCTCAATTCAAGATGAGATTTGGGTGGGGACACAGCCAAACCATATCAAAGAGTCTTCTACACACAAGGCTTCTGGAAGACAGAAACAAAGGGAGAGGGCTCCTTTGGCAATTGGGTGGTGAAGGAAAAAGAGAAAATTTTACAGTGTTCCAAGACAAACACCAAATTGAAAGACTCACAACCACTCTCCTACCTTTCTTGAGTTTTCCCTCCAGGAACCCAACTAGGTTCTTACTGTGAAAATTGACCTGGGGGAGGAAAGAGTATTTCTGATTTATACCCAGAACATTCTGTTCTTGGTAAGGTCTGCCCTCAGGGGAAACGATGTTGCCAGAGACTAAACTACTGGGGTTTTAACAAAACCTAACTGACCTAGGGGAAGAGAAATATCCAATTCAGGCTCACTAAAGACTGAGACCTACTCCTGGTATTATAGACACTTCACTCTCTGCACTGTAACCACCACATCAGTAGGGCTCCTATATAGTAATAGGACTACAGTTAGAAGCATTGCAAGCCTTAGCTCCTAGTTCAAGTCACTAGGAAAACTGAAAGACAACAGAAGGAATAAGAGTAAAGACACTAGAGGAAATTTTAGCCTCTGACACCATCACTACAGCAAGCAGTAAACAGAGGCTAACTTCTAGCCAGAACAACCACAGTGAAGGCCTTTTTTACTGCTGTTCCTACCACCGAATGCACCATGCCCGGCTTTCAATAACAAGCTACGAGGCACATTAAAAGGCAAGGAAACACATAAGTCTAAGCCAACAGAGAAAGCATTAGAACTAGCCTCAGATATGGCAGAGATTGTGCAATCATCAGATTGGGAGTTTAAAATAACTATGGTTAATATACTAAGGGTTCTAACGGAAAAAGTGGACAACACGCAAGAACAGATGGGTAATCTAAGTGTGGTAGGAGACAGGCAGGGCTTATTTCCTAGTCTAGACAGAATGAAATAAAGAAAGTGGCAGAACCAGCAAATGGTGCTGAAGGCTACTCCAGGTGCGCTCACTGCTCATCAGCATAAGACACTTACACCAGCGCCATGACAATTTACGACTGCCATGGCAAACCCAGAAGTTACCACTCCTTTTCTAGAGCTATCCCAATAGCCCATCCCTTAATTTGCATGTAATTAAAAGTGGGTATAAATACTGTTATCCAATAGCCCAAATGCTGCTACTCTGGGCACACTACCTATGAGTAACCCCTGCTCCACAAGGGGCAGCTATTCCGCTGTGCCCTGCTGTTTCAATAAACCCAATTTCTTTTACTACTGCTGGCTCTTGAATTCTTTCCTGAGCAAAGCCGAGAACCACCTGGGCTAATCTCCAGTTTGGGGGCTCATCTGTGCTGCATTATCAGCAGAAAAATGGAAACTCAAAGAGTCGGAAGGAAATATTAGAAATCAAAGCCACCATAAGAGAAATGGAAGAATGCCTTTGATAGGCTAATCATCTGAACATGGCCAAAGAATCAGTGAACATGAAGAGACATGCCACAGAGTAGGAGAAAATATCTACAAAACATATATCCACCCAGTGGGCTCACACGTATATAAATCAATAAGACAAGGAAGGCAACGTGAGTATCTTCTTGTCTAACTGCACAAAATAGTTTGTCAGAATATAAACTGTAGAAAACTGGCAGTATCCACTGAAAATGAACAAATGCGTATCACACGACCCAGCAATTTCTGTCCAAGGTATGCACCAAGATAAGTACACACACCATGCACAACCAGAAATATTAAAATGTGCTCATAGCAGTATTAATCACAATAACCCCAAACTGCAAAGTTCAATGGTCATCAATATAAGATGCTTAAATGAATTGTGGAATATTCAAACAAAGGAACAGAATAAAATGTACTAGTTAGAGATACAGTAAACAATACTAATCATTTCACAAAAATATTGGAAAAATTAAGATGGACAAAAGAACAAAAGAAAGAATGCATACTGTCTGGCTGCATTTGCACAGGGCTCAAAACAAAAAGTGAAACCATACTGTCAGAGTTGGAATACTGGTTACCTACAGAGTAGAGAAGAGTGTGTAATTTGGAGGAAAAAAGAGGAGTTATCTGGAATACTGGTAATATTCTTTCTTGACCTGGTGGTTAGGTGGAAGTGTTCGTGTGATAACTGGTTTGTTCACTTATGAATTAAGCACATTTCTATATGTATGTTACATTTCAGTAAAACCTGTTTTCAAAAACACAGACACACACGGTATTATTACACGACCACTGTAGAAATGACTTTGGCATTATACTGATAAGACGAACATGCAGAGACCTTACAACCCAGCAACCTCGCACTCCTGGAAAAACGTACTAGTGCTCCGGAAGGCATATACACCTTACAGCACCACTGTTCGTAATTGGGAAAAATGGGAAAAACCGACTGTTCATTAGCAGTACAAAGCATAATAGTGGGATAACGGTAAAATTATCAGTGTCTGGAAGTTAAAATGAAACTCCGACTATATTCATCAATGTGACTCCCAAACCACTCCTCCTACTACTTAATCTGGCTGCCATTACATTTCACTTGAATTCTCCAATGACCTTCTAACTGGTTTCTGTTCATATCTCATCCCTCTTTAGCTTATCAACCCAGAAGCCACTGTGATCCTTTTGAAAACTGAAATTGGATAGTTGTCATTCTTCTGTTCAAGATCTAGTTAACCAGCTAGATGCCCTTCTGAACAGTCTGTGATACAGCTTTGACATCATCACCCTCTTACGATGCCCAAGCTTGCCTCACTCCACCACACCAACCCCTCTGCTGTTGCACGGCTTCCCCAAGCACAATTCTTCTTCATGGCCTTTGAGCTGCCAAGGGTGCTCTTCCTGAGATTAACAGCACATGCTTGCAGTTCCCTGACATCTCTGTTTAAATGCAAGGCTTTCCCTACCCACCCTATAGCTTCCTTCAACCTACATGCTCCCTCCATAGTTGTTTCCATTGCATTTACCACCACATGATACACAATATATTTACCGGTTTGTTTATCAGGTGCCCCAGCCCCAAGCACCACCAGGGCAAAAATGTGGAATCTCTGCATAGACCCTGGACACCACAGAGCAGTGTCTGTGCTGGGCGTAAAGGAGGTATAAGCTCCGGAGCCAGACACCAGGGTTCAAAGGCAAACACTGCTACCAGCTAACAGGCTAACCTCAGACAAGTAAATCTCAGCTTTCATGCCTCAGATTCCCCATACGCAAAACAGAGATGCTGACCGTACCTGTCTCCATGCGCTTTTGTGAAAACCAATATACCATGATCAATAAGTCAAGAAAATATAAAGATATATCAAAGACCTGAAATACAATGTCAAAGATTGGTTTAAACAAATGAAAAAACCTATATCCTACAATTAAAAGTATACGTGTTGTGCCCACACATTTAGGTACTAGTTATAAAACTCATCAATGACCAGGTGTATGGGCTCCAGGCAGCATCCAGCTGGGTGTAGAGCCCCCCTCCCACCAATAAATAAATTAAATAGAAAAGCCGGGTGTGGTGGCACATGCCTGTATTCTCAGCTATTTAGGAGGCTGAGGCAGGAAGACAGTTTGAGCCCAGGAGTTTGAGTCTGGCCTAGGCAACATAGTGAGATCCCCATCTCAAAATACACAAATTTAAAAGAAAAACTATGAAATAGCCATAGCAGCTTAAACCAATAATCAGTTTTATTTTTTCTCATGTGATAGGACGTCTGGAAGTAACAAGTCCAGGGCTGGTGCAGACACTCAAAGAAACCACAGGGTAGGCCAGGGTAGCTGTGGGCTTTCTGCAGTCACTTCCTTAGACTGTGGCTTTCATCCGCATGGTCATAAGGTGGATCTTCCAATACTAGGTACCGAATCTCCTTGCAAGGTGAGAAGTAGGGGGTAAAGCAAAGAGCAAAACATACAGGGAAGAATTCAGGTTTAAGAATGACCCCTGTTCAAGAACTTTCTCAGAAGCCCATGCAGCGAATCTGCTGATTTGTCACTGGCCAGGGTTGTGGGACATGGATGGTCCTAGTTGCAAGAAAACCTGTAAGAGAATTTTTAAAAATAGCACACTTTACTAATCTGACAGAACCTGGATTTTCTTGATATGGGAAGAAGATGAGAGTGGACACCGGGGAAGCCACTAGAAGTATCTGCCACTCTTGGCTGGATAGCAGGCTGCAAACATACCACCACTTGATGGAGATATCATGCTCTGGTCACAATGCGTGTAAATTAGGTGCCAGTAACAAACCAGTACTGAGAAATACCCACATGTCACATGGATCTAAATACATGATTGGTCAAGTAGGTTGTCCAAAAGGCAATTAGGACGTTATCAAGGATGAAGCTATAGTAAAAATACTATATATAAACCTTTTGTGATGAGGCTTTAGGGTTATTTAGAGGAGTGTAATCTTAAAAATAAAGATGAAAAATTTATGAGTGGGGGTCTTTTTTCATGATGAGAGAATAAGTGCAATCCCGTATTCACACGAATATCCTGTTGGGGTTCTCCCCCAGGGAGAATATTCACATGCACAAGTGAGGGGACCATGGCTGGAATCATTTCCACATAGGAACTATCAGCACTGATTGTATTTTAAAGGTTTTGTAAAAGAAATTTCTCCTAGTGTAAGTGCTCAGAAGATTCAGAAAACTGAGGAATTGTTGCAGGAAATAATTGAGGAATGACTGCATGATTATTTTCAACCTCAGCAACAGTGACGTTTGGGGGCACATAACTCTTTGTTGTGGGGGGCTCCTGTGCACTGGAGGGTACTCAGCAGCATCCCTGATGTCTTCCTACTACAAGTCAGGAGCATCTTCTCCCAGTTCTAACACCAAAAATGTCTCCAGACATTGCCAAATGACACCTGGACAGAAAAATCACGGCCTGGCTGAGGACCCCTGCTGTAGACAAAGGGTCAGCCAAGTTTCTCTGGAAAGGGACAGATGACAGGAAGTATTTCAGACTTCGTTGGCCATATATGTTCTCTATCACACATTCTTCCTCTTTAAAGATGAACCAACTATTGTTAGCTTGCAAACCATGCCACAGCCAGCCAGCCATGGTTTGTGGACCTCTTCATGACCTTCCCACATTCCTTATTTCACTGATTTCTCCCTTTAGTGTGATTTCTATCATGAGGAATCGAGTGAGACCAGGAAGTGTTTCCCCAGCCACTGCATTTACAGAGATTCTCCCTAGTGTGCTTATTATTACTCATGCGCCCAGGGGCTAGAAGTAGTGCTGAAGTCATTTTGACATTAAATGCCAAGCTGGGGTTTCTCGCCTTAAGTCCTTCTGTGTTTGTTAAGAGCTGAATGTACCCTGAAGGCTTCTGCATGCTACAGATGTACATTTTCACCCTCTCTCACCCAGCGTGAGTTCTCACAAATCTCCTATGGGATGAGAACACCTCGTCTTCCCACAGTTTTTACAGGAATTGGACTTTTCCCAAGTTACTTGGATTCTTTTGCACCCAGTAAGGTGCGGGCTCACAGAGGCTTTCTCCTACACCCGTGAGATCTGTTTCTGGTCTGAGTAATCCTGTTTCTTTAAAGCAGGCGTGCTCACTGGAGCCTTTTCCACACGGACGACTCAAAGAGCTTCTCTCCCCGGTTAGTTTTCACGTGGCTCCTGAAGGAATAATGTTCGCTGAAGGCTTTCCCCGCAGACAAGGCATTCATAGGGCTTCTCCCCGGTGTGGATCCTTCTGTGCACGTTCAGGTTGGAGCTGATGCTGAAGGCTTTCCCACAGTGATCGCATTCCTACGGTTTCTCCCTCATGTGGCTTTGCATGTGCTTCTCCAGCGTTGACTGGTTCCTGAAGGCTTTGTCACACTGCCTACTCTCAACGCGTTTCTTTACAAGGTGAATGCTCGTGTGCCTCCGCCGGGATAAATAATCACTGAAGACTTTCCTGCAGGTGGCGCAGTCGTTAACGTCTCTCTTGTGTGTGTATCTTCCTGTGTGCAGTGAGGCTTGAGCTCCCGCTGAAGGCTTTCCCGCACAGACCGCACCCGTACAGTTTCTGTCCTGCGTGAGAGTTCATGTGAGTCTTAAGGATGGACTGGTTTCGGAAGGTTTTCCTACACTGCCGACATTCCACGGGTTTCTTGACGATGTGAAGTCTCATGTGTTTCCTCTGGGGACACCATAGCTCTTCTCCGCCATGTGGTTCTTCTTGCGCAAATTAAAGTTCGACTTCCAGCGGAAGGCTTTGCCGCACTGCGTGCGTGCGTAGGGCTTCTCCGCCGTGTGATTCCTCACCTGCTTGTTGAGGTGGAGGGGTGCTGGAAAACTTTCCCACAGTCGTGACACTTACAGGGCCTCTCTCCGGTGTGCGTTCTTTTGTGTGCAATGAGGTGGCAGCTCCGGCCGTATGCCTTCCTGCACTGATCACACTTGTAAGGGCTCTCACCAGTGTGAAGTCTCATGTGGATTTTCAGGGCTGAGAGGGTCCAGAATGCATTTCCACACTGACTGCAGTCAAAGGGCTTCTCTCTGAGGTGAGTTCTTGCATGGCTCCTAAGGGTTGAAGGGTCGTTGAAGGCTTTTCCGCGGTCGCTGCACTCATAACCCTTCTCCCTGGTGTGTATTCTCCTAACCATTCATGAGAAATCCGCCCCCACAATCCAATCACCTCCTACCAGGCCCCACCTCCAACATTGGGAATTACGTTTCCCTATGAGATTTGCGTGGGGATACACATCCAAACTATATCAGAGGGTCTCAAAGAGCTGGTGGCCCTGAATACAAATGCAAAAGATTTCGGCATCTAAGTGACTCTGGCAGGATGTGGAACAGGGAGTCCAGAACAGCTGTAGGATCTATGAACTCAGAGACGTTCTGCCCCGTTTCTATGTGATACATGAAACAAAACCAGGATAATCAGAATGCTGTCATCATGGATAAGTTAGAACAGATAGGTTAATTTTTTCAGAGCTGTTAAGGCTGCTTAATTTCTCTTTTAATTTTCTTTACAGCATGGCAAAAGCAGTTCTATTTTTCTATTCCTACAAATCTTACTCTATTCTTATTGGGATCTGTTTTTCTTCTCACCAGGGCCAGGACTGGGATGAGGCAACCCAGGCTGCTAGATAAGTGTGCAGTATTTAAGGAGGCACTTCCAGTGCCAGTCGAACAAGCACAGGGCTGGCTTAGAGTGAGTGGCATCTGACACTGCACTCACAAACCTCACCCTCGACCCAGCCCTGTTCCTCAGTTTTAGATCTTCCTCCTCCATCAAGTTTGTGGTCCAAAACAAATTTTGCTCCAAACTGTTCCATTATGAGCTCTCTTGTGACCATAATTCTCCCAATATTTGATTTTATCCCCATATTCAACTTAATCACAGTGTCCCAGGATATTCAGAATTTGCAGAAGTAAATATTACAGAGAGAATAATTCTTTTGTTACTTTTACTGACTGGTATTTCTGTCCTTACTAGGACTATTTCTACCACTTTTATTCACGTAAATATAGGCCTGGCACGGTGGCTCATGCCTGTAATCCCAGCACTTCCGGGGCTGAGGCGGGAAGATCATTTGAGGTCAGGAGTTCAAGACCAGCCTGGCCAACATGGTAAAACCTTGTCTCTACTAAAAATACAAAACAATTAGCCAAGCGTGGTGGTGCATGCCTGTAGTCCCAGCTGTTTGGGAGGCTGAGGTGGGAGGATCACTTGAACCTGAGAGGTGGAGGTTGCAGTGAGCCGAGATCATGCCACTGCACTTCCAGCCTGGGTGACAGAATGAGACCCTGTCTCAAACCCCCCCAAATATATATATTAAATTATATATATAAAATATATAAATTAAATTATATATATAATATATAAATTAAATTATATATAAAATATATAAATTAAATTATATATATATAATATAAAAATTAAATTATATATATAAAATATAAAAATTAAATTATATATATAAAATATAAAAATTAAATTATATATATAAAATATAAAAATTAAATTATATATATAAAATATAAAAATTAAATTATATATATAAAATATAAAAATTAAATTATATATATAAAATATAAAAATTAAATTATATATAATATAAAAATTAAATTATATATAATATAAAAATTAAATTATATATATAATATAAATTAAATTATATATAATATATAAATTAAATTATATATATAATATATAAATTAAATTATATATAATATAAATTAAATTATATATATAATATATAAATTAAATTATATATAATATATAAATTAAATTGTATATAATATATAAATTAAATTGTATATATAATATATAAATTAAATTGTATATATAAAATATATAAATAAATATATAAATTTAAAATTTATGATTTCTAAAGGACAATTACAATTGCTAAAATAAAAGCAAAATGGAAACCCACAACAAAAGCCCTAAGGAACTAGCTTTTAGATTACACACAGCCAAAAAAAAAAAAAGAAAAGAATTTGTTTCTTAAATACAGTCTGCTGCATAAATGTCCCCTGGAGCACTTTAAGTAATTCTGATACCCAGATCATATCGAAATTCAATTAAGTAAGACTCTTTGGGGTGGGCTGATGAATGAGTACTTTAACAAAGCCTACATGAAATTTTTATGAAGGCTGAAGTTTAAAAGCTACTTGTAGCAATAAATGCAAGGCAAGCAGAAAAAGTTGAGAAACATAAATACAGCTAAGAACCATGGGGGGGAGTAGAAGATAAAGAACTGAACCATTTCTAACTGGAGTTACCTACGAGAGACAGAGAAGGAACACAGGCAATTACTGCAAAATATAGTGGTTGTAGATTTTTCATTTCAGGAGGAAAATATAAACAGATTGAAGAGATAAAAAGAAATCTTAGGCACAAGGAACCAGAGAATACCAATGGTTAAAAAAGTATCTTAGCAGCAACCAGAGGAAAAAAGACAGGTTACGTTTTAAGCAATAGTTCTCAAATTTTAAGTTACATCAAAGTCACCTGGAGGTCTTGTTAAACCACACTGTAAATATCTCTCTATTAAGAAACAAACCAATCCCGGGCACAGTGGCTCACACCTGTAATCCCAGCATGTTGGGGGGCCAAAGTGGGTGGATCACTTGCACGCAGGAGTCCGAGACCAGACTGGGCAACATAGCTAGACCCTGTTTCAAAACAAACAAAACAAAACAAAAATCTCACATTTCTAGGCCCCATCCCCAGGTTTCTGATTCAGAAGATCTGGGGTGTGGGGTCAAAGAGTATGTATTTCTAACAAGTTCCCAGGTGATGCTGATGCTGCTGGTCAGGAGACCACACCCCAAGAACCACTGCTTTAAAGAAACAAACGTTAGACCAACATCTGACTTCTCATTAGCAACGGTGGAAGCCAGAAGATAGTGGAACATCTTCATAGTTCTGAAATAAAATATAAACTCTTATAACCACCAAAAATGTCCATGAGAAAGAGGGAAAAACAGTATCTTTGGGCTTGCAACCCACAGAAAAGAGACATTATCAAAGATGTACTTCAGGGAGAAAGAAGTAATCCTTTGATTACTTAACCAAAGCAAAGAGTGTAAGAATTACATCAGAGTGTAAGAATCAAGTAAAGCACTCAAAATGGCAAATGTGAAAGTATAATGAAACAAGAAATGATGGTATGCAACAATAATAAAAATTTCTTCTGATATTTAAAAAAAGACAGAACTAAATATGTGCAACTATGATATATCAATAAAAAAACCCAAAAATGCATGATGAGAAAATCATGTAAATCAGGAGACTAACATATATCCAAATCTAGATTTAATGAACAAGCATGGGTAAGAATTGTTTAGAACAACCACCAAAATAATGGAGTAAATAAATTCAAAATGTACAGAAAATAAAAAAGGAAAATGACAAAAACACGCAAACGAAGCTAGAGAAAAGAAAAAATAGAAGACAAATGTAACATTCAAATATATTAATACAGAAGATGTTAATGGAATAAATGCTTTAACTAAAATATAAATATTCACAGAATAGATCAATCCAATTTTGTGTTATGTACAGGAGACATCTAAAATAGAATACAGTAAGAATGGAAATAAAAGGATATATAAGATAAGTAGAAAGAAAAGAAAGCTGCTTCGAATGTTAGTATCAAACAATAGATTAAGGCAAAAAGGCTCATAGAGAAAAATAAAGTATTACATAATAAAAAGATCAAGAAAGAGGTGTGTGTATGTATAAAACATAGCCTCAAAAAAATGAAAAAAAAAAAAATAAAGGGACAGAACTCTAAGAAGAAACGATGAAGCCACCACCAGAGCTCTCACAAATACAGTTCAAGCAGACAATTTAATAACTACATGCAGATTGAACATGTTGAAACAGCATTTCCTAACTATAAAATCCAACCACACATGGGGCCATGTTTGTCCTAGAAAATGCTTGACCACAGAGCAATGAAGTTAGCAAACAATGACCAAAAGATAACCAGAAAAAAAGTCATAGAAATGAAAATTAAAAGAAAAAATTCTAAATCCGCATGCCAAGGAAGCCATGATATTTGATATTTAGACTTAAAATACAGTAAAGTATGATACTGCAATTCTTTGCAAAAGTAATTTTTTTCTTTTAAAGCCAGTTTTATTGAAAGATAAGGACTCTCTTTACAGCAGGGGGCAGCAAACGATTGCTTTTGAACTATGTATAGGCCAAATGAAAATTGTAGAGGTAGCTTTTCTGTTTAATTGTAATTAATAAGCCCCCAAATAAGACAGTGGAAATCTTCCTTGGTCTTTTCTTTATTCTTTTAGAATAAAATTACTTTCAAGCTAAAAGTAAAACTTAAAAGTATTGCTTTAAAATATTAAATTTACAAAAAGAATATGTAATATCATCTTGATCTGAATCTTAATATAAATGTCAGCATCAGTTTTTTTTAGTCTTGCCATGTTGGCCAGGCTAGTCTCAAACTCCTGGCCTGAAGTGATCCGCCTGCCTTGGCCTCTCAATGTGCTGGGATTACAGGTGTGAGCCACTGCACTCAGTGAGGACTTTATATTTGACGAATAACTTTCCACCTCTTTTTCTCAATTAACGAATGTAAGAAGAAGCCCTACTCATAACACATTTGAGGTACCAAGGAAAGTTCTATGCATGGGGAAATAGTATATATTTAATATATGGCCAAACATTTTATATGTAATACAAATATTACATAATATAATATAATGTAAATACATATTTGTATTACATATATTTGTACATTTTATACATAATATAACATTTTATATGTACAATAAATATTTATATTATAACATTTTATATGTACAATACATATTACATAATATTTATATTACATATAATATTTGTACATTTATATATCTGCATAATATTTAATATTTATATGTTTTTCCCTTTTTTGGTCCTGACTCTAGTTGACCCCTGGGTCCCACTTCATTGACTCACATGCTTTGTAAAGACTCCTCTCAAACTTAAGCTCCTATGGAGTGTTGAAAAAAATATTAATTTTATTTTTTAACTTTTTTTTGAGACAGAGTCTCCCTCTGTTGCCGGGTGTGATTATATTTCACTGCAGCCTCAACCTCCTGGGCTCAAGTGATCCTCCCACCTCAGACTCCCAAGTCGCTGGGACTACAGTTGTGGGTCACCAAGCCTGGCTAATTTTTAATTTTTTTGTAGAGATGGGGTCTCACATCTCACTATGTTGCCCAGGCTGGTCTTGACCTCCTGGGCTCAAGCGATCCTCTTGCCTCAGCCTCCCAAAGTGTGGGATTACAGGTGTGAACCACTGTGCCTGACCCCTCTATGGAGTGTTTTTAACTCCCAACCCCACCTCACCCTACCAGCTGAGCCTTCTCAACAATATGATTGCTTCCTTTCCTGAACTGCTATGGAGTCATGTTTGCATCTTTCTTTTAACTCTTAAAAAGTCTACATGATGTTAGTTTCAAGACTTTTGTGTGCTAACCTTCTTGACTAGATGTTAAGCTCTTGGAATTGATTTCTCTTTCTATCCTCTGTGGTGCTCAGCACTGAGGGTAGCAGAGTTTCTGTGTCTAGGCCTTCGCACTTGCTGCTCCCTTGGCCAGGAGTGTTGCCCCCACATACTGGCATGGCTAGTTTTTTCCCTTCATTGAGATCTTGACTCAAAAATCACCTTTTTGGCTGGGTTCAGTGGCTGACAGTTGTAATCCCAGCACTTTGGGAGGCTGAGATGTGTGTATCCCTTGAGACCAGCCTGGACAAAGTGGTGAAACCCCATCTCTATAAAAAAATACAAAAATTAGCTAGGCATGGTGGCAGGAGCCTGTAGTTCTGTAGTCCCAGCTACTCAAGAAGCTGAGGCCAGGGGATCGCTTGAGCCCAGGAGGTTGAGGCTGCAGTGAGCCATGATTGCTCCACTGTACTCCAGCCTGAGTGGCAAAGTGAGACCCTGTCTCAAAAAAAAAAAAAAAAAAAAAAAAAAAAGTCACCATTTCAGTGACTAAAATCATCCTGTGCCACAACGTTTTGTAGCTCCTTTTTCTGCTTCATTACTATTTTTTCCTTAGCACATCATACATCTAGCATTCTATATTTTAAAAACTCGTCTGGTTTATTTCCTGTCTAGATTGCAAGTTCCATTAGGATAGAGATTTTTGTCTATTGTGTTCACAACTGTATCCCTAGTGCTTATCACACAGTAGGAGGCCTACAAATATTTAATAAATAAAGGAATAAATAGATCACAGCATTAAATAAATACAGTAGAAATGAATCAGAGTATATAGGCATTGGATCTGAGCCTAGAACTAATGTCAAGGGAAATGAATGATTCCTTCCAACATGTGTAGAAAGGCACTAGCTAAATTAATTCACATTTACCTAGATCAGTTAAGTTTATGAAAAGCCAACTAATTGTCTTTTTTTTTTTTTTAAATAAAGAGTGAGTGTATAAAGATTTCTAACTTATTTCCACAGACCAAAGGGTCTTTGTCTCCTGGATTGCCAGAGAAATGATTATGTTTCAAAGACATCTGTTCAGCTCATCATTTTTGTTTCCTCCTGTGGTTTATACAATTGAGCCCATTGGTACATATTTGTTTACATAATGTGGCATATGGTATTGGTCAGTTCTGGCCATAGAAGTGTCCTGAAGATTTGCAGTAGCACTAGGCCTCACAATGTGGCTTTTATCATTGAAAAATTAGATTTCTGTGCTGGTAAACAACTGAGAACTAAGCCTGTTACAGGAATTTTGAATGGAAACATTTAGATTTCTCACTCTATTGCAAAATAGTGAGTTGCATGAAGATCTAGTGAGCCTATACTAAAGAAGCAGTTCTCTCATTCATTGAAGGTAAACTTGGATCTGGGCAAATTTGTGTAACTTGATATGCCATGACGAGACTTGGAAAATACTGAGAGTTTTAGTAGAATTTGTAAAATAAAAATTAATTTCACCTTTCATTCATCTGAATGCAAATATTTCCCATAAAGCCTTGCCCTTGAAAGGTTTTGCAGTTTTATTTTGGAGTAAAGAAAAAAATAAGAGAAATAGGAATACTCTTAGGAACATTATAGAGTTTTGCTTCTAGAGCAAGAAGGCTTTATCTTATTAAACTCTCATTTATTTAGTCGATTAATCTCAGCTTAAATTAGAATTCTTGGTTTTGTCAAATAAAAAACAAATCCAGGCTTACTAAGGAGACAGTTTATTCAAAAGGATTATTGCAAGGAGGGGAAGAGATTATTGCAGTAGGGAGAGGGGAACTGTTGCAATAAGGAGAATGCTGAGACCATAAAATCTTCTGGTATTTCAAGAATTAGGTTAAAAGGATGTTTTTGCTGCTCACTGCAATCTTTGCCTCCCAGATTCAATAGATTCTTCCGTCTCAGCCTCCCAAGTAGCTGGGATTACAGGCACCTGGCACCATGCCTGGCTAATCTTTTGTATTTTTAGAGACGAGGTTTCACCACGTTGGCCAGGCTGGTCTCGAACTCCTGACCTCAGGTGATCTGTCTGCCTCAGCCTCCTAAAGTGCTGGGATTACAGGCATGAGCCACCACGCCCAGCCCTAGAAAGGGTGTTTTTAATAAGAGGAGTGAATGAGGCAAGAAAGAGCTGGTGTGAGGAAACGGAATGAAAGCAGTGTATAGGACCATGGAACAGGGAGCGTTTTATCCTGATCCAGCCTATTTTCCAGTAAATAGCCATAAATAGGGGTGAGACCCTGGCTTAGGCAGAGGGTGGGCTAAAGTTCAGGGACCTGGAGGAAGGATTAGTTTGGCCAACAATCATTTTGTTTCTATTGATCAATAGGGACAAGAAGTTCATTTATTGTAAGCTAATCATTTATAAGCCAAAAAAAGATACTTTGGAGGGTCTGTGTCTGATCTTGTCATGGGTGAAAAAGAGGTGTCCATAAGTCTTACCTATGCCCTGTAGAAAGGGTGGTTCTTTGCAGGAAACAATTTTATGGAACACAAAAAGGTGGGGGCATTAATCATTTAACCTTTGATGTCTTCTGGGAGGACAGGGGTCTGGTAAAATTCAACACTGTTAGCTTCTAAACCTAGAATGGATTCGAATAATACCCTGGCCTTGTTATCTCGTTTATAGAAGGACCACAATGAAAACAACTGGATAGCTTTACATTTTGACATTAAAAATTTCCTCTCCAGGGTGTTTCTGGAAAAAAAGGGGAACAAAGTCTTCCTTTCTTTTTTCACATGTGCAGAACATGCAGGTTTGTTACATAGGTATACACGTGCCATGGTGGTTTGCTGCATCCATCAACTCGTCATCTACATTTCTCCTAATGCTATCCCTTCCCTAGCCCCCCACCCGCTGACAGGCCCCAGTGTATGATGTTCCCCGCCCTGTGCCCATGCGTTCTCATTGTTCAACACCCACTCATGAGTGAGAACATGCGGTGTTTGGTTTTCTGTTCCTGTGTTAGTTTGCTGAGATGGTTTCCAGCTTCATCCATGTCCCTGCAAAGGACATGAACTCATCCTTTTTTATGGCTGCATAGTATTTCATGGTGTATATGTGCCACATTTTCTTAATCCAGTCTATCATTGATGGGCATTCGGGTTGGTTCCAAGTCTTTGCTATTGTGAATAGTGCCGCAATAAACATATGTGTGCATGTGTCTTTATAGTAGCATGATTTATAATCCTTTGGGTATATATCCAGTAATGGGATTGCTGGGTCAAATGGTATTCTGGTTCTAGATCCTTGAGGAATCGCCACACTGTCTTCCACAATGGTTGTACTAATTTACAGTAAAAGGGTGTTAAAAAGGAAAGGTTTGTTTAGAGCTTTATACTTGCATATAAAGTACATATTAGGAGATACATCATCTTTAGAACACTGATTAATTAAAATTATCATTTAGAAACTTTACCATAAAGCCAAGCACCCAGCCCATCTTAAGCTACTTGCTTTAAAAAAAAAAAAAAGTCTATTTCCTGATTGTCTAGGGAATTTCATTCCACAATGAGTGACAGTGTTATGGCAGAAAATTGCATAAAGATAGAAGGAATTAAAGATAAAAAGCTAGGTGTTTCCTTTTGTTGTGTGTGTTAAAAAAAGACCATAAAAACTTAAAATTTAGATTTCTTCTTTTCAGAAATATATCGTATTAGATACGTTGACTTAATGATAACTGCCCATTTTGTTTTCTTTCTAAGCTATGTGTTCATATTAAATTCTGATTTTCCTCAAAATAGTTCAAAGAAAATGAGGAAAGTGTGTATGAGGAAAATGTATAATTCTATTGAGCTTCTGAAATTCCAAGCATATGCAAAAGAAATAGAAACAGAGCAGGGGTGTGGAAACTTTTGAGGACTCTTGTAGGCATGGCCACCTTACAGGGAAATTTATTCTTACTGGGCCCAATCCGTGAGGAAATCTGGTATCCAGATTGGGTTTTGTCTCTCACCAGTGGGGTGACCCCAACATCACCCAAATTTTCTTAGCTTGTTTCTTCATCTGTTAAATACAGAGTAGATGGCCTGCAAGGGTGGGCCTAGCTGTAAACGTTCACTGTATTATCCTAAAGCTAGAAATTCCTTGATTCTGAAGCAATTTAAAAAACCTCAGATCATCAATAGTTTTCAGTTCAAAAAGATTTGCAGGAGATGCAGTTAGGGAGGAGAGTGGGAAAGGAGAGAACAGAAAGATATAAAGTAGATGGCACAGGAGGGAGATTTTCTCTGAAAAGAGGTAAGTGCTCAGAGAAAAAAATAATTCTTGCTGGTGACACTGTCCCCAGCACCCTGCCTTCCTCCCTCCTTACTTGGTATCTTTGCAGGTTCAGTGCTTGCGCTAAGTAACTCCCCCTCTTCCTGTTTTTCTTCTCTTCCTTCTCTTCAGTCTGCAGATTACTCAACCTCTCACTAGCCAGGCTCACTTTGCTTCACGTCTTAGCTGCACCTGTGACAACGCATCGCCTTTTCCCAGGGCCCCATGCATACAGTGTAGGAAATGCCTTCCCTTGCTATTTCCATTTCCAGACAGTAGATGTTGCTGGTTTACTGTCAAAAAAGCCTTCCTGATTGTCCATTTATAAATGTTCTGATGTCTCATATAACAAATTCGATGTTGAACTACCTGAGAGTTAGATGTGCTAGATTTTTACTTGTTTGTAATCACATCTTCTAGGCAGTAACTTCACAAATTTATGTAAAATTTGCAAACAGTCCCTCCACATTTTGGATATTTCTATAGAAGAGTTATTTTCTGATTCTGATGGCAAGTGGTAGGGAAAACTAGCTCTCTGCCTTAGAGATCTTCATTAAATCGTGCCGTTCCCCATGAGTTGCCTTTTGGAGTTGTTGTTGTTGTTTTAAAATCTGTATAATTGACAATATCTTCCAGCTAAAATTCTGCAATTCTGGTTCCAACAATAGTTTTTAAAGAAACTTCAAATTGTATCACCCATCTGATTTTTTTGTCTTTGTATATTTCCCTTTCTTTTTAAGCCAGAAGACATTCTTTAGTCTTAAAGGATGCAGATGAGAATCAGTTTTCTGGAAACAGCTTGCCATTTTCTTTCTAATGCTGTGGCAATAAGCTGAACAGTGTTATAGAGCAGATGTATACATCTGCACAATAGATAAATAAAATGATATACCACCATTAGAAATATCTGCCTACCTTTTGTAAAAATTCCAAAGATGACTTCATGAAAAATGTCTTAAGCATTTTCATGAAAAGCAAAATTGTGAAGAAAATTTATCATTAATAAACTTGTGATTTTTGTAACTCTAGTGACTGATGATTCCAATATGTAATTTTATTTATTTTACTAAATGTTGGTTTAAGTATAAATTAAATCTACTTTAGCAATTTTTTCTTAGTTAAGTTATAAATATATTATATTTACATAAATGTGAATCTGTGTATTTAAAATATAAGTTCTTTTTTTAGGGGGGGTGGTATTTGACCAAATGATATTCATAGCCCCAAACCTAAATGCATAAATTAGAATAAGGCAGGTTTAACTTCCATTAAAAGGTTTAAAAAAATTCATTGTTTTTCACAAAACCTTGAATCATATTGGTTTTTCTTAAAAATGTCTAAATAAAAAACCAATCAATCAGTTCTTGATGCTGTTGTTTAAGAGGGTAACCTAACTAAATTGTAGGAGCTAAGCTGAATTTTTGATGAGTTCTGCTATTAGCATTAAAAACACTTAAAAGTGTCCCATATATTCTCAAATCTAGTGATTTTGAATAGATTATAATCTAAAAATGATCTCTGACATCTCTCCTAACAGTGGAGAGGCTATTCCTGTTCCCCTCCTAGTTTCTAGTTACCTGACGGCCTGAGCACCGAACACAATGCCTCCTTGACTTATGATGGAATTGTGTAGCTGTCAATTCTAGATTTATTGCTTAGTTTGGGAATGAGCCGTTTCAGTAGCACATGCCCTGCAGATCCTTCAGAACGAGCAAAAACTGTTCATCTGAGACAAAATATTAGTCTACACCTCACATGCCTGCAATTCTAAGATTATGCAGGATTTTTTTTTCTGAATAAAGTTAAAAATCCAAAATGACAACACAGATTTTTTAACTTCATCCTAACTCGGCGATATTGCTGTCTGGCAACAGCCTCAGCCAAACCCATGATTTAGATTTCAAACTTAGTAAGTGAGAAATCATCTTCAAGAGCCAGAATACACAAAGCAGCAGTTGCAATAATATCCTTCTACAACACAGGTTAGAAAGAACATCAAAAACACAGTGCCAAAATTATTAATTTTCTAGAGGAAAATCACATGAAGCAAATCTACTTGTAGAACCAATACAGTTGCATGCCTTGAAAAGTGCTTTAACTAGTAATAACACACAGTTATTGAATTATATGTTCAAGACATTGGAATTCTTGTTAATTTATACTTTAACTCTTTCATAACTCAACTTACTTGAAGAAACCAAATATCTTTAAAAGCTGAAGTTCTGAGGACTCAGAATATTTTCTGGAACCAGACTCAGTGCCTCATACCTAAGAATGAGACAAGGAAGGGTAAGGATGCAGGTATTATATTATTTCCTCTTTCTCCCTTCCCCTTCTCAGAACCAGCCACTATTGGATAGAATAGTTTTGCTCAGAAGTTCTGTTTTCAATTTCAATATTGGAGACATAAACTAAACTTTCTCTCTTCCAAACAATAGTATTTTTAATAAAATTTATTTCTGTTTCTTCCATCAGGTTCAAAAATCAGTGGCCATTTGAAATCTTTCCTCTCCTTTGGTCCTCCTATAAACCTTCACTACATTCTTTCTCTAAAATGTTTCCTCTTTGGGATCATTAAAATAATTGTCATTCTCTCCTTCTCACACTGGATTTGACAGGTCAGATTCAAATTAGTTTATCTACAACATTGCTTTTTATGTTTTTCCTCATCTTTTCTAGAACTTAGAGTTTAGACCCTATTGCTGGTAAGAGCAAATACTGACTTTTCTCTTAGATTTTTAATTTTATTTTTTTTGAGACAGGGTCTCACTCTGTTGCACAGGCTCAGTGCAGTGGCATGATCATAGCTTGCTGCAGCCTTGACTTCCCAGGCTCGAGTGATTCTCCTACCTTGGCCTCCTGCGTAGCTGCGACCACAGGCCTGCACCACCATGCCCGGCTAATTTCTTGTGTTTTTTGTAAGGATGGGGTTTTGCTACGTTGTTCAAACTGGTATCAAACTTCTGGGCTCTAGTGATCTGCCTGCCTCAGCCTCCCAAAGTGCGATGACAGGTGTGAGTGAGCCACTGAGCCCAGCCATTGCTGGTATAGTTTGAAGACCCTGACATGACTGTCATGGTCCTCACTCTTCCCCCAACAATGGTAAGGCTGCTCTTACACCACACCTCCTCCCTGCCTTGTACCTCTTTCTGTGATTGTTCCACTTCTTGGCCATAGTTCATGCCATCTCTGCCCAAGTTTTCTTTTTGTGTATTCAAATTCAGTATTTTTTCATTCCAGTCACATTGCAAGTCCCAGTGCTTCATTATTCCCCTGAGAGCGCCCAACCGACCCTTTTCCTATTGGAAGTTCTTGCTAGCATCTCTAATGGACATTCCATGGCTTTCCTTGCATTCTTCCTATGGCTTCCCATGACTGCTGCTACATCTCCAAGAATATTTCAAACTTGTGCAGGCTGAGACTATTGATAATCTTTCAAGTCGCCCACCATGTTTTTGTTGTGATGTTGATGGCATTTGTTTTCTCCCTCAGGATTCCAAGGACTGCTCCCTGGAGCACTCTTCACACAGGAGAAGGTGGTGGCTATTTGTTTGCAGGTTCCTTTCTTTTGAAGAAAGAAAGAGGACTGGTGTGTGATTGGAAACATAGCTTCTACTGATTGACTTTTCTCAACAGCTTTGTTGAGAATGTAATTCACATATCATAAAATGCACCTGTTTTAAGTGTGCAAGTCAATGAAATTTAGCATATCTACAGAGTTGTGTAACCTCCACCACAACCTAATTTAAGAATATTTCCATCACCTCCAAAAGAAATGTTGTTCCCATGTTTAGTCACTCCCCTATCGACTGGCATTTAACACACCAATATTTTAAAACAGTGAGTGATTCACAAAGTCTCCATTCAATAATATGGCTACTGAGGAGAGGGAACACTATTAACCAATTTCCTTTCTCTTTTCTTTCTTTTTCTTTTTTTTAAATTTACATCCAGAAATCTAGACCTCACAACTATTAACCAATTTTTGATGGATCTTTTACTCTATTATAAATTTTCCCACCACTTATGAATGCTTCAAGCTATTGTTTGGGTATTCCAGTTTTAGAAATTTTGTTCGTTTTTTGATACCTCAAACTCCAATAGGTAAGAACATTCACTTCTTATGCAATTGTAGATTTTTTTTTTAATGAGAAACTTTTGTCAATAGGACAACTAATTCAATCACCTTTATTGAACAGATAAGTCCATTTGATTTTTACAACACTGAAAAAAGTGATTATTTGATCAAAAACAATTGCTGTTTTATTCAAGATTATCAAATAATTTGTGTGCATATAGTCTTACATCTGCATTAATTAATTAAAAAGTTGGTGGCAGAGACATAGGACATAATATAACAAATAATTTGAAAGGAGTATTACTTAGGAACCTAGCTATGTGTCTCACTCCAAAGCTCCATGTGTTTATCGAAAATTGACAGTAGTAATTTAAAACATTTTATTTGACAGATGGGCATGGTAGCAAGTAAAGACACTGATTTGTAGATGGCAAATTGGGACTTGCAGTCAATCTAGGTACCTTATGCACTTGTGACTACTTCTAATATTTGGAAACCATTCGTCAGAGGCTGACATATTGATTTGTTTATTTCTTTATTACTTCTTCAGGGTTTTCTGTATAGCCTGTGGATTTTACCTTCTAAATCTTTTTTCGTTGTTGTTATTTGTTGAATCTCACTCTGTTGCCTGGGCTGGAGTGCAGTGGCACAATTTCAGCTCACTGCAACCTCCACCTCCTGGTTTCAAGCAATTCTCCTGCCTCAGTCTCCTGAGTAGCTGGGATTACAGGCATGCACCACCACGCTCGGCTAATTTTTGTATTTTTAGTAGAGATGGGGTTTCGCCATGTTGCACAGGCTTGTCTCGAACTCTTGGGCCCAAGTGATCCGCCTGCCTTGGCCTCCCAAAGTGTAGAGATTACAGGTGTGAGCCACCGCACCCAGCCCTTCTAAATCTTTTTTGAATCTGTCCTCTTATCATTGCCCAGCTCTCAAGTCCTCACTATCTTTCTCTTGGATTTTTTTTAGTACAATCCTCACTTATATTCCAGCTTCCACTCTTGTGCCCATTCCCCTGACTCCAACCCTGAGCCTATCCTCACTCGGTAGCCAGAGTGATCCGTCGAAACTAAATCCACCCACGTCAGTTTCCTTCAATGTGCCTCCACCACGAGAACAAAGGCCAAGCTTCTCAACAGAGCAGACAAAGCCCTCCGTGTCCTGCCCTCTGCTCATACCTTGGCCCAATTTCCTGCCAATCTCCCCACACATTTGATGTTCTATGAACACTTTAATGCTGTATGCTTCTCTGCACACACCATAATTTTTCATGCTTCTCTTCATGCAGTTCATATTCCTGCAGTGGTTGTCCTTCCATCTTTCTTTGCATAGGTAATTTTGATTTTTCTTTCAAGACAGTCCAGGTGTCATCTTTTTCAGAAAGGCTTTCCTTGACCACAGGTTAGGTGAAGACCCCTCTTCTGTACTCCCATGAGACCTCTTGCTCACTTCTATCACATCACTCATCTCATCATTTTGAATTAATTTGGGTGTGTGTCCCCTCACTGGTATGCAAATTCCTTGGTGGCAGGGAGCATGTTTTAATCATTTCTGTATTCCCAGTGTCTGGTAGGCAGTAGGTACTTTATAAGGGTTTGCTGCCCTGATGTGAACTTTATTGAATAAATGACTAAATCTCTTGGTTCATGGATCATTTCTGGGTTTTTTTTTTTTTGGTGCCCTTTTTCTAGATGTTTGTTCATCTCAGTTTTGTCACCCTAATTTGCAACCAATGTTTTCTAGAATCTGCTGGGTACAAAACCTTTTTAAATGATATTCATGGGAGTAAATTAAGCCTGATCTTAGGATGAAAAATGGTAGATGAAGGTTTGTGTAGTATTTCTTCAAAGAACAGTAATGGCCCTGGGTCAAAAATGCTCCCAGATAGGTTTAGTGCCAACATGATAATAACTTTTCATATGCTTACATTTATTTGTTGATTAGACATTTTCCAACCTGAAAGTTAGACAACTGATAATGATTGTTATTATTATAGCTATCATTTCATCATATATCAGGCACTCTAGGCCAGCCTATGTACAAGGCACTTCACATTTATTATATTTAAACATTCTATCAACAAACGTAGAAAAAATTGTTAGTCTCATTTTACATCCAGGGAGACTGAATTTTACATCCAGGAGATATTTTACATCCTAGGTATCAGAAAGATGAAGTAAGTTGCCCAAAATTACACAGCTATGGGCTGCATAGCCAGGATTCAAATCTAGTGACATTGAGCTCGAAAGCCCATGTCTTTTCCACTTAGGCTCAGTGACTCCTGGAAAGGCAATATTTGGAAGAATGAGCCACAAAATAATTCTAAGTAAAGAGGTGGAGAGTGAGCAAGCCACAGTCAGGCACCTCTTAGAGAACAAACCTTGAAGTAATAGGTCATGAGCAAGGTTGGGGTGGAGCGAGTGTCTCTAGGGGAGAGGAAGGGGCCTATCTTCAGCTGTGAAGAGGACCCTAGGAAGGGAGCTGCAGGACTGCTAAAGACAACGCTCTCGGGCCCTGAGGTTGCAGGCGACTAGCTCTAATAGGAAATATCCTGGTGCTTACTACTCATCACATGAGCTAGGAAAAACTACGAATTGATGAATCCTTCCCCTGCCCCTAATTCCCCTCGCATTCCCCCAGGAAGCAATGAAAAACATGGAAAAGAAAGAATTTAAAGCATAAGAAGGAAAAGTATGTACAGATTGGCAAGGACATAAGGATAAAGGGTTAAGAAATAATTATAACAGAGTTGGGACTGACCACCAGATACTTTTCTATGCAAACATATCAGGTCCTCTTGAATAAATTGTTCCTCTCCAAAATATTTTGGGGGCTAAATTATATATGCCACACATTATTTTTCAAGAAAATCCATTTGGCTTCATCTTAGCTTCAGTATTTAAAAGACCTAAATCATCATTCTATTTTATACTTTATGATTTTTTCAGATTCCATCTTCTCAACATTTGATCAAATTAAATTATTGAAACAGAAATGGAAAAACATGGATTTCCTCCAAATGGCCTGAGCATTACTTTATAATTTGGTCAGTTTGTGGAGGTGAAGGAAGGCTCTATAGTTTTGTCATAAAATCTGGGTGTGGACTTTCAATTTTACAACCAACATCTTTTGTGAAAGTTGTTACATCACTTGGTACTAGAATTTTTACAATAAATTGTTTTCTTCTTTCTTTTTTCTACTGAGCTGAAACTTTCTGGTAGGTGAGTTTCTGCCCAATATGAATGATGGCAGACTTGAATTAACAATCTTTTTGAAACTGAAAAAATGGTAAGTGTATTGATAAATTGTGTGTGAGGAAAAACCTTGACATTTGCATGGTGAATTACAATTTAAAATGACTTAATTTTCATAATATGTATGTATATTCTCATAAGTTACATTTGTTGATAGAATGTTTAAATATAATAAATGTGAAGTGCCTTGTACAGAGGGTGGCCTAGAGTAAGTGCCTGATACATGATGAAATGGTAGCTATAATAATAACAATCATTATCAGTTGTCTAATCACATGCCCTTGTTTCTAACTACATATATATGTAAAATAGCACATTTAAAAATGGTTTATTTTAAAATGAGACAAAACTAAAAAATTTGACTCGGAGGAAAATTGAACAATGGGGAAAATGAACTTCCTTTGACCTGGGATAAATGAAAAAGTGATTTCAACCAAAAATAACATTTCTCCCTGCAGAGCAGGAAGGTAATATATGGAGATACCTTTGCAGCATCCAGACGTGTGATTTCAGGATGCTGCCAGATGTTATATGTGTTCCAGGAGACCTCACAGAACTGGGTAAGAATATGCTGCCTGAGCCACACACAAGGAGGGACCACGGGCCAATAAGGAAAGATTGCTGCATAAATCAAGCCTGCTGAAAGCTGCTGTAGGAGGAAGCTCAGGAGCCCCCCAGATGTTTGTGTTAGTTTGCCCCATCAAATAGGAGGCAAGGCTACTCAGGGTGTGCGGAACCAGATCCAAATTTACTCCCAATTCCTTTCGATGTCCTCTTCCCTGAGGATGTGGGAGGAAAGGACATGCAAATAAATCGTTCAGATTATGCAGAATTCAGTTCAATTTTAAATTTCAGGCCCTAATGACATCACTGAAATAGTTAGGCCTGCCTGTTATATATGTCATCCTTTTTATTTTATTTATTTATTTTTTTTTAGAGACAGGGTCTCACTCTGTTACCCAGGCTAAAGTGCAGTGGTGCTATCATAGCTCACTGCAGCATCAAACTCCTGGGCTCAAGCAGTGCCCCTGCCTCAGCCTCCTGAGTAGCTAGGACTACATGCATGCACCATCATGCCCAGCTAATTCAAAACAGGTGTTTTTTTTTTTTTTTTTTTGTAGTGACAGGACCTCAATATGTTGCTCAGGCTAGTCTCCAACTCTTGGCCTCAAGCGCTTCTTCCACCTCCACCTCTTAAAGCGCTGGGATTACAGGTGTGAGCTACCACACCCAGCCTATGTCCTCCTTTTTAGCATTCATTACAAATGGGCTGATTGTTTCATTCATTTCTTCATTCTTCCTTTCTTCCTTCACTCAGCTGTCAAATGTTAATTGCATTATCATTTTGCTAGAAGCTAAAGATTAAAAAGGGCAGCGGTCCAACCTATGGGGGGCTTGTAAACAGGAGTTAATATCCGTGGTTTCAAATGTCCATGGTGGTCAGGTACAGCCTCTTTGAGGAAGGGACATGGAGGCTTAACCTGAAGATTGGAAGAAGCCAGCCATGCAGAGAAGGAGGAAGAAAACATTCCAGGCAGAGGGAGTGCTAGGGGCAAAAGCCTTGAGCTCTGAAATCTTTGGGGTACAAAGGAACTTGATACTTTCAAGGTACAGAAAATGACTTTCTTACACAGTTGGAGCTTTTTTGTGAGTAAGGGAGAGTGACACAAACTGGGAGGATGGCTAGGTGCGTGCAGACCATACAGGGTCTTTTTTTTTTTTTTTTGAGACAGAGTGTAACTCTGCGCCCAGGCTGGAGTGCAGTGGCGCCATCTTGGCTCACTGCAACCTGTGCCTCCCGGGTTCAAGAGATTCTCCTGCCCCTCCAGTAGCTGGGATTACGGGTGCCCGCCATGATGCCTGGCTATTTTTTGTATTTTTAGTAGAGACGGGGTTTCACCATGTTGGCCAGGCTGGTCTCCAATTCCTGACCTCAAGTGATCTGCTGACCTCAGCCTCCCTAGGAACTGGAACTACAGGTGTTCGCCCCCACCCCTGGCTAATTTAAACAATTTTTTTTTTTTTGGAGAGATGGGGTCTTGGTATGTTGCCCAGGCTGGTCTTGAACTACTTGCTTTAACAGTCCTCCCACGACAGCCCGCCAAAGTGCTGGGATTACAGGTGTAAGCCACTGCACCCAGGACTGTAGGGTCTTTCAAGGTGAGGCAAGGAGTTTGGAGTTTCTTTGAAATGAATTTGGAGGTGGTTCAAGGAGCTTAGGCAGGATGAGAAATGTAAGCTAATTTATATTTTAAAAAGAATAAGGGGCTACTGTGTGACGAACAGATGGAGGCAGCAAAAGAAGAGGCAAGGAGAGCAGTAAGGAGGCTCCTGTACTGGACTGCATGAAAGGACAGTGGCTTGTGTTGGGGGGTGACAGGACGGAGTGGGAACGCGGCTGACTGTGCCCATAGAATCAGCAAGGCTGAGTGTGGGGGTGGTTCTTTGCTTGTCCTTATGGTTCACCACTGCACAGCCCTTTGCTCTGGGAATACAGTTTGAAAATCATTAATTCATGGCGTGCAAAAAGAGGTTGACTGCAAACTTCAGACACATAACAATAATTTGACTGAACTGATCACATTACCTAGTGGTTAGATCTGCAGTTCTAGAGCTAAAATTCTAGTTTGTCATATTCAAAAGTTACAAGACAGTTTTTGATGATGGAAGTGTATTTTCTGAGATACAGAAAAACTGTTTACCACATGTTTTATTTAAAGTGTTGTGTGGAGGAAATAATTTCTAAATCCTTACTTTCGGCCTCATGATTGACATCTTGTGATTGAAAGTCAAGATCGCCGGAGCAGCATAAACAAGGGAAAAGGCCATCAGGAGGAAAAAAACAGCAGAGATTGTTGGAGCCAATGATTTAATGGCACAAAGAAAAATAAAACCCAATCATGTTGCTGTGCTTGATCTCAATTTTTTTTTTTTAACGCTGCTCCTTCTTTCGATAAACGGTATTTAGAAGGTTAAAACAACGGCTTTGTGTTTTTTAGGCCTTAGGCAGGGTGTGCTCCTGTATTTAATTTTGCTGCAGTAACGCATGCCCTGATGGCGCGCAGGCTTGATTATTGTAATTCTCTTTTAGTAGGACCTCCAGCAGGGCTTTTCTGTCACTTGCTGCTCATGCAGAATGCAGCGACACATCTGCTGGCTGATTTGAGAATGGGCAATCACATTACCCCATCCTGTATAATTTGATATGTGTGGGTCACTGAGGACTCCGGCAACGTTTCTTTGTTTCTTTTCCTCTCTCTCTCTTTATCTCCCTTAAAAAAAAAAAAGAGGAAAATTACATTTCCTCTGTATCCACGCCTTTCTATTTCCACAATCATTTATCTTTTCTTAGGAAGAATTGTGTGACATTTTACCTACTCCCAAATCATGTCATTTTAGGCTAAAGATATCTATGCTGTTTGTAAAATGAATGACAAGAAAAAAAAGAATATATGACAAGATTATGAGGCATTGTTTTCGTATAGTTTTAATATATTTTATTTCTACTTAATAAAAGAGGCTTATATGTCTGGAAGGATGAAAACCTATTCTATTCTATTCTATTCTATTCTATTCTATTCTATTCTATTCTATTCTATTCTATTCTATTCTATTCTATTCTATTCTGTTCCTTTCTTCATTCCATTCTATTTCATTCTTCTGCTCACCAATTTTTAAGTCTGGCAGTGGCCTGCAGGAGAGGGGCAGCCACTCCTGATATTGCAGCTTTGCCTGGAGTTGGTAATGTGGCTTTTGACTCACATGGTTAGTGAATGCTAAAAAAGCTGTGGATGCAGAAACAGAGAAGTGAGGAATCATGACCCTGCAGGCCCCCCTGGGCCATCGGTAGTTTCTGTTTATTTTCCCATGAGCATCCTAGTTTAAGATTGTTCAGAATGGGGGGAAATTGGATTTGAAGAAAGATCAGCAATTTGTATGCACCAGTCTGGGTTTATATCCCATGGGGAAATGCATGACAAGGCATACAGGTAGGGGACATACATCCTGCCTTCAAAGCAGGCATTGGATGTCTGATTCCCTACTCTGATGTTCTCTTCTCTGATGTTAGGGGCATGAGGGAAAGGAAGAGGCTCAAAAAGGTGGTAAAGCAGCTCAAATAGAGTATTCCACCTGCCTCTAGTACCCCAGGAGACAGAGGTGGGCTGATCCTAGAAAAACTATCTAAGTGGCTCTGGTCATAACTAACCATTTCTTGGTTATAACCAGTCTTTCTTAATGGTCTTCTACAACATTTGCTGCATTTATTCTTTTGATATACTTAGACATTAGGTCAACGCTAGTCTAACTTTTCAAAAGAGAAGAACAAACTTGAGGAAGAAGAGACCATGTGCAAACTGCAGTTGCCATTATTAGACGCTGGTGTAATTTACTCAAGGTGATGACTGAAGTGTCCCCAGGATGACATAGTTGGAGGCTGGGGTGAAAACCCTAGCTTTAAGTCACTATTCTAGTTCTCATTAGTGTCTCTGTAGGCAGATGACTTTACATGTCTGCTCCTCACTTTCTTCATGCGTAAAATGTGGCTAAATGTATCATCTTTGAAGTGTTGGTATGAGGATTAAATGAGATAAGGGTCGTTAGCTCCTACCAGTGCCTTATTTTGACTCCTTCAAGGTTAATATTGAGTTCTGTCTACATTGGAGAGCACTTCCTGACTAATCACATCCACAGTGTGGCACATGTTTACTTTTTGTTGCTATGTACTACTAGTTAAGTATGTATCTTATGTTTCTAACTTGTGCAGGTGGTTTCTAATGTCTTTGAGAACACAGCCCATGCCTTGTATTTTTTTTGGTGTAGGCTATTGACTCTAGTATGGTGAGTTATATATGAGCCACCCTTAACAGAGATTTGTCCACTGATAACTGGAGTGACTTGCTGACTTTCTAAATTCAGTAGCATCACTAGTGATATTCTTAGGGAGCACTATATAAATCACTGTGTCATGTCTACAGGCATTCTCCAAAGGATTTGGCACTTCTCTTTGAGACAGGAACCAACCTATATACTTGGAGAATTTATCTGTCTCAAGACAGGGTAGCAGAGAGCAGGAAGGCATGGAGAAGAATTTCCCTGGAGCATTTTTCTCAAACACACCACTCTTTTTGGTAGTCTAGGTTCTAACTGTAGTCTGATGATGACAATGATGGTGATAACAGTAATAGCGATGATGATGATGATGGCTAGCACTTGCAATCTTAACTACATGCCAGCACTGGGCCAGCATTATCTCATATGATCCTCACAGTGACTCATGAGCTAGGAATTACTGTAATCTTTTTTTTCTGTTGTTTTTGCTTTTGTTGTTTTAAAGAGGCAGAATCTTGCTCTGTCACCCAGGCTGGAGTATAGTGGCATGATCACAGCTCACTGTAATCTTGAAATCCTGGGCTCAAGCAATCCTCCCACCTTGGCCTTCTGAATAGCTGGGACTACAGACATGTACTACTATGCCAGGATAATTTTTTTTAATAGATAAGGAAACTGAAGTTCAGAGATCCTAAGTTACTGTCAAGGTCACAAGTAACTTACTCAAGGTCACAGAACTGGTGGATCTTAGTAGATATGAAATATGAAGGATAACTCCAGTGCTTTGCTTTGGACTGTGCCTATAGTATAGAGAAAACTGGAATGTGTGTATACATGCACATGTGCACACATACATACATATACATATATACATATTTTGTGTACTGTTATTTGTGATAAACTAGATGGAAAGAAACTCCTCGTTAATTCTGATTGATATATTTAATTCTATCTACAGAATAACTTTTAACTCAATGCAGTAGTTTTTTTTTTTTCTGTTGTCTAAGTTTGCCTTTTCTGTTTTGTGACATATTTTTGTCTTGGGAAAATAAATTTATTCCAGCAGGTTCCTCCTTCCCTCCCTCCCTTCTTTCCTTCCTTCCAATAAAGGGTAAAAGTAGACAGGCACTGAGACATTCTTTCTTAAATGGTGTAGAGGCCAGATTAGTGATTATGTGGTTATAGTAAACTAATCAAGTTGTATGAGAAAGTTTTGAAATACGTTCACTTTGAAGACTATTTGTATTTTTAAAAAATTTTTGTAGACATTTTGTCTTTTAAAAGGTAGAATACTGTATCTGAAGATTTGTCTTATACAAATACAGTGGAAGCAATGTATAAGAGACTAAAGCACACTTCATTAGGGTAAGAAGGGTGAATCAAAGCAAAAAGCATTTTAATAGATGTATAGTCCCACCAAGATCAGAGTGGTTCACAGAAAGGAGTAGGATAGTTTATTAGTCTGCTTTCATATTGCTATAAAGAACTGACTGAGACTGGGTGATTTATAAAGGAAAGAGGTTTAATTGACCCACAGCTCCCCATGGCTGGGAAGGCCTCAGGAAACTCACAATCATGGTGGAAGGTGAAGGGGAAGCAAGGCACCTTCTTCATAAGGCGGAAGGAAGGAGAAGAGCAGAGTGAAGTGGGAAGAGCCCCTTATAAAACCATCAGATCTCATGAGAACTCACTCACTGTCATGAGAACAGCATGTGGGAAATGATCCCCATGATTCAATTACCTCCACCTGGTCTGTCCCTTGACACGTGGGCATTATAGGGATTATGGGGATTAAAGTTCAAGATATTTGGGTGGGAACACAGGGAGCCTAACCATATCAGATGCTACAATTAATGCTAGATGCAAATAGTATAAGCAAGGAAGTTATTTCATATGGTACTGAAAGCCAGCCTTGCTGCGTAACTATCATCACTTATGCTGAAATAAACTATACAGTGTTAGTCTCAGGTTGGTGACTGGAGAACCTAATTCTTGGGACACTTCTCAACCAAAGAGTACTAAAGCTCTTGAGATAATGTGGCTGTTTAAGGCTGCTGTTGGCTTTACAGACTTACGGTGATATATTGTGGGACTCTGTTAAGTAATAGAATTGGTTACTAGCTTTTGGAGGGCATTCCATTTAAATTTGGAATCTCCAAATTAAAAGTGGTGTCCCCTCCTCACTGTTCATTATAAAATAAATAAGTCTCCAGTGATTTCCTTTGCCAGAGCCTACAGAGGCAGGGAGCCCATCAATGAATGCGTTGTTTCTTGTGGATGAAGGGCTTGTGGAAACTGGATGCTATTTTATAGTAATTTTTTGAACAGTTCAATAAAATTACCCTACAATGTATACTTGGAAGTGACAAAGAAAATGTTTTAGGAGCATATAATAGAATCAGTCACTTCATGAATTCTAATATGAGTGTGCAAAAAGATTATTCAATGCCATAGCCTATAGCTTCTGCAGGATATACCCATGGCAGAGTCTCAATAGATTCTGACAGACACTGATGTAAATGAAGGAGACAATTTTGCATGCCAATCCCCCCACCAGGGACTTGAGAAAATTGCTTTCTTTTTGGGATCTGGAAAGGAGATGCCAGGCTTGGAAGTGCCAAGGTGAGCTCAGAACATCATCCTAGACAAGTTGCTAGATTGTTGTGATTAATATGCCCCTCACTTTTTTTTTTTCAAAAACACCTCTGAAGACCTACCTATAAGGGATTTATGTAAATAACATGGGGAGGGTTCTTAAAAATATGCCTAATAAATTGTCTTCTAACAATATCCTAGATTGATCAAGTCCATAAGACCTTTCAAGTGACTGTCAGAACCTTTTAGAAATAGCTAGACTCATAGTTTTTGCTTTGGGATTTTACGGATATTTTCATGAATGTTTGTGATTAATTTCATTTTTTTCCATCTTTTTAAAAAGTGTGTATGTTTGTGTTTTTATTTAGAGAAATAGCCAAAGATCTTATTGAAAAACAGAGTACAAGATGGCTTAGGTTTTAGCTCAGCTTTGACCTGACCTTCTTGTGGCCATGGGCAAGTCAGTTGACTTCCCTGATCCTCAGCTGCTTCATTCTTAAAATGAGAATGCTGACATAGGTGCTTAGATTTGTATGAATACATAAAAATACATTATGCTTTTTGCATGTAAATATGCTTTCAATGTACATAGACTGTTGCATATCTTTTCCATTCATCACTATGAAGTGGATACTTATGCGGGTGAGTGGAATAGAGTGTGGATCAGAGATGAAGGGGAAATATAATATAGGAGAGGGAGCACTGTGTTCACTTATGACAACAGAGTGCTGTGGGCCCAGGAGTGTTACTAGCTCAACTCTCTTTACTCAGGCCCCGCCCCCCCCTTTTTTTGAGAAAGGGTCTCCATCTTTGACCCGGGCTGGAGTGCAGCGGTGTGATCATGGGTCACTGCAGCCTCGACCTTCTGGGCTCAAGTGATCCTCCCACCTCAGCACTGCAGACGTGCACCACCATGCCAGCTAATTTATTTATTTGTAGAGGTGGAGTCTCACTGTGTTGCCCTGGCTGGGCCCAAAATTTTTTAAAAAATGAAGAAACAAAAAAAGAGAGCTGGACAAAACAAGTGGTTCCCAATCTTTTAAATCTCACCAACTAGTCACACGCAAGAGCAATGTTTGAGAATTGACAAATTGTATTTAGTAAGGACATAAACAATCTAGTGTATTACCTTCATTTTATACATAAAATGACATTCAAATACATAGAATATGAGAAGCATATATTATCAGAAAAAAGACGGTCCTTTGAATTCAAAGTTTACCTTCTGGAAAACTCGTCACATTGTCCTTATTTTTCTTGCTTTTTCTTGGGCTGATAAAAGGAGTTATTTTATATGGTCATGGGTCCTAGGACTGGCATTTGGAAACCAATGAGTCTTTTCCAGAATTACATTCTATGAGTCTTGTTTGTATTTTCTGGGAGAGAGCAATTGGGCGATGCTCTCCTAGGCTTGTGTAAAATCCTGAGGCTAATGTCTAGGCTGTTATTAATCCAGGGTGGGGAGGGGAAGAAGCACTCTGTGTTTGTTGTCTTCTAGGGAGACTAGCTGAGCTGCTCTTTGTGTGCGGAGGGAATGCGTGTATGAGCACATGTGTCTTTGGACACAGTGGGGAGCACTGAGATGGAACCTTTGTAACCCTGCTGGGATTATCATCTTTAGATCGAGTTTTACAATTAGAATGGTATGAATAACATAAATAAACTGATGGTGATTTACCTTGCCTTTTTATTTCATTTCCTGGAGTTTTATGACTTGAATTTTGCTAAAATCTCTATTATCGGTCGGCGGGTAGCCCACCCATCTAAAATTATATGTTGATTGTCTGAGAAATAATTTTTCCCCACGGAAGACTAACATTGACATAGCACTGATTTAATTGTTAAACCATTCTGCTTATTTTCCTATAGCTTTGTGACCATGGGTAGGTAGCGTTTCTGTGTTCTGAGGGCACTCAATAACATTGAACTAGTAGTACGTCTGTGTGAATCAGGCTACACTTGAGGGTGAAAGCCTGCTGGATGGGGCTCAGTTTTCTCCCTTGTATCTGGAAGGATGATAACAACCAGGCAGTTATCTCCTGGCGGCATGGATAAGAGCCTTCTTCTGCCCCATCAGGATTCTCTGACGTTACTGAGTTCCTTACCAATGTATATTTACTGTAGGAGTTTCCCATTAGCTGAAGCCAGAATTTCTTCTGCAAAGTCGTAGTATGTATAGTGGTATAATAATAAATGTTCCTTAAGAGAAACTAGAAATCACCTTGGATTATTGCCGTTAGCATATGTTAGTCCTTTGGGCCCTGGACTTTTTCTGGTCAGTCCGTTTTGGTAGGCAAAAGGCCAAAGTTAGTTTTGACCCATAGGCACGGTGCAACGGGGAGAAGTTAGGTAAGAGACATGTCTCCCTTTGTTTAAAGTCACACAGGGGGCTTAAAAGTCATCCTTCTGATGTTTATACTAGGTTACTCTTTCCCTCAAAGAAGGATGTTAAGTTCATTAAGTGGAAATTTCATTCTACTTTCCTCCAATTGAATGTTGTGTATAATTAAGCATATTGTCTTTTTTTTTTTTTTTAAAGTTTTGTCTTGGTAATGGATTAGCTTTGAAAAATAGCCTCTTTGTTTAGTGAAGACAGGACCCTTCAAAGGTGGGAAAACAAAGAAAAGGGGCATGTAATAGATTGAGAGAGTGGCAGCCTAGAAAATGATGTGCCAAGAAAATGATGTTCAGCCAAGACCTCCAACCTCTCCTCTTGTGTTGTATACTTCCTTCTCCTAGAAACAGAAGCCCAGTTTCACTCAAACTAGAACTCTTAACAATTTTTATCCTGCAAATCCCTAGGCCTTAAATGATGAGACCATCTAATTTAAGCCGCCCACAGCACACATTTTAATCCATTAAAAAATCTATCCCTGCTATCAACTTTTCACAATCATTTACTAAGTGTAGGAGCCTTCTTTCCAAATATTTATCTCCATTCTCATCATAATTACGTAATCTAGGTCCTCATAACTTCTTGACTGGACTCAGGCATGATCCTCCTAGTTTGCTTCCCCAACCTCAGTCTCTTTCCCTTCCAGTTCACTCTATGTATTTGTTTTTGGATTTATCTTTTCTCCACCCCCATCATATCATCATCTTCCCTAAATTAACTGGTATCCAGTGCGTCAAGTCTCAACTCTAATACTTGGCTTCTCCATGATGCGTGTCCTCCACATGCACTTACTGAGAATCAACAATGCATCGGGCATGGTGCTAGGACCTGGATATAGGATACAAGTTTCGGCTGGGTGCGGTGGCTCACACCTGTAATCCCAGTACTTTGGAAGGCTGAGGCGGGTGGATCATCTGACCTCAGGAGCTTGAGACCAGCCTGGCCAACAGGATGAAACTCCATCTCTAGTAAAAGACAAAAACTGGCTGGGTTTGGTGGTGGGCACCTGTAATCCCAGCTACTCAGGAGGCTGAGGCAGGAGAATTGCTTGAACCCAGGAGGTGGAGGTTGCAGTGAGCTGAGGTCATGACACTGCACTCCAACCTGGGTGACAGAGCGAGACTCTGTATTAAAAAACAAACAAACAAACAAAAAAAACTCACTTTTTTTTCTTTCTTTCTTTCTTTTTTATTTTTTTTTGAGAGGGGGTCTTGCTATGTTGTGCAGGCTGGAGTGCAGTGGCGTGATCACAGCTCATTTGCAGCCTTGACCTCCCAGGCTCAAGTGATCCTCCTGCCTCAGCTGCCAAAGTAGCTGGGACTACAGGCACGTGCCACCATGCCCGGCTAATTTTTGTAATTTTGGTAGAGACAGGGTTTCACCAAGTTGCCCAGGTTGGTTTCTAACTCCTGGCCTCAGGTGATCTCCCCGCCTTAGCCTTCCAAAGTGCTGGGATAACAGGCATGCGCCACCGTGCCCGGCTACAAGCCTCACTTTTGATGAGCATCAATTCTTGTTGAGAAAAGAGATATTAATAAGGGAGGAAGTTCCAGTATCAGGGAAGGCTTTGCAAAGGAGGTGCCCTTAGAATCTGGGCTTGAGGGAGTGGAATTTATCAGATAAAGGGGATTTTTCCAAGAAGAAGGAAGTGTGTGAAGAGAGATAAAAGGCCACCAAATACAGAGCTGGCATGATTTTACAGGTTAGCTCAGGATGAATAGGAGGGGCTGCAAGTGAGAAGGGTGGGAAAGAGGGGTGGCTGGAGCCTGGTTGGGCCAACCATGGTTCTTATCTTCCCAGCAGAGGACCTCAGCTCCCACCAGGCCCACCTCCTGCCATTTTGCTCCTTCTGGTGCCTGGGCCCTCACTCAGGTTTCCCTCAGTAGGAATGTGCCATTTTCCTAGATCTTCCTATCTTTTAAGGTGTGATTCTTAAGCCACCTGCTTGAAACAGCTTGCCTAGATGTCTATGGTCCTCTTTAGAGTACTTCTGTTTCTAAAATTTACATAAGATAAAAGGTATTATTGTAATCATTTTAAGGTGTACAGTTCAGTGGCATCAAGTACAGCCACAATGTTGTACAACCTTGACCATTGTCCATATCAAACACTTTTTTATCTTCCGCAATTGAAGCTCTGTACCCATTAAATGAGAACTTTCTGTTTCCCCCTTCTCCCAGCCCCTGGCAACCACTGTTCTACTTTCTGTCTCTATGACTACTCTAGGTACCTCATATGAGTGGAAACATATAATATTTGCCATTTTGTGACTGGCTTCTTTCACTTAGCATAATGTCTTCAAGGTTCATCTGTGTTAATAGCATAGCAAGTTTCATCTATGTTGCAGAATTCCCTTCCTTTTCAAGACTGAATAATTTTCCATTGTACGTACCACCTTTTATTTATCCATTCATTTGTGAACATGGGTGTACACACACCTGTTTGGGTCTCTGCCTTCACTTTTTTGGGGGTGTTTTTAAACTTTTGAAAGATTTTTCAGGCCAGAAGTGATGGCTTACATCTGTAATCCCAGGACTTTGGGAGGGCAAGGCAGAAGGATCGCTTGAGCCCAGGAGTTTGAGACCAGCCTGGGCAACAAAGCGAGACCTCGTCTCTGCTAAGAATTTGGTATGAAATCATTAATTGTCTCATTTATTGCTGATATTATTTTATAATGCTATTGAACACCTACTAAGTGTTATGGAATAGGGACTTCATGTACAGCAACAACCATAGCCACTAACACTGATTGAGCACTTACCATGAACTAGGCACTGTTCTCAAGGCTTTACATGTAGTAACACATCTAATCCTGAGAATAACATCATGAGACGAACACTTATTATCCCCAGAGGAGAAAATGGAGACACTGGGCAGTTGCGCAATGTTCCCAAGGACACATAGCTAGGAAGGGGCACATTTCATCAACTCTCACAGCAACCCAGAAAGACAAATGTTACCATTTTCATGTATTCAGATGAGAAAATCACTATCAGAGAAACCAAGTGGCATATCTGATACCACACAGTTCAGAAACAGCAGAAATCAAATGCACCCTTGCTTCACCTGACTTCAGTTCCCATGCTCTTTCCCCTGCCGAGTATCTTTATTTCATTTTATTTCTTCTACTGGATCACACACTCTTGAGAGAAGAAAACTTCCTTCTGATTCTGCACATTTCTCAGCACATAGCCAATGATCATTAAATATTTGATTTCTCATAGTTACGTTAATAAGTGGATAAATGTATAGAGTTCAGGGAAAGGATAGAATAGTTCTGAATGGAGACTTGAGGACTTTGAGGACGGGAATGGAAAGAAGTTATTTAAAATAATACTTTAACAAAGAAATCAGTGCTCAATTCTCATTGTTTTCCCAAGTCTGTGTGTCATAATACATGGTATGTTAAATATGCTGCATTCTGTGCAAAAAGCTATTGATTATTCACAAGAATTACATTGCTCTCGTGAATTATTAAAATTTGCTAATGAGATGACAAGCAGACCAAAACTCCCACCAGGCTGCTGTTTCTGTCCTGCCATGGAGGGACCTTTTCTGTTCAGAGGGGAGAGCTTTGCAGGGAGTCAGGCTGGGAGGGGATGGCTGACAGGGCAAGTCAGTGTGCGGATGGATGGCTCCAGTGGGAGGAGGACACATGTGAATTGAGAAGTAGGATCCATCCATTATAAAAAAATAAACAATAAGCAACTTTTGAATCACGGTGCTGTATTTCCTTCTGGGATTCAAATGACTACACAAACCACTTGAGCTTCATTTTTGTGGTTTATGAAGCTCAAGGGAATTATACACTCATAATTTATAGTTGCTGGTTCCACATAGTGTTTATGGCTCCGTATGCTATGTATGATGATATCGTGTGCATGCCTGTACACAGGGTTTAATTAATGACCTAGGGATTATCCTTGGCCTGACTTATTGATGTCTGTGTGTTGGAAAACATGTGCTCACATGCTGAAGGGTAAGAGCAGTTCAGGGCTGAGAGCAGCAGCCTTGGAATTGCAGAGCTGATCTTTGGGATTCTGCATGTGTCGTCACCTTTCCAGCTCATGCTCTAAGCTTTTGCAAAAAGTGACGCAATTAAAAGTTAGATTAGATTTTGAATCCCTTTGATTCTGTTTCTTTCTATATTTTTTTGGAAAGCACAATGGACATAAAAGTTGCAATTGATTTTTTTGAGCTACTCTTTCTTTCAGAAGCAATTAGCCTTCTCCTTTTCTGAAGTTGGGGGTGAGTCTCCTGTAGTGGACCCTTGCAAGGTTGTCTTTTGGGATGTGAAGAGAAGAGGGAAGATCAGGGATGCGGGTTGTAATTTCATTAAATTTTTTCTTTAGAGTAGCTCTTGTTAGAAGGAGATTTTAGAATGTAAACGTGGAAAGTGACTTAATTAGATTGAGTTCAGTAGTTTTCATACTTTAAAAAATCCACATATCCCTTCTTTACAGAAACGTGTATGTAGAAGCCAACAGATGAAACAGATAAAGTAGTAGCCACTTTAGTCTCTCTGGGCAGTTGAGAGGCAGTGTGATGCAGTGGTTAAAAGAATAAATTGTGGTGTCAGACTGCTTGGATTCGGGTCCCAAGTTTTTCCTCCTTATGGAACTAGGCAAGTCATTTAACCTCTTTGTGCCTCAGTTTATCCATCTTATGGTGGGAATGATATAATAGAAGCTACCTCACAGGGTTTTGCTAAGCATTAAAGGAAGGACTTAATATAAGTTAAGCTTAGAATAATGTTTTGCATTTGGTACTTTCTATCAGCTACTGCTATTATTATTTGACCTACTTAAGGACTCAGTGAAGCAGCTTGAAAACCTCTGAATTATTCAAATATTTATTGAATACCTACTATGTGACAGGCACAGTTCGAAGTGTGGGGGACATGGTGTTGAACAAAACACAGTCTCTATTTTTTTGGCTCTTATAGTTCTGTGGTCTAGCCCAGAGGTTGGCAAATTTTTTCTGTAAAGGGCCAGATGGTAAATATTTTAGGCTTTGTGAACCATAGGGCGCTCTATCATCACTACCCAACTCTGCTGTTGTAGTGCTTAAGCAGCTGTAAACAATATGGAAATGAGTGGGTATGATTGTGTTCTAACAAAACTTTATTTGCAAAACCAGGAAGTGGTAGGGATTTGGTCTGAGTGCAGAGATTTGCCTCTTGGTCTAACCTAACCATTCCTCTTATAAATAAGACAACTGAGGCTTAGGTCACATAATAGTGGCAAAATCAACACGAGAATCCTGCTTCAGACATCCTATGGAGTACTGTCTCCATTCTACCATGCTGTCTGATGTGCTGGCTTTGCTGGGGCCTTGGCCTTTTCGCCTCTTGTTTTTCAAGTTGTACAGTGAGTGAGCTGGGTGGAAGAGGGAGCGTTGAGGAGTCCTTTCAGCAGATCCCATGATCTGGTTGCTTTCTTATTCTAATTCCCCAGTGTGTTAGAGAGCAGAGAGGAGTGTGTACATGTGGAGCAGAAGATGAGGTGAGGGGCTGGGCCTGGTGGCTCATGCCTATAATTGCAGCACTTTGGGAGGCCGAGGCGGGTGAATCACAAGGTCAGGAGTTCGAGATCATGCTTGGCCAACATGGTGAAACTCCATCTCTACTAAAAAAATAGAAAAATTAGCCAGGCATGGTGGCATGTGCCTGTAATCCCAGCTACTCAGGAGGCTGAGGAGGGAGAGTTGCTTGAACCAGGGAGGCAGAGGTTGCAGTGAGCTAAGATCACGCCACTGCACTCCAGCCTGGGTGACAGAGCAAGACTCTGTCTCAAAAAAAAAAGAAGAAAAGAAGATGAGGTGAGCATGGGTCGTTTAGCTTAAGTGCAATGGGGAGCCATTGTAGTATTCTGAACAGATCAACACCATGCTCAAGAGAATAGGCTTGTTCTAGCTGCTCTTGATAATGGAGTGCAGAAGCAGACTTGTTAGGAGGCCATTGCATGGATCCACATGAGACGTGATGTTGGCTCAGTCCTCACCATGGTGATAGTGATGGATGGAGAAAGGGATAGAGGACAGATCCTGGATATATATTTTGAACGTAGCACCAATAGGTATTTCTGACAGATTAAATGTGAAGTGTGAAGAATGAGAGGAGTCAAGGATGACTGTCTGCTCATAGGGTTCATAGAGTTCACAGGCTAATCACATAGCCGAAGAACCTTCTTTGAAGTATGGGAGAAGTAAGAGGAGTGACTTGTTCCAGGTCCCAGCAGCAAGGAATGGCTGCACCTGGTCTAGAAGGCACAGCTCTATCTATCTCCCTTTTCCATTTACTGACCTTTGCTTTTTTGAGTGAATCTTCTTGCTTCTGTAAGTCCACAGAGCTAGGTGCCTGCCATTGTTTGAATGTGTGCTCCCAAAAGCATGTGCTGAAAACTGAATCCCGAATGCAACACTGTTGGGATGTGGGGTCTAATGGGAGTGTTTAGGCCATGAGGGCCCTGCCTTCAGGAATGAGTTAATGCTGATTATAAAAGGGCTTGAGGCTGGCAGTTTGATCTCTTGCTCTCTCTTCCCCTTTTGCCTTCTGCCATGGGATGATGCAACAGAAGGCCCCCACCAGATGCCGGCCCCTTGATCTTGGACTTCACAGCCTCCAGAACTGTGAGTCAATACATTTCTGTTCATTATCAATTACCCAGTCTGTGTCATTCTATTATAGCAATACAAAATGGCTTTGACAGTGTTCCTCCACCCCGACCCTTTCCACATCATCCTGTTTTTACTTATCCATGTTACAAAATTTCCCTTTCTGTTTTATAATTGCCTGTTTTCTGTCTCCTCCACTAGGTGAGCTCTTTCAGGGTTCCTAGCATAGTGCTTGACACATAGTACATGTTTAATAAATGTTTGTTTTATGAAGAAATAGCCAAGGTTTTTCAAATTGCCTTTTTTCTCTCAATTACAGCCATTCTATAAAATCTCACTGTTGTTCCCTTACAGTTTCTCTTCTTTCACTGAACTTCTGTTTGGCGTTTTCTTTATATATTTTTTCTCTTAGGCTCTTTACTTGGGTTTGCTTCATGTTTTCTATTTAAGAATTTCCCCAGAGCCTGTCATAGTGAAGAGAAAAGTCCTTGGATTTTCATTTTAAATTACATCCGATAAACAGTAACACAACAAGTAGTAAGGCATTTGATATTTTAAATCTCCCTTTTTACTTCCTTTTAGTTTCTCAACAGGTCTCTTCAGGGGCATATAAGTTCAGAGCATCTTGAACTTATATGCCCCCTGAGGACTGGACGGAGTTGCAGTAGTGTGGGTAGTACTTGAAAGTGTGCAGTGCAGCTGGAAAATGTGGGGTCTACGCATGCCCACAGTGTAATGCATCTGCCTAAACCCAGTCTTCTCTTTTGGCATTAATCTTAGTTGAAAATTTGCTGTAATAAACACCAGGTGTCAACAATCTAGGCAACCATGCCTTGACTAAATCTTCTCAGGATGAGGGTGCACCTGCTGGAAGCATCTTCCAGAACTGCTAGTTGCTGAAGCTGCAAATTCACATAACCCTTGCTTTTAGCTAAATCATTGCTCTGTGTCCTGCAAGCTATAAAAAGACAGAATCAGATTAGAGGACATAATGGGTAAAATACCTATTTCTTTATTTTTATTTTTTATTATACTTTAAGTTCTGGAATACATGTGCAGAATGTGGAGGTTTGTTACATAGGTATATGCGTGCCATGGTGGTTTGCTGCACCCATCAATCCATCATCTACATTAGGCATTTCTCCTAATGCTATCCCTCCCCTAGTCCCCCAACCCCCCGACAGGCCCCAGTGTGTGATGTTCCCCTTCCTGTGCCCATATGTTCTCATTGTTCAACTCCCACTTATGAGTGAGAACATGGCGGTGTTTGGTTTTCTGTTCTTGTGTTAGTTTGCTGAGAATGACGGTTTCCAGCTTAATCTGTGTCCCTGCAGAGGACATGAACTCATCCTTTTTCGTGGTTGCATAGTATTCTATGGTGTATATGTGCCACATTTTCTTTATTCAGTTTATCATTGATGGGCATTTGGGTTGGTTCCAATCTTGCTATTGTGAACAATGCTGCAATAAACATATGTGTGCATGTGTCTTTATAGTAGAATGATTTATAATCCTTCAGGTATATACCCAGTAATGGGATTGCTGGGTCAAATAGTTAACATACCTATTTCTTACTGTGACCTGAAAGATATATTTTTATTCTTATTTATTCTCTTGCACATTAGCTTTTGGGAGATATGAGTCTTTTCATTGTCTTAAGAAGGGCTGTGAGCTAGAAGTAGATGATTTGTTGTCATATTTTTGGCCTTACGATCATAACATCATTCTTCTCAATTCAATGATAAAATAATAGATAATATTTATCATCCCGGCATTGTTTTGAGTATTCCACATGTACTCTTATTTAATCCTCACAAAATTTTAAGGTAGGTGCCATTTTTATTCCCATTTTACAGATGAGGAATGAACTTAAGTAACTGACCCTGTCATGGTTAATTTTATGTGTCAACTTGACTGTACTAAGGAATACTCAGATATCAGATAAAATTTATTTCTGGGTGTGTTTGAGAGGATGTCTCTGGAAGAGATTAGCATTTGCATTGCTAGACTGAGTACAGATCACCCTCACCAATGTGGGTAGGCATCCTCCAATCCATTGAAGGCCCCAATGGAAAAAGCAGAGGAAGGAGGAATTTGCTCTCTGCTTGAACTGGGACAGCCATTTTCTCCTGCCCTTGGATATCCTGGTTCTCGGGCCTTTGGGCATGGACACTGGGAGTTTCACTGTTGACTCCCCTGGTCCTCAGGCCTTTGGGCCTGGAATTACACTACTGGCTTTTCTCCTTCTCCAGATTGCAGACAGTAGATCATGGGACTTCTCTATCTCCATCATCATGTGAGCCAATCTCTCATAATAAATCTCTTTCTATAAATTTATGTATATCCTATTGATTCTGTTTCTCTGGAGAACCCTGACTACTTCAGGCCCCATGACAATATCTTTACAGCCCAGGGCATAATCATTATCATCAAATGGTATTTGGATATCTACAGGCTCTATGGTATTGTGCTAGCTTACATTCCGTTTTTACTTATAAATGTTTTAAGTTATGAGTTTTTTGTAGGTACAGACTAAATCTCAAAAAGCCTAAAAGTTGGCCAGGTGGAGTGGCTCACATCTGTAATGCTAGCACTTTGGGAAGCTGAGGTGGGTAGGATTTCTTGAGCTCAGGAGTTCTTTCGAGGACAGCCTGGGCAACATAGTGAAACATTGTCTCTACTAAAAATTAAAAAAAAAAAAGCCAGATGTGGTAGTGCATGCCTGTAGTCCCAGCTACTCAAGATACTGTGGTGGGAAGATTTGCTTGAGCCTGAGAGATTGAGGCTGCAGTGAGCCATGATCATGCCACTGCACTCCAGCCTGGGCGACAAAGTAAGACCCTGTTTCAGAAAAATAAATAAATAAATAAATAAATAAATAAATAAATAAATAAATAAAGCCTTAAGGTTAATTTGCGTTTAATATGGCATATAATATTTTATAAAAATTCTCAACATTTATATGCCACTGTAGTATTCATGAAGTGCTTTTATAGGCAATATCTCCCTTAATTTTAGTGTTCTGTTGACACTCAACCTATTCTATTATCAGAATCATACTGGTCATCTTAAGTGCAGAGAAATCTCTTGTCCCTCCTTTTCTTTTTTAATTTCTCCCAGTTCCCACCTTTCCCCACATCTATTGCTTTAGAATATTCAAATAATTTCATATCAGTTACTCCATGTAATTCTCAAACCAGTCATCTGAGGTAGATGTTTATTCTTTCCATTTTGCTGTTGAAGAAGTTGAGACTTGGAAAAATGATGTGACCATTGGTGGGATGAGGCAGAAGGAGAAGTCAGAGAGATTCAAAGTGCGGGAAGGATTCAATCCACTGCCGCTGGCTTTGAAGATGAAGGGGCCACAAGTCAGGGAACATGGCTTCTAGAAGCTAAGAACAACCCCTGAATTCTGCCAACCACCTGGATGAACCTAGAAGCGTATTCTCTCCTAGAACCTCTAGAAAGGAACCACTTCTGTTGACAGCTTGATTTCAGCCCTCTAAGACTCTTACCAGAGGACCATCTGAGCCAGGCGGTGCCTGGACTTATGATCCATGGGCATTGTGGGACAATAAATTTATTGTTTTAAGCCACTAAGTTTGTGGTATTTGTAACAGTAGAAATAGAAATAGTGTAATCACAAAGTGGTTCAGTGGTGATGCAGGTGATGCCAAATTCCACACAGTTTTCACTGGCTGCCTGGGACAACATCCAGTGCTGTGGTCTTCTAAGGGAGGCAGGGGCATCCACCCCCAGGGTGTGCATAAGATGATCCATTGAGGTAAGGAAAAAAATATATCATCTCAACTTTTAAACTTACAGTTCTTTTAAGGTTTTGTAATGTAATTAATGTGTTAGTATAGTAGAATATTATATAATTTGCACATAGCATGTTTCCTTTTTTTTTCATAATAGGATTACATGATCAAAGTGACTGTTCACAGTGACCTAGAGGAGAGCAGAACATGGAGTTGGCATGCTATAGTGGAAAGCTTACTGTGTTTGGAGTTGGAACCACATATTTTGTTTCCGTCTGTGATGATAATTGGTATGGTGGCTTGGGCTAAGCCACTTGATTTCTTTGGCTTGCATTTCCTTATGGAGCTTGAGGTAGACATCATGTATGTTCCCTGAGCTTTCCTTGAGAATGTGGAGATGCCACATGGACCTCTAAATCAGTAACTACCATCTCTGAACCATGTCTCTTTTCTGAACCTCTGTTCACGTCTTTGCTATTCCCCTAGCATCCTAATTTGGAAACCTCACACCTGTATTCAAACAATTGCCAAGCTCTCTTGGGTCTACCTCTATAAAGTCAATAGAATTGATCTTGCTCTCTGGTTTCTTATGGCTGAGGATTTAGTTCAGGTCCTCATCAGCAGGCTTGGATGATAGGTACAGCCTTTTAACTCCTCTCTGCCTCTCTAAGCTCCACACAGCTGCTGGTTATCTGTTCAAGACCTAAGCCGAAATTTCTTTTTCTCATGAAAACTCCCTTTACCTTTACACTGCTTTTAGCAAGGCCCTGTGGAATCTTGCCCTTTTCATCATTACATTCTGTCTAAGGAACAAGATGTGCACTTGGCGGCAGTAATCTTGTGTTATCTTCGGAGTACATGAGTACGCTGGTGGTGGCTGGATGGGGTGCACTAACACCGGGTAAGGGAGCCGCCAACACTGAGGTTACTCAGAACAAATGGTCAGAGACTGAGGGGACTAGAACCTCACTCTCTGGGACCATTAATTTCTGCTTCCGTTGCACTTTTCACCTCGTAAACATTCCATTTTTACCAAGGTGTACACAGGAGGAATGAAAGCAAAGCCTAGAGGATTTGCAGAAATCCGTGGAAGGGCTCTGGAGACACTCTCCCTGTGAAGATACTGGGAGATACCATGGATATAAGCTTTGGTTTCCAAATACATGATTTATAGGCCTGAGATCCTTTAGGTTATTAGGCTATAATTTAGTGTACTTAAAAGGAATGTATTACTAGTTGTCTTTGTGACTTCTGAAATATAGACAGCATAATCTTCATCACCATTTTATCTATCACCCAAAAGTGTATTTAAATGTTAATTTATTTTCATTTAATGTGTAGGATCCATTCAGCTATTCCCTTTTCCATTTCTTCCCATTGTTTAGGCAAAAAATAAAACTTTGTTCATTAAATTTATAAAAAATATTTCTATAACCCTTATTGTGTATCAGGCACTGTTCTAGGAACTTTGCAAATTTTAACGCATCTAATTCTGTGAGGTAGGCACTATTATAATTAGCCCCATTTTGCAGATGAGGAAACTGAAGCACAGGAAAGTGAAATAACTTGTCCACACAGCTCATTTGCCTTTAAGGTCAGGTCCTATGTTACAGACCTGATCTCATTGCTCCCTGTTGGTCTCTCTCTTTCTGGTCTTCTTTGTCTCATGACCTTGTACAAGTATGCTGGGCCTAGTATATAGTCTTCTCTGTTCTTCACTTGTTCATTCCCAATGGGGAAAGTATTATGAATATATTTCAGAGTGACAGAATTCTAATGGCCACAATTTCCTTAACAGTGGGAATTGATGAATTTTAATGCAAAGGCCTAAATAGGGTTTGTATTTTCCTCCCCTTTATTTGTGCTTCTCAGGGTGTCTTCCCCATCTCTGTTGGAAGGACCACCTCCCATCCCCCTGTTCAGGCTGTCCTGTCTCTGTTGGGGGAGCCACTGCTCATCCCTGTGTTCAGGCCACCCCGTCTCTGTTGGGAGGACCACCTCCCATCCCTGTGTTCAGGCTGCCCCGTCTCTGTTGGGAGGACCACTGCCCATCTCTGTGTTCAGGCTGCCCCGTCTCTGTTGGGAGGACCACCTCCCATCCCCATGTTCAGGCCACCCCATCTCTGTTGGAAGGACCACCTCCCATCCCTATATTCAGTTTATCCTGTCTCTGTTGGGAAGATACCACCCATCTCTGTTTTAAGGCCCACTACCTTGGAGTTTTTCCTGACTCCTCTCTTGCTCTCTTAACCCACATCTCATTCTCTACAGATCCCATCAGTTCTACCTTCCTAGCTTGTCCTGATTCAAACAATTTCTCTTCTCCTTCTCCATTACCAGGCAGGTCCATACCGCAATTGCTTCTTGCCTGGACCACTACGAGAGCCTCTTTTTGGTCTCTTCCTCCCTCGCTCCTTCCAGTATGTTCTCCGCAGGCAGCCAGAGTGATCATGCCATTGCTCTTACTCAACTCCAGTGGCTTTATGTCACTTTCAAGACACAGCCTGTTGTCTCACTGTGGCCTCCAAGGCCCTCACAGCCAGGCCCATGGCTGCCTCCCCATCGTCGTTACTTCATCTCTCCCCTGCCTGCTGTCTCAGGTCCACTGGCCTCCTCCCTCCTGCTCCAGCCTCACTCACAGCTGCCTACCACCTCAGAGACTCCTTGTCCACCAGCTCTCCTGCAGCCTGGAATACTCTTCTCTCAGACCTGCCCATGGCTGCTCCTCCTTATTCTTCAAGTCTCTGCTGTCTTCTAACCCTGTTTGTTTTCCTTCAAGGCACCTGACTTTTTTGCTATACATTTATATGGTTTTCTGTTCTCTCTCTAGAATATAAGCTCCATGGCATCAGGAATTCAGCACCTGGAAAAATAACTGCACATATTAAGGCTTTATTAAATATTTGGAATCAATGAATTGAATGCATTTTTGAAGAATTAAAAATGAATATGGGAGAAGGGAGTTGGATATTTCCAAAAAAACTTCTGGTGAGAGAAGCAAGGGAAATGGAAGACAGTATCTAGGAGTGAGTCCCTTCCCTCGACAGCAAAAGGAAACTTAACCTCCCTCAGGGAACAAAGCAAGCCTGAGTTGAGAGAGCCCTCCCCACCTCGTTCCATCTTACCCAGTTCCGTCTTACCCACCTATTGCCTGCCTGTGCGACCCCTAGTCTGTGAGTTGGAGGCTTAGGGGAAAGCACCTGATTGGCCATCATTGAGCAGAGCAGCGCTGCTTTTTTGCAGTTCCGCTCTGCAAAGGGTCTCTCCAAGAAAGGGCTTACAGGAGCTTGGTGCATAGGATGACATTCCCTCCTGGGATGGGCTAGCAGGCACTGAGAGGCTATGTGTCAGTTGGGACCAAAGTCCTTTAGGAGAAACTTAATACTTTGGTTGAATAGCAGAGCCTTTCTCAGGGAAACTCTCCAAGGAGTTTCTGCCCAGGCCTCCCAGGGTAGAGCAGTGATTTATAGCAGTTTTAGGTCTCTTTGTATTCTAGTTTCATCTCTCCCCATTGATTTTACCATTTGCGGCTCATAATGGAAATGAGGACAGCAGGTACAGATGAAGCAGTTACTAGACTCTCCTTTCTGTCTTGTAGCTGGCGCACTCCTGGGGAATCAGAAAAATGGGTATTTGCTTCCTTAACTCTTCTCTGGGTTTCGCTAAGTTGGGGTCATCTGGAAGGTGGGCATCAATTCTGTGGATTGGTTCATATCGTACAGTGAGAAAACAGATGAAAGGATTAGGACCACCTCCCAACATAAAAGCTTAAAAGAGAATATGTTATAGATTGTGGCAATTTATACTAATTTTAGGAATATACTTTGCCAATACAGGATGAAAAATATGTTTTGTTAAGACATGTTCCTTTCACCCAGGTCTTAGGGAGCAATGCAATGTTTACTGCAGCTTTATTACGATGCTGGCGTCATTAGGAATGCCAGTATGTATTAGCTTTGAGAAAACCCAAGATAAATATTGTAGCATCTCCTGCATATAGAGGTCAGTCTGGAAGACAGCTTTGATCTGAAACAATAAGTGAAAAAGGCCTTTGAGATACAAAGCAATAGACTCATTGTCCTTGCGTTAAAGCCAAGCTCCTTAGCACTTCCTAAAATCTTCACTGATTTCCGTTTAGTATTCTATTTTCAGCCTTTCCAGTTGTCTTGTTTCCCAGCCCAGAGAAGCTAAGAAGCAGAGGGCAGAGGAGGTTGCAAGTTGGAATCGCTCTGATGGAAGAGTGAAATGACAGCTGACAGCCTGACAGCTAGGGAGGTGACAGCAAAGCTTTCACCAGAAATGCAGGGCTGCTGCCACTAGCTTGGAATTGTCGGGTTTGTCTGCAACGCCAGGACAGACTCAGTGGGGACTGCCTGCAGATGTAACACACGGGAAGGGACATTAGAGGGCATGGCTTAAGCTGGGAGGATGTTAATCTCTAAAAGTGTTTATGAATTTGCCAAGTTAAAGAGCTATGCCTGGGGAAGAAGCTGGGATAGGGAAACTGAGTAAATATTGCTTGGCACAAACTGGATGCTGGAAGATCAAAAAATATGGTTTCCAAGGTAGGTGGGCATGAATGGTAGTAAGTAGATTAAGGTGATTGTGGGTGGTTGGGTTGTTTAGAAACTAAAATAGGAGGGTTTGGGGCTGGCATAGTGGCTCATGCCTGTATGCCTGTAATCCCAGTACTTTGGGAGGCTGAGACAGGAGGATCACTTGAGTCCAGGAGTTCAAGATCAACCTGGACAACATAGAGAGACCCTGTCCCTACAATTAAAGAGTTTGGGTTTTTGTGGCAGGGTTCCTTTTATATAGCTATTTAAAAAAATTTGGCATAGACCAGTACTTTCAACATGGAGAATGTACCCTCTAGGAAGGGCATGTGATAATCTTAGCTAAGTGATATGTACAGTATTTAATGCCTTTTTATACAAATGTAGAAAGAAATTAAGCTTTAGTTAAATAAAAATTGACAGTAGCATTTGCATGAAACTTATAAATAAATATACATATATTTGGGTGTGTACTCAACTCAAGTACTAAATAAACAGTGTTTGGAAATGACTGGCCTATAGAGTAATATAGCCAGATCCAACAACCTACATGAATTATTTCAATTTCCTTCTTCCAACTTTATGTGCAAATGTATCCATATCCATAACCTTGTTTTCCCCCTTCATGCCTCTTCTATGGAAATGATGTGTTTTAATGGAAGGAGTGGCCGGTTGCCCTCCTTCTGAGGGTGGTTCCTCCACTTGCATTCAGGGTCCCAGCCCCACCAGTTAATTTTGAAGCCTTACTTCATAAATATGTTCTCTCTCCCTCACTCACATGTTAACTGCTTTTTGGCTCAATGTATGAATAGTTTCACAACTCTTCCATCTTAAGAAACACTCTCCAACTCTCATCCTGAATCTCTTGTCCTTTTCCCCCACAACACCCTGCCAAGTTTTTGCAAGTGGAGCCCGAGCTCCCTGTCTACACTCTCTGCCTTCTTTTTACCTCTCTTCCCTTGCAATCTAAGTTCTGCCCTCTGATGTCCCCTTCCTGTGTGTCGCATCTGCAAGCAGTCCCCACTGAGTCTGTCCTGACCTTGCAGACAAACCCGACAATTCCAAGCTAGTGGCAGCAGCCCTGCATTTTTGGTGAAAGCTTTGCTGTCACCTCCCTAGCTGTCAGGCTGTCAGCTGTCATTTCTCTCTTCCATCAGAAGATTTCCAGACACTCAGATTTCCATGGAAGCTGCCCCGGCTTTAGTGCTGTGGCTCTAATGACCAACAATCACGTAATGCCAAATCCGGAGCACACTTTCTACTGCTCATTTTAGTCAATCTCTCTTTGGTGTCTTGACCATTCCTTTTTTTGGAATGTCTTCTTTCAGCTCACCTCTTTGTTAACACTCATGGCCTATATATATCTACTTTGGAAACCATCTCTTTTAGGTAAAACAACAACAACAACAACAACAACAACAACAACAACAACAAAACATCATCTTTGCTCTAACCTGGTTCCTCCCCCTATATATCTCTATCTTGATAAATGCCAGCACCATCTATCCTATCACCTGAGAGTGAGACTCAGCTCCCCACTACTGAGCTAGTCAAAGGCACTCTTCACTTCTGTTACTGCGTTTTTGATTTCTAGCATTTCCTTTAGATTCTTTCTTAGAGTTTCCATCTCTCTAGTTATATTGTCCATCTCATCTTGCATATCGCCTACCCACTTTTTCCCTTAGAGCCCTTAACAGAGTTCTTGTATGAAATAATTTCCCTGTGTGATAATTCCAACATCTGTGTCATATCTGAGTCTGATTCTGATGATGGCCTTTTCTCTACAGACTGTGGTTTTTCCTGCCTTTTGGCATGCCCTGGAATTTTTTGTTGAAAGCTGGACACATTATGTTGGGTAATAGGAAGTGTGGTGAATAGGTCTTTAGTGGGAGGATTTATGTTAATCTGGCAAGGAGTTGGGCTGCGTTTAATCTTGATTTTACTTGCAGGTGCCAGAGGATCAGTTTTCTTTAGTGTCCTTGTTTCTATCCTCTCTCTTGGCTTTGAGGCATCCCTATACACTGTTTCTTAGAGACAGTGTGGGTCTTGCACCTCTTTCAGCTGTAATTGGCAGTTATTACACTGGAGCCTGTTGGCGTGGCGGTAGGGTATGGGGAAAGGAAGGGGAGCATTCTACAATCTTCTGATTAGGTCTCAGTCATTTGGGGGGCCTGTGTCTTGAAGCTGTGGCCTTCACATGTGTTTCTATCCCTCCTCCCATGGCTTAGCCTTTCCCACCTTGTCCTTGGTCAATCCCTGGCTGCAGCTTTCCCAGTCTATTTCCTTGAAGCACTGTCCCTTGATGACTATGGGATTGCTTTTCTGTCTTAAGTGAGATGGAAAGGCTGAGGGAGCTGGAGTGAGGAGAATTCCTTTCCTCCAGGTGAGATAAGGTTTTGGAATTGTACACAGGTGAAGTCTTTTCCCTAGAGAATGGGCCTTCATTTTGGAGAAGGCTCTGGGTGGGCTTCACGGCAGTGACTCCTCCCTTCCCTGTGCCAGGGCGAGGAGGAGATCTTGCTCGGATCCTCACTGTGAAAACCTAGTGGGTTCCTGAAAGGGATCTGAAGGGAAAAATCCAAGACTATGGCCCCCAAGAATTTCTCACTCTTACACTAGTTTACACTCAGCCTCTAGCAATTCATCAAACTTACCATTTAGGTGTTTCTACCAGTTTCCCCGTTCCTGCAGCTGCTGCTCTAAGTAAACAGATCTTGGTTGTTGTATCTTTAGGATGCACCTATTTTTCCAGGTTTTGGGCTGGTGGTTTGATCTGCTGCCTTCATTCTATGATAGGTCCAAGAAAAGTTGTTGATTTTCAGTTTGCTTTTTCTTGTTTTAAGGATAGGAGTGGTGGTTTCCAAGATCTTTACATGTCAGAGCTGAGATCTAAGTCTGTTTCAACTCCTAGTCTCTTGTCTTCCATATCCAAATCTTATTATGTCTGTTTCCAAAATATCTCTTGAGACATCCTCGGCTTTAGTTCAGGGCATGGTGACTTTTTGTCTGAATCATTGCAGCGGTCTGCTGACCATTCTCCTCATCTCCAGTAATGTGCTTGTTCAGGAGATCCTGTAGGTCTTGTCTTAGGACTCTCTAGCTCCCTTAGTGTAGATATGGCATCCTGCTACTGCCCTTGTCCTTTAGTCCCTTGCAATCTAGTAGAAAAGACCAAAGGCTCAGGGTCTGGAGACAATGTTGTGAATGTGTTTTATAACAACTTTAAAATAATTGCTCTCATTTCCATTGCTTTAATTAAATGATCTCTTTAAACCAGAACATGTTTAAAGATGAAAACAGATCAAAGAGGAATAAAATTCAGGTAGAACAAATTTTAATATATGGCCTTTCTATTTATTGATGTGAAATACATGTTTCTTTGTGGTCACACTGACATATTCATAATACTTTGTATTGCATAGAGGAAGGGACTGGATGAAAACATCTTTAATTTAGGTCATGACTGCAATAAAGTTATGGGGGCTGTGATGTGACACACATTCTGTCTGAACATACATGAAGCTAGGCATGGGTAAGCTGAGGGCCCATGGCATAGGCATTTGACCTGTTTGCGACCTCAGGCACTCTTAATTCACTTCCAAAGACTGAATGAAGTGATAACCATAATGTGTCAACAGTCCAGAATTTAGATGGCCCTGGAGATGCTGCGTTAGTGTCCTATGGGCAAAGTTTAAATTAGATGGCAGTCAGGTATGTACACAGGATTGGTCATTACTGCGGGCAGATGTGCACAGCTAATGGCTGGCAGTGGGGATTGCTGCAGGGGGAATTCCCTGATAAAAATGAGTTAAAATGAGACGATGGATTATCCAGAAGGGTGCTTTTCCACAGACTACACTTTTATTGGTGAAAGCAATCAAAGGAAAAAAAATTGAGCCATTAAAAAAAAGAGCTGCTATAATGTATTTATTTAATATTATCGGCGTAGCACACAACTGTATGCATAGATATGAATTTATTTCTCTTAGTCTGAGTAAACTAAAGAAAATAATGCTTTTATTCTTTTCCAAATAAATGTAGATGGGAGGCTGGTACATTAAGGCAATGTAGGAACCTAATGTACAGGGGCAGAGGGACTACTTGCAAAAGACTGAAATCTTTATGCATGTAAGCCAAACTGCCCATGATCTCATTACACCGCAGAGAGCTTGCAAGCATAGCTCCCAAATCACAAAGAAAAATCAGCGCACAAGTGACCTGTGTATTAGCATCTCTGCAAATCTCAGGCAGAAGCTGAGATTTATATACACTTTACACACCCCTGAGGAAATACCCATTTTATGCCACTCATAGGCCAGATGTATTTTCCTCTGTGAAATGTGATCAGAATGTAGTTAGAAGAAAATATACTGTGTATTCAAAAGCAAATAGATGGTATTTTTAAAAAACTCCTTAGTAATTTAGAATGGGCAGCAATATCAAATTAGTGGAGTGGTATGGAAGGGTTATTAAGTCTATGACTGGGCCTATGTGGTTATATTTGCTGCAGGGCACTGATTTGCTTCTAGAGCTGAATGGAAAATTTCACATGTCCAAAAAAACTTTTTCTCTGAATATGATTACTAATGTGATAAGATGTCTCACATTAGATAGTGTGATTCCTTGAAAATGCCAGTATGGATTTGAATCTTTTTTTTTTTCTCAACCAATTTTATATGGAAGGAAAGAAATAAAGATGGCTTTCAGGAACAAATACACATATTTCTAATAGAACTTGCTAGAGTAATCACACAGACTGCTATTATTCTACTGTGTCTGTGCATTTTACTGTAACAAAGTGATTAATATGCTTCAAAATTTGAACTTATGGACTCAACTATTTTAGTGTCATATCATCAAAATACACAAAAACCTGACAAATCTAATTTCTATGTAATCCTAAGTAGTAAAAAATTATACGTGTGTTTATAATGCTTAGGCATTTGAATGGATTGTGTGACATAAGCGTGGACAGTTATATACAGGAACATGAATAAAACATGTTTAAATGCATACATAAGGCAGACACCAGCCAAAATAATTGTATATGTGCATGATGAATTAGGATGAAAATTCATCCTTTAATCTCTTCTAGACTTTGGATCACAATATTTTATGTAAGTCTAAATACTTTATGGGAAATATCTGGGAAAAAAGGCATAATCTATAACCTGTGAACTACAAGGATTTTAATCCTTAGTTTTATGCGAACCAAAAAGATGAATAAAACATTGTTAGTGTTTTTAAACCTCTCTGAAGAGGTCCAAAGAGAGGATGGATTAGTGACAATGGATTTAAAGACAGGATTAACAAGGGTTGCTCCTGAATTGAAGGCATTAGAAGCCAACTTTACAAAGCAGTGTATTCTCACAAGTGGATTTGGGCACAATTTGGGACTATTGATGGGTCCCAAGGAACCAGTAACCCATAGCTTTGCTCTGGTATTGTCAAAATCTTACAAAATTGAAGAATATCTAGAGAAAAAGAAAGCTTGTAGGTGCCCACTAAGGATTAAAACAAGACATGTGACTGTTTAACTAATTGGCCCCAAATTCGTTGATACTCCACCCATTGAGAGGAGGGGTCTGTGATCCTTGCCTTTGAATCTAGGTGGGTGTGTGACTGCTTCAGCCCCTTGGATGCAGTAAAAGTGTTGTCACCTGGTTCTGAGGCTTGGTCAGTAAAGGCCATGCAGCTTCCACCCAGTTCTCTTGGGATACTCACTCTCAAAGAAACCAGCTGCCATGTAAGGAAGTCCTGTCACCGTGAGACTGCCAGGCTGGAGAGGCACATATAAGTGCACTAGTTGACAGGCAGCATTGACTGCCAGCTGTGAGTGAGCCTACATGGACGTCCAGTTGAGCCTCCAGGTGGCTGCAGTATGCATTTTTGCAAAGACCCAGGCATTGAGGTGCACAGACAAAGCCATACTCTGTTTTCCTTATCCAAATTTCAACCCATAGAAGGGTGAGAATAGACTGGGCGTGGTGGCTCACACCTGTAATTGCAGCACTTTGGGAGGCCGAGGTGGGCGGATCACCTAAGGTCAGGAGTTCGAGACCAGCCTGGCCAACATGACGAAACCCCATCTCTACTAAAAATACAAAAATTAGCCAGGCGTAGTGGCGGGTGCCTGTAATCCTAGCTACTCAGGAGGCTGAGGCAGGAGAATAGCTTGAACCAGGGAGGCAGAGTTTGCAGTGAGCTGAGATCACGCCACTGCACTCCAGCCTAGGTGACCAGAGTGAGACTCCGTCTCAGAAAAAAAAAAAAAAATTGGTGAGAATAATCAGGTTGTTATTTTATATTTTATTCTGCTAAGTTTTGGGGTATTTGGTTTGTAACAGTAGTGACTGGGACAAATCAAGATTTCCTCAACTTATTTTAAAATAATTATTACTTGGGGAACATGTTAAAAATAAATTCCTGCATTTCACCCATGGAAGTTTCTGACTTAATAATCTGAGGGTGAGGTGAGGGTGGAGAAATCTGTTTTTTCTTTCTTTCTTTTTTTTTTTTTTTAGTATTCCTTGCATCACTCTATGGAGAAATCTGTTCTTAACAAACAGTATGGAAAATTAACTATATGAAAATGACTCTAAGATGCCACATGATTTGTTGGCCAATTTTGATCTATAAATTTTTCATGACAAACATATTTCTTTGATTACTTGGAATGGCCCCATGGGCCCATTGTTTTCCTTATTTTATGATTGTGCAACACACCACTTAAGGGGATATCTGTCTTTCTAGTCCCACTTGTGAAAAAGCAGCAAACAAGACAAGAACACTCTCATTTAACACTAAATCAGAGTGGCGAGAGGGAGGCCAATGAGGCTTGGAATAGGTGGGGAGTTTTGTGGAGAAGGTGGGCCTGGAGTAAGGTCTTTGACACTCAAAGCATTGGAGCTGGCTTAAGGGAGAAGGAAGATGTCGCAGGTGGCAGATGCCAGCAGGAGGACAGTAGAGAGTGGGTGGAGAGGCCACCTGGCCAGAGCCTTGGTGGTAGGGCAGAGATGCCAGGTAGGATCCATCAGACAAAACCAGGAGATGTCTTTTCTCCTGAGTTCCCAGCTTCTATCATAGCTCTAGGGGTACTTTATTGCGCTTGTGTATTATTACTGTTGGCTCTAACAACAACAACGGCAACCTAAGCCATCTTTGACTGTTTTCTGTGTGTGCATTACCCTTGTTTTGCCCACATGTGTCTCTTGCCTTTCTAGTGCAAAAATATTGTCTTACTCCTCTTTATTCTGTGATTAGCTTGATGCCTGGCATATGGTGGGCATGGTTATAACTATTTGTGGAGTAATAATAAGAGAAAATGAAAAGGATCATATTTAGGGGGCACTTGCTGGGCACCAGACCATGTGGTAGGCACTTTAAATGGATTCTTATATTTAATCCTAACAGTAAATCTAACAAGCGTAAGATCATTATTCCCATTTTACTGAATGGGGAATGAGGCTGATTGGCAACCTGCCTAAAGTCATGCAGGTGGTGAATAGTGGTCCCTGCATTCTGACCTGGACAGCTGGACCACGGAACTTGACTCAATGAATTAATGAATCTGTGAAAGGGAATGCATTGTCTGTCACTCTTGACTCCTCCATCAACTGCCTGGGACACTCCTTTTTCCCTTCCTTGCCTAGCTAACACTGACTCATCCCACACTGCTCTTTCCTTGTGGGGGCCTACAGTGACAGGGCCCTAGCTGTCCTCTCTCCTTCCCTTCCCTCTCTACCTCCTCTTTCATTGCTCACACTGAAGTTGAAATGACTTGTTTCATGTCTCCCCTTCTATCTAGACTGTAAGCATCACGAGGAAAGGGTTCACGTCTGTCTTATTCCCTCATCATGGCTCCCCCAGCTCCCAGCATAGGGGTGGCACACGGCAAGCTCCCAGTGCAGTGTTCCTGATTAATATGCTTTATGTGTATAGTTGTATAGTGCATACTACATGCTAACAGGGTGGCATGTCAAATATTCCATTGCACACAGTATTAAGTACTGGGGATACAGAAATGAGGAAGCCACGCTGTCTATTTTCAGAGAGCTCAGTGTTTATCTGGGAGACTGACAAGGAAACAAAGAGATGCAAGCCTCTGAGTGGAGGCCGAGGTGGGAAAATTGTCAGAAAATACAGGCAAGATGAGGAGATTCTTGAGCTGCCCTTGCAGGATAAGTACTGGCTAGTCAGATGAGTGTGGGAAGCAGGGATTGGAAGGGTACTCTAGGCAGAGGGAAAAGTATGGGTGGAGGTTCAGGGGTATGAAGGGACAAGGTACGCTCGTGTGATGGCAGGAATATTGGTGATGCTGGAGGCAAGGGTATATGGGGCCATCATAGGACATAAATCTGCCAGCAGCAATGGGGACAAGCCATGAAGGACTTGATCAGATGTGATGAGATTTGAACTCTCTCCTTAAGGAAATGGGAGTGTCCTTAGATATCACTCATTCAACCAACATTTAGAATAGGTTCTTAAGGAGAGGCTTGAGTAATATGTGGGGGTGCCCTGGGAGGTCATGCTGACTAGCAGCACCTCTGACATTTGGTGGGGGACAGAAATGGTGCTAAATGTACTGCAGTGCATGGAACAATTCAACACAACATGCTGTGAGAACCCCAGTTGAGAAACACCGCATAAAAACTCTAACTAAAAGCTTGAAAGAAAGCCCCCAAATATTTACAGGGTCCAAGAAGTGAATACTTTTATATATTTACCAAATCTTATTAATAAGGGAAGAAAATATTTTCTCTTGACCCTCTCTAAGCGTCAGACTTACAGGGAATAATTTATTTAAGGGTTGATTCCACAGAAACCTAAAACGGTAACATTTTAACTTTTGTATCTGAATCAAGGATATTTTAATTGTCTAGTTCTTCACACAATTTATTCATTTATTCTCATGGTCACTCATTTGGTCAGCAAATATTGATTGAACACTTTTTGTGGGCAAAGCACTGCTCTAGGCTTGGGAGACACAACATGAACAAGATAAGCCAAGATTCTGTCCTCATACAAGAGGGAGTTTACAACCCCAGGGTTCCAAAAGGATATAAAACATGAGACAGATAACTTAATTGTTTTTTCTTTTTTGCAGGCCAGAATTATTTATGTGAGATTTCTGAAAATATAACTAGGGTCACATTTCTTCATAACTAGACAAGCTTGTATCCCCATGGGTGTATGCGTTGCCAATGCCTCGCAAGAGAGGTAGATGTAGACAATGTCATTACTGCCAATAGTGAGCACATACCTAGGACTGTTTGGGGACTAGGAGAATTGAGGATTTATTTAAAACTGGGAGAACAAGAGTTGGCATCTACAGGAAATCTTGCCACTCCAGTTATATTAACTGTCACAGATATTTCAGCATAAAACCCACGGCTAAAAGGACACTAACACTGACATAACTGGTTGCAAATAAGGCAAAATCCAAAGGCTGCCCAGAATCCTTTCAAAGCAGACTTGGTTTCACTTTATTTCTCTTCATTTTTCTATGCCTCTTTGCTGGGGGCAGCCAGGCAGGAAGAAGAAATATACATAGGAGAGAAGGAGGGTGTTCATTGTTATATCATCATCATTATTATTTTATGTATTTTTTGTGTTTATGGTACTTCAGATAGTATTCTTCTTAATTTGATGGACCAGAAGAAAGAGAGCTGAGATAGTTTCCTAACCACTAGCTCGATGTAACTGAGGGGGAGACCAAGGGAAACATTTCCTACAACTAAAGCCAAAGACACAAAAGGTAAAGAGATGCCATAAGTAAACAAAAGTTAGCCACAGTTAATCATACAGAATGCTTACTGCTGTGGCAGATAATTTGTTGAGCTATGACCTGTTTTGCCTTTCCTGTGCACAAAGAGAAGGGGGCTGCTCTTTGGGTCCACTTGCCTCAGGGAAAGTTTGGACCAGAAGGGAACTTCTCTTCTTGTCTTTGGTGAAAGCCTTAACTTGAGGCGATTATACTAACGTGCCCTGGATGTCAGGAGACAGATGTAAGAGGACAGGTAAAAGAAGGAATAACAGGAGAGAGATGGGATCCTCCAAGACTGACCAGATCTTGGAGTAGTGGATATCTGTGCTCTGTTCCCATATAGTGGCAGGAGGTGGCAGGGCCTCAGAGGGGAATGGAAATATTGAAAGCTAGATCCTAAGCACAGGGTTCGCCAGTCAAGGCAAATATTTCATTGTCTATTTTGACACAAGGCCCCTGGGGTCAATGTCCCTCTATGAACAAAGTGAGCCTGGACTGTAAAGAACCAGCTGTCATCAGCAGGATGGAAAACTGGAAGCTTATCTCTATTTTCTGGGTACCATGTAAGCTTCTCAGGTTTCTGTAAGATTCTGGAGACAGTAAGGTGTCAAGAACTGAGAAGGGTCTGAGAGCTTACCCTACCTGCAAGCTGATAAGTTAACTGATGACTGTTTCACAAATCTGGCAGATATGAGACTCTTGGGGCAGAGATGGAGGGTAGTTTATTACTCACAGCAATACCAGCAGCCAGAGTATTAGCATTTTTGCATTGATTCCCTGGGGCCCAGTGCCCATAGGGTGATATGAACCGGGCTGGATGATACCCACACATGCAATAGGTTTCATGACAGGAGAGGACATCTGAGCCTAGGGATCGCCAATTTTGTATCATGGGCAGTCAGCATGCTTGCCCTTTGCTCTGAAGGAGACACAATCGCTACCTTTCGAGGCTGTTTGCTATAGAAATATTTTTGAAAAGATCATCTGAGACAAAGGGCAGTCAGTGCCTCACAAAATGTACAGAAACCCAAAAAACCCATGGAGAACGATCTCCCAACAGAAGGAACTTCAACACAGATTGAGGCTGAAATCCTGTCATGGAATAGGGGCTTGAAATCAGATTTAGTTTGGTTTAAAGAAAATAAAGAAATATAGAAATATGACATTTCTTAAAAGTAGAGTCCGTGGAATAAGTTTTCCACCTACTGCATGCTTCACGCGATTTATCTTACTCAAGAGCATGAATTTTGGAGTCAGCCAGATCTGAGTTCAAATAATGGCCACCACTTCCTGGACGAGTCATTTAACTCTTCACCTTCTGTTTGCTCACCTGTGAAATGGTACTAATAATTTCTGCCTCAAATATGATTGAGGAATCGGTGAGGTGATACATGAAAAGAGCTTAGACAAGCTTGTCCAACCTGCGGCCCATAGGCCCCATGTGACTCAGGATGGCTTTGAATGCAGCCCAACACAAATTTGTAAACTTCCTTAAAACATCATGAGATCTTTATGGCATTTTTTGGTTTGTTTTTAGCTCATCAGCTATTGTTAGTGATAGTGTATTTTATGTGTGGCCCAAGACAATTCGTCTTTTCCGAATGTGGCCCAGGGAAGCCAAAAGATTGGACACCCCTGGCTTAGCATATTGTCTGGCATAGAGTAGGTGCAAAATCTTTGGGAGCTATTCATATTTAAAAGCACAATAAATGTATATGGGAAATGTAATACAGTAAGTGTATGAGGGAAATAGGGCAATTGAAGGTAGGAAAAGAGAGATTTATTTTTCAAGTCTTCTGCCTTATCTCTGAGATTCTCATTCTTTTGAATTGGAAAGCTTTTTCACTGGCCAATTTAGGTTGGAAAAAAATTCAAAATTTCCTACCAGTACCCCTCATGCTTTTCTCTGAGTTGATATATCATATAGAAACATTATTACTTTACAGAGAAAATCAAGCCTAAAGAATAGGAAGGCCTTAAAATGCAGGCTGACCCAAAGACATACAATTACAACAATGGACCCAGGCTGGCGGCCAGCCAGGGCCTTAAGGCAGGGCTATCCAAAGACTGAGTATGCAGACAGGCTGTGGATGGGTTACAATGTGACAAAATAGTGGCACCCTCAGCCCAAGGGTGGCTGAAGAAGGGCCCAAGCCAGCTGGAGGTGCCTCCCTGGACCAGTTGCCTCTGACTGGTAACAGCTGTATCATCAAGGACAATTTTTTTTTTTTTTTTAAAGAGATGAAAGTTTCATTCTGTTGCCCAGGCTGGAGTGCAGTGGTGCAATCACAGTTCACTGTAACCTTCAATGCCTGGACTTAAGCGATCCTCTCGTCTCAGCCTCCTCAGTAGCTGGGACAACAGGCTCACTTCACCATGCCTGGCTAATTTAAAAAAATTGTATATAGAGACAGGGTCTTGCTGTGTTGCCCAGGCTGGCCTCAAACTCCTGGCCTTAAGCGATCCTCTGGCTTTGGCCTCCCAAAGTGCTGGGATTATAGGAGTGAGGTACAGTGCCTGTGCCAGCAAGGACAAAAATTATTTTTCATGTGTGCCATGATGTGAAAAAGGTTCTGAAGCTATGACTGAAGGATTGAGCACTTTAGGCCTATAACAGGCAGTATTGTCTATAAAGGAGGAAAGTGAGGGGTAAAGTATCATTAAAAAGCTCAAACTATATTCAAGATTTATCATGCACAAGCAGGGACAGCGTAGGTGAATTCCAGGTTTCCAGAAAGACAACTTCGTTGCCACAGAGTTGCCCAGATAGAGCACACAGTGAATGGTGCCCCCTGAAGTTGTACAATGCAAGAGATCCTGTGTGGGGGTCTAGCTGTCAGGTCAGATGAAGCCTGAAGTTTGAAGGTGAAAATTCTACTCCAGCCAGTGGGTTTGGGGGCTGGGACTTACCTCTTGGGCAGATACTGCCACAGGTTACAACGCAGAAACCCATTCATCTGGGAAACCCATTTATCGGCCAATGCCAGGGTGAACCTGGAAACCAGAATGAAGTCCTACCAATGCCCAGGCTGGTGGCTTAAGGCTACTTGTGCTTCCCCAGTTTAGGGCAAGAGGGCAAGCCTGGTGTCAGACTGGAGCAGAGACAGATTTCAAAGTAAAGGCTTTCCTGGATTTAGGTTTGAAGAAAGAAGCCAGATGGAAAGCCAAGCCCCATGACAAAACGACCCTGTCTTTAGGGCTCTTGCGGCTGTGCTTGCAGATCAGCTGACCATTCCCCACTCCCACATTTAGGTAGCTTTGCTCCTTGCTGAAGTTCAAGAACATTTGGAGTCTGTTCTGCCACATCAGATTGCAGAATTTTTTAAAAAATTGAGTGGGTTAAGTAACAAGCTCAGATAATCATGCTCAGCCCTCATAGCAGCATTTGAGTCATATATTAATGCAGGGACATTAATCTGCTCTCTTATAAATACAGGATGATTACCCAGATGATGTGTGAAACTCTTTCTAAATTTCTTTATTTAGTCCAACATAAGAACTAACATATGGTGCCTTTGCCATGGGTACATGTGGATGAGGTCAGTTATGAAGTAAGCAAAAACTGATTGATACCTGGGTGTGATTTTAAGGATCAATCATTGAGAAAGTACATTAAGGCCTTCTTCTACGACTGGAACAAAGTGTTAGGGGCACAGGGACGAATGAAGTAAAAACCGTAGGCACCAGCCCCACGGGATAGCAAGGGAAAGGAGGGCTAAGCTGAGGAGTCATTAGAGTAGGTGAGAACTTGGAAACCCATGGAAGTGAGACCCTCCAGTGTGGAGGAGCCTGGCAAGGTCAAGCCTGCATGCTGGAGGAAGGTATGCACCTAAAATACAATAGTTTTTTTTTTTATAATAACTTTTTGTTTCTTTTTTTAAAAAGTAGAAACAGGGTCTTGCTATGTTGCCCAGGCTGGTCTTGAACTCCTGGCCTCAAGTGACCCTCCTGCCTTGGCCTTCCAAAGTGGTGGGATTACAGGCATGAGCCACCATACCTGCACCTGACCAAAGACAATGGTTTACACCTCTGACTTGGCTTCTGGTTAAGGATTCTTAAAAAAAAAAAAAAAGAATGGTTTCATCCGATGTAAGGTAAGTGATTGTGGAAAGAGGCAATTTTGGGTTCCATTCTTTTTTTTTTTTTTTTTTTTTTTTTTTGAGATGGAGTTTCACTCTGTTGCCCAGGCTGGAGTGCAGTGGCGTATTCTCAGCTCACTGCAGCGTCTGCCTTCCGGGTTCAAGCTATTCTCCTGCTTCACCCTTCCCGGTAGCTAGGACTACAGGAGTGCACTACCATACCTAGCTAATTTTTGTATTTTTAGTAGAGACGGGGTTTTACCATGTTGACCAGGCTGGTCTTGAACTTCTTACCTCAGGTGATCCGCCTGCCTCAACCTCTCAAAGTGCTGGGTTTACAGGCGTGGAGCCACCATGCCCAGCCTGGGCTTCATTCTTTTAAAAAACAAACCAAAAAAATAGCAACAATAAAAAGAAGGCAAATCTTTGGTTAACTGAGCTGTGATATGATTTGAGAAAGAAAGAATGATAGATCTAAGATCCATGCTAAGAATTTGTAACATTTCTTATCTTTTAAGCTTCCTGCATTTTATTTTTTAAACTTTTTTTCTCCACAGTGATTATCAATATGCTTTGGGGAGAGAAACACATTTCAGGAGATTGGGGGCTGGTGGCTTGTTGCTAACAGGAATTCTAATAATAAGCGTTCGGCTGTTGGCTGTGCTGGACTTCCCTCTGTCACTCCAAAGCTCTGCCTCCCATCTTTGTATGTTGTTGACAATTTGTGGGAGGGTAAAAAGGAAATGGGGGCCACATCTCACACTGGTGATGTGGGCTGAAGAGAAGAGAATGAAGGAGGAAAGATGCAAAACTGAGATAGCGAGAACTACTGAAAGCAGAAAATCAAAGCAAAAGGGAACCAGGGAAACAGAATTCTTCGGAGAGTCCTGAGATAGTGGGGATGATGTTAATTCATGCTTGAGGATTTTTTTTTTTAAATTGAAGCTTAGGCTGTCCCAACACCCTTGCCCCCACAGTGCCAGAAAGTTTTATGGGGACATCTGATGGTTAATTATTTGGTTATAAAAGCCCCTGCGTTTTTCTCTGAGCAGCAAGGAAGGAGTGGTGGGTACTACAGAGACCATCCAACTCAACAACCAACCTTGATGGAAAAAACCTCAAGGTATTGAGAGGGTGATATAGGAGAATAGGAGAGCAAGCCGACTTTCCAGCACTGTGGACTGCAGTGGGGACAAAAGGGAAACCTGCGTATGTGGCTTAAGAAATTAAGAAACCCTTGTGGTTTCCACAGAGAGCAATAGCCGGCAAGTGCCATTTGTTCCCAAAGAAGGCATCAATTAGCAATGCATGCATTATAAATTCAAAGAAAAGGGTAAGAGGAGCCACTGAAGCTTCTCGGAAGAGATTTGGCTTCATTTTGATTTTAAAGAGTGAGAGGGATTTGGCCAGGCCAGGAGGAGAAGTATTTAACGATAGCGCCCATTCTACGTATTTCCTATATGCCAGACCTGTGCTATTTTACACATGTTATTCGATTTAATCCTTGGAAGGCTTATTTAACAACTAAGCAAAATGAGGTTGAGAGAGAGAAAGTCCATTTTCTGATGGGTGGTGGGGCTGCGTTTCATATCTAAGAACCTCGGACGCCCACGAGTGTTTTTAGTTGCTATACCTTGTGGTCTCTGTAGTTCAGACCATGTGGTTTTACATGGGGGACAATACTGCCCCCCTGGAGGGTGTTTCAAAAAGTGGGGGCGAGGGGAAGTTTGGGGTTGTCATATGAATTGGAGGTTCTCTCAGCATTTAGTGGGAGAGATTTAGGGTGCAAACCATTCCGCAATATGAGGGCAGTCCTGTGCTGTGAAGAATTGCCCCAAATGCTGATGGTTGAGGAACACAGCAGAGAACAGCGTAAGGGTAGTAGGTTAGGCGACTGCAAATGGGAATCACCAGCAGTAGGTCCATGGGAGCAGAATGGAGATGTGTCTGGTTAATGCACAGAATCACTCTGGGGAGAAGTGTGTGTTTGCTTCTCAAACATTCCATGTCCTTTCCCTCTTCTGCTGGTTGTTCCCTTAAGCTGGCTTTTCTTTGCATGGTTCATTCTTGTCCTTCAGGTTTTAGAGCAAATACAATCTCCTCAAGTAGGTCTTTTTGAACCATGATGCAGTTCTTTGCATTATTCTTGTTTTACTTATCCATTGCTATGTAAAATTGCCCCAAATTCAGCAGCTTAAAACAACAAGATCTACTGTCGCACACTTTCTGTGTGACAGGAATCTGGGATCCAGTGGTTCCAACTCAGGATCTCTCCTGAGGTTGCGGTCAAGTGGTCAGCTGGGACTTGGGTCATCTGAAGGAATGGAGGATCCACTTCTGAGACTGTTCATATGGTTGTTGGCCACATGGGCCTCTCCAGAGGGTCTGAGTGTCTTCATCATATGACATTTGGCTTCTCCCTCAGAGGGAGACAAAGCATGAGAGTGACCAAAACGGAAACCACGGTATCTTCTATAACCGAATCTTGAAGATAACACACCATCACCTCCACTATATTCTATTGGCCAGTCAGACCGACTCTACAAGGTGGGTCACTGATTGTGGTCACCAACTCTCCAAGATGGCCCCAGTGCTCCTGCCTCCAGATATCCATGCCCTTTCCAAGGGTGGTGCACTGGGGCCATCTTGGAGGCTGCTGACCATGGTCCTGCTTATTTTCTTCATAGCACTTATCCCAATCTTGGATTCTCTTGTTTATTTGTTGATTATTAATCTCTTGCCCACTAGAATGAGAGTTATGCTAGGGCAGAGATCTTGATCTTGCTCACTCCTGAATCTCTAGCTCCTAGAAGAGCGTCGGACACAAAAAGCATTGCTGAAACAATAAATACATGAGTGAACCAAATGGCAAAGTATAGAAGTTACTAATGAACCTCCATTCCTGTCTAAATTTATTTATTTATTATCACATTTGTTGGTGGTTATGTTGCAAGTTGACTTGTAAAATCACTCACTAGACAAAGAGGCAGGAACATGAGATACATATTTAGTTTGACTTTTTAACTTGATAAATGATGTAAAAAGAATTACCTATATTTTTAGTCTTTCTTTTGCATTCTACCAAATATAGGCTCTAATAATGAAAATAGCCTGATATAGTACATCATAGTTTTAAAATTGCTTTCACATTTCTATACTTCACTTGATTTTAATGATGCCTTACTTAAATTGATAGAACTTATGTTTGTAGATGAGATATCAGAGGCTGGGAGAGGTCAGTGACTTGCCAAAGGGATACACTTAGCAGGTAACACAGAAACCTAAACAAAGCCTCTGTCATCAAATCAAGAACATTGTCCCTGGGCTCAGGCTGCCTTTGCTTAATGCTTTCCATAACACCTCTCTCATAATTTTTAATAATCTTACATAAAATGTTATTCTCAGAATAGCTATTCTGAGAATAACTTATTTTCTTTCAAATGTGCATGGACTATTTCTTGTATACCAGAAAAATTGCATTAACTTACCATTATGACATGGGCTTTGAATTGTTTATTTAATTAGTTTTTATTTTTTCACTGCCTGCTGTATACCAGCACAGTGTTAGGTGCTGCATATAAAAAAGGTGAATAAGATATGCACTTTGATTTTGATTTTTTTTTTTTGATATGGACTTTCACTCTTGTCGCCCAGGCTGGAGTGCAGTGGTGCAATCTTGGCTCCCTGCAACCTCCACCTCCTGGGTTCATGTGATTCTCCTACCTTAACCTCCTGAGTAGCTGGAACTACAGGCATGTGCCACCATGCCCAGCTAATTTTTTGTATTTTTAGTAGAGATGGGGTTTCACCATGTTGGCTAGGCTGGTCTCAAACTCCTGACCTCAGGTGATCTGCCTGCCTTAGCTTCCCAAAGTGCCACTTGATTTTAAAGAATGACATTTCTTGTATTTTCTTTTCCTAATTCTAAATGCAACTTAGGTGTTGTTAGGAATTTCTGAAAAATATAGAAATGTTGAAAGAAGAAAACCAAATCACTTATAAACCAACCCCCAAGTGTTAACTACTAACAACTTGGCATGTTTTTCTCCAGTGTTTCATATGCATGTATATGTACTGCTCTATAATCTGTCAAGTAAGAAAAAAAATCATGTAGGTTTATTCCACATTTCATTAAATCTGACATAGCCCCTAACCTACTTGGTTTTAGGTTGTCTGGTTGTTCCCATGAGGTTGTAAAGGACCCCAAAACTTACACCATCTGGGAAAATTGGGAAGGCTTCTGATTTCTAGCCCATTGTGGCCCCAGCCCTCAGGGACCATTCAATGATGGAGGCTACCAGGTGTTATGGTTCACCAGGGACTGCTGTTCAGGCCTCAAATCTCCATGAGCCATGCCCATGTGGGACACATCAAAGAGGGCCAGGGAGCAGCAGCTCATCCCTGGACTCCTGCTTCTCCCCAGGCTTCAGGAATCCAACTCTTTCCTTGAGTCTGGGCCATGCCCCACCATGACCCGTAAATCATCCCCATCCTATAAAGGTTCAGCTTGTTCACTCTTGCTATGACTGAAACACTAAAGATGTTAACACCTTTTAAAAAATATTTTTTATTGATTCTTAATATTTTACATATTTGTGGGGTACATGTGATGTTTTGTTACATGCATAGAATGTGTCATGATCAAGTCAGGGTATTTGGGGTATTCATCACCTTGAGTATTTAGCATTTCTATGTGTTAGAAAGGGTTCAAGTCCTCTCTTCTAGCTACTTTGAAATACATAATACATTGTTGTTAACTATAGTCACCCTCCTCTGCTGTTGAACATTAGAACTCATATCTTCTATCTAACTATATGTTTGTACCTCTTGACCAACCTCCCTTCTCTCCCCTCCCACCCACACACCCTTCCAAGCCTTTGTATGTATCATTCTACTCTACCTCCATGCGTTAACTCCTTTTTGGAGCGATAGAGTCTACAATCTCACAAACCTTGCTGTTCTTTAGTGAGAGGTGTAGAGGGGAAAATTACATTCCCATCCTCTTTCTAATGATTACTCAGCAGAAATGAAGAGCAGTTGCTATTAGTTTATTAATTATGCACCCTACTTTCTATATTTCTTTTTACCTATATTTAAATTTAAACAATACTGAATATAGTTTTGTATCCTGCTTTTAAACCCAATGTTATATCATTAACATATCCCATATTATTAAATATTTTTATAAGAAACATGTTTTTCCTACTTTTTGATGTTATAAAACATTCTGAAATCAACATTTTCGAATATAAGTCTTTGCCCAAACCTTATAATCAGTTTTTATTTTACTTATTTATTTAACTTTTATTTTAGGTTCAGGGGTACAGATGGTTTGTTACATAGGTAAACTTGTGCCATGGCGGTTTGTTGTACAGATTATTTAATCACCCAGGTATTAAGCCCGTACCCAATAGTTATCTTTTCTACCCCTCTCCCTCCTCCTGCCCTCCACCCTCAAGTAGACCTCAGTGTCTGTTGTTTCCTTCTTTGTGTTCATGAGTTCTCATCATTTAGCTCCCACTTATAAGTGAGAATTTGTGGTATTGGTTTTCTGTTCCTGTGTTAGTTTGCTAAGGATAATGGCTCCCTGCTCCATCCATGTCCCTGCAAAGGACATGATCTTGTTCCTTTCCATGGCTGTATGGTGTTCCATGGTGTATATGTACCACATTTTCTTTTTTCAGTCTGTCATTGGTGGGCATTTAGGTTGATTTCACATCTTTGCTATTGTGAAGAGTGCTGCGATGAACATTTGTGTGCATGTGTCTTTATGGTACAATGATTTATATTTCTCTGGGTATACACCCAGTAATGGGATTGCTGGGCTGAATGGTAGTTCTGCTTTTAGCTCTTTGAGGAACTGTCATACCACTTTTCACAATGGCTGGATTAATTTACAATCCCAACAACAAGGTAAAAGCATTCTTTTTTTTCCACAACCTCACTAGCATCTGTTGTTTTTTTAACTTTCTAATAATAAACATTCTGGCTGGTGTGAGATGGTATCTCATTGTGGTTTTGATTTGCATTTTCCTAATCAGTGATCGGGGATGTCAAGCTTTTTTTCATATGTTTGTTGGCGGCGTGTATGTCTTCTTTTGAGAAGTGTCTGTTCATGTCCTTTGCCCACTTTTTAATGGGATTGTTTGTTTTTTTTTCTTGTAAATTTGTTTAAATTCTTGTTGATGCTGGATATTAGACCATTGTCAAATGCATACTTTGCAAATATTTTCTCCCATTCTATAGGTTGTCTGTTTACTCATGATCAGTTTTTAAAATGTATCATGCTTTCTGCTCTTAAAAAGTTCACATCTTGTTTGGGAGTGAGGGTGGGACAGGGAGAAAATGAGAAAAATAATTTTCTTGTAGGTGGTAGATTGGACAATGGAGATAGAATACCAGCTACAAAGGTGACCCAAATGGGGCAGTCTAAGCAGCGGTGATAGATTTGCCAAGATGTATTCAGACACACTCCCTTAAGTCCTCTGACAGTCAATGGTGTATATCTTGGACCTGACCCCGAAAGAGTGGAAAAAGTCTTACTACTCGAAGTGTGGCCTCACACCAGCAGCATCAGCAAACTGGGAGTTGTTACAAATGCCAAATCTCAGAACCCATCTGAGACCTTGATAAATTGTAGATAGCATCACTCTTATCCCATCCTAAGCCTTTCTGTTCTAATCAGCTGATAAACCTGCATTTTTAGCTTACAACCTAATTTCCCTTTCCATCAACCCAGAACCCATGTTTGAAAATGCGTGAGCAGTTATTGCTATTATGATGATGACTATTATTACTATTACCTTGATTTTATGGTGTATATTTTCTTCTAAGAGCTGAGAAAGCTTAAGAAACATTAAATATCACTAATCCTTACAATGTTACTGTGAAATAGGTAGGTGGCAAATATAAACAAGTATCAATATTATGTTAAATCATACTTAAGTATATGGTGTGAAATTCTGAGTGATCTAATGAAAGCAACATCCTTTTGCTTCTGGTGAAGTATTTTAGTTTATATCTTTTATGGTAAATCTCTGAGGCTTGGTGACCTATTATGCTTTTCTCTCTCTTGCCAGTATAAATAATGTTTCTTTTGCATTTATATATAATTGGTTTAGGTATATTTTTGTTAAAATTCTAGGCCTGAAGGAGATTTCACAAACATGACCTCAGCAATGCCTCTTTTAGAACCACACATATGAGGAAAACAGAGGTACTTAGAATTATCAAATTGAATTGAAATCAAAGGCTAGACTTGAAACCAGTCAAATCTGGTTTGAGTCAAATCTGGCCTGAGACCAACTCATCTCTGTATCTTGCTGGTTACTCTATCCTGTTAGATACAAATTTTAAATCACTTGCCTTCATTATCACCAGTTCTATCATCTATTTTTTTTAAAAAACAACTAATCTTTAACATTTTAAATAAACTTCTTGAAAGGAAATTTTATATTACCACGCAAATGGAAGACCAGTAAGTACTACTTGGTATAACATGAGGTAATACTAAAAATAAACACATGAAACCAAACAATGTTATCAAGTTTTAGTCTGTAGACTTTGAGCCTTGGGCCTGGCTCTCTGTTAAGAATGGGGATTTAGCAAGTACTGCAGTGGTGTTAAAGATATATTGGCACCAAGCAGACTATCTTCTTGAGGCAATGAAGAGAATTAACAGAGTTACTACGGGATTATTTTTCTGACTTTGTAATTCAGTGTTATTTAGTGCCTACTTGTGGTACTGCCTAAAATCATTTCCTTTAACTCCCATAGTTTTGGACATTAATTCTCAGCTGTAACCAGAGTGGTCTACCTGCAATTCCTTCCAATTATTCCTACTTCTCCCACTAAATACTTCCTGCCTTGAACCATTGCGAAGCTTCTCCCACCTGATGAGACTTCTAAAACCATCCGAACTTTTTCAGCCTTCAAGGTTGATCTTAAATTCCTCTTAAAGAAGTTCCTTAATTATCTGGGACAGTGGGAATCTCATCATCTTTTAAATTCCTTTTATAGTATTTAGTTCATATTTATCACACACCAACTTAATGGCTCAGAATCTTGTGGGAGAACCTGTCTGTGTTATTAGTGAGGTGGTAAGCTTTCTGAGGCCAATGTGGCATCTTGATCTGCATCTCAGCACAGTGCCTCGCCAGTAACAGGTGTTCAATAAGTAACTTGCTTATTTGAGCTAACAATTCTCTGATCCTACTGCATTTATGACTTGACTATCCATTGGCCCACGTGGGTATCTACAGTAGGTTGATAGCTCTGAGAGTTCTCATTTGACCTTGTCACTTGGTTCAGTGATATTACAATAGAAGTAGAAACTTTCAGCAGCCTGTAAGTGAGAACAGTAAGTTCCAATTTATTTCTGCTTTGACCTGGAAGTTATGGTTTGTGCTACTTGTGGCTGTGGACAATTTTAGTGACCTTAGAAAAGCCCTGTCTAACTCAGAGAAGGTAAATGAAATCAAATTGAAACTTTGGGTTTGGATTCAATTTAGTGGCCCATTCATCTAGAATTCATAGAAAGCATTCCTGGAAGAGGCAAGGAAACCATCTTAGACCACCTGACATGGTTTTCATTATTTAAGACATCAGATCATGCTTCTTTCTTCAGCGTGCAATATTTTCATGCCTCCCTATCATGATATGATTACTTTTCAATTTAATCCTTCTCTTTGGGCTCTATTTGCCAGGTTAATTAACTGTATTTGTCGCATCCTGAAAGGTAATTGCTTCTTAGATTTGGATGTGATATTCCTCAACAGATCACCAAATTGACAAACACATTGTTGCCACTGAAATGTTGATATATCACCAGGGTGAAATTGAAAGTACCAAGATCATTGTGTAAATACTAATACACTTTCTTTGTTCATAATCTTCTTTCCTGTTTGAAATCTTCTTTATGTATGGTTACACTTTGTAGTAGGATTTTTAAGATACTTGATGACTGTCAGGAGTTTCTTTAGGAATACACTCTTTCTGCAGGGGTCTTGTTTTCATCTGTGAAATTTTCAAAAACTAAGGTAGAGTACATTTTAAACAATATCAAAGATTAGTGTAAAAGACCGGAACTCACATAGGAACAAAGGATGTCTAATCTAAGCAAGTAAATCCATAGTTCCTTTTTCTTATTTTTAGTTAGAGTTGTTGAGACTGTATTTTCATGGCCTTTATAAAATTGCCAGTATCTGTAGGAATGTTAAAGGGTTAATCTGTTTCGTTTACTTAAATATTCCAAACCACGATAAAAACATTTTTGCACCTAAGAGGAAAGATTGTGGGTGAAAAACTGAAGATACATGATTTATCACTCCCCTCACAAATAAAATTTATTCATTGCATCCACCAGCCATCACACAGATGGTCAGAAAATTGGCTTTGTGTAGGGATGTGGATTCAGGCATGAATATTAATATGAGACAGATGTAAACGCATATTAATATGCATTTGCTTTGCATGGACTGACATTACAATATTTTCATTAAAGAAACTGCATTTGAAAAAGAAAGTATAGGTCACCTTTTACAAAGCATAAAATTGTATAGTGGAATGTATTTGTTGGCTCTGGAAAACTGCTGTTGATAAGAAGTGGAAATATTAATGTTGAATCTGTGGTTGGATGTTTACAACAGAAGCATCAGACCGATTTTGCTCCTCTGGATTAAAATTAACTGATATTTTCGAACTTTAGCCACACTGGGTACAGGCTGCCACTTGGGCAACCTAGGAAGCAAAGCCCTGTTTGGATATGATATGTGGACAAGTATAAATTATGAGTCTAAGAGAAACTAAACTATCTGGAATAATCCATTCACATCTAAGACACAAATTTTCAGTGTGAGGTTGCAGTGATGGCAGTGATTCATAAAAATATAAGATTTATGCAGGCACAGTACTTTGGGAGTTTTTTTTTTTTTTTTTTCTGGTGTGGGACAGCATTTACGCTGACATCAGCGCCAGCATCTGTGCTCTGTTAGTATCTGCTTATGGTAGCATTGTGCTTCCTTCCCAAGTGGAAGGAGAGAACGTGATATTGTAAAAAGCTATTCACATGCTGCTGCTTTGTACTCACAAACCATTCACGGGGTGTTTTGCCACTAAAATATTGCTTACTGGAGAGAACAGCAGCTTTCCTCTGTTTGTGAATCTCTTTAGAACTGCTGTGTTGGCCCTTCAGACAAACATGATTACATTCCAGCACATGAACGTGCAAGTTAATAATTATAAATGATCTGTTATAGATTATTCACTTCAGTGGCTTCACTAATTCTTACAAAACCTCCATGAAGCTTCTGGATTCCATTCTCTAACCCTCATTTCTCCCCTCAGACCTCTTCATGCTTTTACAGCTGCCACCCATTCAACAAACTCATCTGGAAGTCCAGTGATGTGTCCAAAAAAGAGGCGGAATCTCCTACCCTCTGCATCCCCTAACTAGCGTGGTCTAGTATAGTAAGCATGAACTCTGGAGCAAGGAAGCTTCGGGTTTAAATCCTGGCTTTGCTTCTAACTGGCCATGTGAGGTAGGCAAATAATTTCACTTTTCTGAGCCTCAGCTTCTTGCTGGGTAAACAAGGGGATAGTTTTACCAGTTTCCACAGTTATCTTTATGTATCAAAAGGGAAAACTTACAGAAAAGTGATCAGTATGTTTGACATGTAGCAAGTTCTTAGATTTCTTTCCACAGTTTTCTATTTCTTTCTTTTCTACTTCTCAGCTTTCTTGTCATTGTTTTCTATGTCTTCTCTTCTATTTCTGATTCCCTAGGTTCTAAGCCTTCAAACTTGGAATGAATGACACCTTGGGCTTGGTGTATTGGGGATGCCATTTCTTCCATCACTCTCTTTACTCAGTTACTGTTCATTTCTGTTTCTTATTTATTTCACCCTCAAATTCTGCTTTAGCCTGTACTATACCTCTCCTGATATTTTGTTACACAATGGCTTCATAACTGGCGTCCCCATGTCCTCATCTAATCCATGGGACAGGTTGACTTTCCCCAAGTATAGCACTGGTCAGGGGTCTCCTTTATTTAAAGTCTTTCAGTGAAATCCTAATCCTTAGTTGGCAGCCAGGGTGTTGCTAAGCCTCTAATCTGCTCTTTCAGGCCAGTGTCTGTCTTCTTGAGGCACAGCTCCAGGGCTGTAGCTAAGTGTGCTTGTCCACTTTTTCCCAAACCTGCTCTCACCTTCCTGCCTTGGCCTTTGCTTGGATTCCATCCGGGAGAGTGCACCCCTGCACACCCCCAGATGGTGAATTCCTTCCCATTCAAATAATTCATCTTCCAGGAATTTGTTTTCACTGCACACACATAGTATTTGGTTTTAGTCCAACAGATGTGTGATGGTTAATTTTATGTGTCCACTTGGCTGGGCCACAGGATGCCCAGATATCTGGTTAAACATTATTTTTGGGTGTGTCTGTGAGGGTCTTTCTGGAACACATTACTATTTAAACTGGTGACCTGAGTAAAGCAGTTTTCCCATCCCAGTGTGTGGCTGAACATCATCCAATCTGTTGAGGGCCTGAATAGAACATAGAAGTATTCTGTCTGCCTGACTTTCTTGAGCTAGGACTTCAGTTTTCTCCTGCCCTCAGACGGGAACTCATACCATTGGCTTCCCTGGTTCCTAAGCCTTTGAACTTTGACCGAATGACACCATTGGGTTTCCTGGGTCTGAAGCTTGCAAATGGCAGTACAAGGGACTTCCCAAGTCTCCATAATCATGTGAGCCAATCCCTCATAATGAATTCTTTCTATCTTTATATCCTATTGATTCTGTTTGTCTGGAGAACGCTGACTAATACAAAATACTTGTTGAAAAATTTCACAAGCACTTTCATAGCCCTCTGATTTATTCAACCTTTATTACAACTCAATCGTGCATCCGTTCTGTAGATGAGGAAACTGAGCCACAGAGAGTAGGTACTTCTCTTGGTCACATGGCTGTCAGGTGGAAGAATCAAGATTCTAACCCAGACAGTTAGTTTGGCTGCAGAATCGGTAATATTAGCCTCGTGTGTTCTGGGCCATGCTGCTTCTCAACTTCAAAATTTTAAATATTTCATGTGTCTTCCAACCAGTCTTGTTCCTATTAACATGTTACTACAGTTCTCTACCAAACCATCCATTAAACAAAAAAGAAAACACCAACAAGATATCTTTTGGCTGGATTATTGAATCATTTAGCTTTCTTTGACATATTTGAGTCGGAAGATTAAAACCAATGTTTTTCTGAAAAGCTATATATGTCTATATATTCATATATATTTAATGCAATGTATATAAAATACAGTGTAAAATAATAAAATATATATATCAGATATTTCTTCATATATTTGCATATTATATGTTCTTCAAGGACTGATATGATAAAATATTTTGACTCTGGTTCTATAATTCTTATGAATCCTTTACACAAGTAGTTCATAAACTGCAGATTTTTAACAAGATGGGACATCTTGCATTAAGCAGGCGAAGAACCTTCCTGTGCCTTTAGGCACTCAGTAGTTTCTGGGTAGAAAACAAGCTTGTTTTTCTCACTGCCTTATTTTCAGTGTCTAGCATATTGCCCAGAATATGGCTAGTAAACAAATGCTCAAAGAACGATTCTATTTCCTCATGTTGTTCTAAGTACTCTTAGTAATAAGTTATTTATATGTTAATGTATTCCTGCATGTTTGTTATGATCACCCTTGGTGTGGCTCCTAAAGTTCCAATACAGAGTTCTCCATCTAGTCACTTCCAAAGAAACAAAGGAATGCATCTTTATTTCCCACTTGAGGAAGGCTGAGCATCATAGCAAATAGAGCCCAGGGTGATTATAGAATATATTTAATAGGTCCCCTGACCCCACTTCTCTCCATTTGTACAGGCATCCATTTTTGAAAGCAGGAGCTCCTAGTCAGGGACATGAACCCGTCAGGAGATTCACAGATAGGCTTTGGGGTCCACAAGATTGCTATAGATGCGTACAGAATTTTCGTGAATTTTTTTGGGGGAAGAGACTCCACAGATTTTTTTCGAAAGAATTTCTCATTTTATCCTCATTTGCCTTTTTAAATAATAAAAGTAATATATTCACACTATAAAAATTCAAACTGTACAGAGCATATCAACTAAAAAAATTCAAGAGCACAGAAGTATATCAAATACAAAGTTAGAAGCCCTTTTTCTTTACTTTTCACTCTTTTCATCCTCAGTTGCCCTCCTTATAAGGGGATCAAACTGTCATTCTATTTGGCAGTTGAGTTTAGTAATATAAGTACACATTTCTCTATCAGTATATATATGTATCTTCTTAAAACTTTATTTTGCAGTAATTAGAGATTCACAGGCAATTGAAAAAAAGGAGGTCCTGTGTTTACTCCAAAGGTAACATCTTGCATAACTATAGTTCAGTACCTAATCAAGAAAACTGACATTGATACAATCCACGAGCTTATTGAAATTCACCAGTTTTACATGTACTCACATGTGTGTGCATGTGTGTGCACGTGTGTGCATGTATGTGTAGCTCTATGCAATTGTATTACATGCAGATAAGAGTAACCACCAACATAGCCAAGGCATAGAACTATTCCATAACCACAGGGATTCTTTCTGCTACCCCTTTTATAACCACAGCCACCTCCCTCTCTGCCATTTCTAATCCTTGGCAACCACTAATATTCCACTAATATGGTCTTCATCTCTATAATTTTATTTTAAGAATGTTATATAATGGAATCATATAATTTGCAGTCTTGAGATTCACTTTTTTTTTTAACTCAGTGTTGTCCCTTGAGATTCATCCAAGCTGTTAAGTGTATCAATAGTTCCTTTCATTTTATTGCTGAACAATATTCACAATTGGGATGGACCATAGTTTGTTTAGCCATTTACCCACTGAAGGCCATCTAAATTGTTTCCAATTTTGGGCTATTACAAAAAAGCTGCCATGAACATTAGTTTACAGGGTTTTGTATGGATGTAAGTTTTCATTTCTTGGGGATAAATGCCCAACAGTGCAGTTGCTAGATCACATGGTAAGTGCATGCAGCTTTACAAAATGCTGAAAAACTATCTTGGGGTCCATAGCTTTCTCACAGGTTATCAAAGGGGGCTGTGACTCTAAGATGGTTGAACCAAATTGACATGACCCAAATTTGGCCTGGGACCCAGGATAAATTTGCTTGAAATTGTTAAATAAGGAAACTGCTCTCTTTTCAGTCTTTCTTCTGCTACTCATAGGCATGTCATACTAAAACTTGAACAAGTTCTTTGATTACATTTCCTTGTTATTTACAACTCTGGTCCTAACTCCTTCTATTCATCTTCCAATCTTCTCAGCATTGATTATCCGCAAAAGAAATCAGCTTCAACTCTTGCTTTCTAGGATTTTGGCTGAATTTGTCAAACTATTATTATTTATTTACATCATTGACATTCCACCACTGATTGTTAGTGTCTTCTCTGTTAATTCTGTGTTTGATAGAAAGTTAAGCTCTGTCTACTTGCTCTTGCAGTGCATTCCCAGGTCCTTTTAGTGCAGCTAATTGAAACCCAATGTTAACTATTATCCTTTCTGATGATGGTAAAATTTAAAAGAAATCAGCTCTGCTTAGGTTGGTGGTATGAGGTATATTTTCTAGAAAAGAGAAAGATGATGATGAAAATTGATAAAACCAAAATGATGCAGGTTTAGAATTTTTTCTAAGTTAAGTCTTCATGGGTGCTTCATTACATGTAAGTCTATATGGTTCCATCTGAGGCTGGGATCCAATGTCCAACGATACCTTGTCATCCAAATTGGACAACTTATGCTCTGGATAGTACTTTCAGTTTGCTGCAGCTGATTTTTATCAGATCGTCATCCTCACAGATAATCTAGCCTGACGGCAAGTCTTCTACTTCTAGGCATTTTTTCTTTTTTCTTCATCTTGGCTAAAACCTGACTAGATTCCAATGATTGTGAGGAAACTGCAGAAAGGGTCTTTGTCATTTTCTTATTTTCTTCTTCTTTTCAGTTAGTGTTTACTGAGAGCTAATTAAGTGCCAAGGATGGTGCTGAGCATTTTGAGTGCATTAACTCATTTAATATCTACATCAACCTTAAGCACTTAGCCCATGGCTGTCTTATCTGAAGCTTCCCATCGCTGTAAAACAAGGGTCCCCAACCCCCAGGCCATGGACTGGTACTGGCCCATGGCCTGTTAGGAACCAGGCCACACAGCGGGAGGTGAGCATGGGCAAGTGAGCATTCTGGCCTGAGCTCTGCCTCTTGTCAGATCAGCAAGGGCATTAGACTGTCATAGGAGCGCAAACTCTATTGTGAATTATGCTTGTGAGGGATGTAGGTTGTGCACTTCTTATGAGAATCGAATGCCTGATGATCTGAGGTGGAACAGTTTCATCCCAAACAATTCCCTTCTCCCACTGTCCATGGAAAAATTGTCTTCCGCAAAACCAGTCCTTGGTGCCAAAAAGATTGAGGGCTGCTACTCCAAAACCTGTTGACTGGTATTCCCAGCACACTGAATGCTCAAGGCCAGTGGGTGGCTCTCTGGTGTGCTGTGCTTCTCAGCCTCACTCAGCTGAGGGATTAGCTCAGGAGGGCCGGTTGAGTTTGTTCCCAATCTGTTTTTCAAATGTGTGGTGGTGTTGAGATTATACGAATTTATTAAATATTATATACAATAATGATATATGAATGGGGAAGGAAGAAGTATTGTTTTCATGAAAACCAAGTGGAAAGTTTCAAAGGTCTTGGTAAGGAAAGTCATTAAACAAGTTGCTCTTAACTTTAGTGTGGGGAAAAAGTAAGAACATCTGGAAGGATTTTGCACTTAGGTTGTTTCACAAGTGTTTGTATATTCTTGTTCCTCCTTAAAAAAATGTAGAGCTGGAAATTGTAGATACATTATGGGTATGGTTTATGCAAGAAAGATGACCCTTTAAGATCTGTATCCCCCCCGACAAAAAAAAGCATTAGTACTATTTCGAAAGCTTAGTGAATGTTCACTGATGTGTTTTTAGTTATTGTAAAATGTTTTAGGTATATTTATATCATTTTGGGACTTCTCTTTTAACTGATATTATGACCACTTCCAGGACTGAATTGTGCAAAATAAGGAGGCTGCAGTATTACCATTGCATTTTATAAAAAGGAAACTGAAACTTAGAGAAGTTATGTACCTTGTATTCTTTTACCAGACAATTCCATGATACACCATGGGATACTGCAAAACTGAGATTGGATATACATTCCTTAAATGTCAGAAAATTGCTTGATTCTGTATCAAGTTTTTTTTAAAACCTTAAAAAATATTAACATATTATATGCATATTGGTGCTTAAAACCATTTTGATGGTGGTGATAAATCTAAAGCATGGTAATATTTTAATTAAAATACTCAGGAATTTAAAATACTGAATAGAGAAAAAAGCAGATTACAAACAGTATATATAATGTAAATCAAATTTTTGGGAGAGTTGTATACATATATACATATATATATCTTTATCTAATTTGGGGGAGAATTATGTGTGTATATTTGTGTGTGTGTATACATACATATATAATGTATATTTTAGATTTATTATCACCATCAAATACATATATCTCCACGTAAAATAGACCAAAAGGATTTGGTCTATTTCATTATACCAAGTATTAATGGTTGTTTTTATTTCTGAATTGTGAGAGGAGAAATTACTTATTTCTTCTGGTTTTCTGTAGTTTTCAAAATGTCCTCTATGTACACATAATATTTTTACAATCATTCAAAATGTCTTGCAAACCAATCATGGCCTGGATTTCTTCCCTTTCCCCTTTCTCCTAAAAATATGCTGTTTAGCCTGTTATTGCAGTCACCTTAATAACGGGGACATGAAGTCAGGGAAAGAGAAGGAAGTTTTGACAATATTTTCTCTTTGTCTGGCCTTTTGGACAAATTGCTATATAAAACAGGCTTCCATTCTGACCTGCTTTTCTGTGATTCCTGACAATTCGTCTCAGATGTTTTTCTCCTGGGTCTACCAGTGCCTTATCAGTAGTGCGTTCTGAAGAATTGTATGCAGTATGGGTTGATTTAACAGAGCTTCTGTCATCCCAGATCTCTATTATGTGTAAGATTATAAGAAGTCTCCTGTCTTGTGACCTGGAATGGCCCAGCTAGAATGAATAATTCACCATATAGTCTTTTCCCTTCAACTATTTATCCTTTACCTTTTTAAAGTTGAAGTTTTCTAATAAATGCAAAAAAACCATAGGTAACAAGTTTTCAGATTTCATTTCTCATACACCTTTAGTAGATTCCTGAACTGTATAAATGTGCAAATGAAAGCTGTCTCTCTCTATCCACTTGGCTTTCTCTGTGCAATTCACTTATGTTTCTGTCTTTTCTTTTTCATGTAACAATCGCTGATGTGAGGATGAACTGTAATGTTACTTATCTGGAATCTAACTGAGTCAGGTATGCCTGAGGAATGCAGTGATTAGGTATGTTGTGGGGAGTGTTTTTATGTGAAAAAAAATTTTTTTAAAAATCAGCATTAGTGGAAAAATTGCCAGCTGGTACATAAAGCTTTTAGTTAAAAAACAAACAAAAAAGTTTTCAGTTATAGTTTTCCACAGGAAGATGATAATTTATTAAACTTTAACAATTTAATCAAGGAATCAGGGATGGTGGGGGGCCTCTGTGTGAAGTATAGGAAAAAAAAACCTCTCGTGAGGTTTGGTGCAATTTTCTTGCTTTTAATCTGGAGCTCAGGGTGTTTCCAATCATCCTAGCTTCACAGTTGGGAGTTTTTCCTTCGTGTTCTCAGAGATTGTAAAAGGAATGATAAAACAGCTGTTATCAGGCTGTGGGACAATCTATGTCTTACCTCACCACAATAGGAGAGTGAGGTACAGATGTTGTTTAATAAAGAACTTAAGAGACGAGGTCAGCCTGCCCAGCTGGGATGAATACAGGCTGTAATTACTCCAGGAGAGAACACAGGTTGTACCCCTAGGAGGATTCTCTATGACATCTCTGGCTTTTCTGCCTGAGACTTCTGAGAGGCAAGAATAATGATGTCTGTGGGTATATATTGATGTGTGTATGGGCAAACAGGGAGGGTGGCAGGTGGTAGATTTGAGGGTCACACAATGTTTTATTAACTTTTCCTTTGTCTTCCAAATTTAAGACACTTGTGGCATAAGAATAGTCCTGACAGTCCAGCCTTTGACTTTACTTGAACAATTCAATACTCACTGCTAATCCACCTGCCAATCAACAACTCAGAAGTAAATGGGAAATGTGCGAGGATGAATGATGTTCATTATAGAGTTTTCATGGGCAGAGAACAAGAGTTCACTCAGATGATCTCTCTGGACAACATCTGAGAACTTTTGCTCAAAATAATCTGATCCATGAAGCTTAATTCTACTCTTAGTATAGCAGGTGACAGAAGCTTCCCAACCACCCAAGTGCAAGGCTTGATCCCTTCCAATGACTGAACACTTTTTGCACTTTGGTGGATGAACAAATTACATATGAGTGTAATATCTGTAATAAAAAGAGTCTCAGGAGGTGAGAAAAATCTCATTTTTCATAAAGTACTATCAATTTTGTCTACCTTTTTAATGGTAAAAGTGAAATATGCTGTTTACAAAAAGAAAGAAAAAAATGAAGAGAATAAAGTATCTCTGCATTGTAATGCCATCATCCAATGGTAATTCTTGTTAATATCTTGGTGTAGGTTTTTTCGTACTGTTTCTTAAGCATGTGTAAAGCACCCCTTACACATACACTTACATTGTTTTATGATAATGAGATAATCACATCCGTATTGTCTGACAATCTGCTACTTTCACTTGACAATACACCATGGTCATTATTTCATGTCAATACATTAAGCGTATGTCATCATTTTTCATAGCCACGTGGTACTCAATGGTATGGATCTATTGTTATTTACTTGGCTGTTTCCCTACTAATAGACATTTCATTCGTTTTTACTATTTTGCTATTATAACAAATTCTTTTTTTTTTTTTTTTGAGACAGAGTCTCACTCTGTTACCCAGGCTGGAGTGCAGTGGCATGATCTTGGCTCACTGTAGCCTCCACCTCCCGGGTTCAAGAGATTCTCTTGCCTCAGCCTCCCGAGTAGCTGGGATTACAGGCACACACCACCACGCCTGGCTAATTTTTGTATTTTTAGTAGAGACGGGGTTTTGCCATTTGGCCAGGTTGGTCTTGAACTCCTGACCTCAAATGATCCGCCTGCCTTGGCCTCCCAAAGTGTTGGGATTACAGGTGTGAGCCATTGCACCTGGCCTCAAATTCTATGATGAATACCTTTGCAATACTTTTTAAAAAACATTTGACAAATTATATTAGGAAACATAGTTTCTGGAAAAAAATTAATACTATAGCCAAACTGTCATCAAAAGATGTTAAACTAATTTATATTCTTGCCAATAGTGTATGGGAACGCCTGTGTTCCTTGAAACTCTTGCCAACATTAGATTTTGTGTTTTTTTTAAAAAAACTAAATTACTCTGTTAGATTAAAAATATTATCAGTTTGTTTTTCTGATTTTCATTTATTTTCTTACCATACAATTGTAAGAAAATATTTTTATATGCTTGTTGCCATTTTTATTCTTTCTCTATGGTCTGCCTCTTCATAACTTTTGCTCACTTTTTTCTATATGGTTGTTTATATTTTCCTTATTGATTTTTAAGTTTGTTATGTATTAAGCTTATTAATTATTTTGTCATTAATTCTACCTTATAAGTCTCAGTTTGTCTGTCAATTGTTTTCTAAAACTTTGTGAGTGATGTTTTGGATCAAGCAGAAACTTTAAAAATTATATGTAATCACATTTATCCATCTCTTCCCTTCATAAGTTCTACTTTTGGTGTAATTCCCAGTACAAGATTACATCAATTTCTCTTATATTTTCTTATAATACTTTTATTATTTATTTGTTCCTATTTGAATCTTTAACTGGAATGTTTCATGGTATACAGCATAGGTCAAGCATTTAATTTTTTTCTCTGTAAATGGTTAGCCAGGTTCTCCATTATTATTTGTTGAATTTTCCTTGATTTCTTTATTGTTTTGAGATACTTTCTTTATCAGATTATTAATTCTGATACATTATGGGTCTATTTCTGAATTTACTGTTCTATCAATCCATCGATTCTGGTGCCAGTACCATGCCCTTTCAAAAACTGTAACAGAATATATTGAGTAACTGGGAGGCATATCTTTTTGTCTATTTAGCCATTACATTACACCACATTTCCATAGCAGTTATGAGCATGAGTTTAGGAGTTAAGATTGCCTGGACTTGAATCCAACCCCATTACTTACTAAATAAAATCACAGTGAAATTATCCAACTGTCTCTTAAATAACTCATGCATTTATTTCTTCCCTTGTAAAATCAAGAAAATAATACTTAGCTCACAGAGTTGTTGTGACAAGTGAAATAAAGTAAAGCTCTTAGTGCAGGGCCTAGAATATAGTATGCTCCACAATCATGGTTAGTTCATAATGGAAAGAATTTAGGACATGGTCCTTCTTATGATTTTCCCTATGACTTCATTGGAGAGATTAGACATAGATGTGAAAAGGGAGATGATAATACACGGTAAGGTAAATACTCACATTTCAGCCCTTTTTCCTAGGAGGAGCCCGACTCGGGGCCACTATAGCAGGTACAGAGATGTGGTAAGGTGGCTGGCTACTCAAGCCAGGTATTTCAGGCAAGTGGGGCCTTGGTTTGATAACTCTTGTCCAGGAATTGATTCTCAGCTTTTGTGTTCCCATTGATCTGGAGTCAGTTGAGATTTGGAGTACCAAGTTACATCCACTAAACATATGTTTTGAGTATTATCTGATCCAAGATGTTGCACAACCCTAATTAAACAGGGCTGACTTTCAGATCATATGCCCTGTCGAGAAAGCGTAGAGACCTGTTTTCTGCTGGCTAGTTTTTTGCTCGTTTGTTTTTGAGATGGAGGCTTGCTATGTGGACCAGGCTGGAGTGCAGTGACTATTCACTAGCGTAGTCATAGCTCACTGTAGCCTGAAACCCCTGGTCTCAAGTGATCCTCCAACCTCAGCCTCCTGAGTAGCTGGGACTATAGGCATGAACCACTGTGCTGGTTGCTGGTCATTTTTATAAGCACAGCACAAGTCCTCCTCCCCATTTTCTCCATCTACCAATCACTATGATGTCCAAGTTTCACAAATCAGATGGGTGGTGCACACTGCAGGTGTTCAGATGCAGTTGTAACTTACCTGGTACCCTCTCCCTCATGGAATCTGGGTCATCTACATTGTTTATGGTATGAATTTCCTTTGACTATAGGGCTTGCCTTCAATGCCCTATGTGACTCTAAAATGACTTGATATGACCTACTTATTAGACTCCTTTTCTGTTCCTCAGCTATTTCCTATGCCAGCCTCTCATCCTGGATTAATTATGCCTGCACCATGAAATAGAGTAATTCTTTCAGTAACAGGAATATTTATTTATTAATGCAGTGTTTATCCATCATTCACTATTTTTTTTTTTTGAGAGGGAGTCTTGCTCTGTCGCCCAGGCTGGAGTGCAGTGGTGCGATCTCGGCTCACTGCAACCTCCACCTCCTGGGTTCAAGTGATTCTTCTGCCTCAGCCTCCCCAGTAGCTAGGATTACAGGCACCCACCACTACGCCTAGCTAGTTTTTGTATTTTTAGTAGAGATGGGGTTTCACCATGTTGGCTAGGCTGGTCTTGAACTCCTGACCTCAAGAGATCCACCTGCCCCTGACTCCCAAAGTGCTGGGATTACAGACGTGAGCCACTGCACTTGGCCGTCCCTCATTCACTACTGAAAACACATTGGTAAATTTATATTCTTTAGCCTTCTTTTTCCTTTACTACACACAGACCTCTCTTCTGTCGGTACATCTCTCCTTTATATTTATTCTCAAATACAGTTGATTAGGTTAGAACTTTCATTCCCTACATTCTAGCTGTTGAACTTGTTGGATTCCTAAGTCTATGCAGCAAGCCATTTACATACCAAGTCTTACAACCACTGAATATGAATATGTTAATCCCTTATATGCCAACTTTTTCTACCTTCAGTTTCAGTGGGTGGTTGTTTCCTGATGCTGTCTCCAAGTTCGGAGGGTGTGGACATTTGAGTACAGCCCCCCAAGTGAGTAGAGTGACTTCTTTTATGTTACTAAGTGGAATCTTGTGCTTGCATCCTAGTTCCATTTTCCTGGGGTGACACAAGACAAGGGCGTTACAGCTTTTCACATCTAGTGTTATCTATCTATATCATAGTAACAGGCTTTATTTTCTTTATTTATTTTTTTGAAACAGAGTCTGTTTCTGTCTTCCAGGCTGCAGTGCAGTAGTGTGATCTTGGCTTAGTTCAACCTCTGCCTCCTGGGCTCAAGCAATTCTCTCACCTCAGCCTCCAAGGTAGCTGGGACTACAGGCACCCACCACCATGCTTGGATAATTTTTAGAGGTTTTTTTTTGTAGAGACAAGGTCACACTATATTGTCCAGGCTGGTCTCAAACTCTGTTGTCCAGGCTGGTCTCGAACTCTTGGGCTCAGCGATCTGCTCATCTTGGCCTCCCAGAGTGCTGGGATTACAGGTGTGAGCCACCATGCCCAGTCCGGGCTTTATTGTTTTAAACTGTTGTAGAAAGATACAATCACTGCTAAGCCATTACCTATATATTTATCACCTACTATTCATTATAATGCCTTGTGTTCTGACAGTGTTATCAGAGAATTTTTCAGGCATCTACTGGATGAATGACATTGGGAAAGGCACTGTCTGGGGTTCTTATTTAGAAAGAAGCATCACAAAGAAGGCAGGAAGGGTGACTTTTTCTCTACAGCCCACCACTCTACGCTTCATTGTGGTTTAGGTTAACAAGTTGTTGTAATTGCTCATTTTGTCCCCTAGACCCTGTTAGGATTTCCTAGAAATACGAGTGCATTTGTCATGTGTTTTAGATGGGCTCAGTGCAATATGGCCTCTAGATGAATTTGCAAATGTAATAAGAAAAGATAGTCCCTCCCTTTTTATTTTAACTTTAACACACAACGAAAAGCAAGAAACACTGGTACCTTGCACCAATGATTTGGAAAGCAGCAAAGCTTTTTGAGAAAGGAGAAAGAAATTACATGTGTGCCATCTGTGTGTATGTGTGCATTTCAAGTGGCATAAAAACTTCTACTTCCATTTTAATATGTATGCTGTAGAACTTAATATGAGAGTTGTAAACATTTCTAGACTTATTAGCTGAAATAAACTTAGCTTACTTTATTACACATGATGTGCTGAAATTTCTGGTGAGGCCTTAATATTCTCTTCCGGGGATAGTTTCTGACTTCCTGGCTTCTGATCAGAATAGATTCTGAATTCTCACTTTTCCTGGTCTTTGGATTCAACAGTCATCTTAAGTCTTACAGTGTAGATGCAGCTGTGCTTTACAATCACCCTGTTGGGCTAGTGGGTCTGAGGTGTCTGTCTATGTCAGCACACACTATATATCTTTTGATCCTACTTTCTTTTGGCCTCTGGGGTATCTGTTGTTACAGAATGGAGGCCTGCTAGATACTCAAAAGTGACAAGTCTACCATAATCTCTTTGAAGTTCTGAGTACTTCTTTTACTGTGAAAATGCTGATGGCTTTAGTTACAAGTCATTTCTCATTCTTTGCTCAAAGTATTTCAGCGGAGTTTGAAGCTACCCAGGTAGAGGAATGCCATGACATATTCTTGAACCCTGAGAAGAATTCACATTGTATCAAGGACAGAAGCAGGTTAAGTTATTGGACAAGGCACTTCAGGGCAATGGGACCTACTTTGTATGCACAGTAGTCATTACTGTCACTAATAATATTGAAAAGAAATGTCAGTGTGCGCAATCACACCATTTTACATTGTATCCAGGTATTTCTTAGACTTTCATTTGCATGATGTATGTTTTTTTGTACGTGTCCTCTTATTCAACATAGGCAGAGGAGATACCATTGCCTAGTTTGGGGAGGCATCCTGGGGTACTGGAAAGAGCATATGACTGAGAACCAGAAAGACCTGGGGTTGGATTCCATTTAAACTCCTTTATTGACTTAGTAGTAAATATGAGCAATTTATCCTTATCACTGAATTGGGGGTTATAACACTGGGGTTCCAGAGAGCAGACAGAAACCTTACCAGTTCTAGTAACAAAGATAATTTAGTATTAAAACATGTTAACCGGGTAATAGAGAAATGAGAAGATAAAAAACAAACAACTAGATATAATGGAGGTGATTGTGCGGGAGGCAGCTACCACTTCCCAGCTGAGGAAACGGAAGACAGAAGTTGGGATTACTTAGAACTCAGAAGATTGGAGGAGAAGGGTCTTGCAGAGCTGGGACGCAGGTCTCTGAGCAGGGTGTATGGTCTGGCTGGGCTGGTGTCCAGAGGTGGCACAATGAGGCACGTTCAGCGAGTGTTAGAAAAGCTGCACACTTGAATCACTGCTGCTACTGGAATGAAAACTGCTACTGGAAGCTGGAATGAGCTGCTGCTGTCAGGGCTAAGAAGTATTGCTGAGATGCTGCTGACAAGAATAGGAAGTAAAACAAGAAGGATCAAAATCCCTCTTACTCCTTTAGCGTCGTGGTCTCTTTGGCGCCCCCTCTTGGCAGAGCCTAATAGAGCCTCTGGCAAAGCGGAAACGACGTGGTCTGCAGAGTTCCAGAGTTGCAGCCCCAGTATCTTGTGAGCAGAGTAGAGAAGCTGGTTTTAAATTGAGAAACCCTCACTTAATAACCAACACGGCGAGATATTATCTACTCTACAGATTGGTTATCATTTTATTCATTATTATTATTAAAATTTATGTGAAGAATCTAGTATTGCGACTGGCTCATAGTAAGGACTAAAATTCATCAGTTTTTTTCAATTTTTGTTAGTTTACAAAATCTTCTACCAGCCAGTTGTAGTTATTGAGGTTGGCCAGTTCCACTTTATATTCTGATTCCTCTATTTTGACCCCAACCCCAGACTAGTAGCATTCATGTGTAGGAACTGGTTGGTACTGGTGGCTCTGGAATTTATTGATTATTAGCTATGAACGTTGGGCAAATTAATGAAGTTCTCTAAACCTTGGTTTACATTACATGAGATAACATATGTACAGTCCTTAACTTAAAGCCTGGCAAATAGGAGTTTAAAAATGTTAGCTGCCATTATTGTTATCATCACCATCATCATCATCACTATTTAATGGGTATAGAGAATTAGCAACAATAGTCTAAACTTAACATACAACATTTGAGAAGCCAGCTTTCTTCAAAATCACAAATGATTACCTTGGTTCTCTGAAATGGAATCATTATAATAAAAAGTTAACACAGTTCATTTTCCTTTATAGAGATCTCCCGCATTTTTGGTTCTTCGAAAGATTTCCATTTTTCTAATCTTTTAACTGATATTCTGAAAGAAGCCAATATTACCAATTATGTTTTGCATTAAAGGATACTGAGGTCTGAAGTCTCTCTGAGACTTTCCCTGAGTCATGCATATGTTTGTAAAAAGGCCTGGAAAAGATTCAAGAATCCATCACACCGTTATCAGGGACTCTTGATTTCTGAAGCATTCCTGGCTCTCACTTGCTCAGGAATGTGGAGACGGTCCCTAGAAATTCAGCATGAGTGTTCTGCATGGTAATGCGGTACATCACTGCTAGGTCCTGAGGCAAGCTGAGGACATCCTGGGTTGTATGCATTATGCATGAGAGGGTGTAAGAAATAAAGGATCAATCATCTTCTCCCTCAGATAACATTGATCATTTACTACACATTATTTGGCTGGGCTCTGTGCAAATTTATTTTCTCCAATGAGAACGAGAAGCAGATTGCCTGTTTTCTTAATGAGCAATGACATCAATCTAGCCAAATCTATCAATGCATTGGATTGGATGGCTCTCTCTCTCTTTCTCTGTCTCTTTCCCCTCCTTTCTTGTTTCTCCTCAGCCCCCTCTGTCATAGTTAGAAGAAACACGGACAGCTTCTGAAGAGTGTGCCAGCTCCTGTGAGGGTGGTGACAGAGTGGGAAAATTGGGTCTAATTCAGGGTGATGAAAAGTCTCTTTCTCTCTTTTTTTTCTTTTTAATTTAAAGCAGTGTTTCACTCTCCATTTTTCCAGATGGCATATTCTGAGGGGCTGATCTGCAGAAAAGGCCAAGTGAAAAGTCACCCAATAATGAGAAAGGAGGAAGATGGCATGTAGAATGCATGAATAGGTAATGATGCTAGGACTCTGAGCAGGCTGTGATGCCACAAGCAGTCACTGGGAAAAATGGCAAACAGCAATCAGAAAATGTTATTACAAGTTAGACAACACAAATGACTTTTAATAACAATAGAATCAACATGTAGCATCCAATGAGAAATTGGAGTTGAAGCTTGTCTTCTGTTGATACAGTGTTCTTTTCATTGTGGTAGCAATAACAGGCTGTTGGAAGTAATGGTGTGATACAAGATTCAAGAAGAGACTGAGATGTCTTATTGGGGCACATTCCCTCCCTCAGCCAGACAAGTGTCTGCTAAGAGAGGCAGGGGCTTTGAAGTATTGACTAGCTGAGGTTGGGCAACTTAGGAATTGGTGAAGCAGACTACTTATGGCAGATCAGGGCTGGCATGGGGTCCTGGCAGAATCAACGCCATTGCAAGCTCAGTTTGCAGGGAAACACCATGCCTAAGGGAGAGTGGAGATTGCAGGTCCCAGTTTAGGCAGACGGTAGACCAAGAGGGATCCCAACTGTGATGGCTAATTTTATGTGTCAACTTGACTGAGCTAAGATATGCCCAAATAGCTAATTAAGTATTATTTCTGGATGTGTCTGGGAGGTTGTTTCTGAAAGGGATTAGTGTTTGAATCAGTAGATTGAGCAAAGAAAATCTCCTTCACCAATGTGGTTGGGTATCTTCCAATCCATTGAGGGCCCAAATAGAACAAAAAGGTTGAGGAAGGGCAAATTTGCTCTCTGCTTGGGCCGGGATATCCATCCTCTCCTGCCCTCAGGCATGAGTGCTGTTAATTCTCATACCTTTGGATTTGGGCTAAATTACACCACTGGCTTTCCAGGTTCTCCAGCTTGCAGATGGCAGATCATGGGACTTCTCGGCCCACAGAATTGTATGAGCTAATTTTTGTGACAAATCTTTCTCTCTCTCTCTCTCTCTGTCTCTCTCTCTCTCTCTCTCTCTCTCTCTATATATATATATATATATATATATATATATATTTGTTGCATTTCTCTGGAGAACCCTGGCTAATACACCAATAGAAGAGGGGACTACACCAACAGGTAGATGAAGTACAGAGACAGGGCAACATCTTGGAGGTCCCGTCAACAAATGGCAGTGGCTTGGGCCCAGAAGGAAGAGTTGTGAGAACCAGACAGGGCACGCATCCTAGGCAAAGGCCAGATTGTGGGACACAAGATCTCCTACATTATAAATTTCCCATTTATACTGTAGCACACCCACTCCCAGTGTCTCAAAGTTACAGAGAAAGAAACATTTTTGAAACTGCTAGAAGCCCATTAGTCATGAACCATGATTGCACATGGAATCAATGATGTAAATTGTGAAACATAAGTCTTGGTTCTATTTATTTTGCAGAAGTATAAATATGGTGAATTTTCACCAAGCTGAAAGTTAAGGACAAAGAAGAGCTGGGGAAGGGCATGTCATGGAGTGCTATATCGCTACTGCATCGGGCTTGCTTCCCAACCTGAAGGTTATCAGAGCTGAAGCTCAGGAACAGGGCCAAGGGAGATTCAGTTACAACAAGATTTCAGTGGAGGAGGGAAAGGAGAGACTGGGGGGTTTCAGAGACTTAGCTATAAGAATAGCTCACTGCATGGCAGACACTGTGAGGATTTTCCCATGCATTCAGTGTTCTTATCATCCTTCTTTTCTTTTTTTCTCTTTCTTTTCTTTCTCTATTCCTTTTTTTGTGTGTTACAAATGAGGAAACAGTAACATAGAGATGTAAATGTATTCTCCCAAGATGACACAACTGGCAGATAGAGACCTGATCTATAAACTGTTGAGTCCAGAGCCTGGTCTTGTAATGACTGTGCCACATGGCATCTCAGTAATCTGATCTGGGATGTTATATCTGAGCCAGACCCTGTTCAGAGACTGCCCTGAACCAACTCACCTCTCTCATCCTAGAGACTTTCCTTTTATGAGTTCATCCTCATATCAACTTACTGTTTGGGAAGTTCAGATAGAACGTGGTGTTGATGGTATTAACTTGTAATCAGCTCCTAAGCTGTTTTTATATTTTGTCCCCAAATGTAGATTTTTACATCTTATTTAAAGTCATCTTGGTATATTTAACCTATTGCTCTAGCCTGTCAAGATCTCTTTAAATTCTTATTGACAGCAGATTCTTCTTTTTTCTTTTTTTCAGAAAAAAATTCAATACAACGTAAAATACAAACCACAACTCCTTTAAAAGCCTTCCTGTTTCCAAAAGCTCTGACACATTCAGCAAAGATCTATTCCTTGGTGTCTGTCTGTGTTGTGTTTATTTTCTGCTTTGCTGATTCGTGGAGTATAACTGTACCCAAATGTGCCTTTAGACAGCAAACTCTTTGGGGCAAGGGCTCTGCTCTTTGTTTTGGCACGTGCTACCTATTATAGAGCTCAATGTACACCTGGGGCTCTGGATAAATAATAACAATCCAGGAGCATTTCTCACTTGGAGAGCTGCACTGAATCTTTCAGGCAGCATGTTAGCTTTCTGTAAAGAACATCCGTGTGACCGATTTCACCTTGATATTGGAGGTGCCCATCTCTGCACTTGTTCTACCTGCTGCCCGGCTGGTGTCTGCCTCTTTATTGTTTGGTGTTTCTGCACTGCCCTTAGGAGCCATTCCTGAGAAGCAGCACTCTGTCTTGCAGATGGTGCTTGCCTTTATGAATGTTTTGATTCTGACTTTAGCTGGGAGGCATCCTCCTTTTCCTCCCTGCCTCATTGCAAAACCCTTCCCCGCCACATCCCATTGGTGCTGAGGTGTGATTCCGGATGATTTCCAGTGGACAGAGCCAGAATAGAGGTGGTAAAGAGGTGGAAGAGGACAGTCATTTGAATCTCGGCAGTAAAAACAACTAAACAAAGCTGACTTTCACAGATTTTAGTAAACGGGACTTTGATGTTGGTTTTGTTCTCTCTCTTTCTCATGAGGGGGATGGAGTGGGGGGAATTACACCTTTTAGGAGCTTTTAAAAAAGTAGTTTAAATATAGTTAACATATGTATGATCATCTTCAAAATATAGAAAGAAAGAGATCCTGGTTGGCTTCAGTAGATTTGAAAACAAAGTCATCTTCTTTGATGGCAGCCAGACTAGATTACCGTAATTGTCTCAAGTGGCACTTTTGCCAGCAATTATAGTGAATCTTATAGAGGGGCCAGGATTCAGTTGAGAGGAGGATGTCTTACACCCATAAATCAACTATATTTTCTCTGAGATGTATAATAAGAATTTTATTTGCCCCTTTGTGTTGCTCTCACATAAGGAGTGTTGCTTTTTAACAGACTAAAGCTTCAACTTTTGGATTACCTGGCTCAATCTCATGGCTTCTGATTCTTGTTGGCAAACCAAACCTCAGCAGCAAATAGTACTTATATTCTCAATCAAATGGACCTTTAAGCATTTCTTTTTGTCATGCTAACATCTCATTCACTCACCTCCAAAGTAGTCAGGCCAAAAATGTGTGCCAGGAAACTCCTATATTATCCTGTAGTGTGTGATGTCTACATGAAATTGGTATTAGTTTATGGTTGTATATTTTTGTTCCAAAAAGTAACTTTATTTCTAGACGAATTTTAATTTCTGCCACTGAATATTCAACCTGTTTTTAAATTAAACCAGTCCAGTTTCCTCTTTTCTTGATCAAGATGTATAAAATATAGTCCAGCTCAAAGCTTAATGAGTTCAGTATTCAACTGTATCAAGACTGTTTTCCCCATCGAGTTTCTTCCTGTGTTAGTTTATTCTTGTGTTGCTGTAAGGAAATACCTGAGGCTGGGTAATTTATAAAGAAAAGTTTTTGTTTTAAAATTTTTTATTGATACAGAGTCTCACTCTGCCATCCAGCCTGGAGTGCAGTGGCGTGATCTCAGCTCACTGCAACCTCCGCCTCCTGGATTTAAGCAATTCTTGTGTGTCAGCCTTATGAGTAGCTGGGATTACATGTGTGCACCACCACACGGGGGTAATTTTTGTATTTTTAGTAGAGACGGAGTTTCACCATGTTGGCTAGGCTGGTCTCAAATTTCTGGTCTCAAGCGATCCACCTGCCACAGCCTCCCAAAGTGTTGGGATTACAGGTGTGAGCCATCACGCCTGACCAAAAAGTTTTTTTATTTTGGCTCACAGTTCTGCAGACTGTACGAGAAGCATGTCAGTCAGCGTCTGCTGCTGGTGAGGGCCTCAGGAAGTTTACAATCGTGGCGGAAGGAGAACTGGGAGCTGGCATATTACATGGTGAGAGCGAGAGCGAGAGCAAGAGAGAGAGACGGGGGAGGTCCCAGACTCTTTTTAACAACCAGATATCATGTGAACTAACTGAGCAAAAACTCACTTATCATCAAGGGGATGGTACTAAACCATTCATCTGCCCCCATGATCCAACTACTCTTCACCAGGCCCCACTTCCAACACTGAGAATCACGTTTCAACATGAGATTTGAAGGGGACAAACATCCAAACCATATTGCTTCCTCTTCCTTTCTCCTAATCCGGTTTCTTTATTATCCCAAGGAGAGAGGGAGTGGCTTTCCTGATAGTGACGGTGGAGAGGTGCCACATCCATTTTTCTGTTCTGCTGATGTTCCTGTTGTCTATTATCCTATGCTGGTTGACACCCGGGGAAATCACGCAGAGAAGCAACTATCCCTCTTCTCATGCTACAGGTGGCTACATTCTCCTTTTTCTCTTTTTGGGAATTCTTCCCCAGGTGGTCTCCCAGGATTGCTTGTTGGCTTGCCCTTGTGTTGGGCCCATGAAATGCTCACAGACCTCCACACCTGGCTTGTGGCTGATGATGGTGGTCAGGGCCTTTCTCACGTCTGTGTGTACATGCCACCCACACTTTTATTTCCTTCAAGTCTCATAGGGCTGAATATGGTTGGAAAGACTGCTGTCCTCCAACTGTATCTGGAAAATATATTTGCAATCTTTTTTTTTTCTCTCACACATTCTCAAACATCACAGGAGAATGCCCTAGTATTCCTCAGGTTTCTAATTTGGCCAGAGGAAGAAAAGAGTAAAAAAAATCCTCATTGCTCTTTTCATCTGGATTTCTCTGTCTCTCCTCTTCTCATGTGCTCAAACTCTAATGGAATGGCAGCAGGACGGGGGTGGTGTGTGGGGAGGGAAGGAAGGGTAGAGACTAGCTCCTTTGCTTTAAAGATATGCACCAGTCTCCTTTCTCACATCTGAGGCTTTTACCTCAAACTCAAGACTTAGGCATTTCTTCTGACTCCTCCTAGGCAACTACTTCCCCGTGGCAAACGGCAACTCAGTGTCTCATGGACTGAATGGGGATGTTGCAGGGAATATGAATACTACCTGCTGCTTGATGTCTCAGATTATTAATCTGCCACAAATACTTTTTATTTCTTCCTGCTGTGTGTGTGTGTGTGTGTGTGTGTGTGTGTGTGTATTTTGGCAACTAACACAACTGAAGTATTCATATAAGGAACAAAATTCTCAAATATAAAAATGTTTTGTAAAATAAATAATGCCAAACATACAGGTATTTAGGAATATTAATGATGACATCATCTCAAGAACCATCTGTAAGAAAGGGTCAACGTAACATTTTTGTTATGAGAAGGAAATATTCTTGGTTATATTAACACAGAAATATAATGGTTAAGTGAATATAAATATTTAGTGATTTTTCTTTCCTTTCTTTTTTTTTTTTTTTTTTTGAGATGGAGTCTCGCTCTGTCGCCCAGGCTGGAGTGCAGTAGCGCGATCTCGGCTCACTGCAAGCTCTGCCTCCCGGGTTCACACCATTCTCCTGCCTCAGCCTCCCGAGCAGCTGGGACCACAGGTACCCGCCATCACGTCCGGCTAATTTTTTGTATTTTAGTAGGGACAGGGTTTCACCATGTTAGCCAGGATGGTCTTGATCTGCTGACCTCATGATCAACCTGTCTCGGCCTCTCAAAGTGCTGGGATTATAGGCGTAAGCCATCGCGCCTGGCCTCTTTTCTTTCTTTTTTTTTTTTTTTTTGAACGGAGCCTCACTCTGTCAACCAGGCTGGAGTGCAGTGACATGATCTCGACTCACTGCAACCTCTGCCTCCTGGGTTTAAGCGATTCTTGTGCCTCAGCCTTCTGAGAAGCTGGGATTACAGGCATGAACCACCGCACCTGGTTAATTTTTGTATTTTTTTTTTTTTAGTAGATATGGGGTTTCACCATGTTTGCCAGGCTGGTCTCGAACTCCTGACCTCAAGTGCTCTGCCCGCCTTGGCATCCCAAAGTGCTGGGATTACAGGTGTGAGCCACCATGCCTGGCTAGTATATTTGGTGATTTTTCTTTGTCCTGGAGATTGGGAGCGAGGTGACAATCTTCTCTAATTCTGGGCTGGTGTGAGACAGGTGCAGGGATGCTGGGATGGAGGTCTCTTGGTCAGAACCAGATGAAGACTTCATCCTAATTTGGGGATTATTCACAGCAAATATAGAATTTTGAGGTGGTTTTCTATACCATGCAGAATAGGTTGTGTCTCTTTTCCACACTTTCAGTTGGTATGTGGTAGAGAAATTACACTTAATTTCCCTTTAGTCGCTATTTAGTCCCAGCCCCCTCTACATCCTGCATTGCTAGGGCCCCCTCCACACCCATTCTCTAGATGGCAGCCAAAAAGATCTTTTCGGAGAGCAAAACTGAGCAGACTCTCTTCCATGGAACACTCTGCAACATCTTCGCATTGCTCTAAAAATATAAAACAGTTTCTTATGGACATCAAGCCCTCATGTGGCCTCAGCTGCACTCATAGCCACTCCCTGCAGCTCTCTCCTCTCCCCATGCTAGCTTTTTATTACTGTCTCCTGCTTGCTGGGGTCTCTTGCATCAGAAGGCTTTTGCCTATGCTGTTTCTTCAGCTGGAAGCACTTCTTTTCTTTTTCAGACTGGTCACAGTTTCAATCTTACCCTTGTTGTGTCATTGAAGTCTATGTTTGTGTGTTTTAAGCCTGGGTCTCTTGCTTGACTATGAGCTCTGCCTGCCGGTTCTGCAGATAACTGCATTGCTAGGGCCCAGGGAAGTACCTGGCCCAGGGCTGGGGCTCAGTGAATGAGTATATAAGAGGATGGATGCATCAAGGAAAAGGTGCCATTTAACCTGGATCATGGTAGATCGGCAGGAGGTCATTGTGGGAATGGGGAGAAAGGCATTTTGGAAGGACAGCAATAGCATGAGCTATATGGAGAAAGGGCCAGTATAAATTGGTACATCACTGAGGCCCAAGCAAAGAGTGATGGGGAGGTGGACTGGCTACAGAAGAGGCTGAACATGTCATATGGGGCACTGTTAAAAGCCTCGTATGTCTTGCTGGAACATTGGGCCTTTATCCCAAGCAATGGAACCATGGCTTTAAGAAAGAGACTTACATAATGAGATGGAAACTCAACTTGCATGATGCCGTGGGAAAGGAGTGGTGGCTGGGAGCCTCCGGAGGAAACTGTTGCCTAAGCCCACAGAAGAGCTCATGGAGCTTGGCCTAAGAATGTGGCTGTGGGAATACAGAAGAGGAAATGAGAGAATGCACTGAGCTTGGAAACTAATGGGACACTGAGTTGAGGGAACACAGGGAGCTGTAGTCAAGTGATGTGTGAACTAGGATGGCAACTGCACTCCAGACAGCTTGTAGAAGGCTTTGAAAATCTGCAATATTCCTCTTGTACCTAGCCTTAGAATGGCAAACAGAGTCAACTCAGAGAGAGAAAGAGAGGAAGGGGGAGGAGAGGAAGAGAGACAGGGAGGGAGGGTGAGGGACACGTTGGAGAGTGGTTTGTGGAAAGGGAAAGATATGAATATGAGTGTCCAGGGAGGGAGGGTGAGGGACACGTTGGAGAGTGGTTTGTGGAAAGGGAAAGATATGAATATGAGTGTCCAGCTCAACAGTGGAGATGGGCTAAATGGCTTCATTGGCTGCTCGGAGTCCAGCAGTCACTCTTGTCAGCCCAGAATGTCCCAGCTGAGAGGTTTTTTGCTCCAGTGTCTGCCTACATTTGTTTATTTTTCATTTCTGGCTCTCCCTTCGGCTGGTGATGGGGAATTGCTCTAATTCTGCTGGTGGCTAGAAGACACTCTGCTCGGCGTCCTCCCTGATGCTTCTTGAGTATTCTGTTTAGTTTGATCATTTGAAATGGAGTCATATCATTCTTGTGCGTCCTTTGGGAAGCATTTTAGGTGGGTGGTTTAGTTGCTCACTGGATGTCCGAATTATGATTAAAATCCAGAGAAGGAGAAATACGTGGCAGCACAGCACCAATCCAGCAATGCATCCAGTCCAATGTGTTTGAACCCAGGGAGAGGCTCTGCCAGGCAGGAATGGAACTAGCATAAGGGGTGTACAGGCAGAAAACACGCTTGAAGAAAGGTGTGATGTCATCCCAAAAAGGTAGATCTTAGACTGTAACCGCATAGGGACAATGTCTTTTGAACTCACAAAGGTCTGAGCTACCATACCACCTTATTTATTTCTTAGGTCTCAACCTTGCTACTTTTGACTCTCAAGGTTGCATTATTGCTGCAAACTTAAAAGCATTAAAGTTTACCCTAGGAATGTGGTGTGGAACTCCTATCAGTGCATCCACGTACTAGGAAAGAATAAAGACATTAAGACAAAAATGTTAAAGTCTTGTCTCTATAGGAAAATTGATCTATAAATTTATCACTGGTTTTAAGCTAAAATAAATTATTAAAATATATGTGTTTTATTTTTTATAATTTCTTGCTTAGATGGCATTTTGATCAACCTACTAAAGATTGGTCCCAGTTGTACTGGATCTGATTTAGGACCATATCATATAAAAACATGTATGTTAAACCTTGGCAATCAAACAGTATGGGAGGGGCATGGGGAACCCAGTTGACTGAAGCAATAGCAGGTTCTCCTCATTCTTATCACATTCATTTTAGAGCTCTGCTCATTGAGTGAACTGTTTTAAATTGTGGTTACAGCATTTAAATTATTTTTTTTCCTGTGCTCATACTTACTGTTATTCTCTCTCTTTGACTGAGATCATAGAGTTAAGTTCGCATTAATTAAGTGCACATTTCCACTTTATTGTTATCTCCTTTTCACAGATGAAGAAATTGAAGCTTAGAGCAGTTCAGAAACTTGTCAGCTTCTCTAAGCTTTAACAACGAAGCATTCTGAAAGCAAGCCCTGGGGAATGTGCAGGCTTGTGGCTGGGGCTGGGAGAGCTGTCTCCCTCTGTGTTTCTTATCCATTATCACCCAACTACTTGATCAAACTCAAAACAGCAGTCATCCTTGATTCTTCCCTCTTTCTCACCCTCCACACAATAGATATTTAAAATGTATCAATTTCCTCAGTTTAGACCATCTTTATCTTTCACATGAATATTAATGAGAATGAGAACATGATAATAGCAAATGCATGTGTGTGCGTCAAGCATTTACTATGTGGCTAACACTGTACCTCGCACCTGACCCATATGAGCTTACCTATATTTAATTCTCATAGTTACCTTTTGAGCTAAGCACCATTATTTTTCTCATTTTAAAAACAAGCAAACTGAGGCACACTTAGAGAGACTAGAGGCAAAAGACAAACAACATCTGATTTGATTTTCCTACCTCTGGTTTGTTTTCTCCAATTTATTTTCTGCAACATAGAGTGATGGTTCATTAAAAAAACTTACTATATGACTCAAGAAGGTAAAATCTCTTCCTCTTCTTGGCATCTTGCTGCCAAGTTGGTATCATATTCTGTACCTTCTTTGATGAGATCTTACCTATGTACAAATAGTAAGTGATGGGAAATTAATGGTAGAAGTTGGGGATCATGGCTGGTTTGGGGGAGAGACATTTTTGGAGCAGCCCTGTCTTGGTGTCTTTGACAGACTGTCTGTTCCACAGACAGTTGCAGCAACAGTTCCCTCTCACATGCTGTTCTTACAGTGTGACACTCTGAGACACAGGGGTCTGTGTTCCTGCCTCTTGAGTCTGGCTGGGCTCGTGATTGTGGCCACTGTGACTTTATGTGACTTCGAGACTAGATCATAAAAGATGATGCGGCTTCTCCGTAAATCACTGGAGTACTTACTGTGGATCCCTAAGCTGCCAGGTAAGCAGTCACAATGCCTGAGGCCACTGTGCCGTGAGGAAGGCCAGGTGGAGAGACCACACGGAGAGGCCAGGAGACTGTGTGAGGACAGGGATGTCTGGCTAGCCCTTTGGAGGAAAACCAGCGTTTTGGAGGGTTTTCCTCCAAAGTTTCCCTGTCTGCAATGTCCTTTGCTGTCTTCTGCGTTTGATAAACTCCTAGTAACCTTTCAAGACCCACCTCTTCTCTATCTTACCTGACTTTCCCAGGGAATATATTATTCCTTCCTTAAGAGATGTGTGATGTCATCCCAAAGAGATAGATCTTAGACTGTAACTGCACAGGAACAATGTCATTTGAATGCACAAAGTTCTGAGCTACAATAGTACCTTATTTATTTCTTAGGTCACAACCTGGTTAGTTTTCAGTAGATCTTCGTCTTCTCTTCCACTATTGCCCATGCTCGTGTACTTTTGTTTGCACCTCCAGATCTACTCTCCCATCCTTTCTGCTTTGCTGTTGGCCTGAATGGATCAGGTTGGCCTGAATGGGTCAGGTCAGCCTGAATGGATAGCAATGGACTCTCTTGAACTATGGCTTCTGATTGGGCTTGGTCATTGGCAGGAGAAAAGGGGGAATATGGAGAATAAAATTGGGGTATTTATTTAGTTTCCTTCCTGTGGGATTGCTCTGGATTGGTTACTTCCCACCACAAAGATTACACGTAGTGATGTGCTGGTGCATGATTAATCAGTATAGGGGTTGGAGAAGCCTTGATTTCTAGTGTTTGCCAATTTCTACAATGTAAATACTCTTACCATGGCCAATTTCAAGCTACTGGTGTGACATCATTCAAGGTATTGTCTGCTTTCTCCAGCTGGCATGAGCCAGATCCAGCACACCGCTGTCCCATTCTTTCCTTCCAGCGAATTGTCTCCGCCCCTTCAGCCCTTCGGGCCTGTCTGTGCCACACTATTTTTAGCCCTGGGACACTGCACTGTCTCCTGTGGTTTTCCTCACCAAAATGATAACTTTGTAAATAGTCACCTTATTAAACCCTCCTCAAATTATCCAGTTTGAGATACCATCTGTTTCTTGATGAGATCCTAATCAAGTTATACTATCTGGAAACTGGTAATTTGGAAATCTTTGCTCTTGCTATATTGCCAATATCTAGAGTATAGAGAGTATACTTTATTAATTTATGTATCTTCAGCACCTAGCCAATGAAGAGGGTAGGAAGGGAAAGAAGAAGAAATACATTTTTATTTGAATATCTACTATGCATCGGATATCATGTCAGATACTTTAGGAATGTTTTCTCTTTAATCCTAAGAAATCAAATTAATTCTAGGTACTGTCATTTCCATTTTGCTGATAAGGAAATTGAGACTCACAATGGCTCAGTAACATTTTCAAGTTTACACAGTTAGGAAATGGCTGAATAAGTGTTTGAACCTGTGTGTCTCACTCTAAAACCTATATTTTTTTTCTGCACTGCTGCCTAGTTTATTTTTAGTGAATGAGCAGATGTTTTAGTCAACAGAGAAGATAGAGTGCCATCAGAAATGCCTGATAAGGGAAGTTTTCAAGTGGAAGAGATGGAATCAGCTTCCTCCTCTTCCTAGAAATGAAGTTTCCAGTAATCTAGCAGTGCATGTAAACCGTCCTGTATAAACATTCCTGTGAACAGAGGGTATTTTAGATCACATTAGGCAATTCATGAATTAGCCCTAAATCTGGCAGATCTTTTTATTGTACCTTGACAAATTCATGTCTCCTGTGGTTTCAATGCATCCCCAAAGTTTATGTGTTGGAAACTTGATAACCAATGTAGAGGTGTTAGGAGGTGGGATGTATAAAAGATCTTTAGGACATGGGCACTGCCCTCATAAATGGATTAATGCCATTATCTCGGTAGTGGGTTCTTTATAAAATGAGGTGTTCAGCCCCATCTTGCTCTCTCTCTCTCTCACTTTGTGGTGTCTTTTGCCATGTTATGACTCAACAAGAGGACCTTCACCAAATGCCTTGATCTTGGACTTCCCAGCCCTCCAGAACCATGAGCCAAAAAATTTCTGTCCATTATAAATTACTTAGTCTGTGGCATTCTGTTACAGCAGCACAAAACTAAGACCATATCTTACAGTAGTATTGGGCAGTTTCTAATCTCCTTAAAGATTGAAAATAGCTTAACACTCTGAGATGAGAAAAGCTATGTCTGTGTTGTTGCATTAAATTATGAAGAAACTGCAAACATGATCAATTACAAGATAAATTTTGTGCAAGAAGACACTTTGCCTATCTCAAATTTTGTGCTCTAGTCTTCCATCTAGAAGGTACTGGTGACTCTAGTCAAGACTTGGAAGAACCCATAGCAAGTGCCTTAAAAAAGTGTGTAATATATTTCTGATCTGTTAACAGGCCCTAAAGCAACTGTTATTTTTGTTATAATAATGAAAAACATTTACTGGAAAAATTGATGCTGGCTTTGGCAATTTCATTCAGTCTGTTAAGATGCCTCAAGAGGGAGCACAACAGGTCTAATGGGGCTGTTAGAAACCTGAGTTAGAAGACATGAGTCCAGTTCTGACCTTCTCACTTGCCTAGTCTTATTTTATTTATTTGTATTTATTTATTTACTTATTTATTTTTGAGATGAGGTCTGGCTCTATCGCCCAGACTCTATCCCTCATTGCAACATCTGCCTCCAGGGTTCAAACCCTCCTCCCACCTCAGCCTCTGGAGTAGCTGGGACTACAGGCCTGCACCACTACGCCTGGCTAATTTTTATATTTTTGGTAGAGATGGGGTTTCACCATGTTGCCCAAGCTGGTCTTGAACTCTTTGGCTCAAGCGATCTGCCCACCTCGGCCTCCCAAAGTGCTGGGATTACAGGCCTGAGCCACCGCTCCCAGGCATTTGCCTAGTTTTAAGTTGCAGGTAAGCCACTTAAATGTTCTGTGCCTCTGTCTCCTTAAAGGTGAAAAGGACAGTTGGATTAGACTAAGGGCAGTTGGATTAAGTTACCTTTCTAGCTCTAAGAAGTTTTTGTAGTGCTTAAGAAATTTTCTTTCTTTTTAGTAAAGCCATTAGTATTTTTCTACACTTGTTAGCTACTGTGTCTTTTCATGTCAATCCTATTTATTTTTCTTTATAGTAATAATTTTGTTACTCATTATATCTCTCTTTTTCATTATCTACCATCTATATACTATCCACCTATATAAATGCTAAAAAGAAAAGCTGCCCAATGTTCACTGTAAGGATACAAAAATAAAACAATCACTACATATGTTTTGTGTATATGTGTTTGTGCACATATATACTACATATATGTACATACACATATTATATGTATACATCTATATACATGTATAAATATATACACATACATACACACACACACACACACACACACTCACACATACATATATATGCACTGGTGTTTTGTAAGTGTTTTCCAGTCAGCCCTCCTGGAAGAAAAAATCCCTGATTTATAGCGTTTGCCAGTTTCTGTGGCGTAACTACTCTCACCATAGCCAATTAAAGCTACTCAGGTTGAGTCACTGAACATGGAGCTGAGAAAAGATACACAAACTAGACTCTCTTGCAAGGCAATACAAGTTGGTTGGAGCACACCACTGAATATAGACTGTTGGGTGCTACCATCTCTTGCTTATGCTAAAATACCTATTTTTAAAAATTTAATTTAATTTTATTTTAAGTTCCGGGCTACATATGCAGGATGGGCAGGTTTGTTACACAGGTAAACGTGTGCCATCATGGTTTGCTGCACCTATCAATCCACTGCCTAGGTATTAAGCACCACATGCATAGGCTATTTATCCTGATGCTCTCCCTCTCCCCAACCCCCTGACAGGCCCCAGTGTGTGTCGTTCCCCTCCCTGTGTCCATGTGTTCTCATTGTTCAGCTCCCAGTTATAAGTGAGAACATGCAGTGTTTGGTCTGAAATACCTATTTTTTTTTCTTCAACTTTTATTTTAAGTTCAGTGGTACATGTGCAGGAGGTGCAGGTTTGTTACATAGCTAAATGTGTGCCATCGTGGTTTGCTGCACAGATCATCCATCACCTAGGTTTAAGACCAGTGTTCATTAGCTATTCTTCCTGATGCTCTCCCTTTCCCCATCTACCCCTGACAGGCCCCAGTGTGTTGTTCCCCCCGCAAAGTGTCCATGTGTTCTCATGATTTAGCTCCCACTTATAAGTGAGAACATGTGATGTTTGGTTTTCTGCTCCCGCCTTAATTTGCTGAGGATAATGGCTTCCAGCTCCATCCATGTCCCTGCAAAGGACATGATCTCATTCCTCTTTATGGCTGCACAGTATTCCATGGTGGATATGTACCATGTTTTCTTTATCCAGTCTATCATTGATGGGCATTTGGGTTAATTCCATGTCTTTGTTATTGCAAATAGTGGTGCAATGAACATACGTGTGCATGTATCTTTATAAAAGAATGATGTATGCTCCTTTGGGTATATACCCAGTAACAGGATTGCTTTGTCAAATGGTTTTTCTGCCCCTAGATCTTTGAGGAATCACCACACTGTCTTCCACTATGGTTGAACTAATTACACTCTCACCAACAGTGTAAAAGCATTCTTTTTTTTTTTTTTGGCACAACTTCACCAGCATCTGTTGTTTTTTAACTTTTATTAATAGCCATTCTGACTGGCATGAGATAGTATCTCATTGTGGTTTTGACTTGCATTTCTCCAATAATCAGTGATGTTAAGCTTTTTTTTCATATGTTTCTTGGCCACATAAATGTCTTCTTTTGAGAAGTGCCTGTTTATGTCCTTTGCCCACTTTTTAATGGTTTTTTTTTCTTGTAAATGTGTTTAAGCTCCTTATAGGTTCTGGAATATTAGACCTTTGTCAGATGGATAGATTGTATTTTCTCCCATTCTGTAGGTTGTCTGTTCACTTTGATGGTAGTCTTTTTTGCTGTGTAGAAACTCTTTAGTTTAATTACATCTCATGTGTCAATTTTTGCTTTTCTTGCAATTGCTTGTGGCATTTTTGTAATGAAATCTTTGCCCGTGCCTATGTCCTGAATGGTAATGTCTAGATTTTCTTCTAGAGTTTTTATAGTTTTAGATTTTACATTTAAGTCTTTAATCCATCTTGAGTTGATTTTTGTGTAAGGTATAAGGAAGGGGTCCAGTTTCAATTTTCTGCATATAGCTAACCAGTTCTCCCAGCACCATTTATTAAAAAGAAAATCCTTTCCTCATTGCTTGTTTTTGTCAGATTTGTCAGGTTTGTGTTCTCTGTTCTGTTCCATTGGTCTATGTGTCTGTTCTTGTACCAATACCATGATGTTTTGGTTACTATAGCCTTGTAGCATAGTTTGAAGTCAGGTAGCATGATGCCTCCAGCTTTGTTCTTTTTGCTTAGGATCGTCTTGGCTATTCAGGCTATTGTTTGGTTCCATATGAATTTTAAAATAGTTTTTTTTTCTCTAATTCTGTGAAGAATGTCAATGGTAGTTTAATGGGAATAGCATTGAATCTATAAATTGCTTTTGGCAGTATGGCCATTTTTACAATATTCATTCTTCCTATCCATGAGCATGGAATGTTCTTCCATTTGTTTTTGTCCTCTCTTATTTCCTTGAGCAGTTTTTTGTAATTCTTCTTGAAGAGGTCCTTCACTTCCCTTGTTAGCTGTATTCCTAGGCATCTTATTCTTTTTGTAGCAATTGTGAATGGGAATTCATTCATAATTTGGCTCTCTGCTTGCTTGTTGTTGATATATAGGAATGCTAGCGATTTTTGCACATCGATTTTGTATCCTGAGACTTTGCTGAATTTGCTTATCAGCTTAAGAAGCTTTTGAGCTGAGACGATGGGGTTTTCTAGATATGGTATCATGTCATCTGCAAACAAAGATAATTTTACTTCCTCTCTTTCTATTTGAATACCGTTTATTTCTTTCTATTGCCTGATTGCCCTGGCCAGAGCTTCCAATATTATGTTGAATAGGAGTAGTGAGAGAGGGCATCCTTGTCTTGTTCCAGTTTTCAAGGGGAATGCTTCCATCTTTTGCCTATTAAGAAAGATATTGGTTGTGTATTTGTCATATAGGACTCTTATTATTTTGAAGTATGTTCCTTCAATACCTAGTTTATTGACAGTTTTTAACATGAAGGGATGTTGAATTTTATTGAAGGCCTTTTCTGCATCTATTGAGATAATCATGTGTTTTTTTGTCTTTAGTTCCATTTATGTGATAAATCACGTTTATTGATTTGTGTATGTTGAACAAACCTTGCATCCCGGGGATGAAGCCAACTTGATTGTCGTGGGTAAGCTTTTCGATGTGCTGCTGGATTTGGCTTGCCAGTATAAAATACCTATTTTAATATATAGTTCGAGAACTGCATACTGAATGTAAAACTAAGAACACAAAATGTGTTTTTTATTTGATTTCTGTTTATTATAGTCTTTACTTGGAATTATTTTTAAATAACTTTCTTACCTTATGCCAAATACCTACACACACGCACGTATATGTACATACACTTACCTAAATTTTGTTAAAATTTTTTGGGGATGTCTATGCATTATGTAACCATGTATAAGTAGATTATACTAAAATGTGGTGCAAATTTGTTTTTTCATAAGTCACCTATCCTTTCAAATTTAAAGTTAAAAGAACTTCCTTAAATATCTGTATTTCTTTAGGGTTCTAAACTTTTAGGGCCATCCTCATGAGTGTACCCAATATTTTCATTGACTAGTTGTTTATCAAAGGAGTTAGGGCTGGAAAAGCCCCCAAACTATTAGATCATCAAGTCTGGGAATGATATAAATTTGATAAACTCGGAAATCCAAAAAGCTGCATACAGTAATTTGGTATTTAGTCAATCACAGAAAGGCTACAATGCGTTAACTGTTGACTGAATGATGAGCATCAAACATAGAGTGTAATTAACACAGACAGAAGCTTACTGCCAACAACAGTTTGAAACAATTTTAGTCCTCTATTTCCTGCCAACTTTGATATATAAAGAACCCTTCGTGGCATGATTGAGCGAATTTGTTTTTGCATGGGGAATTCAGCTCATACCCCAGAGTCTCTAGAACAGGGGCTCTCACAGGGTAGAAACTGATGGCCATTTTTTTGATTGAACCAGTTGAACCAGATCTACAGTTTTTTTTTTTAAATTAGTCCTCAGACACAACACTTCTTGTTAGTAAATTCTCATTGCATTTCATAAATCAGTGGTAATATGTTCTCTGTCCCCTTAAGTAGTAAGTGAACTTTTGCTAGGCTAGGGTGCATTGCCTAAGAGAGAAAAGACAATGATGAATACCTATCTGAATCAAGGGAAAAGTTTTACAAAAATTGTTATTAAGAATTTGAAGTGTGTACTGATCAAATGTGCAAGAATGAATATCAGCTCTAAGTTATCCATTAATAGTTTATCTGCTACAACTGGAAACCTGTCTGCCATGTCTGTCCTTATTCCTTGCTGATCAAGGCAATCAGCTTGATTCTAAGCTGGGAACCTGTCAGGACAAGATCTGGAAAAGCATATGTGGCTCAGTAAGCTGCAGGTAGGTGTGTGTGTGTGTGTGTGCACCTGCACGTGTGTGTGTGTGAATGTCAAACATTAAAAGATGTGTATCATTTATCCACACTGATAGAAATAATTGACCTGCTGGGAGTTCCTTCCTTCTGCCCCGCAGATCAGTAGTGCTGAATTACTTGCAGTTCCTCAAAGCAGTCAGGCTTCCTCACACCTGTGTATCACATGGGCTGCTCTTACAGCTTGATATCAGCCTTGTCCCATCCCAGCATTCTCCCCAACCCCTGACTGAGCCTGGTAACTACTATAATTCATTCTTCTAAACCCAGTTCCGAGGTCTCTTTGTCAGGACGTCACGCTAGTCTGCAATGAATGCCCATCTTGTGAGGTCCATTGCATTCAGTAACACATTTATCCATGTCTTTATCACATTGTATTGTGGTTTTTGCTCAGCTGCTTGTCTGTCTCCCTTGTAGATTATAAGTTCCTTGAGGGAGATATTGATTCTTACATCTTTGTATTTCCAGGACCTACCGCAGTACTTGGCAAATAGTAGGTACTTATTAATGTTGAATATTTCAATATGCAAATAACTAAAATTAATGAACAAGTGATTTATCAGTTGAGTATTTATATATTCAATCTCAACCTACTTTTATTAGTCAAAATTTTTAACTTGTAACAAAAACATCTCAAATTCACTTTAGGACAATCAGGAATTTACCACTTTAAGTAACTAAGAGTCTAAGGAGGGGTGCAAACTATGGACATATTGGATCCAAGTCTCAGATGATGCCATCAGAAATCTGTCTCTCTGCAGATCTAATTTCTTTTTCCTCTGGGGTGATTTTATCCAGCAAGGACTCTTTCTACTATAAAGGATGGTCCTGGTAGCTCTAGGCTTATATAGTGCAGCACAACTCACAATTTCAGAAGGATACTGAATATCTACAGGAAGCCACTCAAAATGACTATGCTTGGCTCTACTTGGGCTCCACGTGACATTCACCCTTGGACCAGTAACTGTTCCTAGGGTGATAGGGTGTTCTGATTGGTCAGTTCAGGTCATATGCAAACACTAATGGAAAGTAAGCTTCCTTAATTAAAAATTTCCTTGGGGGTAGTTCCTGGGGACAGTTTGCAAAAGAAAATGATATGGGAAGACAAAAATATAAACCGTATCTATACACTGTTGTTGATTTTGCAATATGATAAAATTTTTAAAAGCCTGCCATGTGTCCAGACCAGTTTAACTTCTTCATGCCTTTTTTCCAGGCCCACTGAGATGCACCAAGACTGACATAAAGAAGTGTTGGGCGGATGCTCAATTTTCAGTTACTTAGATGCTGAACTAGGTGCATAATTCTCTGCCTATATTTTGCTCCTTACTCCTTCTTTTTATTTATTGTTTTTGAAAAAATATCTTTTAAATTTTGGAATAGTTTTAGATTTGTAGACAAATTGCATGGATAGTGGAAAGAGTTCTTGCTCACAGCTGAAATCTCAGCACTTTGGGAGGCTGAGGTTGGAGGATTGCTTGAGCCCAGGAGTTTGAGGTCAGCCTGGGAAACATGGTGGAACCCCATCTCTCCAAAAAATAAAAAATAAAAATTATCCAGGTGTGGTGGTGCACACTTGTTGTCCTAGCTATTTGGAAGCTGAGGTGGGAGGATTACTTGAGCTCAAGAGGTTGAGGCTTCAGTGAGCTGTGTTTGCATCATTGCACTCCAGCCTGGGCAACAGAGTGAGACCTTGTGTCAAAGAAAAAGAGAGAAAAAAGGCTTCACCTATACCACATCATCCAGTTTTCCCTATTGTTAACATCTTACATTACTGTGGTACATTTGTCACAACGAAGGAACCAACATGGGTTAATTAGTTAACTAATCAATCCCCGCGGTTTCTTGAGCTTTCACTAATTTTTCCCTAATATCTTTTTTTCTATTCTAGGATCCCATTCAAATTATCCCGTTAAATTTATTTGCCATGTCTTGTTTGTCCCCTCCTGTCTGACATTTCTCAGGCTTTCCTTAGTTTTGATAACCTTGATAGTTTTTAGAAGTTCTGGCCAACTATTTTGTAAAATGTCCCTCAATTTGGGTTTGTCTGATGTTTTTCTCATGATGAGACTGGGTTATTAGTTTTGGGGAAGAAGCCCTCAGTGGTAAGGTGTCTTCTCATCACCTCATGCTAAGCACACATACTATCAACATTACTTATCCCTGTTGATGTTGACCTTGAACCCTGGGATAAAGTAGTGTTTGCCAGGTCTCCCTGCTGTCAAGTCCTTTTTTCTCCCTTTTCCCATATTCTACTCTTTGAAGCAAGTCACTAAGCACAGCTCACACAAGAGGTGGGGAGCTAAGCTTCACTTTCTTGAGAGGAGGAGGATCTACATCAATTATTTAGAATTGTTTGGACTTCTGCTGTGTGGGAGATTTGTCTCTTCCCCATTTATTGATTTATCTATTCAATCACTCGTTCATGTCAGTATAGACCCATGGATATTTATTTTATACTTTGGGCTATAATTCAGCACTGCATTATTTATTTTGTTGCTCACATTGTCCAAGCTTTAGCAATTGTGAGCTCTTTCACTGGGCCCCTCTGTCCCTTTGCCATGCTGTCAGACTTTTGGTTTTTGAATACCTCCTTACTTTCTGGCTCTACAAGGTGGTCCATTCTCATCTTGTGTATTCTCTGTCCCAGTCCTAGAATCGTCTATTTCCTCAAAGAGCCCTGGTTCATTTTGTTAGAGAGTGGTAAAGACCAAGACCTGGGTGCTGGTTGTGTCCTGTCGATACTGGGGTATCATTACCTTTAGGCCCTCTCAGCAGACAGGACTGGGAAATAAATGTATGGTTACTAACTCATTTCACTACTTCCTTTTACTGTCCTTTGTTACCGACCTTTCCCTGTATCATTTATTCACGCCTTTGCCTTGTCCTCTAGCTTGATGCACATTTTGTTGTCTCCTGTCTTCCAAATTTGGTTCTAGTTCTCGGTTATGCTTTTATTGCATTTTCTCCTTGATTCGGTGATTATGATTTAAGAACAAATGTGTTCAGCTTGACTCAGCTTTTGGAACGTCTACTTTGCTCTTTCCTTGCAGACTACATGGATGACACTCAGATGCTGTAGGATATATAGACAAAGCTTTCTTTCTGGACCCTGTTTTGAGATGCTTATAATCTAATTGTGTAACCCTGGAAAAAATATGACTAGAACATGCTGTATACTCTCATTTATGCTTCTTGGTGAGGGGCTGGTCTATTTTCAGTCATTTGTGAACTCACTCAATCATCAATCATTTGTTGAACATTAATGAATCAGACATGATTCGAGGCCTTGAGGATACAGTTTTGCATCAGCCACAGTCCTTATCACTACCTCTAGCTTCCAACTTTTGGAAGGAGACCAACAGGCAAGAAATAAAGTGTTAGGATAGAGGTAAGCTGGAGCAACAGCAGGGAAAGAGGGAAAGGATTAATCAGTTCCATCTTGGCGACACCCCCATTGCAGGCACAGTGCTTGATAAAGAAACCAAAGGCTGCTCTAGCAAATTTTATAAAGTCAAACCCATAAAAACAAGAGGCAGAAGATGCTGGAGTGCCCTCTCCCCTTCAAACTGACTCTCTCATCCTCCCCCCGGCCCCTGCTCTGACCCTCACCAACAGAGATCAGAGTCTTCAAGTTTTGAAGCATTAACATAATTGAGAATTTTATAAATTATCTTCAAGGGGACATCGTTAGATTCCATCACCAGGAAATGAAAAAGAATCAGGATTCTAGAATCCAAGATGGGCTGGGTGTGGGGGAGTGAGGTGTGCCAGAAGGGGACAAGTTAAAAATGATCTAAGTTACTTGGCCTAGTGAATGGGAGTGAATAATGCTGGGCTGAAAATACAAAACTTGACAGATATAAATGTATTGCAATTATTCAACATAGGTGGCATAGGCAGGTGGCATGGGTTCAAACCCCTGCACAAGTTACTTAACTCCTCTGTACCTCTGTTTCTTCATCTGTAAGGTGGAGAGGGTAATTGTACCTTATGTGAGGGTTATATGAGTTAATGTAGATGCGATCCTTAGAATAGTGCTGGATGGATAGTCAATGTTGTATAATTAAGTGTTGGTGATCATTATTTTTATATATTGAATACCTTCTACTTTAGCAAGATACTCTATTAAATACTAGGAACTACACAAGAAACTCCAGATATGGTGCCTCCCACTGTAACTGCCCAGTGGGTTCTCCTTGCCCACTGCCCAGACAGAGCTGATTTATCAAGACAGAGGAATTGCAATCGAGAAAGAGTTTAATTCACGCAGAGCTGGCTGTATAGGAGACTGGAGTTTTATTATTACTCAAATCAGTCCCTGTGAAAATTTGGGGACTGTGGATTTTAAGGATAATTTGGTGGGTAGGTGGCCAGGTGGTTGGGAGTATTGATTGGTTGGGTCAAAGATAAAATCATAGGAAGATGAAGCTGTCCTCTTGCACTGAGTCAGCTCCTGGGTGGGAGCCACAAGATCAGATGAACCAGTGTATTGATCTGGGTGGCACCAGCTGATCCATTGAGTGTGGGGTCTAAAAAATATCTCAAGAACGGATCTTAGGTTTTATAATAGTGACGTTATCCCTAGGAGCAATTGGGGAGGTTTAGAATCTTGTGGCCTCTAGCTGAATGACTCCTAAACCATAATTTCGAATCTGGGCTATTTATAATTTGTCAGTCCTACAAAGGCAATCTGGTCCCCAGTCAAGAAGAGGGCTTGTTTCAGGAAAGAGCTGTTAGCATTTTTGTTTCAAAGTTAAACTATAAACTAAATTTCTACTTTTCATGAATACTTCAAAGTTAAATAACAGAATCTTTTGGTAATTCTCTGAGACCTCATCTGTCAATAAGTTTCACAATAAAACTTCAGTGTCTTGAGTTATTAAACTAAAAGGCTACTCACTGCCACATTAGAAGGTACACAAGCCTACGTCTGCTAAAGAAAGAATCTAGAAAATTGCTTTTAGCTTCAAGTAAAAATGGATGTCTTTTAATAGTTCAAAATTAGAAAGTTTTGATTGGTTATAATTTCAAATTAGTAGATTTAAAAAAAGATATTTGGGGATCTGAAATAAGGAATGGTTGCATTTTAAAATACGTTTATGTTATTGAGATACTTTAAGGAATAGAAGTACCAACACAAACTCTTTTCATGGTTCCCTTGATCTCCCAAAAAGGAAATCCAAAATATTTCCTTTTGTCAGGGTTTTCGGGCATCTGATCTTTAAGAAATTGATATGGTACCAGGAAATTTCACTGACTTCTCCCATCCCTGAACTCTCCTTGCTGCTTATAAAGACTTTCAATGGGGTTAGTTTCAAAATTAATCCAGGCTTTTGAGGGCAGTTGGGCCCTCTGCACTTGAATAGTTAAGTGAATACTATTAAAAAAGGAAAAGACTACACATTAGTAACCTGGAGGAACCAGAGTGAATGAACCACTTTTCAGAACCTGCATGACAATTTTGAAAATTAAACCCAGTTAATAGAAAAAAATGCTAAATCAATGGCCATAAAATTTAATGGGTTTATAGCAGCCTTAACACAGTAGGACTGAATTATCATGTTAATTTAATTTCCATTTCTAAATGAACCAGAAGGCACAATAAAGGTCAATTAACCAGCTACCTTCCCTGTCTTCTTTTTCTTTTACTGCCGGTTTTAAATCACATTCAGCCCCAAAGCACTCACACTGCTTCTGGAAACTCATTAGTTTTTCTTAAAATTAAGACAAAAAAGAAAAAAGAAGAAACACAAAACTAACAACCAACCATGTGCTGATTGAGACAACCACTGAGTATGTTCCACAATTACGGGGTTATATGTATTCAATGAAAAATCCCTACCCTTGTCACAAGGAGGCTACAGACTCAGTCACACCAAGCCTAGGGAAACACACAAGTTAAAGGTCTCAGTTATTGTGTGTATCAAGTGTTCATCTACAGTGAAAAAGCTATGTGTGCCACTCTTAACGTTTATGAGGCGAAGAAGGAAGGCAACTCCATCTGTGTAATGTGGGTCTGCTGTTAGTATAGTGAGCACCTCTTAGCATTGAAACGTGTCACTTTACATTAATAGGTTTTAAAAACTCACTTAAAAAATTTACTTAATAGAGAATAAAAAGAACTCAGTTGCCCCCCCCCACCACCAGCAAAAGGAAAAAGACACAGTTTTTGGTTTGGGTATAATTAATTTATTGTTGCAATGAATTGCTTGCAATCTGATGGAATGCGGATCAAAATTTTTCAAAACTTCTGATGTTTTCTAGTGATGTAAATAACATTAGGAGACTAGGTTGGTGAACAAAAAATATTTTTATTTTACAAAATGCTTAGTCACTATAATTGATTTCTAATTCCATTTGCCATAATTTGAACAGTGATAATATAATGTTAGTCTGATTTGATCATTCCACAATGTATATAAGTAACCAAACATCACATTGAGCCCTATAAATATGTACAATTATTGTTTATCAGTTAAAAAATAATAAAACTAAAAATATATATACTCACAGATGCAACTGGTTTTGAGAGGCATCGTTTTTATCTTTGAAACTTTAAATCTAGTGACAGCATTGAGCTTTCTAAAAATTGTGACATGTTTGATCCATTTTTAAAGTTCCCGTGAAAGAACAGAAAAAATTGAAATTTTACTACTGAAATTCTTTAAACACCAGAAATATCTGAATGGTTTTGTTGACCTCATGGGTATTTTCTGGGATGGAAGGAGTCATTGTGCTGTTTTCCTCCCGCCTCCCCTCAGATTGACCTTGGGTCATATAAAGCCCTCAGTCATTGGCATGGGCACGGTGGCTCCTAGCTGAATGCTGACCCTCTCCTCCCTCTTCTCCTCCCTCTTCTCCCCTCTCCTCTCCCCTTTCCCCCCTCCTCCCCTCTCCACCACAGCAGCACTCTCCCTGAGCTGCAGAGAGGGATTCTAGGAGCAAGTGTCAGCTAAGTGCCTGCTGTGGCCTCTTGCCACTTGCTCACAGTTTTCTACAGTTGATGAAAACACCCTGTTACAGTGGATTCTCAAAAATTATTGCTGATTAACAGAACAATATGTTCTGCTCTCTCCCTGCCCCCAGCCTGCTTTTGGGACTCAATAGGTTGTTTTTGCACATCAGGCCATTGTATGATGAATCCTATCACGGAACTGTTGGTATGATTTAGCTGCTAGAATCCCTGAAGTCACTGGACTGTGACTGACCATGTGCAGACAGGGACTGTAAAGGAGCAGTTTGGGTACATGGTAGGGTAAGCAAGGAGAGAAGAAAGAAGAAAAATGGTAGCAAAAGGAAGAATGAAAGAAGATGATAAGAATAGAAGAAAGCCATGGCAATGCATGCCCTTCATAACTGCACTCATGAGGCAGAATTACCACTCCCAGGTGTGCAAAGCTCTGTGTGAACAGCCCCTGCCATACATATCTTGATTATTGATCTAGCTGCTAGCATCACTGCTGGTATTACTTGCTGTCATGGTCAGGTCCAAAGATTACAGACTTTGAAACATTCTGTTCTGAGGGTTTGAGAAGCTTCCTCCCAGGTCAGGTGCTGACTGGTGTCGCTACCCACCATTATCCAGTATTTCCTAAGCCCATGTCTCCCAGGAGTTGTCCTATCGGAATATAGAACTGCGTTTTACAGCTTTTCTACCATCTGGCTTTGTGACTTTGGAAGTCACTTCACTTTGCTGGGCCCTGGTTTTCTCAGTGGTGAAGGGAAGAATTTGACCTTGAAGCGACTTCTAGCTCCAACACTCTGTGATTCTCTGAAGCCCCATAGCAAGCATGGGGCTGTAAGACAGGATCAAAGTGCTCCAGCTTTCCCTTTTTCCTGAGATTCACTTCTTGTTTAAAGTTAAACAGCTGATTTTTTCCTAGGAACCTGTGAGTGTGTGCATGTACACAGACACATATTTATACACACACAAGTATATACATGCATGTATATGTGTGTGTGTGTGTATATATATATTCTATAGTAGTAGTCTGAAATTTTAATAATGGTGTTCAGTGCTTTAAAGGAAGAATTTGAATGTTCTCTAAGTAAAAGGACAATAAAAAGAGGAAAAAAGTCTGTTTTCTGACCATCTTGAAAATGTTTGGGCCGACAGTTACATTCTTTTATTGAGATGGGCCTTGTGTATGTATAGATGTGTGTTTGTTTTTAGTTTCAGCCTGTCAGGGAAACTGGAGAGAAATGGTACTCATTAACCACTAGGAAACATCTGTCCATCTTCATAGCATAGTGTGTATATATTTTTAGGGACAATATTTTATGTTACACTTAGACCTCCCCAAGAGAACCCAAGACATTATACTGGGGCAGGGAGTCTGATGCCTTATATAAAATGGGCCAGGCTGCTGACTGGTAAAGAAAAACACAAATTGGGTACATAGCAGGATTTGGTTTATTTTCTTAAAAATGTGTTTGCTAAGAATGTAGAGTGGTAGGAACATTCTTGGGATTGTTTCCTTTTTTTTTTTTTTTTTTTTTTAACATTTGGAATGATTGTATAAATTCCTGATGCTAATAGAGTGTGGGTGGGTGTCCTTCCTTTACATTGTAGAGCCACTGTCAGGAGGGTAAAAAAGAGCCAGGCCGGCAGCAGAAGGGCCCTTCTGTGCAGGGACAAGAGCCATTTGGTTCCCTCTGGGCTCCCTCCTGTCCATGTCCATGAGCAGCCAGAGAGGGACACAGGTGAAAACTCTGGGCCTAATGGCCCTCTCTCTATTTTTATCTCTCAGCTGGGGGTTGAATGTTCTTATTTTATAGTCACTTGCCCTTTTCAACTCTGAGAAAAGAGATGGTTTCTCCCTCCCCCAACTCTATTATCTGTGTTTCGTGTTCTTTGTTCCAGAAAGAAAAGAAAAACAAAACCCTAGGATTATTTCTCTGAGAAGTTTCTTACATTCAGAAAACTGCACGCGAATGTAGCTGAGTGCTGTGTGAGGTGGTGCAGAATGTAGCGAGGTTGTGGGGCCCACCTGCAGCCTGGGGATCAGACAGGTATGAAGGTGGCTTGGGTAGGTATGGGAAGATGAATGTAGTGTGCCTGAGAAACAAGCAAATCACCTTTAATCCTCTGGATGCCACTCGGGTTCTGCATTGTTGTCAGCGAAATAGTGACTGGTACTTCCATCCATCCATCCATCCATCCATTTGTTCATGTATTAATTGAATCAATATGCATTTGATGAGCTTTTCTGTGTCAGGAACAGATGCTTGGTATGCAAACTGAAATAAGTCTACCAATGGAAGACACTCACAATAACGAGACCTTTGATTTATTAAGGTTTATAATTTGCCAGGTGCTATGCTGAGTTCTTTATATGTGTCATTTTGTTCATCATTTATTACCCCATTTTTTCAGATTAGGAAACTGTGACACTAAAGGGCTTGCTCAAGATCACATAGCTAGTAAGTGACAGAGTCAGATTTGAACTTGGATCATTGCAACATTGTGATGAATTTATTTGTTTTTCAACTCCGTTTCTTGGCATTCCTTAAATCCTTAGAATCTCCAAAATGATGTCTTTTTGTATACTAATGGTTGACTGATGGCTAAAAGCTCCTAAGCAGCTTCTGGATAGAGGCTGGTCACCTGAAAGACCAAGGCATGATTAGAGGGTTGAGACTTTCAGCCCCTCTCCCCACCTTCTGTGGAGGAGAGAGGGACTGATGATTTAGTTGATCACCAATGACCAATGGTTTAATCAATCATGCCTACATAATGAAGCCTTCATAAAAACCCAAAAGGACTGGGTTCAGGAGCTTCCAGACAACTGAAAACATGGAGGTCCCTGGAGGGTGGAGTGCAAAGGAGGGCATGGAAGCTTTGTGTCCTTTTTCCCATACCTCACCCTGTGCATCTCTTCATCTGTCTCCTTTTAGTATCCTTCATAATAAGGGTAAATGTAAGTGTTTCCCTGAGTTCTGTAAGCCACTCTAGCAAACTAATAGAACCCAAAGAGGGGACAATGGGAACCCCAACATGAAGCCAGTTAGTTGGAAGTTTTGGAGGCCCAGACCTGCAACTCATGGGGGTGGGGGCTGGTCTTGTGGGACTAAGTTCTCAACCTGTGGGATCTGACCCTATCTCTAGGGAAATAGTGTCGAATTGAATTAAATTAGAGGACACCCAGCTGGTGTCCACTGCAGAACTGACTGCTTGCTTGTTGTGGGGGAAAATCGTCCACATATTTGGACACAGAAGTCTTCTGTGTTGATTGCTGTTGTGGTGTGGGAGCAGAGAAAAACATAGTTTGAGTTGGTTTTTCCACCCACAATCATCTTACTCTGGAACTTCCCCTGAGGAGAACATTGCACTAGACAATGATAAATGCAATGATGAAGCATGCCTGGGGGCTGAGTAATCAGAGAAGAGGGATTCCATCTACCTTTGAGAGTCAGAGAAAGCATTTTGGAGATAGTGGTTTTTGAGTTTAATGTTTAACTATAGACCTGAAACAGCAGATTCAGCTTCTACTGGAGATTCTAGGCAGACGGGGTAACTTGTGAAAACAAGTGTGTGTGGGAGGAATTGAAAATATTTTGGTGTTTCTGAAACATCACATGCGAGGCAAGGAGTGGTGAGAGATGAGCCTGGAAAGGTGGGGAACAGGGCAAATCATGATGGATCTTTTAGAATCTACAATGCCAAGTGATGAGCTCAGTGGTCTAGGTGAAAAGTGGACATGGCAGGCACAGTTGGCTGGCAAGAGGGAAGAGAGGGAAGACTTGATGACTGATTGAGAGGGTATGGGAGAGATGGAGAGGGTACAGGATGCCTCCAAAACTTCTAGCTTGGTAACTGGAAGGATGGGAATGCCAACCACGGATACAGAGGACCCAGGAGGAGGACTGGATTTAGACAAATGTGCTGAGCGGTTTTATTCTTCACCAGTCTATAGTCATAACCACAGATTACTAAGTTTTTTTTTTTTTTAAATAGCAGGGCAAAATGGTATTGCATGGATTTCATACTTACTATGATTTATAGTTAATTATTAACTTATAATTTCATAAATAACATCTTTCTTGCCTGGGGGAAATGAAATACCTTTGCTATAATCATGAAAATCAAAGAGTTAAGTAAGCCATAATTTATGAATACTAATCATAATAACAGCCACCTATTGAGCACACACATGGTCCAGATATTGTTCTTTATGCTCTTATATTAATTCCATTCCTTTTGCCACTGAGATTTTAGCTTGAAAACCTAAGTGGCAGCTACCCAGGAGTTCAATCATGTCTTGCTGTGGATGCAGGTCCAGTGGTGTCGGTCTGCCAGGGATGAAGTTGAGCATGGTACAACCCTCGTGGCCTGGTGACTGAGATCCAGAAGACAGCTGTGTGAAAATCCATCTCAAAGCCTGTAGTGTTCACCATCATTCAGCCTCTGTTGCTTTTGATGCTGGGATTATTTGGAATTCTGCCTGGGATATTCTGGAATATCTCCTGGGATATTGCTTGGGATATTTCTCTGGCACCTATCACTTCAGATTTGAATTGATAACAATTGGGCATTGTTATCATTCCTTTCCCATCAATTTATTCTTGAAAGACATCCTTGTTCACTTTTGCTAGAAACACCTCTCCTGATAGTCTACTGCAACTACAACTTTTAAAAAATGTTTTTATCCTGTTATTTCTATAGGATTTTGTGATAAGAACATAGTGGATTCTGTGATGTGTTGTCAAGATCTCATTAAGGACTGAAGGACTTATTCCTCCAGCTGCCCAAGGTTGGCCCCCTTCCTGGGAAAGCCTTCATCCAATGACTCACTGACACAGAGCTCAACCTTCTCACCTAAATTGGTACAACTCTAAAGGAGACCACCCAGCCTCACAGCTTCCTGTGGTGTTGGCAGAGGCCTCCATTGAGAACCATTCAGCCCAGCTTCTCCATCTGTTCATTTTTTGCTTTCTACTCTTCCCTTGCACGGTGTTGATACCCAAACTACTCCCTAATAAACGTCCTCCATGTTAACCTCTTAGTGTCTGCTTCTGCTTCTGGGAAAGCCTGAACTGTGACAGTGAACAAGTGAAAACATGTTCTTATGCAGACACCCTGAAGGATTTCCTTTTTTCCTTTTTGAGACAGGGTTTTGCTCTGTGGCCCAGACTGCAGTGCAGTGGCACGATCTCAGCTCACTGCAACCTCTGCGTCCTGTGTTAAAGCGATTCTTCTGCCTCAGCCTCTCTAGTAGCTGGGATTACAGAAGTGCACAACCACGCCTGGCTAATTTTTTCATATTTTTAATAGAGATGGGGTTTCATCATGTTGGCCAGGCTGATCTGGAAATCCTGGCCTCAAGTGATCTGTCTACTTGGGGCTCCCAAAGTGCTAGGATTACAGGTGTGAGCCACTGTGCCCAGCTAGACATCCTGAAGGTTCTGCATGCTTTTTACACTGCTTACTCTAAGATCATGGACTTTAAAACAATAAGATAATGAAATAAAGCTAATTCTCCCCTCCAATACCAATTCACTCCTCTTGGCTTTCGATCAGTGACACTAGGCAGTTTGGTTCCCAACTCCCTCTCCTTCCTCTCCCGACAGCTGGCACTATGTGACCCTTACTTAAGAGCTCAGCCTCCCATTGCCCAGGGCCAAACATGTTTCTAAGTGGAAAATGCTTAGCAGTTCGTTTTAAGTCAGATTCTATTAAGCAGACCCTAAGACTAATATTTGCATGTAAATGCTTTGTTATGGAAGTGTCCCGAGAAGAAGGGGCATGGGAGAAACTGGACAGGGAAGAAAAGGAAGCCAAGCAGTAAGATCTCAGGCAGAGTCCCTTGGAGGGTAGCTTTGACTGATCTACAGAACTCTGGGGTGTCAATTGTACAGTAGTTGTGTGTCATTTGAGATAACTTACTGCAAAATGTTTTATTAGGCAATTCTGTTGTGTGACAGTCACAGTGAACTTACAAAAACCTAGATGGCATAGCCTTCTACATGCCTGGGCTATAGGGTAGCCTATTGCTCCTAGGCTGCAAACCTGTGCAGCATGTTACTGTATTGAGTACTGTAGGTAACTGTAATACAATGGTAAGTATTCATGTATTGAAACAGAAAAGATACAGTAAAATATGGTATAAAAGATAAAAAAATACACATGTATGGGGCAGCTTCATTGTAATCTTATGCAACCACCTTCATATATGCCATCTGTCATTGACTGAAATATCTTTATGTGGCACATGACTATACTCTCTAATTTTCCCACCTCAGACAGGGAAGTTGGAGTTGGGCTTTCATGCTCTTGCACTCAATAGTCACATTGTTTGACAATGATTCCCTGTTGGGGGAGCTGGAATGTAAACCCTCAACACTTTTGGCTCTCTGACTATGAGGGGCAAAGCCACTCCAGTGCCATGAGGGTTGTTCATCAAAGAATACATACACATGCTGGATGTGAGCACACAGAAGCTAGAGAAGGGGCACCCAGAAACAGCACGAAGGGCATGAGGGGGTTTTGGGTGGAGTAATGACCTTGTCTGCTGAATAGGTCCATTGCCATCATCCTGATCAATCCGGTCTTGGTGCCGTGCTCCAATATTCATAGTGGGTTCTGACAGGAGACTTTTGAACATTGGCCATACAAGTTGTATTAGTCTGTTCTCACACTGCTATAAAGAAGTACCCAAGACTGGGTAATTTACAAAGAGAAGAGGTTTAATTGGCCCATGGTTCTGCAGGCTGTGCAGGAAGCATGATGCTGGCAACTGCTCAGCTTCTGGGGACACCTCAGGAAACTTACAATCATGGCAAAGGCCAAGGGGGAACAGGCAGTTCACATGGCAAAAGTAGGAGCAAGAGAGAGAGCAAGAGGGGGAGCTGCTACACACTTAAACAACCAGATCTCATGAGAACTCACTCACTATCACAAGTACAGCACCAAGGGGATGGTGCTAAATTATCTGTGAGAAATCCACCTGGATAATCCAATCACTTCCCCCAGGCCCCACCTTCAACACTGGGGATTACAATTCGACATAAGATTTGGGCAGGGACACAGATCCAAACCATATCACAAGTATCCTGTCTCTACCATAGTAGAACTTGTAGGCTATTTAATTTTGTATTGGACTGCATTCCAATGAGCCTGTCTGGATGAATTAGTTGCAAAATGCTCCATTAGATAATGAAATGAGTTTATCTTTTCTAAGAGGTGCCCTGCATTTGCTATCTAAATGCTGAAGAGTGTTTGCCAAAAGCAGCAATCCTGGTATTGGTCTAATTGATATTGAGCTGTTCCTCATGGTAGTAATTGCCCAACAAGCATAGTTGCTCCTTAGGCCACTCTCAGAATGAAAATAGGAATGTGACATTAGCATAAAGGAGGATGCTACGACAGGAGGTCATGCATCCAAATTATCAAAAGATGTATCTAATGGTCTGGGTGGAAATTAAGGAGTAGGTGGGCTTGGACATTTGTATCATTTGGGACTGCAATCTGCTCTGTCAAGAGCTCATTTCCTATCCATTTTGATCCCTTTTTGGTATTACAGTAAAGGCTCCAAAGGACTGTTAAAAGCCAGGAATCAATATCGAGATCATGCAACTTGGCCCATAAATAGCTTCTGTCTATAAAATCAAAGGCTGACAATACAGTAATAAATCCTGCAAGTCTCAAATTATTTCTAAACATTTTTTATAATAAACAAAATAGAGTGTAGTAATAGTCCACAATAGAAAAGCCATCTCTAAAGCATTTGTGCTCTTTCTGTAGGAAATTATATTGAGAAATCCAGATGTGCAGTTGTGCAAGAGCAAGCTGGTGTGGATTTTTGAATGGATATTCTGAAGACAACTAGATGGTAAGAAAGGACAGAAGGCTGCCCTTCTTTACTAACACTCTATTTTGTAGAAATTATAGTGTAGGTGATTGAGTCAATAATTTTGCATGAGTTGGCACATAGAATTTAGAATAGGATTTGTGGTGGGAAAACTCTTCCTGCTGTAGTTGAACATAAAGTCATTATTTGAATGAAATCTAATGAGTTGAGGCACTGGGTTTGAATTAGAGAAAGTTTCAGGATGTTTAAAGCATGACATGAAAGTAACAGTTCTAAAGATAAGAAAGAACAAGCACCAATTATTGAATTAATGACAACAGCATGGTCAGGCAGGCAGGTATTGAGATCTGTGTGCTGTAGGCTACAGAAAGGCAACCCAATGAAGGAAAGAATGAGAGAGAGAGAAAGAGAGAGAGAGAAGGTTCTTAGAGAATGCACAAGGTAAAATCAGGGAAACTCAGTTCAGTCATCAAGTCTAAGACAAGGAGAAAGTGCAAGGCTGAAAAACAAACAAACAAAAGCAAGAACCAGGAGACAGACATCTAAGAACTCTAATATTATTATATCATAGTTCAAAAAGATCTTGATCGATGCTAAGTAGCCATTTGTATTCCCTTCTAATAAGGACTAATAACCCTTAGTTAAACTATAAGTAGACTGTACTTCCTTAACATGATAAAGAATGTCTGAAACTAATAGCCAAGCTTATGTTTAAGGGGAAATACTTAAGATGTTCTCATCAAATTTAAAAAGTCAGAGCAAGGTACCTGTTATTAACTAGCTTTTGTCTGAAAGTTATAGTCAACAAAGTAAGTTGAGAAAAAGAAAGGAAGTATAAATGTTGGGACTTGGATAATGTTGCCGTGGAAGTTTGCTGCTGGGAGTGTTCTCAAGAGAGAACTTGCTGTTCAGCTGCACAAAGTGCAGTTAGCTGACGATCTCCTCTTCTAGTAACTTCAGGTTTACCTCAGCTTCCCAGGCAGCTCCTGGCCAATGATGGACCATTGCTGCTCAACATGGAATTCCTCTAATGGACATTTCCCCTGTCTGGAGCTGCTAAGTGCGTTGGCTGAGACTGGGTTGGGTCTCCATCATAGTTGGAGACCCTCCATGACCAGTTTTTCTTCCTTCCCCTTTTACTTTTCATGGGTGTTAGGCCCATGCACTTTTTGCATCTTTACTCCATTTCAGTGTCTGTTTCTCAGAAGCCCACCTGACAGTTTTGGTAGCAATAGTAGCCCAAGAAAGCAGGAGATATGATAGGACTTGAGAACTGAATCATTCACTGCTGCCTGGCAAGGATGTGGGACATAGACACTATGTCAACAAGTAGCAGCCCAACTGCTAAATCTGGTAGAATTGCCTGATTGTTACTAAGTTGCACCGATGTCTTACAGAGGAATAATGAAAAGTTGGAGGCAGTTAACAAACAATTGAATATCGACAGAGGCTTTTTGTGGTTTTCAGACTCTTACTTCTTGCAGTCTGTGAGCAGAATAAGCTGAAGACCAACTCAGGATTTAATAGAGTTGCCAAGCTCCTAAGATGATTGACTAGTCCATGAAAGGGATATATGCAAGGACCAGGAGCCTTGTTGAAAACATGTGGGGCCCTGACACATGAGATGGGGACATCTGGATTGATGCCCCCAAAGATTTTGTCTCCTTAGACTCCACTGACTCCTCAGCATTGCAGTTAGTTCACTCATTCCTTCTAAGAGTGGGCACTCTCTGCAGGTGGGAACACACTGTAGAGACATCTTTCTGACAAAGCAGTAGATTTCCTCCTTAGGATTCATTCTCATCTCTTCTCCTAGCCACAAGGTTGATCATTTTGGTTGAGTTGCAGCAAAGCCCAGCTAGGGACACACTGGGCCTTATAAAGGAGGAAAGGGAGCTGCAAGAATTAGCTGGCATTAACTGCTAGGAGTAGGGAGAGACTCTAGGGGACTGGATTTGTGGTTGCTTGATCAAGAGGTCTAGAACACGAGACTGGATAAGAGTGAGCTTATTAATGTGGGAACTTTTTCTAAAAGATACAGGATTTAATATCCAGGCAAAGACCTTGAAAGCCTTCTGAAAACAGTGACCCACAGTTTAGATGACTGAATTACTATGACACATAATGGAAGAGGGATTAAAAAAAGCCTATGGAAATGGGCATTTTGGATGAATTCTGCAAGGCCAGAAAGACCATCTAAGAAGTATGTTCCATAGGAGTCCAGGGCACACACCAAGCCCAGGTGAGAGAGGCACCAACATCTCTAAGGTCGCTAGTAGCTGACAGGCTGAAAAAGTGAACAATGGCCACTATAAAGAGCTTGAGGAGACAAACCCCAATCTTTGTAGCATTTGTCCCAGAATGGTCAGGACTTAGCCAGTAATGGCCAGCTTCATTATTTTTACCTCTGATTCCAACTCAGGACCAACCAGAAGAAGCCAAACTGCTCATCAAATCAATCTCATAGGATGCCTCACTTCTAGTTAGCCTGCCTCCAGCTTCCTCATGCCAACAACCTCCAAACAGCATACTTGAAGCCTTCCCTTATTTTTCATTACTAATCTTTTTGCTCCCTTGCCTGCCTTTGAGTCTAGGCCAAACACAAGTGATGGTGACTGACTCCCTTGTAGCAAGCTCTGTTTATTATCGTTTGGATGGTCTTCAGCTATTTTTACTTGGCTCTCCTCTGCAGGCAAAGGCTGATGGTAGGAGAGGCTGTTACAATCCTAATAGATACTAATGAGGGTGATGGAGTTATGAAGCTACAGAGGCCAAGGTTAAATGGCAGCCAAGAAGGCTGAACCTAAAGAAAGTTGTGGGGAGATAGTTAAGAGAATATAAATAACAATGCTAAGGGGTAAAATAGGAAAAGAGTCAAAGAATGTATTGCCCAATACATATATTTAATCATGAAAAGCAATCATGAGGAAGTGAAAGATCTCTAAAAGGAAAACTACAAAACACTACTGAAAGAAATCATAGATGACACAAACAAATGGAAATACATTTCAATGCTCATGCATGAGAAGAATCAACATTGTGGAAATGACCACACTGCCCAAAGCAATCTATAGATTCAATGCAATTTCCACCAAAATACCATTATTATTTTTCACAGAACTAGAAAAAACAATTGTAAAATTCATATGGAACAAAAATGAGCCCACACGGCCAAAGCAATACTAAGCAAAAAGAGCAAATCTGGAGACTTCATATTATCCAACTTCAAATTATATTACAAGGCTATAGTTACCAAAACAGCATGGTACTGGTATAAAAATAGGCATGTTGACCAATGGAACAAAATAGAGAAACCAGAAATAAAACCAAATACTTACAGCCAACTGATCTTCAACAAAGAATGGGAAAACGTAAATTGGAGAAAGAACACCCTATTTAATCAATGGTGCTGGGAAAACTAGCAAGCCACATGTAAAGAATAAAAATGGATCCCCATCTCTCACCTTATACATAGATCAACTCAAGATGGAACAAAGACTTTAATCTAAGACCTGAAACCATAAAAATTCTAGAATATAGCACCAGAAAAACTCTTTTGGACATTGGCTTAGGCAAAGAATTCATGACTAAGACCCCAAAAGCAAATGCAACAAAAACAAAAATAAATAAATGGGACCTAATTAACCTAAAAGGCTTCTGCACTGCAAAAGAAATAATCGGCAGAGCAAACAGACAACCCACAGAGTGGGAGAAAATATAAACAAACTATGCATCTGACAAAGAACTAATATCCAGAATCTACAAGGAACTCAACAAAAAAACAAATAATTTTATCAAAAAGTGGGCAAAGGAAATAAATAGACATTTCTCAAAAGGAGATGTACAAATAGCCAATAAACGTGAAAAAATGCTCAACATCACTAATCATCAGGGACAAGCAAATTAAAACCACAATGAGATATCACCTTACTCCTGCAAGAATGGCCATAATTAAAAAGTCAAAAAACAATAGATGCTGATGTGGATGTGGTAAAAAAGGAACACTTTTATACTGCTGGTGGGAATGCAAATTAGTACAACCACTATGGAAAACAGCATGGGAATTTCTTTCTTTTTTTTTTTTTTCTTTCCCTGAGATGGAGTCTTGCTCTATCACTGAGGTTGGAGTGCAGTGGTGCGATCTTGGCTCACTGCAACCTCCGCCTCCCAAGTTCAGGTGATTCTCCTGCCTCAGCCTCTCAAGTAGCTGGAATTACAGGTGGGCTCCACCGCACCCAGCTAATTTGTTTTTATTTTTAGTAGAGATGGGGTTTCACCTTGTTGGCCCAGGCTGATGTTGAACTGCTGACCTCAGGTGATCTACCTGCTTCGGCCTCCCAAAGTGCTGGGATTACAGGCTTAAGCCACCACACTCAGCTGGAAATTTCTTAAAGAACTAAAAGTACAACTACCATTCAACACAGCAATCCAACTACTGGGTATCTACCCAATGGAAAAGAAGTTGTTATATGAAAAAGACACATGTACACACATGATTACAGCAGCACAGTTCACAATTGCAAAGATATGAAACTAACCGAAGTGCCCATCAACCAATGAGTAGATAAAGAAAATGTGGTATATATATGCCATGGAATACTACTCAGCCATAAAAAGGAATGAAATAATGTTTTTTTGTGCAACTTAAATGGAGCTGGAGGCCATTATTGTAAATGAAGTAACTCATTCAAAATGAATTCTATTCCAAATGAAGTAACTATTTGGAATAGAAAACCAAATATTGCATGTTCTCACTTATAAGTGGGAGCTAAGCTATGAGGATGTAAAAGCATAAGAATGAGGTAATGAACTTTGGGAGCTTGAAGCGGGGGAAGGTTGGGAGGGGGTGAGGGATAAAAGTCTACATATTGGGTACAGTGTGCACTGCTCGGGTGATGGGTACACTAAAATCTCAGATATCACCATTAAAGAACTTATCACGTAACCCCAAACCACCTGTACCCCCAAAACCATTGAAATAATAAAAAAAGAAAGGCAATCATGGAAGAGTAGAAAAAGGAGGGCAGTCATCGCAATAAAAAGTCATGATCTATTTTTGTAATTATTGAACCTGAGTCAGTTTTCAGCCTCAGACTTAAGTGCCTGAAGGAGTGTCTGGTTTCCAGTGAGAAGGATTCTGCATCATCATGGCAGGTACATACGGTAATAATTCTTCCAGCCCTTCCACAACAGGACCTATGGCTATTTACTTGGGTGGTTATATAATGGACTAACTGAACTCACTGAATTTTACCACAGCCTCACTGGGTGGTCTTTTTCCCACCTCCTAAATATATAATTTGAAATGACAAACTTGGAAATTGGGTATTTTAGCCTGTGGAGTAAAGCTACGATCATGGGGAGGGCCAAGAAGAAGCCTTTGAAACTGCCTGCTCACATCTCTAGCTGCGATAATAAATAAAAAGCAATAGCACACCATGGGAAGAAAGGTGAAAGTTAGTGCCCCCTTAAGGATCTCAAGAATGTAGTAGTGATGGTCCCCAACATACCTTTATTTAATTAACCAGTCTAGTTTCTGCAGAAACTGGATAGATCCCGGAGAATGACTAGAGACTAATACAGACCCAACCAAGTCATAGCCTTGATTGTGGTAACTGTGGCAAAATGAATCTAGCTTGCTAGAGTGCATTAATATGCCTTTGTTACTCAATACGTAGCCATTGATTTGGTGATAAGGCTCTTTTCTTTCCCTATCAGGGAAGAGGGTGGAAACAGTTTACATCCATATACAAAGATGAAAAGCAATACACACTTTCAGTTTTGCCTCAGGGGTATTTTAGGTTGTCTGCCCTGTGCATTAATGTAGTCTGAAAAGACATAGACTGCTGGGACATCCTGCAGAATATCCACTGACTTACTACACCAGTGACATCATGCTGGTCAGGCAGTATGTGCAAGAGATGTTAGCTAGCACACTGGAGGCCCTTGGTGCTCAGTCTAGAAGGTGGTAGATAAATTCTACAAAGACTTAAGAACATGAAACTTTGGGAACATTGTTACAGGTCCAGTGGTCCCAGGGGCAGGCTGGGACATCTCCAAAGTATAAGGTAACTTGCGTCATCTTCCATGCACTGCTACAAAGAAGGAAGTATATGTCTGTTAGGTTTTCTCAGGTACCAGAGGATCACATTCCACATCTAGGATTACTACTCTAGCCCATAAATCACAAGACCCAAGAGGCTGTCAGTTTTGAGAGGGGTGTGGAACAGGAAAGGGCTCTGCAGCAGATTCAGATGGTGGCATAAGCAGCTCTGTCATATGGGCATGTAATCCGCAGACCTAAATGATCACGCATCTGGAACTGCTTTTATGAGTTGGGTTCTATTGACCCATCATGCCATACAATTGAGTGAGCACAGCAGCAATCCATCATAAGGTAGAAATGGTGTAGCCAAGATCACGGCCAGAGGGCATAAGTAGCCCAGACCCCATGTCACTCATCATGGTTTCACCCAACCCATCCCTTAACTCAAACATGGCTATATGGTGGGAAGACAAGGTGGGAAGAGAGCCAAAGGAGAAAGAAAATCCCTGAGGTTGGTTTTTGGATGCGTTGGCTTGGAATTTGACCCCAAGCTGAAAATAGATGGCAGTAGCAATACAGCCACATGCAGGGGAGGCCTTGGAAATTAATGCTGAGAAAAAAAAATCTTCCCATAGTAGAGCTTTGAACAATGTACTTGGTTATCTACTTTGTGAGGAATAAAAACTGGCCTGAAGTGAGAATATATACAAACTTCTGGGCAATGATGAATGGCCTGACCAACTGGTCAAGGGCCTGGAAGGAAAAAGATTGGAAGATCGGGTGTAAGATCTGCGGTAGAAGTATGTGGTGGAAAAGATGGAAGTTGGCATGAAATGTGATTTTTGTATCACATGTTAATTAACGCTTACCCATATGCATATACCATTGAAGTGGCATTGAAACCAACAAGCAGACAAAGTGACTGAGACAGTTGACATTAGCCAGCTTTTGTCACTGGCCACTTCAGAACTGCACACTGGGCCCATGAATGAAGAGGCCACAGAGGCAGAGATGAAGGTTACACATGTACATGCATACAGGTAGCTGAGACCAGCTACATGGTGGCAAGTTGACTTCACTGGAGTCTTTATGTTCTGGAAGCACTAGTGATTTGCTCTAACATGAATAAATACTTATTCTAGATATGAGTTTGCCTTTCTTGCCTACAGAGCCTCAGCCAGCACCAATATCTGGAGGCTTTCTGATCCTTAGCATTTTACTATTTTCTTTCTTTCTTTCTTATAGATTGGGTCTTGCTTTGTTGCTCAGGCTGGACTTGAATGGGCTTAAGTGATACTGCTGGCTCAGCCTCCCGAGTTTCTGGGACTACAGGCATATGCCAGTGCACCTGGCCTGATCCATAGCATTTGTGCAATGAAGGAAATGGGAGAATGCAATTGTTATCATGGGATCTACTGGTTGTATCACACACTACACCATCCAGAAGCTGCTACCCTAATTGAGCACTGGAATAGCCTGTTGAAGATGCAGCTAAAGTGCCACTTTGGGGACAATACTCTTTAAGTGTGGGGTTCCTTGATTAGAAACATAAGGGAAGAGTCAGGTTGCTATTTAACTGTAGACTAGACTGTTGACATTCTCAGGGCTGTAACTTCATTACCACGCCTCTGGAATATGGCTTCCTTATACAGTGTAATAAAGTATACCTTAAAATTCAGTGACCTCCCATTCAGTGATAAAAGAACAGCAAAGCTAAACTGAGATACTAATCTTAGTGCCTTCATGCTTCACCAGAGTGCTCCTCCCTGCCACCTGATTCTAAAACCCTTCTCTCCTGTTATTTGTCTAGGTGAGACCATGCTACAGTATACACAGTTCAAATTAGCGCACAAACAACATTACAAATGATGATGTGTTTTGGAACTTTAGGGTCACTCAGAAGTGCTCAAAACCATAAATGTTCTATTTGCTGAAGTTTAGACCCCACTGAATTGTGATTGCAAATTCTTTTGATTAAATGGTAGCCTTTTCAATTGCATAGGTTTCTCTAGTCATAGCAATCTTCCAGCTCAGGTCTCTCATGCATTCCATTTGGAGGAATCATTTCCCATCTTTGCATTCATGTCTCTTGTAATATTATGTCTTTTAGAGGATAAAATAAATATATATGATGCAAATAATAGCAAGTTGGGGCAATGTATTTCATACATATAAATGTAATTTGATGGTGCGACACATGTGTCTACCGCATGCTTGGTCCATCTTGTTCGGAAGCAGAACCATTTATTGTGTGATAAGAAGTCCCATCTCCAGTATTCATTTGGATCCTAAGGTTATTAGAAATGCATTCTTTCTTCCAAAATGATTGCCTTGTTTTGAACCCAGCTGTGTGTAAGTTATTATTAATCCCAAACCCAGAAGGAAACGCTTATCTTTACATATGTGGTTATTTTGTTGGAAATAGAATCAATATCAGATGGTTTTTAAAGAAAATGATTATATTCTTAAAGAAATCTGTAAGAGTGTGATCTGCAAAGAGACATTAAGACTACTTAAGGAAAATGACGTATTAGCTCACTAAATTAGCATCAAAATGGCTTACCTTACCTCTTACCTTTTTAGAAAGGTTCTGTTAAACAACCATGGTATATTTTATTTGTTATTATTCAATGCTAAGTATTTTTGTTGGGCTCTTAAAATAGTTAAAAAATTTCCAATTGTACTATTCCTCTGCAAAGAGAACAGTCAGTGAAATAAACAATTCCATAAATATGCTTCCACCAAAGATAGACAACATGCACAAGAAGACACAGAATTTGTCTTGGTGGAACTCACTATTGGGTTAAAGTAGGACTCTTGTTCATTAATAACTATTTCAGAACTAACTATGGAATACAGAAAATGATCTACTTAGGGATTAATGTCAAATGCCAATGAGGAGCCACAGGGCCCTAGTGCAAAGAAAAGTTACAAAGCCTCATTTTCTGTGGAGTCAAGAAGAAGGAAAAGGGAGACAACCTCAGACCATGTTGGTGGTGGGAAAGAACATAAGACACTTCTCAAGATGACTGAGTGATTAATTGCTTTCTGGTTTGAGATGGGGGAGATAAGTCCTCTATCCAGAAATGTTGCCTTCCAAGGGGATGTTCTTGACCGAGAGGGCCAGGTAGTCCCAAGGAAATCTGCTTGGCTCTGGGGAGCATCATCCACTTTCTACAAGCTGACTAGCTGAGCACCAACCATTTGCTAGGTACCCTGCTAGGTGCTGTGAGGGTTACAAAGATAAATAAAGGGTAAATTAACTTTTTCGTGTGTTTCTACTTTGTGTCAAGCCCTTGTTAGGAATTCTGTGAAATAAGCTTTACAGTTGCCATTTTTACACATAGGGAAGTGGGGGTTTGGAGAGGTTAAGTAGTGTGCTCCAATCACACAACCAGTAGATGATAACCATATGATCCACTTCACAGGGTTGTTGTTAAGTCCTTGGTGCAAAGTGGAAGCTCAAAAAAAAATTTTCTTCCAGGGAGTTATTTTATCTTAATACTGCTTTCAAGCGGTATCTTCCATTTGCCACCTGATTATAACACGTTTATCTTAGTGATGGTCTAGAGTTTTAAAATTATGCATTAGTTTCTGCTGCTATGAAAATCTGTAAGCTTTTTGGAGATCTGAGACTATGACTTATACTGAAAGGTAAACTTTCACTGCTCCACAATTTGCCTCCTTGCTCATCAGACATTGCTTAGTGAAGACCTAGGTTTTACTCTTTAGCTGAAGTGCTCATTCATTCATCAGTGAGAATCACTGATGGCAAAAATCAGAATTTTACTTTAGATCAGTATGCTTTTAGGCACATGTACCCTAAAACTTAAAGTATAATAAAAAAAAATGACTTTCAAATTTCTGTCTAAAATCTACAGATGTATTTTTCACTGGGCACTGCGTATGTGTGCCTACATACACTTCAGTCAAAGGTTTCATGAATCAATACTTACCTTAGTGTCAACGATGAACTCTGATCTGTGGTATTCTATTTTATTCTCCCATTCCATTCCACCCCCATCCCATTAAATGTTTTCCACAATTCATTAAATTGATTTAATAACCCACTAATGGATCATGGTCCACCTTTTGAAAAAACATTCCTTTAAGATATTTAAAGTTTGGGGCACATATGATTTTATTATTTATTTTTATTTTTATTTTTATTTTTGAGATGGAGTCTCGCTCTGTCACCCAGGCTGGAGTGCAGTGGCGTGATCTCAGCTCACTGCAAACTCTGCCTCCCAGGTTCACGCCATTCTCCTGCTTCAGCCTCCCAAGTGGCTGGGACTACAGGTGCCCGCCACCACGCCTGGCTAATTTTTTTTTTTGTATTTTTAGTAGAGATGGGGTTTCACCAGGTTAGCCGGGATGGTCTCGATCTCCTGACCTCGTGATATGCCCGCCTCGGCCTCCCAAAGTGCTGGGATTATAGGGGTGAACCACCACGCCTGGCCTTTTTTAAAATTATACTTTCAGTTCTGGAGTACATGTGCAGAATGTGCAGGTTTGTTACATAGGTATACATGTGCCATGGTGGTTTGCTGCACCCATCAACCCATCATCTACATTGGGTATTTCTCCTAATGCTATCCCTCCCCTCTCCCTCCACCCCCCAACAGGCCCCAGTGTGTGATGTTCCCCTCCCTGTGTCCATGTGTTCTCATTGTTCAGCTCCTACTTATGAGTGAGAACATGGCAGTGTTTGGTTTTCTGTTCTTGTGTTAGTTTGCTGAGAATGATGGTTTCCAGCTTCATCCATCTCCCTGCACAGGACATGAACTCATCATTTTTTGTGGCTGCATAGCATTCCATGGTGCATATGTGCCACATTTTCTTTATCCAGTCTATCATTGATTGGCATTTGGGTTGGTTCCAAGTCTTTGCTATTGTGAACAGTGCCACAATAAACATACGTGTGCATGTGTCTTTATAGTAGAATGATTTATAATCCTCTGGGTATATATCCAGTAATGGGATGGCTGGGTCAAATGGTATTTCTAGTTCTACATCCTTGAGGAATCACCACACTGTCTTCCACAATGGTTGAACTAATTTACACTTCCACCAACAGTGTAAAAGCATTCCTATTTCTCCACAGCCTCTCCAGCATCTGTTGTTTCCTTGCTTTTTAATGATCACCATTTTAAATCGCGTGAGATGGTATCTCATTGTGGTTTTGATAGGCATGGGCAAAGACTTCATGACTCAAACACCAAAACCAATGACAACAAAAGCCAAAACTGACAAATGGGATCTAATTAAATTAAAGAGCCTCTGCACAGCAAAAGCAACTATCATCAGAGTGATCAGACAACCTACAGAATGGGAGAAAATTTTTGCAGTCTATCCATCTGACAAAGGTCGAATATCCAGAATGTACAAGGAAGTTAAACAAATTTACAAGAAAAAAACAATCCCATCAAAAAGTGGTCAAAGGATACGAACACCCACTTCTCAAAAGAAGACATTTATGCAGCCAACAAACATATGAAAAAATGCTCATCATCCCTGGGCACAGATGAATTTTGAACCTCCTATAATGCCTAGCATGGTACTAAAATAAAACCTGGGTAATCTTGTGCAGTAGATTGCAAAAATTGCCCCCATTTTTTACCCCCTCCCCATATGCACATTCTTTGCTGTCTAACTTTATAGTGTATACCTATCTTAATGTTAGCCTAGGCCACATGCCTTGCTTTGGCTGATGGGAGGTTGGTAAACATAATACAATCAGAAAAGAAAACTGTATGTATGCTTGGGCTTGTTTGCTTTCTGCTTTGGTTATGAGAACGAGCCCTGACTTGTTACTAGAGACACACGGATCAGAGCTGAATCGCTTTAGATATCCCAGCTGAGGCTATCTGAGATTAGACCACAGCCAGCCAACACTCACATGTGAGTGAGCCCAGCCAAGATAAGCAGAGGCATCTAGCCATCTAGCCAACCATTCCAGACATGTGAGAAATAAACATTTATTGTTAAATGCCACTAAGGATTTTTGGTTTGTTACACATTATTACTGTGGCAGTAGATAACACACACCTGGCAGTACTCAGTCATATACTGTTCATGTTTGAGTGCATGATGTTTGCCTATGTAACTTGAAGTCTAGCAGAATCAATTAAGGACTCCCCCATCCTGCCTCACTCTTACTTAAGCACCAAAATGTATCCAGCTGGTTGATTGGAGTCAGCTGGTTCCAGGTTTTTCCACTTGAAAAAACAAACAGCAGTTCTCAAATCTTAGTGTCCATCAGATCATGTGAACTTCTGAATCAGAACCTAAGTTAAAAAGTGTGAGAACTGTTGATTTAGTAAATTATTTGCCATCTTGGACTTGGAAGTGAAAGAATTAATTGATCAAGATGAATGAGTGAAATGCAAGTAGTTTGCTTATGCAATATATTTAGGCATATTTATCTTATATACAATGAGTGATAACATATATAACACACATTTCTTTGCTTAACTGTTAGTCTTCACACATTAGGTGATTAAAAGTAAAACCTCATCTTTGGTTCTATTGTTTTAGTGCATGATCTCTCCAAAGGTTTTGCCTGTTTTGGCTGATGGAACACCTTCGAGTGGTGGTAACATGGTTAGGTCTGTGTTGTACCCAAAGGCTGCAGAGACTCCTTTTGCTTTTAACAAAAACTCAATTTCTAGTGTGCAAAACGTTTTCCCTTTGTTGCTGTTTATTTCTGTTTTGCATCTTTCTCTTTCTCCTTGTATTTTCCAGTTGTCAAATTTCATTAACCTTTGCTGTACTTGATTTCTTGGTGTTGGACAAATGTGGGGACACCTTGAAAATCAAATACTTTCTCTTTGATCATCTAATCATGAGGATAGTCCTTAGTATACCTGCTTTCCTCAGAAGACTTCCCCTGGCTGTATGGAGATTGTTCACAACCTTGAAAAGACCCCATATTGGCCTCTGAATATAGGGCCATTGATATTGTTAACATGTAAGAAGATTATAGAGCAGTAATGTTAAAATAGAATGAAGTACACTACATATGCATATTTTAAAAAAGGCATACTACTTTATATACTTTGGATGCCTGACCCCTGCAAATCCCATGTTTAAATGTGATCTCCAATGTTGGAGGTGGGGCATAGTGGGAGGTGTTTTAGTCATGGGGGTGGATCCTTCATGAATGGTTTGGTGCCCTCTAGGTGATAATGAGTGAGTTCCTGCTCTATTATTTACCGCTAGATCTGATTGTTAAAAGAGCCTGGCCCTTCCTCCCTCTCTTGCTCCCTCTCTCTCTATGTGACAAACATGCCCCCCCTTTGCCTTCTGCTATGATTGTAAGCTTTCTAAGGCCTCACCAGACACAGATGCTGACACCATGCTTCTTGTTAAAGTCTGCAGAACCATAAGCCAAAAGTAAACTTTTTCCTTATAAGTTACTCAGTCTCAGGTATTCCTTCACAGCAATGCAAAATGGACTAATATACCAGTGTTAGGAATTTGATGGTTATTTTAAGTTAAAGGAGCATGACTGCTTATCCTTTTTGTCTGTTCTTTCACATTTTCCAGCTTTTTGTTTTAGGACTTCTCTCCCAATTACTCTTGTCCTTATTGGCATAACCCATTTATCACTCCCTCAAGTAGGTATGAATATTCTTCATTCTTCCCTTGTAAAACTTAGACAACTTGGGGTCTTCAAAAGAAGATACTGCTCACTGTTCTGGAAAGTCTGAAATAGATGGGAGTATCTGGATATATTATTTGTCATGGATATCATCAAGAAAGTATAATGACCAAAAAAAGGGTTATTAAAAGACACATGAACCGCCACCTCTCCCTCTGATATCAGAATGTTCTCTAAGCCTGAGCCAGAGTGCATAGCTTTAAAACAGCCAGAGTAGTCTCATTACCTTTCACTATAGAAGTCTTCACATAGTTGCTTTACTTATTATTAACCAAATTGAGTTTTGTCTTTCTAAGTTTGCCTGGGACCCCAAAAAGCCCAGGCCTTCTAGAGGGAGGGGCCCCAACACCCTAACAGATATTCCTGGTCACCCCATCTTTCAGGTGCACCAAGCATAGGCGTCTTTATCAGTCACGTCCCAATGACAGAACCAGACTGACTTTCATCTTCACATCTTTTTTTGTTTCCTCTGACTCTTGAGTATTAATGAAACGTCTGGCTTGTGAACTCTGGGATATCCATAAGCCCTTTAGCCCAGTGGCTTTCAATCTCTGCTGCACTTTGGAATCACTTGAGGCACTTTGAAAAATCCAGATGCCCAGGTCACACCATTATTAATTATATCAGGGTCTCTGGGATCTCAGGCATTAACGCTTTTGTCAAACTCTTGGAGTAGTTCAGCATGAAGAAAAGTTGAGAGCCATTGCTCTAATCAGTTTCTCACAGCTCATTCTAAGTTCTGTACTTTCAGTAAATTGGGATATACCAAGTTTTATGCCTCTATGGTTTGGGGTAGAAACTACAAGATTATACACATTGTGCCAATAACAAGACTATCTTAAAATCTTCTTTTTCTTCTCTACTTTTCCTGTTTGTAAAAAAAAAAATCTATTTTTTCCTTCAGGGCTGTTAGTCAAAGAATAAAGTAGTTCTGCTTTAAATGTAAAGCATGGGGCTTATGTTCAAACCACTGCTACCCCAGCAGAAAGTCTTGAAACCATTAAGTCTTTCAAACCTAGCATATGGTATGAGGTAAACATATAATTGTTAAATCAAATTGAAACATGCATGTTTCTCCTTCACTCATAACAAGCACATTATCCCACTGCGTCCCTACATTTCTGAATCTCAGGTAATTCTGACTTGCCTGGACTAAACAGGATCCTTTCATCTTTCTAGATGTCTAGCTCCAAGTACTCACAGCCATGATGTTTAATCTTCTATGAATTCTTAAGCTCTAAGGAGATTTTCAAGATAAACACAATGTTATTTTGGCAGGCAGTTGTATGTTTGTGGGTAGGGGATGATCCATGCCCCTATATTTCTCTTTAACATGGGAGGAGCTTGGTTTATTTTGCTCCTATTTTATTCCCTTAGGAGCCAGAAAGAATACTCAAGAGGCAAAGGGATTTTATTTCACTCTGAGAGGTAACAGTGATAGAAACTTGGAAATGAAAGCAAGTGTGCATAGGTATGTAGGTCATGAATTTTGAAAGTCCGAAGTACTTCTGGTTTATTCATCTAAAATGAAAGTATTCTTCAACCATCAAAATCATGTTTATGGCTTATTTGGGAAAATTTATCTTAAAACCAGATATAGATTTTGGGAGGAAACCAGAATCCTGGACAGTTAAATTCACTTGGGGTCAAAGGCAAAATTGCTGGAAGATTAAATTTTTCTTATTAAGCCTGCAATATTCAGATTTGGGGAATACAGAAGAAATAACTTAAAATATCTTCCTGGAAGTAACTGTATATCATCAACTTTAGATGAAAAAGCTAGGAATTTTATTTGAAAGGATAATTACTCCTCTCTCTAGAGTTTGCTTAAATAAATTCAAGGACCAAATTTACAGCTTCTATCATGTGCTGTTAAATTTTTTTTTTTTTTTGCAGAATTTGTTAAAGCTGGAATACTTATTAAATTTCTGCTTGTTCGTTCATTTGGGACGTGCTTATTGAATGCCTACTATATACCAGGTTCTGTCAGGTCCTGGAAATACAGCGATGGACAAAAAATGGTCCCTGTCCTCATGGAACGTACAGTTTAGAAAAGAAGAATGTCATTGAACAAATAAGGGACCCATGAAGTGATTTAATGCCAGTTGTGGTAAGCACAACAAGAGGAAAATTACAGTGTGCAATGGAAATCATTAATATGGGAAGTGCCTTATCTTGGGGTTTAGGATGGTTTTCCTGAGGAAATGACATTTCAGCTGGCACTAGTGGGATTAGCAGGTGTTAACTCACATGTTATTTGCTAGGGTACATTTTAATCAAATCACTGGAAGCTGTTATTTGTAGAGGAACCAGTTCTGTGTGACCAGTAGCTTAGGAACTTGTGTAAAATTTAATCTAGGATATCAGTAACTCTGTATATCCATAGAAGCCAAAGGTTAACAGCCAAAGTGGCAGGAATAACTCAAAATATTATATTCATTCACTCAATAAATATTTGCACTGGCAGTACAGCAGTGAATAAACAGAAATCCCTGTCCTCATGGAGGTTGCCTGATAGCAGAACAGAGAGCCATAAACAAGATAAATAAGTACAATATATAGCATGTTATTGATAACTGCTCTGGAGGAAAAATAATGCAGATAGGGAGTTAGGAAGTGGTGGTGGTTTCAAACTTACCATAGCTTCCTTTAGCATAATGCTCTTGGAAGAAAATGTACTCCGATTCTACTCACAGACCAGGATTGCAGTTGGCTGGGGCTGGTACCATATTTGAAAGTTCATTGGAATTCTTCAGAGCTGTCATCCCTAAATTATTGTGAGGAGGCACTAATGTCATTTTCCTCACGACTTGTGATTTGTAGACTTCAGAGAAGGAAAAGTGCTGGCAGAGACATCCTTGACTGCAGCTAAGTGAGAGGCTCATCTGTTGGCTGAGGGCCTTTGTGTGTCTGCAGAGGCAGGGGAGTACAGTGTGATATGGTGGAGGGAGCTGGGCCTCGGCCCAACAGATCTGGAGTCAGACCCGGGCTCTGATTCATAAGCTGTATGATCCCTGGGAAACTAATACATCTCTCTGATCCTTAGTTTCCTTATTTGCAAAATAAATGGCTTGGACCAGATCTCTCAAAGGACCAGATCTCTCAAACTCTTTCAAACCTAAAGACATCCTAAGCTGAAAGGCTTAGGGTTGCTTCTTGGAACCTTTGAAAGCACCTTGTGTACACTACTTTGCCTGCATTCATTCGTAGCCCTTCTCCTGGGAAGGTAAATATATTGTAATTATATTAACAACATTTTAATAACAATAATCAACAATTGTGTGTTACTAGTTATGTGCTAGGTATATTTCTCAGCCTCTCACCTATAGTCCTCACAACAATCTTACAGGGTGAATATTATCATTCCCATTTCACAAGTGACAAATTCAGAGAGGTTAGTTAACTTGCGCAAGGTTTCCCAGGTAGTAAGGGATAGAATTAGAAATAAAATTCAGGCAGTTCACGTCATTTTGAAGACACACATCCCACTAATAAAATAATTTTGAGCACTCATCCCAATATATTTATTGATTTAAAATTATATGTATATATTAATGAAATAACAGTATATACATTATAAAGCCTGCATAAAATAGAAACAAATTATTGGTCAAAGATGAAATAAATTTTAGTTTTATTAACAGCACAAAAAGTTTTTGCTTTCATAAATATGATCAAATATGCTGCTTTTTTTTTTTTTTTTTTTTTTTTTTTTGAGACAGAGTCTCTCTCTGTCGCCCAGGCTGGAGTGCAGTGGCTTAATCTCAGCTCCCTTAAAGCTCCGCCTCCTGGGTTCACGCCATTCTCCTTCCTCAGCCTCCTGAGTAGCTGGGACTACAGACGCCTGCCACCACGCCCGGCTAATTTTTTTATTTTTAGTAGAGACAGGGTTTCACCGTGTTAGCCAGGATGGTCTCGATCTATTGACATCATGATCTGTCCGCCTCGGACTCCCAAAGTGCCGGGATTACAGGCGTGAACCACCGCACTGGGCCTATATTTTGTTTTGAATTGTGGACTACGGTATGTGATTCAGCTATTCAAAGATCTATTTCTAAGTTCTTAGCTGAAAAAAATACCTCTGAAGATACTTGGATCTTTATGGAAGAAGTACACCATGAGCTGCCCTTAATTATGATATGTGTTTTGTCAATCATCCACTGTTTATATAAAGGAGTTTTAAATTATTATTGTTGAAAATTCCTATCATTGCTGATTTGATTAGTTGTTCCTGCAAACTCCTTGGAAGGGGGTGCATTTTTATATTTTAACAGGTGAGATTAAAACCAACTAATATGTTATTCAGAGGGTGTTGAAGCTGGTTAGAATATTGTTTCTACCTTTTTTCTTTTTTGGTATAAAGGCTTTAGAGGAAATATCCCTCCTTAGCTTAGTTTTCCCAGAAAGCTGAACCTGAGTTTTATTTATTGACTTTCATATTAAACTTATATTAATTTTTAAGTTCAAGGGTACATGTGCAGAATGTTGTTGCATAGGTAAATGTGTGCCATGGTGGTTTGCTACACAGAACATCCCATTACTCAGGTATTAAGCCCAGCATCCATTAGCTGTTCTTCCTGATGCTCTCCCTCCTCCCTTCCCACCCTCTGACAGGCTCCAGTGTGTGTTGCTCCCCCTGATGTGTCCATGTGTTCTCATCATTCAGCTCCCACTTATAAGTGAGAACTCACGGTATTTAATTTTCTCTTCTTGCATTAGTTTGCTAAGGATAATGGCCTGTAGCTCCATTCATGTCCCTGCAAAGAACATGATCTCATTCCTTTTTTATGGCTGCATAATATTCCATGGTGGATATGTACCACATTTATCCAATTTATCACTGATGGGCATTTAGGTGGATCCCATGTCTTTGCTATTGTGAATAGTGTTGCAATGAACATACATGTGCATGTATTTATGACAGAATGATTTACATTCATTTGGGTATATACCCAGTAATGGGATTGCTAGGTCAAATGGTATTTCTGCCTCTAGGTTTTTGAGGAATCGTCACACTGTCTTCTACAACAGTTGAACTAATTTACACTCTCACCAACAGTGTAAAAGGGTTCCTTTTTTGCCACAACCTCACCAGCACCTGTTTTTTTTTTTTTTTTTTTTTTTTTTTTTTGGTGGCTGTTTTTTTAAGATGGAGTCTTGCTCTTGTTGCCCAGGCTGGAGTGCAACGGCATGATTTCGGCTCACTGCAACCTCCGCCTCCTGGGTTCAAGCGATTCTCCTGCCTCAGTCTCCTGAGTAGCTGGGATTACAGGCGCCCAGCACCACGCTCAGTTCATTTATGTATTTTTAGTACAGACAGGGTTTCACCATGTTGGTCAGGCTGGTCTCAAATTCCTGACCTCCGGTGATCCACCTGTCTCGGCCTCTCAAAGTGCTGGGATTACAGGTATGAGCCACCGCACCTGGCTGGTGTGAGATGATATCTCATTGTGGTTTTGATTTACATTTCTGTAATGATCAATGATGTGGAGCTTTTTTTCATATGTTTGTTGGCTGCATGTATGTCTTCTTTTGAGAAGTGTCTGTTCATGTCCTTAGCCCACTTTTTAGTGGGGGTGTTTGTTTTTTTCTTGTAAATGTTTTTAAGTTCCTTATGGATTCTGGATATTAGACCTTTGTCAGATGGATAGATTGCAAAATTTTACTCCCATTCTGTAGGTTGTCTGTTTACTCTGTTGATAGTTTTTTTTTTTTTCTGTGCAGAAGCTCTTTAGTTTAATTAGAGCCCATTTGTCAACTTTTGCTTTTGTTGCAATTGCTTTTGGGATCTTCATCATGAAATCTTTGCCTGTGCCTGTGTCCTGATGGAAGAGAACAGATAAGCAGAAATAGGACCACACACCTACAACCATCTGATCTTTGACAAATCTGACAAAAACAAGCAATGGGGAAAGGATTCTCTATTTAATAAATTGTGTTGGGAGAACGGGCTAGCCATATGCAGAAAATTGAAAATAGACCCCTTCCTTACACCATTTACAAAAATCAACTCAAGATGGATTAAATACTTAAATGTCAAACCCCAAACTATAAAAACCCTAGAAGAAAACCTAGACAATACTATTCAGGACTGAGTTCTGTTTAGAAGTATACAATCCTGTTGAGGATGTGTTAATGAAGTTGGCCACTATCTCATATAGAACATGACTGTTTGATATTGAGAGATGACCTTCCTACAGGCTGTAAACAATTGCTTTTCAGGACAGTCTCTTTGGGGAAAGGAATCTTCTCTAGTTCCCATCCTCCACTGTTCAAACCTTCATTCCATTTTTGGGTTGTACTTATGTGGATACTCATGGGGGCATCCTGTAGTCTTTCACTCTCCAAGTCAGCAGGAAAGACCTGGGGGTGGGAGGCAAGAAAGAGACATCTCAAACAGGTACGAGGCAGGGAGCTGTCAGCTTTTGCCTGCTTGAAGGAGATTAGAGCCCATGCACACACAGGGGCTGCACAGGAGAGAGGTGGGGCAGAAAGAGTTGAAGTGATACTGGAAAGAAACACTTAAATGATGTCTATGGCAACAGAAATGTTTTCATAGTCACATAACTATGCAAACATTTTTACATAGCCATTTTCAAAATACTCTCTCCTAAGCACTTTTAAAAAACATTTGCATTTTATTGTTAAAACATCATCTATATCTACCTAGGTACAGTGAACTGCAGCATGCTGCAATATATCAAAGTAAAATGGGAAGGTGGGGGGCTCCCCTGTGAAATACTTAAGGGAGTAAACCTTCCCTTCTCCCAGGATGCTCACAGGCTGTATTTGAGTGCTCAGCAACTAGACTAATTCATGCGCCAGGATCAACCTGTATATTAAATATTGGCATAACAATATTGGTATTAACTTGTATCTATTAGTCCATTCTCACATTGCTATAAAAAACAACCTGAGACTGGGTAACTTATAAAGAAAAGAGATTTAATTGATTCACAGTTCCACAGGCTGTACAGGAAGCATGGCTGCGGAGACCTCAGGAAACTTACAGTCATGGCAGAAGGCAAAGGGGAAGCAGGCACATCTTACATGGGCAGAGAAGGAGGACAAGAGAGCAGGGGGAGGTGCTATACACTTGTAAACAACCAGATCTCATGAGAGCTCACTATCATGGGAACAGCAAGGGGGAAATCCACCACCATGATACAATGCCACCAGGCCCCTCCTCCAACACTGGGGATCACAATTCAACATAAGATTTGGGTGGGGACAGAAATTCAAACCATATCACTGTATATTAAATATCAGCATAATAATTTCTTATTTTTAATTGAAAATAAATAGAAAAAGATGTCTTAATCTTTTCTAAAGAAGTTCTCCTATTTTATTGCCTCCAAACAGTGGATTGTCTTACCCCATACTTCAGTGATCAGTAGTCTAGGTCTTCTAAGACATGAAGGAATTAAGGCAGCTACATTAGTGAATGTATTAATATATTAATGGATGTCTGTATAGTACGGAGTGTGAGAACATGGGCTTTGCAGTCAGCAGGCTTGGGTGTCAATGCCTTGGTGAAGCTATTTAATTTTACTTTCCTCATCTGAAAATGGGCATGATAAAACTGATCTCTTATGTGGCACACAGTAAATTCTCAATAAAAGAAAGTCATTGTAGTAGTAGCTGTTGACATAACAGGGGACAAGGAGAACTAGTTATGCAGCAGACTGCTGCCAGTGCTCCCATTCTAACCCAAGGTTTACAAAGTACCAGGAAAATGAGTTTTCTGCCACCTCCAGATCTTCCAAGCCTTCTTCACCAGCAGCAATACTGGTGGGTAGGACAGTAGGCAAGAATTCATGCACATGAAATTACATGATTTATTATCTACGTGGACTTAGCTCAGAAGCTCTGGAATATGAAACTCAAATTCTTTTCTTTATTGGTCTCACTTTGTTGATCACAAATTGGTTCCTCCTCAGACCTTCTCAAGATGGAGAAATCCAAAATCCATGTTGCTCTGTTGATAATTACTATGTGTTCCAGTTGTTTATAATTTTTTCATTTTTTTATCATTATTTTTTCATTTTTTCATTATCTCACCAGCAGGGGAGAAGCATCCTGCTTTCTGAGGGAAGCTTTAGTGGGCCAGGGGTTGTTCAGACCTTGTTGGAGCTTCTTTACTTGATCACACGTGAACACTGATATTGACTTGCTTTCATTTTGTGGTCGCAAGAATGAAACATTTCCCACAGTTCAGCCTGTGGCTTCTCCCTGGTTTGCGTCTTTTTGATAAAATCACTGACTTGTGTACTTTCGAATTTAAGTCATTTTATATCTACTAAACTTGATAATTTTTACCCATCTGCTATTCAGTGAATTTTATTTCTGTTTTTTTTTTCTGTGATTGATGGGACCCATGCAACAGTAATAATTTCCAAAAGACAGTTTTTCAAACAATTGATAACTTTCCTAATATAAACTTATCTAATATAGCACAATTTAATATTTTTCTTCTACTAATATGAGAAAAAAAGATATCGCAAAATATATGAGCATTTAGCCTTCAAGTTTCGCGTGTACTTATTCCAATCTGGCCTGAAATCCCAGCCCTCTGTGCAGATGAGCAAGGCTGATGCTATAGAGTGGGGTTTGCATAAAAATATGAGCAAAAAAAGGCTGTAGTTGAATGTCCTCTGCCTTAGGATTGGGACTAATACTTTCTGTATTGCCAGCTTACCCTAGGCAGTAGGGGCTCCCAAAGCAATGCCAGCATCCCCACCTTTCTGCTTATTTGTACCTATTAGGTCCTGACATTTATCTGAGGCAGGAAGCTCTTCTGGTAGCATGTTTATGACCAATGTCCCCAGTCATAATCATTTTCTTGCAGTGCCTAATTGAAATTGTGTGTGTGTCTGTGTGTGTGTGTGTGTGAGAGAGAGAGAGAGAGAGAGAGAGAGAGAGATCCCAGGAGGACAAAAGAGGTTGCTGCCTACTGGTGGTTGGGATGCCATTCAGTGAGTATGGAGAGAAGGGTTGCCGTACAGTGTTAATTAACATTGACTGGGTGGAGACTGACCCTCTCTCCCTGAAAATTGTGTGGACTCTGGTTGAATTTCTTTTTTGTCCCTGAAAACTGTTAATTTTTTTAAAGACATAAATGTATGTGGAAGGAATCTATCCATCCATACCAAAACTTCAAAAAGCAGCTCTCACAGGAAGCTTAAGTTGAAATTCTTTGGATCTCATCACCTTTTTGAAAAGATCTTTTATACTTAGTTTAGGCCCCTGATGCCACAACACTCTGTATTTTTTCTGTTATAACTTTCGACACTCTTTATTTGCTTGTTTTATTATCTGTCTTTGCTGCCAGCCTTTAAGCTGTTTGTTCACCAGTATGTTGCCAAGGGGGCCAGCACTGTGCTTGACATTCAGTCTGGATGCAGCGGTCTGGCTATATATAAACAGTACTTTGCATATGTTTGTTGCATGTTGAGAAAGTGCTTTAGCTTTACTCCTCATAAAAAGGTCTTCAAACACATTGCTTTCATTTCATGACTTTGTCTTTAATATCATGCGAATGTGTAAGAATGATATGCGAATCTGTAAGAATGTGCGAAGATCTGTAAGTAGCCCACCTAGATCCATACTGAATATTCTTTACTTCTCTGACTGCTGTTGCAAGAAATATACAAGGAAGTATATTGATTTTTGTTTCTTTTGGGCTACAGCCACACACATTTCTACACAGTTTCAGATATTAACAACCAAGCCAGTCACTGGTGTTATAGTTTTGGGGGTTTTGACAACAGGTTTGGTCTACACAGCTCGTTCATCTTTGGACATGTATCTCCATCTGCCAGGCTGAGGTGCTTTTTCTCAGAAGCATTCAAATACACTGAGCATGTGTTTGGGTTTGCAGAGATGGTGTGTCAGAATAATCATCTAAGCTGATGCCTCGGCAACAAAGAGGGCTGAGCAGAGCTCTAAGGCAGATGTAGTAAAAGCAGGACACTTTCAGGAGAGCAGCAATGACATTTCTGACGAAGGAACACAAACCTCACTCCCACCCATCCAGCTTCTCCCTTGAGACATCCATATTTTAGTAAGAAACACAGAAAAGGACTGAGATCCAGGTTTATCTGTGTCTGTGGGGATGGGGCCAATTGTGTAGCCCTATCTGAAAGCCATTGAGTGCATTTCTTGAAGGGTCTACCTTTGGCTAGAGGACTACAAGTATAATCACTTTCTGTTTTCTTCATTTTCCCTCTTAACTAATTATTTCCCTTTTCCTTCATCTGATGAAGAGAAAGCAACAAGAAACAGAACTATCATTTCCCCTGTGGTCTTAATTTGTGTTTAAGAGAAAAATAATCCAATGAATGTAATCAATGATGAATTCATGAAACCTCTTGCTTAGTGACTGGGGTTACAGCTGATGCTGTCTAAACATCAGAGCTAGGGAGTCTACTCTGCTTTCAACATGGCACAATTTTCAACTCAGAGGGTAAACATCTTTAGTAGAGTGCCTATGGAGATGGGTGAATGAATTATGTAATTGAGACCTTGCTTAAACATTCACTGTTGTAGTTAACTACAGTGTTGGTTGGAGGTCCACCTTAGACTATTTGCATGCTGATATTTTAAGAGTATCCAAGCAGGGAGGTCAGCCTGGGAAACTCATCTTACCACATGATGGATGCAGAGCACACACATCTTGCTCGGACTGCTGCATTTAGCCTCCAGGTTGTTTGCATAAATCCGCTAAGCTCTAAGTTCTCATGCAGGACATGAAAAGTATCTTGAAAAGTGACTTACATTCTTCAGCTTGAAGTTGGACCACAATCTAAAACGGTTTTAAAATGATAAAAATGAGTGTCCTGGTATCATGTTTACATCATTGGCTTTAAAAAATATCAGAACCTACAGCTTCTTTGTGATTCATGAAGGATTTCTATCAAAGAGAATATTGCTGTGTGTGATTCTTAGTTCTCAAGACATGTTCGTTGCTTTTATCATGGTAGCATCAATGTAGACCTTGTTGTGGAAATGTAATTTTGAGATGGAAAACTTTAACTTCTAACCCATAAGCACCTCCCCTCATGGGTCAAGATCTGATGATATGGAATGTTGAAGTTTCACTGCTTGCTGGAGTCATGCTTGAAGGTGATGGGTCAGGGAGGGACAGCAGAGGCCAAGTTCTAATGATTGTATTAGGCTCCCTCCTAGCCACTTCTTACCACCTGGAGAACAGAAGATTGAAACTGTTTGTTAAAAAGAAGTTTTGGAGATAATCTATGGATTTGGTGTATCTTGGTAGCTATAGGAAAGCAGACAAGATAGAGGACATTAAAGGGACCGGAAAAATAATGAAGGTCACCATGGTAGAAATGAGGGGGAGTGGATTATGTTGGCATTAATGTATATATGCCTCCTTTCTCTCTCTTCTGTTTTCCTTTCATTCTTTTTCTCTCTACTTGTCACCCTTCTCCAAGTGGAAAGATAGATCTGGGTGTGTACAAAGACCCTGTTTTTTGATCATGTCTTCTGCCCACTATTTGTTCAGTCTACTACATATTGAAGGCACAAATTGCATCTAGTAATACTAAAGTGAACAAACCAACATAAAGTGAAGTCTTGATTTAAAGTATACATGGGGAAATTTAATGACATTGGGGCACTCTGTAATCAGTGTGTATTGTTATAAAATAATCATTAATATTTACTGAATACCTTCTATGTGTCAACTCCAGCAGGGGCAAAGACATATAGACAGGAATTTCTATGTCACAATTGCCATAATGAAAATATGTAAAAGGCACAATTGGGAGTGTCAAGAAGGAGCCTTGAAGTTTGCTTGGAGGAAATCAAGAGATAAGCTTTCATCTTGACAACTGCTGTAAAAGTTTGTCGGGGGGAACTGGGATAATACATTCTGGGCAAGGGAGCACCGTGTACAATGGGAAATGTGGGACATTTGGTATGGATGGAATGTGAGCTGCAAGGCTAGAAAAGAGCATGCGATGAATAAGTAGGAAGGGACAAGATCACAGCAGATGCTGTATGTTATACTCCTTCCCCTGAGCACTGGGGGATTGTAAGCAACTAAGAAATAGATTATGAGTATGCGTAAGATGGAGTGGGAAAAGTTTATACTGGAAGTAGGGAGAACATTTAGGGTATATGAGTGAGAGATCATTAAACCTAAACCAGGGCAGTGTTTTTATAAAGAGAAAGGTATGGTTTTGAGAGAAATTTAAGAGAATAAAATGCCTAGGACTTATCAGGTAATTGAATATAGCATGTGTCTTCTAAGACAACTCAAGATTTTGGTTTGGGCAACACATAGGCAATGGTTTCTTTTTCTTTTCCTTCTTTTTTTTGAAACAGAGTTTTGCTCTCGTCACCCAGGCTGGAGTGCAATGGCGCAATCTCGGCTCACTGCAACTTTTACCTCCTGGTTAAAGCGATTCTCCTACCTCAGCCTCCCGTGTAGCTGGGATTACAGGCACCTGCCACCATGCCCGGCTAATTTTTGTATTTTTAGTAGAGACAGGGTTTCGCCACTTTGGCCAGGCTAGCATCAAACTCCTGACCTTAGGTGATCTGCCTGCCTCGGCCTCCCAAAGTGCTGGAATTAGCAGGCATGAGCCACCACGCCCAGCCCTAGGCAATGGTTTTGTTTATTCATTTGATAAATATTTATTATATATTCACTAGGTCTCAAGAAAAGTATTGGGACTACCTAGATGAAAACACATGAGACCTGCCTCCAAGGTGTTTACACTGTAGTAGGAGAGACAGATACCTCAGTGGACAAATTAAATAGGGCACTTGCATAATGGAATTATGACTGTTACTTCCAATAAGGACCCTAACAAGGGGTTCTAGAGGATGTGTTCACTTACAGATGTGCGAGCTTAAGAAACCTGTGAGACAACCCATGGAGATGCAATAGATGCCTGGGGACAGAGGACCAGGACCCAGGAGACACATGCTTCAGACTAATCAGGGTAGCTCACAGCCAACATCTTGTAAGCAATGAAATAATGAGGCAGACTGGGTTGTGTCATAAGAAAAAGTGGGCAAGGAGAGAATAAGATTTTAAGGGGCCACAGAGGAAAAGATGCCAGTGAATGAGATGGAGGAACTTGTCAGTGGGATAATGGGGAACATTTGTGTCTTATCTCCTATCGCTCTTGAAAGTCCTGCTTTGATGGAAGAGAAGCACCTTTACTATTTCCAATATCTATTGCAGTGCCTAGTATAGAGCAAGTACTTTAAAAATGTTGATTTAATTAAATGTAATATAAACATTAGGGAATTAATTCCATCCTAATGGTGTGATGAAGGAAACAGAAAGAGAGTGAAATATGCAAGATTTGAAAAGAACTGAACTTGGTATTTATGAAATTTGTGACCAGGGAAATTTTAGTTCTAGACTTTATCACCAACCACTGGGCCAGTTTGTTGTTCTTCAGTCTTGTACTATGTATCTCAGTGTCCTCTTAGTAAAATCAGGGGCTTGGGCTAAGAGACAAAGTCCTTTTTGGTTCTAAAAGTCTGAATTTAGAGACACCATTAGAGGGTCAAGCTGAAAATATGATGTATTATCGACGGAAAGTGTCCTGTCAGTTTTCACTGATATATTATCTTATAAAACATTGAGACATTAAATATTTGATAGGGAGTGGAACTCTGGATATTGATTTTTCCCCCTAGTCATAAATGGCCTTTGCTTCTGAAGAATGGTAGGCATTACAGAGTTGTTTATACCAGTAGATTGCATCCCTGCAAAACGAATGTCAAACAGCGCATCTGGGTATTGTCTTGATAAATTACATGACTCAGTGATCACTGACCCACATTTTGTAATATGATTTTATAAAACCTGTGTGACGATGCTAATGGAGATAGATGCACTGTAGTTCTTATACAGTAGAAGCCAACAGTGTTCCCGGGGAAAAAATGAAAACAGGAAATGTTATTACAGATGTGCTATTATAAGATTTCATATAAAGAAAAAATGTCAGGTGGGTAGATATTCTATATAGGGAAGTTGTTAGAATTTCAAGCAAATTTACTGAATGCCAACACATACTACTACTTTGTCAAAAATAACAGTTTAATTCTGTGCTTCTAGAATCTCCACTGGCATAGCACCAGGTGTGAAATAATAGGTTTGTGCTCTGTACATATGCTGGGTGCATGATACTTTGGCTTATGTGGTCTTGGCTTGGGATTTCTGTTTTATGACTTATTTTAGTGGTGGCAGCCTGCATCTGAGGCTTCCCAGCAGAGGAAAGACTCTGACCTTAACAATGAAGAGTTTTAGACCCCCTCATGCAAGGAAGAAGAGTACCTCAAACAATAAATTCACCTGTGTTTACCAAAAAAGCAATAGGACAACTTTAAAGATTTTTTTTTTTTGAAACACAGCAGCTTGTATTGTTTCATCATGTAACCTGCCAAGATAGAAGGAAGAATTTAGTGAGCTTTAGAATGCAAGATGTGTTACCCCAAATCTCTTTCTAAACAGAACATCTGGATTCCCAGAGTTTTGTATGTCTGCTCCAATCCAGAGTCCAAGTTTTTGCTTATCAAAAAATTAGAAATGTTGATTGGCAACTACACACAATTATAGTCACCCTTGTAATTTTATTTTAAAAATAATTGTAGGAGGCAGGACGTGGTGGCTCACACCTGTAATCCCAGCACTTTGAGAGGCTGAGGCAGGTGGATCACTTGAGGTTAGGAGTTCAAGACCAGCCTAACCAACATGGTGAAACCCCATCTCTACTAAATATACAAAAACTAGCTGGGTGTGGTGGCACATGCCTGTAGTCCCAGATACTCAGGAGGCTGAGGAATGAGAATCACTTTAATCTAGCAGGCAGTGGCTACAGTGAGCTGAGATCACACCACTGCACTCCAGCCTGGGTGACAGAGCAAGACTCTGTCTCAATAAATAAATAAGTAAATAAATAACTGTAGCAATCTAAAAAACACTAAGCTTATTTTTATCACCTTTTTAGAACAGAGTTTCTAGTCTCTAATTGCCAAGCGTGTATATAATATTCTGTTATTTTGCATCTTAGTCATCATTGTCAGAATCAAAATGAGGGTGGAAAGGTGAAGCCAAATTAAAAAAAAAAAAACACCCAGATAATTTAGGTTCATGAAAGGATGAAAGGATTTTTTTTCTCCTGAATTTTTTTGAGGGTTTGAGGGCAAGGAAACTGATGAGGTGAGTTTCTGTCAGTTTGAAGTCTTAAGCTTAGAGCATATGCAAGCACAGATGTGAGCCTAGAGGTCAGATGTCATCATCTGTAAGTGTTAGTTGAAGTTTGTGGGTAGGTGAGATTACTCAAGGGACAGCTTGAGGAGTGAGATAAGTAAAGCTCTGAGAGTCAAATCTTGGTAAAGATCAATTTTTAAATGGCTGGTGGAGAGAGACAAGAAAACTTAAAGAGAAGAGTCAGTCAGTCATGAGGAAAACCTTGAAGCTTAAGGCAGAAGAGAATTTCAAAAAGAAGGGAACAGTCAACAATGACAAATGCTGCAGGGAGATAAAGTAATAATTGAACTGGAACGTGTCCATTGTATTTGTCAACCAGTAGATGTTACTGACCATTGTGAGAGTGAGTTTGGTGGAACAACCATGGCAGAAACCCAGATTGCAATGGATTGAGGAGCAAATAGTAAAAGAACAAATAGAACATACATCATTACCTTTTGAAAAAAGACTCGTTTTTCTTCAGTGAAGTTGCATTATTGCATGTGTGTGTATGTGTAGTGGTGGCGGGGTTGTAAAATGAGATTTCAAGGAGAAGGAAGAGTTTAAGAGTGTTGTAATAATGGAAAGAAAAGTCTGTTGTGATCTAAGCTGGGGCCAGTTTGGGGATTTTATGAAGACAACAGAATCTGACAAAATGCAGACAGATTAGATGCAGCATTATTCAGTAAACTTTCTTGGAAGAACATGAAGTACAAGCAAGAAAACAGAAGGAGGAAGGCAAGAGGCCCAGGGTCAGACTGAGGTTAAACACTGAAGCCCTTTAAAAAAAGTGTTGGAAGATGGTATTATAGTTCATAACATAAGGGAATCTCAAGGTGATAGGTATGGGACAGTCATCCTCAAAGCCAAAATAAATTTGTCAGTAGCTTTGAACACTGACAATTTCCAAACAAAGAGGACTCTGGAAGCGACAGGCTGTAGAGCTGGCACAGGTAGAGTTTGGAGTAGTGGGATTGGGTTTGTAGGAAAGGGGTGGCCCCAGCAAATGTTTGAAGGATACCAGTGGCTGTGCTTGAACTCAGCCTCCATGTGAGAGGTCAGAGGTGAGTGGAGAGCCACTTTTATATTTGTTTCTTGAAATGTTTGTGATAGAGTGGCATGGTCATGGGAAAGGAAGGTTGCTCAGGGTTTATGACTAAGAAGATGGACAAAAGGGACCACTAGGTTCTACGTAAGAATTCCTTAGAAGAAACTTATCCCAAAAGCTTTGGTATCTTTGGTTATTTGTGCTACAACATCTGTCATCATGGAGGTGTCAGAAATTTTAAGAAAACATGAAACATGAGGAAGAGATGTTTGGGATCCTTTAAAAGAATGGGCAATAAAAGAAGGAATCAATTCCTGAAACTGTAGGATAAATATGCAATGAAAGCAGACAAAAATGACTCTGAGGTGGCAATATTGGTGTGGAAGAGTCATTCTCCTCTAGTTCTTCAGTGACATTGAGATGGGGTTGTTATAATGAATTTTTAAAATAGGATCTCAAGGTAGGAAAAGCCAGACCTCTCTTCCAGTGTAAAAATTCCCTTTAAATACTCCCAACAAATTGAATGAACATCTCCAGTATCTTGGGTTCGTTACTAGACATGTTACTAGACATGTTAGTGACCATCTCTGAGAGATGGCACAAGCCTCTCTATTGGTAGGAAGACTACAAGCTACAAGGCCACCTATTCCACTTACAAATTCGACATTCATTGTCATCCAGTGCTCTATAGTCAATTACCTCAACCACCCAAATTATTTTTCCTTCTTTCTTTTTAATCTACAAGTACATCAGAATATTTATTTACATAGAAAAGCATTGGAAAGGAACACAAAATACAAAAGACACAAAATTATTTTCTTCTAAAAATGTCTTCCTTATATAGAGCTTTCATTTGGTGGTCCTATTTCAATCCTCTGGAGTTACTCTTTTAAAAATTAAAGGCTTCTATCCCTGTTCGGTTATATCTTTTTACCATTTTCTTATATCATGGTCCTCAAATACCTTGACATTGGGTATTTGAACCTAGAATTGGACACAGTTCCTAAATGTGAGCTGGTGGTGTTTACTGGAGCCACTGCCACATCTGGAGCCAAACACAGTGATATCACCCACACAGTCTGTGATTGATTTTCCTAGCAAGGGGGGTCACAGTCTTTAGCACAACAGGTTTTTGACTCTTGAATTTATAATTTCACATGAATTGTTATAAAGTGAGGATTTTGCATTTTATTCTTCTAGAAGAGATTATCTTTAAAACATAAATGAAGATTAAAATTTTATCTTGCTGGCATAGGCCCTTTGCTCCAGCCTGTCAAGAGCTTTCTGAATCTTGATAATGTTTCAACAATACTTTGCCTCCTTCTCAGCTTTTTGCAGTCCATAAAAAAGACTTTGCCGCAGTTCTTGATAAATACACTGAATAAAACAGAATCAAAGAACGGGCATAGAAAAATGCCAACAGAATTCTTTTTACTTGCTAACAATTTTATACATTGACATTTCATGGGACAATTTTCCAAATAGTTACAAACTGACCTTCATTGCTACATGTTCATAGTTCTCCATCATATCCACAATAATATGATGAGAGACTGTCAAATAACTTGGTGAAATCAATGTGCATTTTCTGGCTTACAATCCTCCAAAGGTTCTCTATTACTCTCAGAATAAAGTCTAAAGTTCTTAACATGGCTTTTAGTTTGGACTCTTGTCTGTTTCTTCTACCTTTCTCTCTGCATTCCTTACTCTCCACTTTGAAGTCTATGCTTCAGTCTTCCTGAACTACCTACGGCCTCCTAAGCCACCTCGCTCTGTCAGCTTGAAGCCTTTCACCTCCTGTTTTCTCTGTCTGGCACATTCTTCACCTCCAGTTCCCAGATGTTTTGGCCTGGCTTATTTCTCTTTATGTATCCGGTCCCCTTGAGATGCCAACTTCCTACAATAGAGTTTCCTTCATCTAAGAGCTTCCTTTCATCTTTCCCCATTGCACCCATGCTGAACCCCATGAAGACTGACCTTGTGTTCTTTTCAACTTCTCCCACTCCTGCTAGACTTAAATTCCCTTGAAGGCGATGACTGTGTCTTGTCTGGCATTTTATCCCAAAGGCCTGTTATGGTAAACAGCACATAGCAGGGACTCAATACATTTCTTCCTTTAAATCAATCCTGACAGGTGTTTGAATAAAATCTGCCTGTAATATTCTTTCCATCTCCTTCTAATATAGTAAGCGCATAAAAATAATTTGTCATGAATTATTTTTGGCTACCTTATGCTGGCCTTTGGTGATTGCCTCTTTCCCTACTAAGTGCATACACATAATCGAGTTAAGAATACATTTTAAAATGTTGCTGGGCATGAAAGTCAAACTCATCTGGCTTTAGATTATGAAATCCCTCTTTTTGAAATCTAAGGCATTTGCTTAGCTCTGATCTTCTGGCAATTTTCCCATTCCCTCTGATTTTTTTTTTTCCCAGGACACGAGCAGCTGCAATAACAGCTGCAAATTGTTTTAATTGTCTTAGATGTAATGCATCTGGACTTGAACACATTTTAAAGCTGTTAGACACTCTTTTACTATCTCCCCTACTAGGATTTGTGTTCTGTCCTTTGTAGTCAGAGTATCTTTCTCTTTCATGGAGAAGAAATGGAATCAAACCAGAAAGAGAATTGTTTTGCTTTTTTTCTTTTATCATCTTTAAATGCACTCATCTATTCTTTTGTCTTATTATTAAAAACACAACTTAAAACACAAGAACAACATTATTTTGGTCTCATCTAAACTGAGGTCTGGAAGGTTTTCCCCGCAAGGTTGGTGGAGGCAGGTGGGGTGGGGGCGGGAATCTGAATGGATAGACACGAAATGGCGATCATTGTGGGTACCCAAGATCTGCTTGGTTCCAGACATTTCAATAGATGGGGATGTTGCTACAAACATAATTTATTCCCCATCCTTAAAGAGCTCATGGTCAAATAGCGGGTGTTAAAGGCCATAATGGCATATTTCAGTTAGCTGTGAATCTACCTTTGTTAAAAAGAGAGGTGCTAGTAAAACAATTGTCTATTTTGTACAATTTAGTTTTATTTCCTTACATTCATCCATATATCTTTTAAGTCATGGCTCTCAACCATGGATTGAGAATTCCGCAGGGATTCTGAACTGGGTAGCAACAAAGTAGGTAGATTTGTAACTATTTGGTAACTTTGCTAACACAATATAATCAGAACCAACTTAATCAGAATCTCTGTGGGTTGAAGCCTAGGTGGCAGTATTTATTAAAGCTCCCACAGAGATTGTAGATTCAGAGAGGTGAGAATCACTGTCTTAAGCATTACTATGTGTGTAAATAGTGCTGTGCCAGGGGCTGAGGAAGATCTATACTGTCTTATGTAATACAAAGGCCTTGTTCATCAAGAGGTTATACTCTATTTGAGTAGACAAGGCGTGCACATGGAAAAGAGCAAAGTAAAACGTCAAGGTGGTGTGTTGTATGGTTAAGAGCCAAAGTGAGAGGTAGAAGCAAAAAATGTCATGGAAATTATAGGAAAAAAGAAATCAATTATGGATTAGAGTTGTGAGAGTAGTGGGACTTTGAAGAACATACAGGATCTAGGTAGGTAGTAGGACAGGGGCATGTAGTTCTGACAGGAAGCACATAAATGAGCAAAACTTGATGTCAGGAATGTGTGTGGAATATCCTGAGCATCTTATTGACCAGATCCACCAGCATTGACTGGAAATTTTATTTTGGAGAGCAGTCAGACTAAGTTTATGGAATTAAGACTGAAGCTTGAGCTATTCATAAAGATGTAGCAAAAAATAATTCTGAAAAGTTGGGGCCAATTGTAAATGGACGAATTAATTTAAAAAATTCGGTCTGTAGTAGGGAAACTATGGAAGATTTTTAGCAGTGAAAAGGCATGATCAGAGCTGTGCTGATGTTTTGCATGTTATTTTGAGGTACTTTTACTTTAAAGTATAGGTAATACTTTTTTTTTTAAAGAACTTAACCATAATCTGTAAACATCCTCAAGCCTTTTTCAAATTAGCAAATGTTTTGTCATTGATCAGCCTCAGCTTTGGCATTAATTAAGTGCAGAATCTGCAATACAAATTCAGTAAAGGAGGCCGGGCGTGGTGGCTCATGCCTATAATCCCAGCACTTTGGGAGGCCAAGGCAGGTGAATCACCAGAGGACAGGAGTTCAGGACCAGCCTGGCCAACATGGTGAAACTTCGTCTCTACTAAAAATACAAAAATTAGCCGGGCGTGGTGGCATGCCTGTAGTCCCAGCTATTTGGGAGGCTGAGGCAGGAGAATAGCTTGAACCCCGGGAGGTGGAGGTTGCAGTGAGCCGAGATCGTGCTACTGCACTCCAGCCTGGGCGACAGAGCAAGACCGTGTCTCAAAAAAAAAAAAAAAAAAAAAAAAAGTAAAGTAGAGAGGAAGCCAGATCTCACGGCCAAATGAAAGTACGGTAATGCTCTGATTTGCCTGCGTCAGTGGTGTGCTGGTAAATGTATAACAACCACCTCTCCAGGAGAAAAAAAGCCCTGATTTATAGTGTTTACTGATTTCCATGGTGTAAATACTACCACGATGACCAATTTCAAAGGTACTATCGGTTTAAAAATGTTTGCAATATTCCTGAAAACTTGACATTGACTCTCACAAACTGGTATGAGCTGTTCCCCAGCACGGCACTCTTTGTGTTTACATTACTTCTCTCATCATAACGGTTTGTCTCTGGGAAGATGGGCATTCAGGTATGGAAAATTTGCCTTTGAAAGTTAATATTCGGTTTACTGTAAATTTATGTAATGCATTTTTAAAAGGGGGGATTAAATGATTAAAAAGAGAAAATCCTAACACTTTCAATGTAGGATAATCGAAAGAATATTTGGACATCCAAGTCTCAGAAAATGCCATTGCAGAAGCGTCTCGCACTGAGGGAGGGGCCCTGTAGTGCTCGGGGGCTGGGCGGAGCTCTTCTCACCTTAGTTTGGTGGTGTTTCCAGTGGAGCAGTGAAGGGTTTAAAAAGCCTGGCAAAAAATATGCATGCGGTAAATCAATCAGATTTCCACGCAAGGGTGCTCTGCTTGCCCCCCGAGGAATCCTGGGCAATCTTATTCCCTGAAGCTCGGGCCCCTGCTGCACTGGATCCTTGCAGCGTTGGCCTCTGGGCCCCCTCCCGCTTAGTTCCCGGATAAAAGCAGCCCGGCCGCACCTGCCTTGCCAGTGCAAACTCTGCAAGACTCTCAACGCCATCAGCCCTAGTCTGATTGCAGTCGCCTGTTCACAGCCCCGAATCATTCACAACGCCAATTAGCCCGGGCTGGGTCCTCCGGCAGAGCGGGGGCGAGCGCGCGGGAGTCCATTTCCAGCGCCCTGACGCCAGCTGAGTCCGCGCCCGGTAACGCGGGCTTTCAAGGGCAAGGCCGCCGCCGCGTCCCTCCGTGTCAGCGCATTTCCCTTTCTTCCCCGCTTCAAGAACAACTGAAGTGTGGGTAGGAGAGCCATTTAGTCCAAACTAAAGACGAAAATGTTTTTTCCTTCTGATAATGTTCCCTGTTCTGTCGCTCGGTATTATGCTCCATAATGTGCCGCGTGCAGCCATTTTGTCATCGCTTTGGGTCATCCTTGCTCACAATTGGTTATTTACTCAGGGGCTTTTGAAATTATTGAGTTGACACATCTGTCAGACGGCAAAAGCAGAAATGCTAAAAGGTCACTTGGAGAGAAACCAGCTGCTCCAGACAAACCTTTCTGCCTCCAAATAGCACAATCATTACAGCCTGGCAGATGGGGCCTTCGCTTTCACTTCAGACGCTTCCCCTTGCCTTCAGGTATTTAGCTACCCTACCTCATTGCCAGGTCAGCCGGGCCTCCCTGTAATTACCCACACAATAGGCATCTCTCTGCTTAAGAAGAACAGCTCTATTTTCTCTAAATAGGAAACCAGTTTCCTCACGGATATGAGCTACCCAACGCTTGCCACAAACTTTCCTGTTAACAGATTCGTTTTGACAGTGGTAAGTATGTTTCTATTACTTCTGCAGCCTTCATTACACCCTGAAATGTGAGGCTCGGTCTGATGGAACGGTTTGGAAGGCTTCTGAGGGTCTCTGAGTAGATGGCACCTGGGGAGTACGGCTGAGATTTCCTTTCCCCTCCACCTGAGTCTGCCTCTTCCTCCCCTCGCTCACCTCTTTGCATGCCCCTGAGGCTGTGTGGGGAGGAACAGGGCCAAAGGCCATGCCTGTCTGTGCTGCTCCACTGGAAGGTTTCATGGAGATGCCTTTTTCAGGTAGCCTGACCTATGTGTGAATGTGCGTGTGTGTGCGTGTGTGCGTGCGCCTATGGCAATGGGAGAGAAAGTAAAATAAAAATCAAAACAAGCTGATGTTGAACTTCAATCATATAGGGAGCGAAAGGAAATTCTTCCATAATCAGATACTTGCAAACTCTGTTTTAGGGGACAATTAATATGTCAGCAGTTGTAATAACATCATCTTAATCTTTCAGAGTAATAACAAATAAATTGATCAACATAAGGATGTGTCTCTCAACCTGGAGTGGTAGTGGGGTGATTGTTAGAAACCTGAGTTTAAACCTGGCTCTTTTCCCTGAGGTAGTAATATTACCAGAGGTAAGATAAAAGTTTTCTCTGTCGTTAGGGGGATGCTTCAATAAGTAAGTTTAAAAAGCACTGCATTGAGCTACCTGTATGAGGCTGAGAGTGAAAGGGGGTTTGGGAGTTGCCACATGATTACAATTAAAGTTCTAAAATCATCACAGATTGAGTAGGTGAGGTGATCTCAATATCCCCTTTCAGCCTGTTGGAGCATCACATGTAAATGAATGGGAACCCCGAGACTTCATTTGGAAAATGCTATCAAAGAGCTTCAAACAGAAAAAGAATAGCAAAACCATTAACAGCCTAATACCTTGGCAACTAATGATTGATGCCCCCAGATTGATGATTTGCTTTTAGTTTCCCCCGATCTGCTATCTTGCCTGTTAGGCTTCAGTTTCTATCTGTGCATTTTCTTAATTCTATCTTTTATTTAAACAAGTGACTTGCAGTTGGCTTTATGGTCTGTAAGCTGCAAGAGTAACTGTTATTAGCAGCCAAAAAAGGGGGCTTCATACATTGTATCTCCATTATCCTACAATGATTCAATAAAGTCTTGTTATATACCATAGTCTGAGCTTAGCTGTGAATCAAGAAATGGTGAGAAGTTGAGAACTCTGATAGCTTGTGTCAATATGACCTATTATTTCTAGGAAATTCTTTCTCAACAAGATAAAACTGTAAACCAGTAAATAACTTTACTGTTTGCTTTAGGAAATTCTTGCAAATTAATTTATCTGGGCAAAGCATTTGGTTATCTAGGCAAACAGTTCTATCAGAATGATAGGTTTCCTCATCTAAGCAACAGTTCACTTTTCAGATAACGATTTGTCACAACTTGCTTCAAGACATGCATGTTGCTGTATTCACCAATTCTAAACTACTATGTCACAAACATTGTCTAATCTCAATTAGTTCTCCAACTTGAAAGAATCCCCCTTAAGCCAAGTCATAGAATTCTAGAAATATCCATTTTCTGATCTGCATCCTCTGAGACCAAGTAAGTCTTTGTCATGGTGGTATTCTTTACAGCGGTTAAGTCCGATAAACTTCGCTTTGCTCAATCACCAGGTTTTTCTGGTGGTCTTTTTGGGGGAGCTGATGATTAACAAAGTGGACTGGTGTCCAATCTTGAAGCAAATCAGTACAGGAAGAGAAAACACCCCAAAGAGACCCTAGGGAAGTTCTGATACAGCAGTATTTCAGAACATGGGTAATAGGGTGAAGTTAAGATACATTTTGGAGCATATGGGTACTCCACTGGGGTTCCCAGAAATTATATATGGAGGAAACCTGGTTAAAAAAATAGACTTCCTGTGATTCATGGGACAGGATTCAGTCATTATAATTTTAATATTAAATAATGAACGATCTTATTTTGAGATCACTAGCTGTTGAAGCCTAGGGGCACATGGATTCTTAGGCAGAAAGGATATAGTTTGGAGTTTTCGAGGAGGAGGACCTATGGGAGAAGGGAACGGCAACAGGAAAGACTTTATGTAGGAAGTAGTGGCATTTGGGATAGGCCTTGAAGAATGGTTGAGTTTCTGTGTGTGTGTATGTGTGTGGTTATTTGGGAATTGAGTGGTGAGGGTATTTGCGTTTGGAATGGAGTAAGTGAGAGATAAAGTGGTTAAGGGAATGGGCATGTAATTCAGAGGCCTGGATTTGAAACCTAATTCCAACACTTAGTATGTTATAGGTAACCATAGGCAAGTTGCTTAACTTCTTTGAGGGGGGATATGATACCTACTTTATTAATGTGGTTCTATGGATAAAGGGAGATAATGTTTGTAAAGGGATTAGAGATTATGTGGATGTAGTGAAGACTCAATAGGTGGTGGCTATTACTATCATTCATTATTATCATTATAGGGTAACATAAGTAACAGAAAAGAGAATGGAAAGAAAACTCAGGGCATATTCAGAGAAAGACTGAAGCTTGAGCTAGTCATAAGAATATAATAGAAAGCAATTTTGAAAAACTTGGGACTAATTGCAAAGAGCCCTGAATTTATTTTAAAAAAATTATTCATTTGGCAGCAGGGAGCCTATGAAGGTTTTTTTTTTTTTTTTTTTTTTTTAAGCAGACGGAAGGCATGATCAGAGCCATGCTGGATGCACAGGATGGGTGACATTGGAGAAAAGACCAAAGTTAGGGAGACGAATGAACTAACTAGTAGACTAAAAAACCAGTAGGAAGTAACCAGGGTGGTGTTTCTAATATTGAAAATAAAGAATAAATACAAAGGAGACTGTGGAAAGGTTTTTAGGTTAAAATTTTCTTTTGTTCATTCAACTGTCTAAAACACATCCAATGAATTTTATCAAGACTTTAAGTTCATCATGCTGGCGTCACAGTTTATGCTTGGATCCCAAGGACATACTGGGAAGGTGAAATGAATGCACAGAAAAAGTGATGAGTGAATACACCTGAACGCTGTCTAGTTTATAATATATTTATACTGCCTAAGAAGTGACCATAGGATTAGGGCGCTTAAAGTAGTAGAGTATGATGCTTCGTTTTACTGTGGTTCTGCAAATTCTAACCTTGTCTTTTTATTATATAGGTAGTTAAATTTGATGCCCTCCCCATCCTTTTGAGTTCGTGTCAATTTGGGAAGGAAGCATTAGCAAATCTACTGAATATAGTATTTTTTGAATCAATTCTTGCCATGCTTTATTTATTGGCACTTAAATTTATTTAATTAGTAGGCGCTAATTTGCACTAAACAGAAAGCCAGGACTCAGAGCAAGAATCAGGTGACGCTTATGTTAGCCTAATTGGTTAGATCTGTGTTAATTATCAGGTAACTTGGCTAAATAATAAAGCCATTCCCAGACAAGGACAAAGTGATTTTAAAAGTCTCTCTTAACAAGGCCTCACTTTTCTAGAACAATCTAGCAGCCTTGAGAGCCACAACGCGATATCAATATTTACAGTGGCCTTTGTTAGAGAGTCTATTTTTAGATGAAGGCTTGGAATTAAGGCTCAGGATTTAAGGTCAGAAGATACAAATCAGAGTAAGTGGAAGATGCACAAGGGAGGGAGATCAGCTTCAAGTGTTTGGATGATATTTAGAAAAGAAATGAAGAAAATAATGTATTTTATGCTTAAATAATTGTGCCTTTGAAGAGACTGAGAACAATCTAGATAAAATCCAAACCACCTTCAAGGATTAATCAACAAAAGATAACACCTCCCCTTACAGATTGGGATCATATTGCACCTATGATGTGGTTTTCTGATCCTTTTACTTAACATACTATGAACATTTTTCCCCATGGTATTAATTATTCCTAAAACCCACTTGCTTAACTTTACAATTAAACTAGATAAATTATAGATAACATTTTAGCTTTTTATATGAGGAGGGAAATAACGAATAAGAACAGGGCGAAGAGGGTATCTGTAGGGTCCAAATGGTTGAGTAGAAGTGCTCCATGCAGAAAAGAGGGAGGGAGCCCATCTCTCCTTAATTCAGCCTGGGAAATTAATTAATGATGTTAAGAGGGCAAGGTATGAAGCTATATTAACCAAATTGAACCTTATTCAGATTTCTTACTCCAGAGCAGAAGCCATTCAATAATCTTTTTGTCTTTAGATATTTAATTTGTTAATAACAACAACAACAAAATGGCCAGTGAGCCAAATTTAGCCCCTTGCTTGTTTTTGTGCAAGCCGTAAGCTAAGAATGTTTTTATATTTTTAAGTGATAAAAAAATCAAAAGAGAAAAAATATTTTGTGACATTAAAATGACATGAAATTCAAATTTCAGTGTCCATAAATGAAGTTTTATTGGGACACTGCTATACCCGTTTAGTTACATATTGTCTGGCTGCTTTCTTGCTACGATGGTGAGTTCAGTAGTTGAGGCAGAGACTGTATGGCCTGAAAAGGTTAAAGTATTTACTGTTTGGCCCTTTAGAGAAAAAGTTCATCCACCCTTGCTCTAGAAGGTAAATGTTTATCCTCATATCCTCATGTCTTCTTGGAATTTTAAAGGGAATTGCAGGCCCTTAATAACAACTTCCTGACATCAGAACCTTGGCTACCAATTGAATATCCACTTGTTATTGAGAATGTTTGTTTCAAATAATTAACCACTACTGATAAGACAATTTCAGCCTGGACTACTTTTACATGGCCAAGTGCTCATACTGTATAGTCTTCTGTCTCACTTCTGGGTTGTCAGGGCTACATATGATCACACATTTAGAATTATTCATTAAGGAAAAATCAACTTTCATTTGGTATTTTATTAAGCTCAGAAAGAACCTTAAAATATTATGTTAACATAGAATGATATGATTTTAATGACTTTGCAAAGCTCCTTGAGAGAACTTGGCTGATAATGAGAACTGAATATGTAGTGGGCAAAACTATATGTCGGCCAGTTGTTTATTCAAACACAGACTGGAAGATAAAATTATGTGGCGATTGTACCATCTGATTGCTGTCTTTCTTTCTCACCATGCATGTGCGCATGCACACACACACACACACACAATAGATGAAATACAAACTGACCACTCTATAGACAGTAGTGACTCTTATTCATGCACTATAGTATGTATTTTCATAATGAGACAGTAGCATTATGACTTATTTACCAACGCTTGCTTTTATTGACTATTCATTACTCATTAAATATGGGGAGAACAACAATTTCATGTTTAGTGTGTCATAAGCACTTAATAACAGTTACTCATCACCAGCACCAGTACCAGCAGCCAGTTGGCTAACATAAGTATATGTCCTGATAATATTTGGGAGGCCAACTGGCTCTTAGTGGCACAACTGGAGAATAGACCAGAGGATAGAATTCAAATCGTGCTGATGTGTCTCTAATAAGATCTTGTGATATGTAAAACCAAAAGTAAGCTGTTTTCAGTGTATGTAGAGTAACTGAGATAGTGAGAGATATGATTGCTTGTATATGGAGTTTTTGTTTGTTTGTTTATTTTTTGAGATGGAATCTCACCCTGTCACCCAGGCTGGAGTGCAGTGGCACTATCTCAGCTCACTGCAACTTCTGCTGCCCGGGTTCAAGCGATTCTCCTGCCTCAGCCTCCCAAGTAGCTGGGATTACAGGCTAATTTTTGTAGTTTTAGTAGAGATGGGGTTTCACCATTTTGGCCAGGCTGGTCTTGAACTCCTGACCTCGTGATCCACCCACCTTGGCCTCCCAAAGTGTTGGGATTACAGGCGTGAGCCACCGCACCTGGCCATATATCAGAGTTTTATTTATTTATTTATTTATTTATTTGTTCATTTATTTATTTATTTATATTATACTTTAAGTTCTAGGGTACATGTGCACAACATGCAGGTTTGTTACATATGTATACATGTGCCATGTTGGTGTGCTGCACCCATTAACTTGTCATTTACATTAGGTATATCTCCTAATGCTGTCCCTCCTCACTTCCCCCATCCCACAACAGGCCCCGGTGTGTGCTATTCCCCATCCTGGGTCCGAGTGTTCTCATTGTTCAATTCCCACCTATGAGTGAGAACATGCAGTGTTTGGTTTTCTGTCCTTGCGATAGTTTGCTCAGAATGATGGTTTCCAGCTTCATCCATGTCCCTACAAAGGACATGAATTCATCCTTTTTTATGGCTGCATAGTATTCCATGATGTATATGTGCCACATTTTCTTAATCCCGTCTATCATTGGTGGACATTTGGGTTGGTTCCAAGTCTTTGCTATTGTGAATAGTGCTGCAATAAACATACGTGTGCATGTGTCTTTATAGCAGAATGATTTACAATCCTTTGGGTATATACTCAGTAATGGGATGGCTGGGTCAAATGGTATTTCTAGTTCTAGATCCTTGAGGAATCGCCACACTGTCTTCCACAATGGTTAAACTATTTTACAGTCCACCAACAGTGTAAAAGTGTTCCTATTTCTCCACATCCTCTCCAGCACCTGTTGTTTCCTGACTTTTTAATGATCGCCATTCTAACTGGTGTGAGATGGTATCTCATTGTGGTTTTGATTTGCATTTCTCTGATGGCCAGTGATGATGAGCATTTTTTCATGTGTCTGTTGGCTGCATAAATGTCTTCTTTTGAGAAGTGTCTCTTCATATCCTTTGCCCACTTTTTGATGGGGTTGTTTGATTTTTTCTTGTAAATTTGTTTAAGTTCTTTGTAGAATCTGGATATTAGCCCTTTGTCAGATGGGTACTTGTAAAAATTTTCTCCCATTCTGTAGGTTGCCTGTTCACTCTGATGGTAGTTTCTTTTGCTGTGCCGAAGCTCTGTAGTTTAATTAGATCCCATTTGTCAATTTTGGCTTTCGTTAACATTGCTTTTGGTGTTTTAGTCATGAATTCCTTGCCCATGCCTATGTCCTGAATGGTATTGCCTAGGTTTTCTTCTAGGGTTTTTATGGTTTTAGGTCTAACACTTGAGTGTTTAATCCATATCTGGAATTAATTTTTGTATAAGGTGTAAGGAAGGGATCCAGTTTCAGCTTTCTACATGTGGCTACCCAGTTTTCCCAGTACCATTTATTAAATAGGGAATCCTTTCCCCATTGCTTCTTTTTGTCAGGTTTGTCAAAGATCAAATGTTTGTAGATGTGTGGTATTATTTCTGAGGGCTGTGTTCTGTTCCATTGGTCTATATCTCTGTTTTGGTACCAGTACCATGCTGTTTTGGTTACTATAGCATTGTAGTATAGTTTGAAGTCAGGTAGCGTGATGCCTCCAGCTTTGCTCCTTTGGCTTAGGATTGACTTGGCAATGCGGGCTCTTTTTTGGTTCCATATGAACTTTAAAGTAGTTTTTTCCAATTCTGTGAAGAAAGACAATGGGAGCTTGATGGGGATGGCATTGAATCTATAAATTACCTTGGGCAGTATGGCCATTTTCACGATATTGATTCTTCCTATCCATGACCATGGAATGTTCTTCCATTTGTGTGTGTCCTCTTTTATTTCATTGAGCAGTGGTTTGTAGTTATCCTTGAAGAAGTCCTTCACATCCCTTGTAAGTTGGATTCCTAGATATTTTATTCTCTTTGAAGCAATAGTGAATGGGAGTTCACTCATGATTTGGCTCTCTGTTTGTCTGTTATTAGTGTATAAGAATGCTTGTGATTTTTGCACATTGATTTTGTATCCTGAGACTTTGCTGAAGTTGCTTATCAGCTTAAGGAGATTTGGGGCTGAGACGATGGGGATTTTTAAATATACAATCATGTCATCTGCAAACAGGGACAATTTGACTTCCTTTTTTCCTAATTGAATACCCTTTATTTCTTCCTCCTGCCTGATTGACCTGGCCAGAACGTCTAACACTGTGTTGAATAGGAGTGGTGAGAGAGGGCATCCCTGTCTTGTGCCAGTTTTCAAAGGGAATGCTTCCAGTTTTTGCTCATTCAGTATGATATTGGCTGTGGGTTTGTCATAAATAGCTCTTATTATTTTGAGATATGCCCCATGAATACCTAATTTATTGAGAGTTTTTAGCATGAAGCGCTGTTGAATTTCATCAGAGACCTTTTCTGCATCTATTGAGATAATCATGTGGTTTTTGTCTTTGGTTCTGTTTATATGATGGATTACGTTTTTTGATTTGCATATGTCGAACCAGCCTTGCATCCCAGGGATGAAGCCAACTTGATCATGGTGGATAAGTTTTTTGATGTGCTGCTGGATTTGGTTTGCCAGTATTTTATTGAGGATTTTTGCACTGATGTTCATCAAGGATATTGGTCTAAAATTCTCTTTTTTTGTTGTGTCTCTGCCAGGCTTTGGTATCAGGATGATGCTGGCCTCATAAAATGAGTTAGGGAGGATTCCCTCTTTTTGTATTGATTGGAATAGTTTCAGAAGGAATGGTACCAGCTCCTTTTTGTACCTCTGGTAGAATTCGAGTGTGAATCTGTCTGGTCTTGGACTATTTTTGGTTGGTAGGCTCTTAATTATTGCGTCAATTTCAGAGCCTGTTATTGGTCTATTCAGGGATTCAACTTCTTCCTGGTTTAGTCTTGGGAGGGTGTATGTGTCCAGGAATTTATCCATTTCTTCTAGATTTTCTAGTTTATTTGCATAGAGGAGTTTATAGTATTCTGTGATGGTAGTTTGTATTTCTGTGGGATCAGTGGTGATATACCCTTTATTATTTTTCATTGCATCTATTTGATTCTTCTCTCTTTTCTTTTTTATTAGTCTTGCTAGCGGTCTGTCAATTTTGTTGATCTTTTCAAAAAACCAGCTCCTGAATTCATTGATTTTTTTGAAGAGTTTTTTTGTGTCCCTATCTTCTTCATTCTGCTCTGATCTTAGTTATTTCTTGCCTTCTGCTAGGTTTTGAATGTGTTTGCTCTTGTTTCTCTAGTTCTTTTAATTGTGATGTTAGGGTGTCAATTTTAGATCTTTCCTGCTTTCTCTTGTGGGCATTTAGTGCTATAAATTTCCCTCTACACACTGCTTTAAATGTGTCCCAGAGATTCTGGTACGTTGTGTCTTCGTTCTCATTGGTTTCAAAGAACATCTTCATTTCTGCCTTCATTTCGTTATGTACCCAGTAGTCATTCAGGAGCAGGTTGTTCAGTTTCCATGTAGTTGAGCAGTTTTGAGTGAGTTTCTTAATCCTGAGTTCTAGTTTGATTGCACTGTGTTCTGAGAGACAGTTTGTTATAATTTCTGTTCTTTTACATGTGCTGAGGAGTGCTTTGCTTCCAACTATGTGGTAAATTTTGGAATAAGTGTGATGTGGTGCTGATAAGAGTGTATATTCTGTTGATTTTGGGTGGAGAGTTCTGTAGATGTCTATTATGTCTGCTTGATGCAGAGCTGAGTTCAATTCCTGGATATCCTTGTTAACTTTCTGTCTCGTTGATGTGTCTAATGTTGAGAGTGGGGTGTTAAAGTCTCCCATTATTATTGTGTGGGAGTCTAAGTCTTTTTGTAGGTCTCTAAGGATTTGCTTTATGAATCTGGGTGCTCCTGTGTTGGGTGCATATATATTTAGGATAGTTAGCTCTTCTTGTTGAATTGATCCCTTTACCATTATGTAATGGCCTTCTTTGTCTCTTTTGATCTTTGTCAGTTTAAGGTCTGTTTTATCAGAGACTAGGATTGCAACCCCTGCTTTTTTTGTTTTCCATTTGCTTGGTAGATCTTTCTCCATCCCTTTATTTTGAGCCTATGTGTGTCTTTGCACATGAGATGGGTCTCCTGAATAGATTACACTGATGGGTCTTGACTCTTTATCCAATGTGCCAGTCTGTGTGTTTTAATTGGAGCATTTAGCCCATTTACATTTAAGGTTAATATTGTTATGTGTGAATTTGATCCTGTCATTATGATGTTAACTGGTTATTTTGCTTGTTAGTTGATGCAGTTTCTTCCTAGCATCGATGGTCTTTACAATTTGGCATGTTTTTGGAGTGTCTGGTACGGGTTGTTCCTTTCCATGTTTAGTGCTTCCTTCAGGAGTTCTTGTAAGGCAGGCCTGGTGGTGACAAAATCCCTCAGCATTTGCTTTTCTGTAAAGGATTTTATTTCTCCTTCATTTATGAAGCTTAGTTTGGCTGGATATGAAATTCTGGGTTGAAAATTCTTTTCTTTAAGAATGTTGAATATTGGCCCCCACTCTCTTCTGGCTTGTAGAGTTTCTGCCGAGAGATCAGCTGTTAGTCTGATGGGCTTCCCTTTGTGGGTAACCCGACCTTTCTCTCTGGCTGCCCTTAACATTTTTTCCTTCATTTCAACTTTGGTGAATCTGACATTTATGTGTCTTGGAGTTGCTCTTCTCGAGGAGTATCTCTGTGGCATTCTCTGTATTTCCTGAATTTGAATGTTGACCTGCCTTGCTAGGTTGGGGAAGTTCTCCTGATAATATCCTAAAGAATGTGTTCCAACTTGGTTCCATTCTCCCCATCACTTTCAGGTATACCAATCAGACGTAGATTTGTTCTTTTCACATAGTCCCATATTTTTTGGAGGATTTGTTCATTTCTTTTTACTCCTTTTTTCTCTAAACTTCTCTTCTCACTTCATTTCATTCATGTGATCTTCAATCACTGATACCCTTTCTTCCACTTGATCGAATCGGCTACTGAAGCTTGTGCATGCATCACGTAGTTCTCGTGCCATGGTTTTCAGCTCCATCAGGTCATTTATGGTCTTCTCTATGCTGTTTATTCTAGATAGCCATTCATCTAAGCTTTTTTCAAGGTTTTTAGCCTCTTTGCGATGGGTTTGAACATCCTCCTTTAGCTCGGAGAAGTTTGCTATTACTGATTGACTGAAGCCTTCTTCGTCAAAGTCATTCTCTGTCCAGCTTTGTTCCATTGCTGGTGAGGAGCTGCGTTCCTTTGGAGAAGAATAGGCACTCTGATTTTTAGAATTTTCAGCTTCTCTGCTCTGGTTTCTCCCCAGCTTTGTGGTTTTATCTACCTTTGGTCTTTGATGATGGTGACATACAGGTGGAGTTTTGGTGTGGATGTCTTTTCTGTTTGTTAGTTTTCCTTCTAACAGTCAGGATCCTCAGCTGCAGGTCTGTTGGAGTTTGCTGGAGGTCCACTCCAGACGCCGTTTGCCTGGGTATCACCAGTGGAGGCTGCAGAACCACAAATATTGCAGAACGGCAAATGTTGCTGCCTGATCCTTCCTCTGGAAGCTTCGTCTCAGAGCGGCACCCGGACGTATGAGGTGTTAGTCGGCCCCTACTGGTAGGTGCCTCCCAGTTAGGCTACTCCGGGGTCAGGGACCCACTTGAGAAGGCAGTCTTTCCGTTCTTAGATCTCAAACTCTGTGCTGGGAGAACCACTACTGTCTTCAAAGCTGTCAGACAGGGACGTTTAAGTCTGCAGAAGTTTCTGCTGCCTTTTGGTTTAGCTATGTCCTGCCCCCTGAAGTGGAGTCTACAGAGGCAGGCAGGCCTCTTTGAGCTGTGGTGGACTCCACCCAGTTTAGCTTCCTGGCTGCTTTGTTTATCTACTCAAGCCTCAGCAATGGCAGATGCCCCGCCCCCAGCCTCGCCGCCACCTTGCAGTTCAGTCTCAGTCTGCTGTGCTAGTAGTGAGCAAGGCTCCATGGGCGTGGGACCCTCCGAGCCAGGCACAGGATGTAATCTCCTGGTGTGCTGTTTGCTAAGATCATTGAAAAAGCGCAGTATTAGGGTGGGAGTGTCCAGATTTTCCAGGTACTGTCTTTCAAGGCTTCCCTTGGCTGGGAAAGGGAATTCCCCGACCCCTTGTGTTTCCTGGATGAGGCAATGCCTCGCCCTGCTTCGGCTCATGCTCCGTGGGCTGCACCCACTGTCTGACAAGCCCCAGTGAGATGAACCCGGTACCTCAGTTGGAAATGCAGAAATCACCTGTCTTTTGCGTTGCTCACACTGGGAGCTGTAGACTGGAGCTGTTCCTTTTCGGCCATCTTGGAACCCCATCCATATATTGGAGTTTTAACAGAAGTTTTTGCAGAGATCACAAACGGGGGCCTCAGAGTTGAATTTGGCCCACAGATAGCTTTAATTAGCAAAGAGACTATTATTAAAAAATACATCTGGATGTTTTCAGGCAGGGCATGAACTCTCAGGTCTGCCGTAGTCTTCACTACTCCTATTGTTTAGCTTTTTACCTGTCTTATTCTTAGAGGCATTGGAGTTTGTAATCCTTGATTAGAAGTTTTAGAACAGTGTTTTAAGGAGCTTAGATAGGTGTGTGTTTATTCATATATATATATAAATTATAAAGTTCATATATGTAAAATTATGTATATATAAAATACATATATTCATTATATATAAAATTATAAAATTCATATATATGAAATAGATATAATTAATTTTTGCTGCTAGATATCAGCTTTGAAAATAATATAGCTAAATAAGTATTCCAACTGAAAATAACTTAAGGCAAATTCTGTGTAATACATTTCTCTGTGTCTGGTAGTAAAAAAACCACCCACAACAAAAACAAACTCTTCCTTCCCCTTTTTAAATGATGTAGTCTTATTGCCATTTACTGTGCTGAAAAAATAAAAGTCAGAGGGCATCAGCCAAGAGAAAACTGGCAGTACTGTGAAAATATGTGCATCCTTGGTGTCTTAGGCTGTTTGGGCTTCTGTAACAAAATTCTGTAGACTGGGTGGCTTATGAATTATAGAAATTTATTTCTTACAGTTCTGGAGGCTGAGGAGTCCAAGAACAAAGCACTGACAGATTTGGGAGCCAGTTGGCCTCCCAGAGTTAAAATGATAGAGGGAAATAGAAATGATTATAGTCCTACTTGGCCTCTATATTTTCTGGTGAGGGCCCATTTCCTGGTTCACAGATGGTGTCTTCTCACTGTATCCTCACATGGTGGAAGGGGTAAGAGATCTCTCTCAGGCTTCTTTTATAAGGGCACTCATTCCATTCATAAGGACTCTACTCTCATGACCTAGTCTCCTCCTCCCCACCTCTTACTACCATCATCTTGGGGGTTAGGATTTCAACATATGAATGTGTGGAGACATCAGCATTTCATTTGGACCACAATACTTACTTGGATTATATGAATTTGCTCTTCTGATCTGAGGATGCTATAGTCCCCCTTAGGAAAAAAAGCGGAAGCTTTTCCTGTTCAGAGAATTTTGAACACTAGCTGGAGTGAGTGTCCTCTGGATGAATGATGAGATTCAGACTTACTATGTAGACATCTGTCCATTAAATACTTGTTAGACACAGTCAGTTTGCTCCACAGAGGCCATGGATAAGTCTGATTTCTTTTCCAGCCACCTATTGTGAGACATTCTCAGGAAGTGACTTGGTTATCTTGGGGTTCCTAATGGTAAAGGGAAAAAATGTTGGAAAGTGCCTATCCTGGTAGTAAGGTTGAAAAGAGAATTTTTAAGAGTTTACATAATGGTTTCTGTAGCCACAGACCATAGAAAGAGATAGCATTCAAGACGGGAAGGAAGTTGTAAAATGAAATATGGACCATGTCCATGGTAGAGCAATTCAGAAACATATCTGCTCTGTGTGGGGACTTGGCCCCTTTAAGACAAGGGTATTCCTGACCGGAAAGTCAGATCCAACAGTGACAAAGGTATCCCTTAAACAACCGTCAATTAGTGACTCTTGCCTCTGCATGGGGGACTGGAACTTTAGCTTTAACTTTGGTTCAGCACCTGCCCACTTGCTGTCAGGTTTGCATTGTCAGAGCTTGGACACTTGTCTGTCTGTTTGCCCTTTTGGCTACCTGCACGCTTTTACCCAGTCTGGCCTTCCTCCTCTCCCTCCTGTGTTACAGAGAACCAACTTTGGATACACCCTGGGCAAAATTTTGAGATAGATAAAAAGATGGAAATTCCTACTGTTTCAGAGTTTAGAGTGAAAGAGAGAGCCATATGTAGAGACTAAAATAGAGATAAATGCAAAAAACTATGAGAAAATGAAGGAAGACTCTGTCCTTGATATTTGGACAGCAAAATGTATTCACAAACATTATCTCACTTAATCTCCCCATTTTCCTGTGGAGCGGGAGACATTCACTCTCACTGAAAGGTGAAGATACGGAGGCTTAGAGGTGAAAGAAGAAACAACGTATGGAAGATTAAAAAGTTCGAAATGTGCTATGATTAGGGAAAAAGTACTAAAGAAAACTAAAAAAGATTATTTGCTATGTTTGGAACAAAAAAGAGAACAAATAGGCCCATTATTGGAGGATTTAAAGTTAAAATGATAGAGGGAAATATAAATTATTTTAGTTCTACTTGGCCTCTATATTTTCTAAAAAGGAACAAAAATCCATCAACTGTGGATTCCCTGAAAAGACACTAAAAGACACCTTTGATAAAGCAAAGCAGTAAGAGAGACAACCATTTCAGAGGAAGAACAATGACAGTCATATGTTTATTAGGTTTTTAGGGGTCTGTTCTAAGGCAGGTCTTTCAATATGGTGGCCTGATTGGGACCAGACAAAGTTCATGACATAATTGTTTTGATTGATGGCAAGGAGAGGTTTTTTTTTTTTCTTTTATACTTTAAGTTCTAGGGTACATGTGCACAACATGTAGGTTTGTTCCATACGTATACATGTGCTATGTTGGTGTGCTGCACCCATTAACTCGTCATTTACATTAGGTATATCTCCTAATGCTATCCCTCCCCACTTCCCCTGCCCCACAACAGGCCGCAGTGTGTGATGTTCCCCACCCTGTGTCCATGTGTTCTCATTGTTCAATTCCCACCTATGAGTGAGAATATGCGGTGTTTGGTTTTCTGTCCTTGCAATAGTTTGCTGAGAATGTTGGTTTCCAGCATCATCCATGTCCCTACAAAGGACATGAACTCATCCTTTTTTATGGCTGCATAGTATTCCATGATGTATGTGTGCCACATTTTCTTAATCCAGACTATCATTGATGGACATTTAGGTTGGTTCCAAGTCTTTGCTATTGTGAATAGTGCCGCAATAAACATACGTGTGCATGTGTCTTTATAGCAGCATGATTTATAATCCTTTGGGTGTATATCCAGTAATGGGATGGCCAGGGTCAAATGGTATTTCTAGTTCTAGATCCTTGAGGAATCGCCACACTGTCTTCCACAATGGTCGAACTATTTTACAGTCCACCAACAGTGTAAAAGTGTTCCTATTTCTCCACATCCTCTCCAGCACCTGTTGTTTCCTGACTTTTTAATGATCGCCATTCTAGCTGGTGTGAGATGGTATCTCACTGTGGTTTTGATTTGCATTTCTCTGATGGCCAGTGATGATGAGCATTTTTTTCATGTGTCTGTTGGCTGCATAAATGTCTTCTTTTGAGAAGTGTCTCTTCATATCCTTCGCCCACTTTTTGATTGGGTTGTTTGATTTTTTTCTTGTAAATTTGTTTAAGTTCTTTGTAGATTCTGGATATTAGCCCTTTGTCAGATGGGTAGATTGTAAAAATTTTCTCCCATTCTGTAGGTTGGATGGCAAGGAGAGTTTTGAAGGATAAACAAGTGTTATGATGAGTCTAGTTGGGAGATGTATCATTGGTATAAGGGGCTATTAACTTTGATGAGGGTAGCAGAGTTGTTCATTGTTTGAAGAAATGGATTTTTGGAAAGTTCTAGAAACAAAAGGCAATGCAATTTCATTTTCTTGGAAAACTTCCTGGTAAAACTTTCATGGAATAGTAAAGTAATATTGTTGTGGACAAGCCAGGTGTGGTGACTCACACCTATAATCCCAACACTTTGGGAGGCCAAGGTGTGAGGATCACTTGAGCCTAGGAGTTTGAGGCCAGCCTGGGTAATATAGTGAGAATCCATCTCTACAAAAAAATAAAAAAAAAATGAAAAATTAACTGGGCATGGTGGTATGTACATATAGTCCTAACTCCTTGGGAGGCTGAGGTAGGAGGATTGCTTGAGCCCAGGAGTTTGAGATCAGCTTGGGCAACATAGCGAGATCTCATCCCTACAAAAATTAAAAATAAATTAGCCAGGTGTGGTGGCACATGCCATTCAGGAGCTATTCAGGAGGCTGAGGTAGGAGAGTTGCTTGAGCCTGGAGGTTGAGGCTGCAGTGAGCTGTGATTATGCCACTCTACTCTAGCCTGGACAACAGAGTGAGACCTTGTCTCATTAAAAAAAAATTCAGACAGGTGGATAGTAAAGTCATGTTAATATAAACCCTGTCACAGATGGTTTCCATTCTGAATTCAAGTAGGAAAAGTAAATAACCTCATTAAGAGTAAACATAAGTTCAAAGTAAACAAGGAAAATAAAATGACATCGCCTACATTTAAAAGGAATTCAATTCTTGACAACCCAGAGAAACTATAAATATTTTCTTGTAGACATGTAAACTTGAAGATGTTTAGATGTTTTCTCAGATTTGCTGCAAGTAATTGAGGATAAATTAAAATATGAGGGAGATGGCAGAATGCCAGAATGCCAGAGATGAAAGAAAGTTGCCTGGATTTTCAGAAAAATAAGGCTGACATTGATCCTATACAAAATTCTAGTCTGCACAGAGGTGTCCGACTTGACTGATCACTTGCATATGGCAGGCACTAGAAATACCCTAGTGAACAAGGCAGACATGGCCTTTTCCTACAAATTCTGTTGGTTCCTTCTCAAAATAAATTCAGAATCTGAACCCTATTTTCTTTAAACCTATATCCACTGGGTTCAAGTCAGCATCTCTTGATTCAAGTCAGCATCTCATGTTGGGATCACAGCACCGGTCTCCTAAATAGTCTCCTTGCTTTCACCTTTGTCCTCCATGGGTCATTCACAGCACAGCACAGCACTCTGAGTGATTCATTTAAATCCCAAATCAGATCGTGTCACTCTACTGTTCATAACCTTCCAAAGGTGTTGTCTTAGAGCAAAGGCCAAAGTCCTTACATTGACCTGCAAGATACTACAATATAGTCTGCATGATCTGGCTCCTGATACCCCACTGAGTTCATTTCCTATACTTTCCACCCTTTCCATACATTCCCTCCAGCCACACTGGTGTCCTTGTGCTTTTGTAAATGTCAAGTAAGATCCTCCCTCAGACACCTTTGTACTTGACCCTGTGCCCAGGGCACTTTTCCTTCACTTCTTTCAGGTTTCTGTTCAAATATAACTTTATAAGTGAACCCTCCTCCAATAACCCAATAGAAAAAGGTATTTCCTATCTTGCTTGTACTGGGAGTCATCACGAAGGGCCTTGTTACTATTTTACTTTGGCTTTTACGCTGAGTAACATGAGGAGTCATTGCAGGATTCTGAGCAGAGGAGTGACATAATTAACATATTCTTTAACAGGATGCCTCTGGATACTGTGGTTAAAAAAAAAAAAAAAAAAACTGTAAGGGATGGAAACCAAGGTAGAAATGGGGAATCCATTGAAGAGACTATTGTAATAATCCGGGCAATTGGTGATAGTGGCTCAGATCAGAATTATAGCAGTAGGAAGTGATTGGATTCTGGATATATTTTAAGACAAAGTCAACAAGATTTTCTGATGGATTTGACGTAAGACATGAGAGAAAAAGGAGAGTTAAAGATAATTTCACAGATTTTGTCCTCAGCAACTGCAGAAAGATGCTATGCATTGAGATGAGGAAGGCTGTGGGTGGAGAAAGTTTTGGGGGGGAAGATCAGGAGTTCAGTTTTGGACATATTGAGTTTGAGATGTCTATTAGACATCCAAATGGCAATGTTGAGTATCAGTTGGATATACAAATCTGGAGTTCTGAAGAGAGGTCTGGATTTTAGACATAAATTTGAATGTCATTGGCATATAGATGGTGTCTTAGCCTGAGTTTCCCAGAGAGTATATAGCTTGATGATAGTAGGAGGTGCAATCACAGAGAGTAGAAGAGAGGGCCAAGGGGAGTGAGGTGGGGAAGGAGAGGGAGCCAAAATGAAATGTGTTATCAGCCTGGCTGCCTCAAGATGAGACTGACTGATTTCATGGGGCTGTTGTACAAGAAATTATATAAAGTACATTTTAGGACAAGTTGCTTGGGCTTTACTGGTCAGCTCAAGCTGCCATAATAAAATACCATAGTCTGGGTGACAAACAACAGAAATTTATTTTCTTGCAGTTCTGGGTGCCAGCATGGCTGAGTTCTGGTGAGGACTCTGTACCTGGCATGTGGATGATTGCCTCCTTGCTGTGTGCTCATAGGGTAGTCAGAGCACTCTGGGGTCGCTCTCTCTTTTTATGAGGACACCAGCCCCATCAAATTAGGGCACCACGCTTGTGACCTGTTTTAACTTCTATCATCATCTCACAGGCCCTATCTCCAACTACAGTCACATTAGGGGTTAGAACTTCAACATATGAGTTTTGAGGAAACAATTTGGTTTACAGCAATGCCCTATAAATCTCCTAAATTTGTGCAAAATGCACTTATTTTATCCCAACAGCCCCGAAAATCTTAATGCAGTCCAGTGTCAACTCTAAAGTCTAATGTCCAAAGCCTTATCTAAATATTTAAATGAGATGTAGATGAGATTCAAGGTACAATTCATGCTGAGGCAAAATTCCACAGTGGGAGAGAAGAGGAAGGATTTATCCATAGGCATCAATCTCCCCTTCTCTAAAAGTTCATCCCCAGGTATAAACTCTTCTTATCTTTCCAGGTTATATATTCCCCGGTATATTAGTCAGCGTTCTCCAGAGGGACAGAACTAAGGGAATACACACATGCACACACACACACTCACACACACACACACACACATATATGAGTTTATTAAGTATTAACTGACATGATCACAAGGTCCCACAATAGACCAGCTGCAGGCTGAGGAGCAACGAGAATCAGTCCAAGCTCCAAAACTGAAGAACTTGGAGTCAAATGTTCAGGGGCAGGAAGCATCCAGCACAGGAGCAAGATGTAGGCTGGAAGGCTAGGCTGGTCTCTCTTTTCACATTTTTCTACCTATCTATATTCTAGCCACACTTGCAGCTGGTTAGATGGTGCCCACTCAGATTAAGGGTGGGTTGGCCTCTCCCACTCCACTGACTCAAATGTTAATCTCCTTTGGCAACACCCTCATAGACACACCCAGGATCAATACTTTGTATCCTTCAATCCAATCAAGTTGACAGTCAGTATTAACCATCACACTGCATGCCCAGTGGGGCCCACCAGCATGCAGGAGGAAGCCCTGAATGAGGTGGGAGGCCTACAGTGGCATGAGGTAAGGCTTTGTCACATCGTGCCTGTGTGAAGTTGTTTGGAGCCATGTGGAGCTCGTTGTTGCAGTGGTGGCTGGAACAAGGGACTGTGAGGCCAAAGGGATCTGAAATGGTGCATAACAGAGCAGGATTAGTTAGGAGAGAAAACTTTCCCAGTGGTTTCCCATTCCTTAGTCAACCTAAAATGACTATATTTAAAAATTTCTGGTATTGACTTATGATGCTGGAATTTATTTTAATATAGAGCAAACGTTTTTACTCCACAATAAGGAATCAAAGTTTGAATCATAAATTAATATTTAAGGAAATACATTGACCAAAATTTATCACATTGAAGAGAACTCAAGCGATTATGGTATACTGATCTGATAGCCAATCCTTTCCTGATCTGATGGAAAGAAGGGAAAGTTAAAAGGTACGGGCACTGGAAAGTGGGGATGGACCTTTACCAAAGAAGACACGGTAGAAAAAAGCAATGGCATTCAATCAGCAAATATCGAGCACTCGACCACTCTGTTTTTTCCAGGTGCTCTTCTAGACACTGAAGTACAACAGGTTACCAAACAGACTAGATCCCCTAGGGGTTGGAGGAGGGGACAGACAGTAAACAAACAAACCATTGAAAAATATGTCAGTGATACGTGAAAGTCCCTAAAGAGTGGTGCACCTAGAGAGAGCATGGAAGCTCCACACCTCTTCTTACACAGTCCCTTTGCATCTCTCTGTTGCTATCTTTTGTAATATCCTTTATAATAAAGCAGTAAACATAAAAAAAAGAAAAGAAAACTATGTCAGTGGTTAAGTCTTATGAAGAAATATAAAACAGAATAGGAGTAAAGAGAGTAATAGAAGGGTGTTATTTGAAATAATTGAATGGGGAATATTGTAGAAGATGAGATTTTAGTAGAGATATAAAGCAACTCAGGGAAAATGCCATGCCAATAGATGAAAAAAAAATCTTATACAGAGAGAATAGCTTGAGTAAGACCCTGAGTCAGGAGCATGCTAATTTTTCAAGGAACAACAAGAAGGCCAATATATTTGGAAAGAAATGAGGTAGGTAGAAAATGGAGGAGGTAAATCAGAAGATGTTCTTGTGATGGAGGAAAGAGAGCATAGTTTTTTTTTTTTTTTTTTTTTTTTTTGGTAGATTCACTTTTCTGGGAGTAAGACCTGTTTATTTCATTTGGACATGAATACACAAAAGGTGCAAGGAAAGAGTCCATTGTATAATGTTTTGTATGTGCCCAGTTTAATAGAACACTGTCCTGAAGCCCTGTGTGCACCTTTGCTTAGAATATTTCCTGAAGCCCGGGCCCTATGTATGCCTGCATCATCTGTCAATGGAAGCATCGTCACTTCAAAAAGAAAAAAGTCTACCGTGCTGTTACCCACCACGTATGACTTAACTGCCCCTGCCTGAATGAATCCTCCTCCTTTCTACCTCAAGGCAAGATTTGTCCTTCTTCCTGCCAGTCTGAGCTCTGGCTCCCCTCCTCATAGTGTCTTTGTTTACAAGTCACCCACTCCTCTTTTAATTACAAACTTTTCTTCTTCCATTGGTTCTTTTTCTTCAGCTTTGAGAAAGGCTGAAGCCCTGCCCATCTTAAAACAAATCCCCCCAAACATGATGACAAACTCTGTCTTTAGCCCATACCTATGGTGGCATAAACTCATTCTCTGTACTTTTCCTATTAATTTTTTACCTTAGCCACCTAAAATCTCGATTCTATACCACTTCTGCACAGAACGCTTGTCTTAGTTAATTCGCGACTGTTTGTCAAAAGTAGCTCATATCTTTCAGTTTTCATTTTATGTAAACTCTTTGAAGTTTCTCTTTAAAAATTCTTTTCCTGGCCTCCATGATAGCATTTTCCCTGATTTCCTTCCTTTGTGGCTATGCCTCAGTTTCTTTTGTTATTTTCCAGCTGCCTAAATGTAGATGTTTCACAGGACTGAGCTTCCCAACCAGCACAAAATAATGATCCCCTTGGTTCTTGCAGTAGCCAGAGACTCAGGACCCTTTTCCTGCAGAGTTGAGCCACCTTGTCCTTTTATCTCAGTGGACTGCACAAACACTATCAATGTCCGTGTTCCCTGACATGAAAAAGCCTGGAAAACATTGCCCTGGGATTCCATCCTCTGCCCTCCCCATTTGATATTCTAGAAACTCTGTGGTGATATCATTCACTCACCTACCCCCATAGGGAGATGAATTCTAAATCTCTCATTCCAGCTATAATCTCTCCATTGAGTTCTAGATCAATGTAACCTAACCAAATACCTCTTCATGGATGATCCTCAAACTTAACATGTCCAATATTAACACATTTATTTCCAATCCCATTCCTCTCAGTGAATATCATCAACCACATACAAATGTGAAAGTGATTCTTCTTTGAACTCCATTACTCTCACATCTAGCTAAACATCAAGTCTTCTTGATTTTGATTGTATCCTACTATTTCCAATCCTGCCTTGTCATCACTCTGATGCCACTTTAGTTTATGCCTTTGAATTCTTTTTACCTGAACCATCGTGGTAGATCTTCTTATTGTTCAAAACATTTGCAGTCCTCCCTTGCAGCTCCCTTCTTTGTAAAGACCTTTCTTGTGGTGGGATTATACATTCCTCCTTCAATAAATTCAGAGAGGGTGGTCAAAGATTTGCTTAGGCTCAGAAAATGCAAATGGAAGCTAGCAAAACTGCAAAGTTTGAGGGAGTGATGGTCTTCCAGTCTGCCAGTTCTCCAAAGACTCCTGACACCAACCACAAGAAGTTAGAGTCCAACTACAGTTAGAGGGAAGAGTTTACACAAGACCACCCTTACTCTTACACTACTTGCAAGTTCAGGGGTAATTATCTATTTGGATAATTTGTTAGAAAGACTCATAGAAGTCACTACAAGCTATTGTTTTCATGGTTATGGTTTATTATAGGAAAAATATACAGATCAAAATTATAGATGAAATATACAGACAAAGGAAGAGATACATAAGGTAGAGTCTGAGAGGTTTCCACAAGCAAAGATTCTGTTGTCTTCAGGATTTGTTACCCTCCCAGCATCAATGTGTGACAATATGCACGGAGTATTGCCAACCAGGGAAGACTGCCTGAGCTTTGGTGTTCAGTATTTTCGTTCGGCTCCATCACATAGGCATGATTGATTAATTTATTGCCTATAGGTCGATTGCCATGTGGTTGATCCAACACACCTTTCCCAAGTCACATGGATGTCTTTCCAGTGACTCTAAAGCTATTGGGTGTGGCTGGCCCCATCCTAAGATTCATGTGGCCAGTCCCTTCCCTAAACAAAGATATTCCTATGAGGTAGAACATAGACTGTGTCCCAGAAGGTGAAAACAAAGGCTGACCTCAATTTGGGCAAAGCCAAATTCTTTACTACACAGAAGTGAAGTAGATCAGTTCTGAATAAAAGCTTTAAAAACCAGAATAGGATTTGGAACACCTCTTTCCCCTCTGTCACCTGGCTGGCAATATTCCAGGTAAAATCAGCCTGGTCCTGAAGTGAAGATGGCATGGAAGTGAATTGCAATTGACCCAACTGTTACATGAGTAAGAAATAAACATGATGTTCATGAGGCCCTGAGATTTTGAGATTGTTTGTTACCATGGCATAACTTCTAGAATGGGATCAGCTAAAGGATGGAGCAGTTGGCACCTGCCTCTTCCGTTTTTGCACTTTGATCTTCCAGGCCTCTTTGAGCTCAGGCATCATAAAAGCCTATGTTTCCAGTCTCTCATGGTAAACAGACCAAGCAATTCACATTTCTCTCAGGCCCAACCAGATCTCTGCTCACTTGGTTCCAGCTTCTCCACTGGCTGTAGGCAGCTTAAGCCAGGAGCAATTAGCTCCCAATTTGGGGAGAGAAAGAATAGAAGCCTTGCTGTATTCTATGATCCAGTTTATAAAATAAATAATCTAATCTGGTTTTCTGATCCTCCCTCCCCATGGTTCCTGGCATCCCTTTCAAATGGTTGAAACCTGGAAAAGGAAAGATAATTGCCTAACAACCCCACACTCCAACATTGGCTACCAGGGAAGTCTAAATTGCCAACTTCAATATTTGATGGTGGGAAGGACTGGGGCAAGTAGGATTTGATAGTGTAAGTAGATTTTGTTGTTCATCCATTTTTATTTTTATTTTTATTTTTTATTATACTTTAAGTTCCAGGGTGCATGTGCACAGTGTGCATGTTTGTTACATATGTATACATGTGCCATGTTGGTGTGCTGCATCCATTAACTTGTCATTTAACATTAGGTATATCTCCTAATGCTATCCCTCCCCCCACCCCCACTTATCTGATGGCCAATGATGATGAGCATTTTTTCATGTGTCTGTTGGCTGCATAAATGTCTTCTTTTGAGAAGTGTCTCTTCATATCCTTTGCCCACTTTTTGATGGGGTTGTTTGATTTTTTCTTGTAAATTTGTTTAAGTTCTTTGTAGAATCTGGATATTAGCCCTTTGTCAGATGGGTATTTGTAAAAATTTTCTCCCATTCTGTAGGTTGCCTGTTCACTCTGATGGTAGTTTCTTTTGCTGTGCAGAAGCTCTTTAGTTTAATTAGATCCCGTTTGTCAATTTTGGCTTTTGTTGACATTGCTTTTGGTGTTTTAGACATGAAGTACTTGCCCATGCCTATGACCTGAATAGTATTGTCTAGGTTTTCTTCTAGGGTTTTTATGGTTTTAGGTCTGACATTTAAGTCTTCAATCCATCTTGAATTAATTTTTGTATAAGGTATAAGGAAGGGTTCCAGTTTCAGCTTTCTACATATGGCTAGCCAGTTTTCCCAGTACCATTTACTAAATAGGGAATCCTTTCCCCATTTCTTGTTTTTGTCAGGTTTGATATTATTTCTGAGGGCTGTGTTCTGTTCCATTGGTCTATATCTCTGTTTTGGTACCAGTACCATGCTGTTTTGGTTACTGTAGCCTTGTAGTATAGTTTGAAATCAGGTAGTGTGATGCCTCCAGCTTTGTTCTTTTGGCTTAGGATTGACTTGGCAATGCAGGCTCTTTTTTGGTTCCATATGAACTTTAGTTTTTTCCGATTCTGTGAAGAAAGTCATTGGTAGCTTGATGGGGATGGCACTGAATCTATAAATTACCTTGGGCAGTATGGCCATTTTCATGATATTGATTCTTCCTATCCATGAGCATGGAATGTTCTTCTGTTTGTTTGTGTCCTCTTTTATTTCGTTGAGCAGTGGTTTGTAATTCTCCTTGAAGAGGTCCTTCACATCCCTTGTAAGTTGGATTCCTAGGAATTTTATTCGCTTTGAAGCAATTGTGAATGGGAGTTCACTCATGATTTGGCTCTCTTTTTCTCCGTTATTGGTGTATAAGAATGCTTGTGATTTTTGCACATTGATTTTGTATCCTGAGACATTACTGAAGTTGCTTATCAGCTTAAGGAGATTTGGGGCTGAGACTATGGGGTTTTCAAAATATGCAATCATGTCATCTGCAAACAGGGACAATTTAACTTCCTCTTTTCCTAATTGAATACCCTTTATTTCTTTCTCCTGCCTGATGGCCCTGGCTAGAACTTCCAACACTATGTTGAATAGGAGTGGTGAGAGAGCACATCCCTGTCTTGTGCCAGTTTTCAAAGGGAATGCTTCCAGTTTTTGTCCATTCAGTATGATATTGGCTGCGGGTTTGTCATAAATAGCTCTTGTTATTTTTAGATATGTCCCATCAATATCTAATTTATTGAGAGTTTTTAGCATGAAGGGCTGTTGAATTTTGTCAAAGGCCTTTTCTGCATTTACTGAGATAATCATGTGGTTTTTGTCTTTGGTTCTGTTTATATGATGGATTACATTTATTGATTTGTGTATGTCGAACCAGCCTTGCATCCCAGGGATGAAGCCCACTTGATCATGTTGGATAAGCTTTTTGATGTGCTGCTGGATTTGGTTTTCCAGTATTTTATTGAGGATTTTCGCATTGATATTCATCAGGGATATTGGTCTGAAATTCTCTTTTTTTGTTGTGTCTTTGCCAGCCTTTGGTATCAGGATGATGCTGGCTTCATAAAATGAGTTAGGGAGGATTCCCTCTTTTTCTGTTGATTGGAATAGTTTCAGAAGGAATGGTACCAGCTCCTCTTTGTACCTCTGGTAGAATTTGAGTGTGAATCCGTCTGGTCCTGGACTTTTTTTGGTTGGTAGGCTCTTAATTATTGCGTCAATTTCAGAGCCTGTTCTTGGTCTATTCAGGGATTCAACTTCTTCCTGGTTTAGTCTTGGGAGGGTGTATGTGTCCAGGAATTTATCCATTTCTTCTAGATTTTCTAGTTTATTTGCATAGAGGTGTTTATAGTATTCTGTGATGGTAGTTTGTATTTGTGTGGGATCGGTGGTGATATCCCCTTTATCATTTTTTATTGCATCTATTTGATTCTTCTCTCTTTTCTTCTTTATTCGTCTTGCTAGCGGTCTGTCAATTTTGTTGATCTTTTCAAAAAACCAGCTCCTGAATTCATTGATTTTTTGAAGAATTTTTTGTGTCTCTATCTCCTTCAGTTCTGCTCTGATCTTAGTTATTTCTTGCCTTCTGCTAGGTTTTGAATGTGTTTGCTCTTGTTTCTCTAGTTCTTTTAATTGTGATGTTAGGGTGTCAATTTTAGATCTTTCCTGCTTTCTCTTGTGGGCATTTAGTGCTATAAATTTCCCTCTACACACTGCTTTAAATGTGTCCCAGAGATTCTGGTATGTTGTGTCTTTGTTTTCATTGGTTTTAAAGAACATCTTTATTTCTGCCTTCATTTGGTTATGTACCCAGTAGTCATTCAGGAGCAGGTTGTTCAGTTTCCATGTCGTTGTGTGGTTTTGAGTGAGTTTCTTAATCCTGAGTTCTAGTTTGATTGCACTGTGTTCTGAGACACAGTTTGTTATTATTTCTGTTCTTTTACATGTGCTGAGGAGTGCTTTACTTCCAACTATGTGGTAAATTTTGGAATAAGTGTGATGTGGTGCTGAGAAGAATGTACATTCTGTTGATTTCGGGTGAAGAGTTCTGTAGATGTCTATTAGGTCCACTTGGTGCAGAGCTGAGTTCAATTCCTGGATATCCTTGTTAACTTTCTGTCTCATTGATGTGTCTAATGTTGAGAGTGGGGTGTTAAAGCCTCTCATTATTACTGTGTGGGAGTCAAGTCTCTTTGTAGGTCTCTAAGGACTTGCTTTATGGATCTGGGTGCTCCTGTATTGGGTGCATATATATTTAGGATAGTTAGCTCTTCTTGTTGAATTGATCCCTTTACCATTATGTGGTGGCCTTCTTTGTCTCTTCTGATCTTTGTCAGTTTAAAGTCTGTTTTATCAGAGACTAGGATTGCAACCCCTGCTTTTTTTTTTTTTCCATTTACTTGGTAGATCTTTCTCCATCCCTTTGTTTTGAGCCTATGTGTGTCTCTGCACATGATATGAGTCTCCTGAATAGATTACACTGATGGGTCTTGACTCTTTATCCAATGTGCCAGTCTGTGTGTTTTAATTGGAGCATTTAGCCCATTTACATTTAAGGTTAATATTGTTATGTGTGAATTTGATCCTGTCATTATGATGTTAACTGGTTATTTTGCTTGTTAGTTGATGCAGTTTCTTCCTAGCATCGATGGTCTTTACAATTTGGCATGTTTTTGGAGTGTCTGGTACGGGTTGTTCCTTTCCATGTTTAGTGCTTCCTTCAAGAGCTCTTGCAAGGCAGGCCTGGTGGTGACAAAATCCCTCAGCATTTGCTTTTCTGTAAAGGATTTTATTTCTCCCTCATTTATGAAGCTTAGTTTGGCTGGATATGAAATTCTGGGTTGAAAATTCTTTTCTTTAAGAACGTTGAATATTGGCCCCCACTCTCTTCTGGCTTGTAGAGTTTCTGCCGAGAGATCAGCTGTTAGTCTGATGGGCTTCCCTTTGTGGGTAACCCAACCTTTCTCTCTGGCTGCCCTTAACATTTTTTCCTTCATTTCAGCTTTGGTGAATCTGACATTTATGTGTCTTGGAGTTGCTCTTCTCGAGGAGTATCTCTGTGGCATTCTCTGTATTTCCTGAATTTGAATGTTGACCTGCCTTGCTAGGTTGGGGAAGTTCTCCTGATAGTATCCTAAAGAGTGTTTTCCAACTTGGTCCCATTCTCCCCGTCACTTTCAGGTATACCAATCAGACGTAGATTTGTTCTTTTCACATAGTCCCATATTTTTTGGAGGATTTGTTCATTTCTTTTTACTCCTTTTTCTCTAAACTTCTCTTCTCACTTCATTTCATTCATGTGATCTTCAATCACTGATACCCTTTCTTCCACTTGATCGAATCGGCTACTGAAGCTTGTGCATGCATCACGTAGTTCTCGTGCCATGGTTTTCAGCTCCATCAGGTCATTTATGGTCTTCTCTGTGCTGTTTATTCTAGATAGCCATTCATCTAATCTTTTTTCAAGGTTTTTAGCTTCTTTGCGATGGGTTTGAACATCCTCCTTTAGCTCAGAGAAGTTTATTATTACCGATCGTCTGAAGCCTTCTTCTCTCAACTCGTGAAAGTCATTCTCTGTCCAGCTTTGTTCCATTGATGGCCATGAACTGCATTCGTTGGAGGAGAAGAGGCACTCTGATTTTTAGAATTTTCAGCTTCTCTGCTCTGGTTTCTCCCCATCTTTGTAGTTTTATCTACCTTTGGTCTTTGATGATGGTGACATACAGGTGGAGTTTTGGTGTGGATGTCCTTTCTGTTTGTTAGTTTTCTTTCTAACAGTCAGGATCCTCAGCTGCAGGTCTGTTGGAGTTTGCTGGAGGTCCACTCCAGACGCTGTTTGCCTGAGTATCACCAGTGGAGGCTGCAGAACCACAAATATTGCAGAATGGCAAATGTTGCTGCCTGATCCTTCCTCTGGAAGCTTCGTCTCACAGGGGTACCTGGACGTATGGGGTGTTAGTCGGCCCCTACTGGTAGGTGCCTCCCAGTTAGGCTACTCCGGGGTCAGGGACCCACTTGAGAAGGCAGTCTTTCCATTCTCAGATCTCAAACTCTGTGCTGGGAGAACCACTACTGTCTTCAAAGCTGTCAGACAGGGACGTTTAAGTCTGCAGAAGTTTCTGCTGCCTTTTGTTCAGCTATGTCCTGCCCCCTGAAGTGGAGTCTACAGAGGCAGGCAGGCCTCCTTGAGCTGTGGTGGGCTCCACCCAGTTCTAGCTTCCTGGCTGCTTTGTTTACCTACTCAAGCCTAAGGAACGGTGGGCACCGCCCCCAGCCCCCTGGCCCAGCCTCGCTGCCGCCTTGCATTTCGATCTCAGACTGCTGTGCTAGCAGTGAGCAAGGCTCCGTGGGCGTGGGACCCTCCAAGCCAGGCATGGGATATAATCTCCTGGTGTGCCATTTGCTAAGACCATTGGAAAAGCGTAGCATTAGGGTGGGAGTGACCTGATTTTCCAGTTGCCATCTGTCACTGCTTCCCTTGGCTAGGAAAGGGAATTCCCCTACCCCTTGTGCTTCCTGGATGAGGCAATGCCTTGCCCTGCTTTGGCTCATGCTCCGTGGGCTGCTCCCACTGTCCTGCACCCACTGTCCTACAAGCCCCAGTGAGATGAACCTGGTACCTCAGTTGGAAATGCAGAAATCACCTGTCTTCTGCGTCTCTCATGCTGGGAGCTGTAGACTGGAGCTGTTCATATTCGGCCATCTTCTGTTCATCCGTTTTTAATAAGACTATTCTAAGTACAGAAAATAGATGATTTACTCACTATTAAGGGAGACAAAAAAGGAGTTAGTAGGGTGTTATGGCAAAAAATAACCATTTGTGTTTAATCAGTCGGGTCATTTTCTAGGAGGGAATCAGCTAATGGATGACGCAGTCAGCATTTCCAATGAGTGTGAGGCTGTCACATGCATGGGCAGCAAAGCCAGCAAGCAGCTGATGGGCTGGCCATAGTGCAGCCTGTCAAGAGGGTGAGAGAGGCTCTGAGAGAGGAGATGGAGTGGTGGGTGGCTTTGAAGAGGAGGCCAAGAATCTATATTTGATCTAGGAGGTAGAAGCACAAAGTGGCTGAAGCAGTTCACAGAAGAATTAATTTCCAGGGAAACAGGATACTTAGCAAATTGTCTGTTTTCCTAAATTGACAGATATGATAGGAACTATAGTAATACATCTCAAAGGATGAGCAGTTTATTCCCAGAGGTACTTTATTTACTGAAAAGTAAATCTCACTGAGAACCTGGCTGGAAATATCTTTTCATTTACTATCCTCTCTGCCTGCCTTGCCTTTAATAGAAAACAAGCCAGGAATGTTCTCAAATAAAACTAAAGACCATACGGCCACTAGTGAGTTCTAGAGGAACATTTATAACAATAATTGCAGACAGAAGATCATTCTTTCACAGATCATTTCCCAGGCCTCCTTGTTGAAGGGAAACAGACAATACTGTGTAACACTGGACCCGATGCTTCCTATAAAGTTCAGAGATAGTCAACTGGAACTTAAGGGGAAAGAAAATGTGGACAGAAAGAAAATACTCGAGAGAAGGGTTTTGTTTTAAAGGGGAAAAGACCTTACAGGAAGTATGTTGAGCACTTCATGAACTCCTGAGTTACTTTTTCTTCTTTTTCCACTTTGACAGCACCAAACCTTCTGCTTCTCTGTCTCTGCAACCCCCAGAACCCCAGGAACTGTCCCTAGGTGGGCAGCAAAATGGAGCTTTCTCTAGGATCATGTGATACTATTTCTTGAAACTAGCAGAGGAATGACAATGGTGAAGGCAAGATGGCCATGATGAAATAGACAATTATGCAGAGTGGGTGTCTACTCTTCACTGATAATCTTGCTTGGTATGTGCTAAGCTTGGCACAGAATGTAGATCTTCCTTCATTTTCCTTACTAAAGGATGGAACAAGCAGCTCCTGCATGGTTATGGTAGGGTTGGAAGTACCAAATGGATCCCAGGCCTCAAGATATTCCCTCTCCAGGTTTGTTCTCAGGATCTGAAAGACACTTTTCTTGCCAATAAAATGATTTCCTGAATGCCTGCTGGAGACATGCATCTTAGATGAAGCCAAGGCAAGAAGTTAGTTCTCTGGTGAGAGTGAGTGCTTATGTTAAGTCCAATGTGGCCCAGAACACTTCCTTTTCCTCTTTAGCATCATCTCTGTGAGGAGAGAAGCCCAGGGGAGGTGGAGCAGAGGTTAGGTAGTTTGATGGGTAAGCGAGGTCTGGAACATAGATGGACTCCTCTCAGGACCCAGTAGAGAATTTTAAGCTAGAAAAATGCTTATAGGATAAAGATATAAAGAAAATGGGAATAACGGAGGGCACTGGTCAGGCATAGGCTTGTGTGAGGATGCTGTGTGTGTACGTGTGTATGGGGACTACAGAAAGGGGCTGGAGGGTAATAAACAGAGAGGGTGGCATTGTGAGACTTGAAGGTAGATGTTTTCAACTTGATAACTTAAAAATTTTTCTTACCTGGTAGTACTACTTATTTCCTGACCATGCCATATTAATTTATCTCTGGTAGCTCCTCCAGGAGTTTTAATCTGTATTTATATCCCTCTCTATATATTTTGTATATAATTTTAACAGTATATAATATCGTATATAATAATTTTATTTTTAGGCCAGTTTCAGATTTATAGAAAAATAGATTTATAGAAAAATTGAGAGATTCTCTCTCCACCTCCTCACCTCCCAGTTCCCTTGTATTAATGTGGTACGTTTGTTATAATTAGTAAAGAAATATTGATACATTGTAAAGGCCATAGTTACATTAAGTTTCACTCTTTGTGTTGTACCATTCTATGAGTTTTGGCGAATGCATAATGTCATGTATCTACCATTACACTAACAAACAGAATAGTTTTACTGCCTTATCAATATCCATGCCTAACATATTCATCCCTCCCCCAGGATTCATTTTTTAATTGAATATAGCATATTTGTATATGTGATATAAGAATATGTGTGTGTATATGTCTGTGTGTTTATGTATATATATATATATATATATTCATGCACTGCAAAATGGCATTTCTATCAGTGATGGATTATATGTATGATGCTGGTCCCATAGAATTATAATAGAGCTGAAGGATTCCTATTTTTTACTGATGTCCCAGCCATTTGTAAAGTTGTAAACCAATGCATTACTTACATGTTTGTGGTGTAAGTTGTAAACAAACCTACTGAGCTGCCAACCATGTAAAAGTATAGCACATACAATTATGTACAGTACATAATACTTGATAAGGATCATAAAAGACCATGTTACTAGTTTACATACTTACTATACTGTTCTTTCAATCATTATTGAAGAGTGTACTCCTTCTACTTATTGAAAAAGTTAGTTGTAAAACAGCCTCAGGCAGGTTCTTCAGGAGGTATTCCAGAGGAAGGCACTGTTACCATAGGCGATGGCAGCTCCGTGTGTATTTCCCCTGAATACCTTCTAGTGGGACAAGATGTGGAGGTGGAAGACAGTGACAATGATGATCCTGACCCTGTGTAGGCCTCAGCTAATATGTGTATTTGTGTCATAGTTTTTAACAAAAAATTTAAAAAGTAAAAAATAAAAATTTTAAGCTAGAAAAAAGCTCGTAGGATAAAGATATAAAGAAAGAAACTATTTTTGTATAGCTTTACAATGTGTATGTGTTTTAACCTAAGTGTTAAATAAGCTAATTTGTTATTGAAAAAAAATATATTTATTATTATACTTTAAGTTCTGGGATACGTCTGCAGAACGTGCAGGTTTGTCACCTGCATGTTTGTTACCTGCATGTTTGTTCCCTGTGCCCATATGTTCTCATTGTTCAACTCCCACTTATGAGTGATAATATGTGGTGTTTGGTTTTCTGTTCCTGTGTTAGTTTGCTGAGAATGATGGTCCAGCTTCATCCACGTCCCTGCAAAGGACATGAACTCATTTTTTATGGCTGCATAGTATTCCATGGTGTATATGTGCCACATTTTCTTTATCCAGTCTATCATTGATTGGCATTTGAGTTGGCTCCAAGTCCTTGCTATTGTGAACAATGATGCAATAAACATACATGTGCATATGTCTTTATAGTAGAATGATTTATAATCCTTTGGGTATATACCCAGTAATGGGATTGCTGGGACAAATGGTATTTCCAATTCTAGATCCTTGAGGAATCGCCACACTGTCTTCCACAATGGTTGAACTAGTTTACAGTCCCACCAACAGTGTAAAAGCATTCCTATTTCTCCACAGCCTCTCCAGCATCTGTTGTTTCCTGACTTTTTAATGATCGCCATTCTAACTGGTGTGAGACGGTATCTCATTGTGGTTTTGATTTGCATTTCTCTAATGACCAGTGATGATGAGCTTTTTTTCATATGTTTGTTGGCTGCATAAATGTCTTCTTTTGAAAAGTGTCTATTCATATCCTTCACCCACTTCTTGATAGGGTTGTTTTTTTCTTGTAAATTTATTTAAATTCCTTGTAGATTCTGGATATTAGACCTTTGTCAGATAGATAGATTGCAAAAATTTTCTCCCATTCTGTAGGTTGCCTGTTCGCTCTGATGATAGTTTATTTTGCTGTGCAGAAGCTGTTTAGTTAAATTAGATCCCATTTGTCAATTTTGGCTTTTGTTGCCACTGCTTTTGGTGTTTTAGTCATGAAGTCTGCCCATGCCTATGTCCTGAATGGTATTGCCTAGGTTTTCTTCTAGGGTTTTTTATGGTTTTAGGTCTTATGTTTAAATCTTTAATCCATCTTGAGTTAATTTTTCTGTAAGTTTTAAGGAAAGATTCCAGTTTCAGTTTTCTACATATGGCTAGCCAGTTTTCCCAACACCATCTACTATATAAGGAATCCTTTCCCCATTGCTTGTTTTTGTCAGGTTTGTCAAAGATCAGATGGTTGTAGATGTGTGGTGTTATTTCTGAGGCCTCTGTTCTCTAAATGTATTAAAAAATACATTTAGTGTGGCCTAAGTGTACAGTATTTATAAAGTGCACAGCAATGTACTGTAATGTCCCAGGCCTTCATAGTCACTCACCACTCACTCACTGTCCACCCAGAGCAACTTCCAATTCTGCAACCTCCATTCATGGTAAGTGCCCCCTATGCAGATGTACCCTTTTTTTTATCTTTTATAATATACTTTATCTTTTCTACGTTTATGTATGTTTAGATACACAAATACTTACCATTGTGTTACAACTGCCTACAGTACTCAGCACAGTAACATGCTATACAGGTTTGTAGCCTAGGAGCCATAGGCTATAACATATAGCCTAACTGTATAGTAGACTGTACCACTGAGGTTTGTGTAAGTACACTCTATGATGTTTGAACAATGATGAAATTGCCTAACAATACCTTTCTCAGAACATATCCCTGTTGTTAAGTGACACATGACTGTGTGTGTATGTGTGTGTGTATATATATATATATATATACACACACACATACACACACAGGATTACTTGTTTGTGTGTGCATGTATATGTATATGTGTATGTGACTGTGTATATACAGTCACATACACATATACATATACATGCACACAAACAAATAATCCTGTATGTAAATGACACCCGTTTCTTCTGGCTGCTTTTAAACGATCTTCAATAAAAAAAGAGGCTGCTTATGTATAAAACCTTTATTCTTCTACCTTGTGTCTGAGGTGTGCTCTTTGGCACAACAATGCAACAGTATTGTCATCTATCATTAAACCCATGCAGTGTCAAACTTATCACCTTGACACTTTCATGATCCTTAAGATGTCCTTGTAAAGGCTTGATGTCATGGCAACCAGTGTGATATATCAGGACCTAGCACTGCTGAACTACTCTTAATAAATCAGGCATAATTGACATATATGCATTATAATGAATTAAAAGTTATTCAACTGGAATGATTTTATATCGTGTAAAATTAAGTCATTAAATTTGCTTGTCTTGATCTTACTTTGGTGTCAGTATTCTTGTTTAGTTCAAAAAAAGCCCTTACATTTTAGTATCTTGCTTTAAAATGTAGCTATTTATGGATAATATATTGTTCAATAGCTCAATGCATGATTTATTTATTTGCTTTTGACAGTTAAATTTAAATTCTGGTGGGTTTAGGTCAGAGAGAAAATAAGTTATAAGACTGTCTTTCTATTCTCCAGTGGAGTGAAGGTACTTGCATGTACATCACTGTACCTGGCTGCTGTGTCGTCAGTCATGGTGCTGGTTAGCTGTTGGGTAGGTAACTGCATGAGTTACAATGCATGTGCCAGGAGTAGTTACCTCACCCCCTCATGCTTTCCTATTGTTTTTTTGATTGTTTCCAAATCAGGGGTGGAGCTAAGAAGAACTAACTATTCAAAGTTTGAAGGCAAGGAAGAATTTAGGAAGGGTGGATGGCATAATGCCTAGCTGCTCAGAGTAATCAGAGGACTAGCAGATCTCTGATTCCAGAAGCTTGTTAGAAATGCAGAATTTCAGATCCCTCCCCAGTTTGACTGAATCAGGATCAGCTTTTAATCATGACTCCCAGATAATTTGTATGTACAGCAAAGTTTGAGAAGCACTACTTTAGTGGTTAAGCACATACACCCTGGAGTGGGAAGGACATGAGTTTCAGCTGTGGCTCCACTACTTTCTAATGGCAGCAATTGGGCAGGTTACTCAGTTTCTATGTGGTTCTTTAACATGGGAATCAAAATTATGCTCTCAGGAGGATAATGACAATAGATGTAAAGTGTCCAGTACAATCCTTATACATAGTAGTGTTTGTGTCAGCTGTAATTAAATCTGGTGGGAGACAATGAGATACCATCTTATGCCAGTCAGAATGGCCATTATTAAAAAGTCAAAAAATAACAGATGCTGGCAAGGTGGAGAAAAAGGAATGTTTTTACACTGTTGGTGGGAGTGTAAATTAGTTCAACCATTGTGGAAAGCAGTATGGCAGTTACTCAAAGAGCTAAAAATGGACTACCATTAGACTTGGCAATCCCATTACTGGGTGCATACTTAAAGAAATATAAATTATTCTACCATAAAGACACACATATTTGTATGTTAATTGCAGCACTGTTTGTAATAGCAAAGACATGAAATCAACCTAAATGCACATCAATGGCAGATGGGATAAAGAAAATGTGGTACATATAAACCTTGGAATACTATGCAGCCATAAAAATGAATGAGCTCATGTCCTTGTCAAGAACATGGATGGAGCTGCAGGCCATTATCCTTAGCAAACTAATGTGGGAAGAGAAAACCAAATGCTGCATATTCTCACTTATAAGTGAGAGCTAAATGATGACATATGACCACAAAAAAGAGAACAACAGATGTTGGGGCCCACTTGAGGGTGGAGGGTGGGAGGAGGGAGAGGTTCAGAAAAAAAAATATTTATTGTGTACTAGGCCTAGTACCTGGGTGATGAAATAATCTGTACTTCAAACCCCTGTGACATGAGTTACCTATATAACAAACCTGCACATGTACCCCTGAACTTAAAAGTTAAGAAAAAAATACTGGTGGTAGAGTCAGTGCTCAAGGAAATGCTGATATAAGTGACAGAGAACGGCCCCAGCTGGAAAATGTGATAGGACGTATGAGTCAAAATCAGTAAGAAGTAATGAATAGCCTTAGAACTTAGGAGGTGCCCAGAGAGTGGAGATAGTCTAACCAAATACCCTGGATGATTTATAGGGTCAGGATCTACCTTACTAGTCCAGCTGAGCTTTTCTAGTTTTGTATTTGCAAAACATCCCAGGTATTCAGGAATTGAGTATCATTGCTTCAGCAGCTCTTACAAAGTAAGAAGAGGACGAATAAGAAAGCAAGAAAAGAGCCATCTCCCATTAGAATTATAGGAGGCCATGTTTGGAAGAAGCCTTAGGGGTTATCTATTCACATCTCCATTTGATATTTTAATTCCCACCAAGTTGTTCCCAAGGCAGATATTGAATAGCATTTTTGCCTGAAAACTCACTACTACTGAATTAACTGGGAGATGACTGCTGTCTGTGGGCAGAGAAGTGCTGTAGAGGTCAGCTGACTCAGAAATTTAGTATCTGACACACAGAGAAACTAATCACAGAATTTCAGATAAATTCTCCATATTCGCAGTAATATTTGTTGAAATATCTACTATGTTCCAGGCATCAGGTTAGGTGCTGGGAATAAAAATATGAATGAGACACAGAAGCTAAACTTTTGTTGATTTCATTGTCCAGATAAATGACACACATATAAATAATAATTATAATATCATGTAATAAAGGCTATAATAGAAGAATGAACAAGTCAACAGGAAGCAGAGACAGGACGTTCCTTCTGTGGGGGTACGTTGGGGATCTTTTAAGAAGATGGTTTTTGAACTGGGTCTTGACTGTAGGGCATTAGTGTTTGCTGAATGAATGCATGGGCATATTAACTGTGTGTGTATGTGTGTGTGTATGTGTGTGTGTCTGTGTGTGTGTGTGTGTGTGTGCTTGAGGGTGTGCATGTGTTCCTGAAGGAAATAGCAGGTATCTAGTATCTTGTAGTCCTGAGGTTGGCTCCTGCTCCATCCCTCCTTTGCTGGGTGATGTTGGGAACGTTATTTCTCACCTATGAACCTAAAGTTTAAACAAGGGCAGTTCTTGGTGTTTTCTAATAAATAATACTGCTTTGCAAATTCTGCTTTAAGAAACTCATTGTGCGATAATAGAGATTTATAAAGCAAAAATAATTTTATCATTATACATATAAAAATCATTCTTTACTTCATAAAAGAATTTATTTTCAGAATGTTTATAATTTCTCTTTAGTGCATTTCAAATGTAGTTTGACTTAACAAAATCTTTCCTTATAAATATCTTGCTTTTAAAGAAATATAAATCTCCAATTATATGGTATGGATCATAAAACAAGTGTTTTAAGTACTAGGGAAAAATAATTTATGTTAGAAATGTATGGATCCTAGGAGCAATGAAAAAAATATATTGAATTTTTTAAACTCTAAGCGTATTTCTTCTGTTGAACTACTTATCCTTTCATCCACTCACTAATGTATTCATCTATTGTAAGCCAAGAGTTATTCATTTTTTCCTAAAGTTGTAATTATATTGAGCATAACCAACTTAAAAATTAATCTCAAGTGTTGAAAAGTCTAAGATATTGTCTAGTTGTCCAGATTCTTCTCAAAAATAAAATTTAGATCACCCATATCTTTTTTTTTTTTTTTTTTTTGAGACAGAGTCTCCTTCTGTCACCCAGGCCGGAGTGCAGTGGTGCGATCTTGGCTAACTGCAACCTCCACCACCCAGGCTCAAGTGATTCTTCTCCTCAGCCTCCTGAGTAGCTGGGATTATATGTGCCCACCACCATGCCCAGCTAATTTTTGTATTTTACTAAAGACGGGGTTTCACCATGTTGGCCAGGCTGGTTTCAAACTCCTGACCTCAAGTGATCCACCTGCCTCGGCCTCCCAGTGTGCTGGGATTACAGGAGTGAACCACTGCGCCTGGCCACCCATATATTTATACCTTTGGTGAATCATAAGGTAATACAACAGGTTATCCCTTTTCTATTAATTTTTAGATGAAAGTTTGAATTTCACCCTTTGCCTGAAGTAAATGTTACTCTCTAATATTTCAAATGTCCATATATTATTTAATATGCCTGCTACTTGGATCTTAAATATTTTATAGTTCATTTAGTACATTTCACCAGGTTTACCCTAAGAAAAACTTCTAACCATCTTAACACTCATAAGGATATCTTTGGCTTTTTGGACATCAACTTGGTACAAAACAGCAGTTTGTTACAAAAGGTGTAAATGAATTAGAAACAGGTGGATTCTATTTTTGTGAATAAATGCAATTAATGGTTTAAAAGCTTGGAGAAAAATATGTGCTAAAATTGAATTACTAGAGAGTTAGTCTAGGAGATGGGACTAACCTCAAATAGGTTAGGATCCCTTTCCAAGTCCACCATAAAGTGTTTTTTTTTTAGTTATTCTTATCTGTGTATCTACATGTTTAGTCAGTATTTGTATTTGTGACTAATTTTTAACTGTCAATTGGTGTTAGATTACCTAGAACACCCATGAAAGGAACTGTACTTTAAACTAGGGGCCCCAACCCCTGGGCCATAGACCAGCTCCGGTAGGAACCAGGCTGCACAACTGGAGGTGAGTCATGCGTGAGAGAGCATTACGCCTGAGCTCTGCCTCCTGTCAGATCAGTGGGAGCATTAGATTATCATAGGAGTGTTAACTGTATTGTGAACTGCACATGTGAGGGATCCAGGTTGCACACTCCTTATGAGAATCTAATGCCTGATGATCTGTCACTGTCTTCCATCACTCCCAAATGGGACCATCTAGTTGTAGGAAAACAAGCTCAGGGGTCCCACTGATTCTACATTATGATGAGGTGTATAATTATTTCATTAAATATTACAATGCAATAATAATAGAAATAAAGTACACAATAAATGCAATGCACTTGAATCATCCAGAAACCATCTGCCACTCCAACCACCCCCTACTCTCCCTGCCCCAGTCCATGGAAAAATTGTCTTCCACGATACTGGTCCCTGGTGCCAAAATGGTTGGGGACAGCTGCTTTAAGCCACTTCCTAATAGCTTAGACCTACTAGATAAATATGGCAGTTAGTAATCACTTTATCATTTCTAGCTTTTGGTTCTGTTGTAAATGTCTACTTGTTGCATTCACTAATTGCTCCCTTTGCCTCTCTGAAGTAGGCATTATTGAGTCACGTCCAGAGTTTGCTCAATTAGATAGGACCAATAAACTGAATTCACAAGCAGATCTGATATTTAATATCCAGAAGAGGGCAGTAGGACACAGAGATTAAAACCCACTCAACTAGATGCTATGACTAACAAAGGTTGCTACCAACTACTCAGTGTTAGATCAAATCCTTACCACCTTCCCTTTGGCATACCGTGGGCAGCGTGGTGTGGCTAAGAAAAGAAACTAGCACTTTCTGATCCCCTACTACGTATCAAGCACTAACCAGTTATTTTTCATGTGTTAAGTCATGACAATCCTGAGATGTAGGTATTATATTATTCCCATTTATATTGATGAGAATATCAGTGTTCAGAGACCTTAGGCAACTTGCCCAAAGTCTCACAGCAAACTAAGGTCCAGACTTGACTCCACAGGCTCTGCTAATCCATATCAGGGTTTGGTTACTGACCCTACTACTCATAAATTTATTGACCTGGGAAAAGTAGTAATTTAACCATTCAATACTTCAGTTTCTTCATCTGTAAAGTAAGACTAACAATATCCTCTTATTGTTTAAGAATTTGTCTCTAGATCAATTTCTCCATAATCAGCTCTGCCCAAGTGGATAGATTTTGTCCTTGGATAATGTTTTAATTAGAATTTTAGACTTAACAAAGTTAAGTCTAGAAAGGATATAGAAGAGCTTGTCCAACCCTTTTAGAGATGACGAAACCAATGCCTGGAGCGTTCAAATGACTTTAAACTTGAGGAACAGACACTAGAACTCAGGATTGACACCTTTACCCAGATCTCTTTTCTTACCTCTCTTCATCATTTGTTGGGGATACAGACACATAGATGTTGATGATGACAGTACTGATGATAAGGGTAAAAATAGCAATAAATGTTCCTTAGGAAATTATAGGAGAGTTAACTTTAGTTTAGAAGGAATTTATTTTGTTAGGAAGTCCTGGTTTTCTGTTCTGTTTAAGAGGCCAATATATGTGATTTGTCTAAGACTTCTGGTTGACAAGTTGGGAAAGATCAGGGTCTGCACCTTTAACATACTCTTTTTTTTTTTTTTTGAGGCAGAGTCTCACTCTGTCGCCCAGGCTAGAGTGCAGTGGTGCGATCTCAGCTCACTGAAACCTCTGCTTCATGGGTTTGAGTGATTCTCCTGTCTCAGCCTCCCAACTAGCTGAGATTACAGGCGCCCACCACCATGCCCAGGTAATTTTTTTTTTTTTTTTTTTTTTTTAAGTAGAGACAGGGTTTCACCATGTTGGCCAAGCTGGTCTCGAACTTCTGACCTCAAGTGATCTGCCTGCTTGGCCTCCCAAAATGTTGGGATTACAGGCGTGAGCCACCGTGCCCAGCCAACATACTGTTTAAATGAGAAATGCTCACATGCAGCCTCCAATCATAGATTCACATGACTCTCTCTTTATCAGTCCATCTACCTGGCTTTCCCAAGAATCTGTGATGAGAGAGCCCGGCTACTTGGAAGCAACATGGGAGATTTATGTAGAAATGTCTCCTTTGAGAGATTTTGAGTTAACCAGCTGTATTTTATTTCATTTCTTCTAACTTTTTCCTTTGTGAATTTGGTATAACTTTCTTTTTTTTTAATTTTTAATTTTTAATTAATTTTTTTTTTTTGAGACAGAGTCTCGCTCTGTCGCCCAGGCTGGAGTGCCGTGGTGTGATCTCTGCTAACTGCAAGCTCCGCCTCCCAGGTTCACGCCATTCTCCTGCCTCAGCCACTGGAGTGGCTGGGACTACAGGCGCCTGCCACCAGGCCTGGCTAATTTTTTGTATTTTTAGTAGAAACGGGGTTTCACAGTGTTAGCCAACATGGTCTCGATCTCCTGACCTTGTGATCTGCCCGCCTTGGCTTCCCAAAGTGTTGGGATTACAGGAGTGAGCCACTGTGCCTGGCCGAATTTGGTGTAACTTTCTAGTACTCAAAGTCTTGCACTCATGAAGGATAAAAGAAAGAGAAAACAGAGAAAAGAAAGAGGAAAGGGGGAGAGAGAGAGAGAGATGCTTCAGTCTTCATCATCAAGAGGCTGAGATGCCAAAGCACCTTGTTTATGTGTTTGAAGGATTCCCCAGGTTCCATTGGCCTGTGGATTTACGGACTATAGCTAGGAAAGCTGATCGTCAATTAAATAGATGCAAAGAGCTTTCTATTTTAAAGTTACAATCAGAATGACTTGTTTCCCTAATTTATCCAAAGGTGGCATTTGTGTTAGAAATTGTTTGGAAAATGGTGATTTCTAGTAGTTTAGGTCATCTATCCCTTTGCTCACCTTGAGGGTGGTTTCTCAGATCTCACACCTTCCCCTTAATCATCAAATCCGTAAGGTTGTCCCTTTTCCTTCCCTTCTGGAAACAGAAGTTCTCAGGGGTGTGGAGAAAGGCAGCTTATGTAGTGAACCATGAACACATGTCCTAAGTACCAGGACATATTCTGGGCTGTCCTGGAGGCTGAGGGGAAAGGACGGGTGGAGACCAGTAACGTCATTCTTCTGAACTCAGCACTTGAACATCTGCAGAACTCGTTGACGATTAGTCATGTGTCAAAGTCTTTTCCAGCTTTCTGTTATCACCAGCCAAATTTACATTTTATTTGTGTTTTTTGGCCTAATACTTTGCCTCCATTCCAGGTATGCCCAATCTGATCTCACATCCAGCACCTAGAACAGTGCCATGAACAGAGTTACAACAATACTTATTAATCATCTCAAATGACCCATTGAACTGGATGCTTCTGACCTCTAATTTATATGGACTTATTGGAAAACTAGATTTTGAGATGTGAAGTATAAAAAGAAAGAAAAGAAAACTGTTTGGCAGTGCAACATGGTCCCTTTAAATGCAGAGTTTAGCATATTAACAAATCTGACAATATTGCCTGTAAACTGCTGAAATAACTCCTGATATATTTCCTGCTGGATGGCACCAAATTGTTGTACAGGGTTCTGAATGATAACCCTTTGTGAGAGGTGAAGTTTCTAGAGGGTGTGGTCTGCCCACACCCTCTACATTGTATAGAGATGTTGCTGCCTTGGGACACTATTATTTCAGTATGATAGATGTTTGATTCAAGTTGTAATAATTTTATCTTCCACAGAATTCTTGGAAGGAAGTGGTGGAGACACACACACACACACACACACACACACACACACACACACGGAGGCATGAGTATAATTTTTCACCAAGAAGCCTTTAGTTACCCATGGAGATGTTATAATTTTAGATGTTAGAAGGATCAGAAAAAATAGCAGATAGTAAAATTTGAGAATGAAATGACCACAATAAGTATTAAATGCTTGTATTGTCTATGATAACAAATGAGGGCTGTTGCTCCTTAAAACATGGTCAGCCATATAAAAGGTTAACATGGTCAGTAGTGTTTAATACAGATTAGTGGTGTGTTGAGTTATGAGAAGAACAAAGGTCTGACTTTGCCATTTTTACAATAGGTCCAATGATGGATATTCAGAATATCCTGTATCTCATCACCCTGTAATACCACTATCATTTTTATCATAAAAGAATTATGTTACTCCATATATGAAAAATGCATTCTTGAACCACTGTGAATTAGTTTTTAATGTACTGTGTGACCTTGGATTGCCCTGGGATATTAATGTTAAATGATTACTTCTGAATGCTTTTTGAATAGCTGCATAGTGCAATTAAATGTGCAATACATCATGGATGACATAGTTAAACGCCTCTTCTGGTCAAGGAACCCAAAGAGGTCTTGGGAATGATGGTAATTCTGCATTGCTGAGGATGGGAGAGAAAAGACTCTTTTGTTAGTAGCGAAATAAGTACAGACTGAAGCAGATGATAACCTTTTCCTGGGGTTAGTCAATGGGAAATAAATTTTTGATTAATAACCAGAATGGAAAATAATTTTTGATTACTGACAATGTAGTGTTCCATTATATCTGCCAAATGCGCATAGTGAATAATTGTTCTCAGTCTTTATGGTGACAAGTTGCCAAATAGTATGTGTGGGCATGTGTGTGTGTGTATGTGTGTAGTGGGTAGATAAAAAAGAATTTGGTTCATATTCTAGCCCATTTCCTAGAATGGGCTTATATTGAATTACAATTTGTGTCAGTGTGAAACCTTGTAAATCTTGCACTTAATCAAATATCTTTTAATCAAATTATTAGGTTTTGGGAAATTATAAGAGATGAGTGATCGGCATGGAAGAGCCATGGTGAAGTAGAGGACCTTTGGCCTATTGATCAATGACTTAAATCCAACCATGTTGGCTGGTGGCTGAAAGTGATTACTGTCCTGCTGGTTGTGGACAGGTGGTCAGAGCTTAGTTGTCAGCTGACCCCATGAGGCAAGGCCCTGAGTCCAGTGGGCCCCCAGTCGGAACTGGGCTTAGCTGTCTCACAGATGCTCCTTATCCTTTAGGTGAGAGGAGTGACTCTGAAAAGCCTGCTTCAAAAGGACCCAACATTTGCTGGTGCAGTGGCTGGCACCTGTGATCCTAGCAACTCCAGAGGCTGAAACGAGAGGATCCCTTGAGCCTGGGAGTTTGAGGCTGCAGTGAGCTAAGATGGTGGCATTCCAGTCTGGGTGACAGGACAAGACTCCATCTCTTAAAAAAAAAAAAAAAAAAAAGGGCCCAATACTAGAGATGTTCAATGTGTGATCTGAAGATTTCAGTCTTTGAGTTGTCAAGAAGAGGAAATTTTAACTAATGCAGAACTCAATTTTTCTTTAACTTATAACATTTTAGAAAGAAAACATTCATAAGGACTTTGGTTTGCTGTCATGAAAACAAGCTGCAGTTGTGGCAGTCAGCACAATTTCAGAACTCAGACTTAAGTGCATCAACCCAACCAGGTCTAGCCTAGCTGTGGCCTCAAGTAAGACCTACTTGAGGGGCTGAATCAATACTGAAGTGCTCCAATGAGCCTCTCCCAGAGATCCCCTGGAGATTTTATGGGCCTTATTAAGCCCAGAGACAGAAAACAAATTTATCTGTAGGATAGAGTTCCTCATACCTAACCTTTTACTCTCTGTGCCTGCAATTGTAAGCCTTGCTTGCTGTTTGACGACTATGACCTTATATTTTAAATGTTAGTGTTTTTGAGTAATAGCACCAGCCTAGATGTACGAATACTACTTCTCTAGAATGATACTCATGTAAATTAAATGTCAATATATTCACACTCTGTATTAGTCTGTTTTCACATTGCTATAAAGACACTACCCAAGACCAGGTAATTTATAAACAAAAGAAGTTTAATTGACTCACAGTTCCACATGGTTGGGGAGGTCTCAAGAAACTTACAATCATGGTAGAGGGGGAAGCAGGCATATCTTACATGGTGGCAGGAGAGAGAAGCACGAAGGAGGAACTTCCCAGCACTTCTAAAACCATCAGATCTCATGAGAACTCACTCACTATCATGATAACAGCATGGGAGAAACCACCCCCATAATCCAGTCACTGCCCTCCTTTGACATGTGGAGATTACAGGTCCCTCCCTTGGCATGTGGGAATTACAATTTGAGATGATATTTGGTTGGGGCCACAAAGCCAAACCGTATCACACTCCCATCTCAACTGACTGACTTCTCTGGGTGAGTCTTCAAGGACCTTTCTATGTGTACACATACATAGCTGCTATTCTAGAGTTTTATTTGTTTATGTATTTATCATGTGTCTCCCCAGTAGACTGCCAGTTTCATGAGCAAAGAACAGTGTTCATCCTATGCACACAGCACCCTAGCACAGTGTTTGCCACATAATGGATATGCAATAAATATTTGTGGAGTGAATAAATGAGTAAATGTATAGATACACTTTTTAGGATCACATTTACATGCCTGTGTGAATGGAAGAAGGGGCCTAGGAAGAGGAAAGGAGTAGAAGATTAATCCTTTTACCTAATCAAGTTATGAGTTTGGAACGTAATTACAAAAGATACAATGTGAATCAAATTCAAAGTTCTTCATGAGGCAGAGCAGAATCAAGAAATCTTTCAGTGCTTCCTTGCTGACTTTGAAGCTCACTAGCTATGAGCTAATTCCATTCTTAAATGTATTTGAGAAGCTCTATTTCTCAAGCACAGTTTCTCAAATTTTGATGAGAAACACTGGAATTAATGGCTAGAGCTTTCTAACTTCTCTGATCCAAGAGTGGCCAGAGAAATCTTTCCAAAATGCAAATCTGATCATGCCACTTCCCAGTTTAAAACCTTTCAGTGGAACCCAGTTCCTTTTAGAATAGAATCCAGACTTCTTCATGTAGTTCACAAAGCCTTTCTTGACCTTTTCTTTCTCTAATCTGCACCCTCTTGTCTTACTGTCTCTGGCCATCACCTGCAGTTTCCTGGGAAGCCAAGCTGCCCCACTGCTTTGTGTTTTTGCAAGGGATAGTACCTCCCTTTCTTTTGTTTGGTTAACTCTTTTTTTCCGTTCAACATCAAGTTTAGGTTTTACCTCTTCTTTTTTTTTTTCCTTTGCGACACAGTCTTGCTCTGTCACCCAGGCTGAAGTGCAGTGGCGTGATCTCGGCTCACTGCAATCTCTACCTCCTGGGTTCCCGCCATTCTCCTGCCTCACCCTCCTGAATAGTTGGGACTACAGGCACCTGCCACCACACCCGGCTAATTTTTTTGTATTTTTAGTAGAGATGGGGTTTCACTGTGTTAGCCAGGATGGTCTCGATCTCCTGACCTGTTGATCCACCCGCCTCGGCCTCCCAAAGTGCTGAGATTACAGGCATTTTTTTTTAGTTTTTTTTTTTTTTTTTTTTTGAGACAGAGTCTTGCTCTGTTGCCCAGGCTGGAGTGCAAGTGGCATGATCTCGGCTCACTGCAACCTCTGCCTCCTGGGTTCAAGCCATTCTCCTGCCTCAGCCTCCTGAGTAGCTGGGACTACAGGCACGCAGCACCACGCCCAGCTAATTTTTGTATTTTTAGTAGAGATGGGGTTTCACTAGGTTGGTCAGGCTGGTTTCAAACTCCTGACCTCGTGATCCACCCACCTCGGCCTCCCAAAGTGCTAGGATTACAGGCATGAGCCACAGTTTTACATCATTTTTATACTCTGTCCATACCTTCCTATCAACAGGCTCCAATACATCTCTCTCCTTTGTGCTCCATGTACTGATGTGGCTCTTCTAGCTCTGTGATTGTGTGGCTCTGGTCTGTTCTTTCACTAGATGTTGAGCACCTTGGGGGAAGGACTCTTCCATCTCTGACTGTCTGGTGCTCATGTAACCTGCACATTCTCATTGCTTGTGCTGGTCCCTGCACCCAGCCATGTGGAGCCACTCCTTTCTGTCTGTGTATTCCATACTTTCCCACCTGCCTTGGTTCATTTGAGCTGCTATGACAAAAATGTTGTACACTGAATAGTTTAAACAGTTTATTTCCCATAGTTCTGGGGGCTGGGTAGTCCAGGATCAAGGCATCGGCAGATTCAATGTCTAATGAGGGTCTGCTTTCTGGTTCAGAGAGAGCCATCTTCTTGCTGTGTCCTCATAAGGTAGAAAAATACTGAGGGAGCTCTCTTGGGTCTCTATTATAAGGGCACTAATCTCATCCATGAGGGCTCTGCCTTCATGACCTTATCACCCCCCAAAGGTACCACCTCCTAATACCATCATTAGGGTATTCAATATATGAATTTTGGGGGGACACAAATGTTCAGTCAGAGCACCACCTTAGTATCTTTGCTCTGGCTGTTCCCTTTGCCAGGGATGATCCATTATTTATCACCTTGGTAGTCATTAGCTAATACAGTTATGTATTTACTAGACAGGATTTATCTGCTTCCCCTTTCTGTCTCCCTCAGGGACATTGCCCAGAGTAGATACCATATAGATATTTGTTGAATGAATGAATAGAATGATGCTGGCAAGAAGACCATAATCTCACCTTGCAGTGAAATTAATGATGTTAGACCATGTCTTAATTCTTTTCCCTGGCTTCTTTTTTTTTTTTTTTTGGCTCATTGCCAAGATTTCTAATAAAACTTAAGTCCATGGTGGCTTTTACAGATCCGGTGGTAGGGTGGAGAGAGAGATGGAAACAGTTACAAAAGCACTTAGAAGATATCTTCTGGTGCAGGAGCAAAGAAAGTGGAATGAAATATTCTCCTAACACACTTGGAATAGGAAATTTCTGTTCAGTGACCCCAGATAAAACCATTGTATGTATCACTCCAAAAGCTTATTACAAGTGTCTTTTTTTCTTCAAATTATTGCAAATTGAATACATAATTATTTCAAAAACTGGGTCTAAAATTTGCCTTGCAAATGCTTAACTCACTGAAGGCATTTATCAAATGCTAAGTGGCAACTCCAGAGCAGTAGTTTACTGGGTAATGAAAATGCTGAAATGGAAAAATCACAAGCTATATATTTTGGAAATCTTGTAATATATTAATGTTTTAAAATAAATACACTTTCTTTTCTGTAAGCCATAAACAGAATCACAGCTCATCTTAAAGCGCTATGTTCATTTAACAATCCAAAAAGTGACTCGTAAGTCAAGCTAAATGTTACTACTTTTTAAAATTGGAATGTTGTCAAATTCTTGGATGACTGTTCCTCCAACAAGGACAACCTAGGAACTGTATGAGCACCAGCAAAGGAAGAGCCCGGATTCTGGCAAGGCTGGAAGCCTCAAACCAAAGCCAGAGTGGGACTTGGTCTCTTGGTTGGTCCTCAATATGGAGATAACTTGATAAACTTTTTAGCAAATCAGGTTCTTTTTGTATGCCCTGGGTATTAGTTTTCTGTTGCCACTGTAGCAAAGTGCTACAAATTTAGTGGCTTAAAACAACATAATGGTATTCTTTTACAGTTCTGGATGTCAGAAGTCTGAAATGAGTCTTATGGGGTTAAAATCAATTTGCTAGCAGAGCTGGGTTTCTTCTGGAGGCTCCAGGGGAGAATCTGTTTCTTGCTCTTCCACATCTGGAAGCTGCCAGCATTCCTTGGCTTCTGGCTACCTCACTCGAACCTATGCTTCTGGGGTTACATGGCCTACTGTACAGTAGCCAAAACGCTTTTGACCTTTTGTGATTATATCCAGGCCTGCCCAGATGATCCCAGGATAATCTCCCTATCAAAAAATCCTTAATCATATTTGCAAAGTCCCTTTGCCATATAATATAACATTCAGAGGTTCCAGGGATGAGGGTGTGGATATCTTGGGGTGCTGTTATTCAGCCCACCACACCTTGTCTTTCAAAAAGCTTTTCTGTATCCAGACTACCATTGACTTTTAAAAAACACTGACTTTCCCAGAAAAGAAAAATAAGGCATTTCAAAAGACTATGGGTTGTGGGTGGAGAGTAGGGCAGGAAGGTTCTGATTTTGCCTTTGAATTGTGGCTCATGTGGTTTGGTTGCCACCAGTGCAGATTGTCTCTGTCACTGTGAGCTTGTGTTTGCTTCTATATGCAAATCTAAGGGGCATGTATACATCATTATGATTTTGAGATATGAGAAACGTCATAGAACTCATTTCATCTTGCACAAAATGGATCTATAGGCACTTAACGGTCTAATGAAGTATTTATGTAGTCCCTCTGCCACACCACCTATTATCCCTGTGCAATCTTAGGGTACTAGGGTCACACTGTAAACCTAGTAAATTACTGCTCAAAGTAGAATTGATTTTTAGTCTGCTTGAAATTAGAAATGGAAAAATTCATCTCCACCTTCTCCAATTATTGTATCTTTCCTTATAACTCTGGTTAGAGAATAGTTTAAACCTTAATTCTGATAGTCCTTAATTTTACGAGTTACACTAAAACCCCCGGGAGTCATTTAATTTGATGGAGTTCAATGCTAATATCCAAATGCATTCTCTCTGAAATACATTTTTACCTTCTATTATAGAGATTGAGCTCCCGTTTTTAACACATATGTTCTTAGTGCTTATGCAAATTTGCTGCTTATCTTTAAAATTGGCATATCATTGTTATTGTTATTATTGTTATTATTATTATTGTGTATTGACCAAGTTGAATGCCTCATTCTCAAGGGATTGCTGTCAGAGTTATATAATACAAGAACAATGGGTGAATGTTGTTCATTTTAAATGTGAAATTATAAATCAATTACAGTGGTGGCTAAAACCCCTTCATGACATGCCACAATTTACTTCCAATGACATTTAAACCTATCTCACATGCTGAACAATCTGTAATAAATTATGATTTTTTTTTATTTTGCTTCTGAAATGAAGCTATAATTATGACAGTTGAATTCTTGTTCTGGGAAATAAGGTGGCATTTAATTCCTTGAGAACAAATGACACTCACAAAAGAACAGTTAATTATTCTCAGCTGCAAAGGAAGGGAGGAGGGGAGAGAAAAATTATGAAAAAGAACATGGTAGCACTTTATGTGAAGTATCTATTAACTAATCCTTAACTAAGGCTGAACTACAATTGAACTTCTGGGACTGTCCCCAGCCCAGGTAACACCTTTTATGATTTTCATTCTCAATAAAACCCAACTAGGAGGAATTAGCAACCTGAAACTTTCTCTATTTCTTGCACATGATAATGCAAATGTTCCACAATCAGCCTTTGGTTCCAAGAATGCAGACTGACACTCTAAACCAGTTAAATGAGACCCGGGGGGTCGGGGGGGTAGCATGGTATTAGTTTTCAATTACGGCTGTCCTAATTCTAGTCTTTAACTGCTATAGTCATTCAATCCATATTGCAAATAAAGGAAGGAAAACATCATGCCCCAGAATTTTTTGTTGTTGTTGTGTTTGTTTCTAGTTTAAACAGCAGCTATACTTTCATTGGCTTTTCTCTGATAGCCCTTTCCTGTTCATTCTGGCAAGAAGCCCTGATGCAATTGAATCTGCCAGCAAACAGTAGGCCACTCCTCGTCGCTAGTCCTGACACCGTCAGCTGCAATGTGAGCAGCCTGCTATTAGAAATGCCTCTTTCTTTGACTTCCCTTTCTTCCTTGGGAGGAATAGATACTCTAGAGAAGGGCCCTGCTGAGTGGAATTCCCCATTTTGACTGCAATTAAGGATTGTGACTTGATTGATTTGGGGGCTCTCTGAAATGTAGCAGGATCAACACAGTTGCACACAAAACAAGGCATAATCCACTGGGTTAAATTAACATTAAATCAGAGATGATTGGATTAATTGCTATTACATTTTATCTTCTGTGCACATGTGCTGTTGGCAGGCTTTCAGAGTCTTTTTAAAATTAGCTTAGAACTGGATGGAAATGGTACAGGTGCAAATGATTTGTGCACTGGGTCTTTCAAGTACACAGTGGGCTCATAAGAAGGTGCATTTTTTTTCCAAATCATATTTTGGATGTGATTTACAAAAAACTGCATGGAGAATAAACTTGGCATCACTGTACAGAAGCTATAGTTGTGTTAAATGGCAAAAGGATTCTGTTGGCTGGAAGATAATTTGGAAAATGGATCGCCTTCAAATTGGTGGCCTTGGCACTGTCTGCCTGTTCAGTTTGCTCCCCTGACATGATTTTCTGCCCTTGTGGGAGTCTTTAGGGTCCTGGTGACCAATGCAGCAGAGCACTTAGCATGACGTCTGATGCCCTGGAATATACACTTCCAAAACTGCACCCCTTCAACAAATTTTAAAGGTAAAATGTTGGCATGATGGTTGCTAACAGGATAAATCTGTTTAAGGGAAATACTTCAGTTATGTGATTGAAAGCTTAGTGTAGTGACAAGATCAGGGACACAAAGCAAAGATAATCAAAGGCTAGAGACTTTTTATGTGCTTGTTTCCCCATCAGCCCGTGGCTCAGGCCCACTGTAGGGCTTATCATGTGAAAACTTGTTAAGCTACTTGGAGGAAAGGTTATGTGTTTATGTTTTAGGAAACTGGGTGAATCAACAACTCTTTTTAAAATACCATTGTGTGCATGGACTATAAACAGGTACTGTGGAGGAGACAAAGACTTCATTCTGGGGCTGATCAGATTTTGGATCAGTACAAATAAACTGGTAAGTGCATGATGTCTTCTTGTCCTTGACCCTTTAAACTCTTTGGGTAATGTTAGGCTCCTTATTGCAAGCTGTGAATATCAACAGCGTTTTCCCTCCTGGGGCGTCTCCCTTCTGCAGATCCTTTATAGCTTATGCATTCACTTTTGTCTAGTTTCTCTGACCTGCACTTCTTCTTCTTCATCTTTTTTTTTTTTTTTTGAGATGGAGTCTCGCTCTGTGACACAGGCTGGAGTACAGTGGCATGGTCTCGACTCACTGCAACCTCCATCTCCCAGGTATCTCAAGCGATTCTCCAGCCTCAGCCTCCCGAGTAGCTGGGATTACAGGTGTCCGTCACCATGCCCGACTAATTTTTGTATTTTTAGTAGAGATGAGGTTTCACCACTTTGGACAGGCTGGTCTCGAACTTCTGACCTCAAGTGATCCACCTGCCTCAGCCACCGAAAGTGCTGGGATTACAGGCATGAGCCACCGCACCTGGCCTGTACTTCTTGGCTTCTTATCTGCCTTCATCATTCCTGCTGCTGGCTCTGTTCAGTCTGGTGACCGTCTGTACTCATGCCCTCCTTTCTTGAACTTGTCTCTGCTTGCCTCTTGGCTTTCAGCCACCCTTATTACCGCTTATGGGCACTTGTTTCCCAGCCTCTACCCCAGGCAATATCAGTTCCCCAAAGAAAGGACAGTTTGATATATACGAATATTCCATTGCAACAAACAACTGGGAGCTGGGCCCACAAAGTCATTTCAACATATTAAAAAAAATCACCTTTTAATTTATTATTTTGTAAAAGTAACACACACTTGATTAAGTTCACAAGATGGCGACAAGCATAGTTAAGAAAAAAAGCTCTCTTTCCACCTGGGACTTCTAGTTTCCCACTTCAGAGACAGCCTACTGAGTTTTATTTTTTACCTGCTCTTCCAGGAACATTATAGATATATAGATACCACACATGCACATATTCTTCACCCCATTTTTGAACACAGAGGAAATGACAGCATACTCCGAACACTGTTCTATATCTCCCACTGATTGTTTGCTTACATATATATTGGAGATTGTTCCATATTAGCACACATAGAGATGCCTCATACTTTTTAAAATTTCCATAGTATTCCTGGATGTGCTCAACTGTATTGAATCTATTTTCTACTGATAGATATTCAAGTAGTTTTCAGTCTTTTGCTTTCATGAAAAATGCTTGAACCTAATTTTTAATATACTTATGCATCATATCTAAAGAGTAAAATTCCTAGAAATAAAATTTCTGATTTAAGGATATTATTACAAAATTTTAACTTCTTTGTGTGTGTAGTAAACACACTTAAGAAGGGAGGACAGATATATATGTGCCAGCTCAGTGAATCGCACATGGAACACCTGTGTAATTACTGCTTGGGTCAAGAAAGAGACTGTTGTCAGCACCCCAGAAGGCACCTTCCTCTGCCCATCTGGTTTTCACCTGTTTTGCTCCTCTACTTCCTTTACTTTAATACTGTAGTTTAGGTTTTCTTGCTTCTGAACTTTATATAATTGATTTACACAGTGTGTAATTTGTGTGCCTTGCTTCTTTTGTTTCTTATTGTGTTTCTGAGGATTGTTCATGTTGTTTCATGTAACAGGAGATAGGCCATTTTCACTGCCGTATACTATTCCATTCAATGGATATACCACAGTGCATTTATCCAGTCTTCTGTGGTAGACATTTGGGTTGTTTCCTAATTTGGCTATTTGAAATAATGCTGCAATGATCCAACAATCCCACTTCTAAGGGTATATATTGATTGTCATTGGCACTGTCATTGGGTATATACCCTTAGAAGTGGGATTATTGGAACACAGGTTCTGTGTATGTTTAACTTTACTATATAATGCCAAACTGTTTTCCAAATTTGTATTCATACCAGTATGTATAAGAATTCCTATTGCTCCACATTCATGCAAATATAGTTGGTAATATCACTCTTTTTTTTTTTGAGACGGAATCTTGCTCTCACCCAGGCTGGAGGGCAATGGCTCACTGGAACCTCCACCTCCCTTGTTCAAGGGATTCTCATGCCTTAGCCTCCCAAATAGCTAAGATTACGGACATGCACCACCATGCCCAGCTATTTTTTTTTTTTTTCTGTATTTTTAGTAGAGATGGGGTTTCACGCATGTTGGCCAGGCTGGTCTTGAACTCCTGAATTCAAGTGATCTGCCTGCCTCAGCCTCCCAAAGTGCTAGGATTACAGGCATGAGCCCCCACACCCAGCCAATTTATTTTTATTTTTTATTTTAAGCATTATGGTAATTTCATAGTGTTATGTCATTGGAATTTTAAATCATATTTTTTGATTATGAAAGAAGTTGAACATGTTTCCTTATTTAGATATACTCTTTGTGAAGGGCCTATGAAAGATTTTTGTCTTTAAGGTTATTAAGAACCATAACAGTGTTTTATATATTCTGGATACAAGCGCTTTGTTGGTTTAATAGATGTGACAAAATTTTTCTCCCAATTTATGGCTTGCTCTTTCACATTTGTAATGTGGTCTTTTGATTAAAATTTCCTAGTTTTAATGTAGTTCAACTTACAAACTTTCCCTTTATGGTGATTCCTTTTCTTGTGGCACGTGTGTTGTTGAGAAATATTTCCTTACCTTACCATAGTGAAGATATTCTCCTGTATCATAAAGTGCTACTGTTTGCTTCTACTTACTTGGAATTTATTTTCGTGTGCATGTGAGATAGGAGTTATTTCATTTTTCCCATAAAGATATCCAACTGATTCAGCATCAGTTATTGAAAAGACTATCCCTTTGCCTCTAAATTGCATTATTATGTTGTGATAAATAAAGTGTCCATATATTTGTCGTTCTATTTCTGGGCTTTGTATTTTATTTCATTGGTTTATTTATCAAACCTTGCAACAATATTGAATTTCTTCCATCCAAGTACTAACCAGGCCTGACCCTGTTTACCCTCCAAGATCAGACAAGATCCAGTGCGTTCAGGGTGGTATGACCATAGACTAATATTGCATTTCTTAATTACAGTTGCTTTCTAGCAAGTCTTGCTATCTAGTGGAGCAAATTCTCTCCCCTTGTTCTTTAAGAGAATTTGCATATCCTTAGCCACTTGCATTTCCATATAATTTAGAATTGGCTTGTCGATTTCCTCATGAATAAATGCTGGGGTTTTGTTTTTGTTTTGTAGATACAGGGTGTTGACATTGCCCAGGCTGGAGTGCAGTGACACTTTCATAGCTTACTACAGCCTTGAACTCCTGGGCTGAAATGATCCTCCCACCTTGGTCTCCTGAGTACTGGGACCACAGATGCAGGATACTGCACCTGGATGATTTTTTTTTTTTTTGGTAGAGATGGAGTCTCTCTTTGTTGCCCAGGCTGGTCTTAAACTCCTGGCCTCAAGCAATCCTCTTACCTCAGCCTCCCAAAGTGGTGGGATTACAGGTGTGAACCACCATGCCCTGCCAATGTTGGGGTTTTGATGATAATCTGTAGAAAACCTGAGGGAAAACTGTATCTTTGTAATATTGAGTCTTGCTATCTATGTGTATTACTGGAATCCTATGTTTATTTGTAAGATTGGCCCATGATTCCCCTTTCTTATAATAGTTTTGACAGGTTTTTGCATCGAGATTATTATAGTCTCATAAAAATGAAATATTTTTATATATTCTAAGAGTCTATATAGCATTATACCTATTTCTTCACTGATGAAACCTGAGTCTGAAGTTTTCTTGGTAGAAAGTTTTTGATTCACAGATTTCATGAATTTAATAATTATAGGACTATTCTGATTTTTCTGTTTTTTCTTAGTTTTTTTTTTTTTTAGGATTTGTGCATTTAATTACATTTTCAACAATAACTTTTTAAGTTTTTTTTTTACAATACCTTCTTAGGATTTTTCAATGTCTCATAATGTTTCCCATTTTATTCCTAATATGGTTAGGAATAGTGCCTTTTGCCTTTTTTTTTTTGATGCATCTCACAGGTGTCGGGTTATCAAATTTATTGATTTTTAAAATAATAAAACAACTTTTGGTCTTGTCAATCCTCTCAATTGTATATTTGTTTTCTATTTTATTAGTTTCTATTCTTATCATCTTCATAGTTCCTTCCTTTTACATTACTTAGGCTTATTTTATTGTTCTATTTCTAACTTCTAGAGATGGACACTTAACTCGTTGATTTTCAGCTTTTCTTCTTTTGCGATGGATTTTGGACATTTTCCCTCTGGGAATGGGCCCAGCTACATCCTACAGTATTTTACCATAGTCAGTTAATAAAAATAAATGTGTTTATTAATCTACACACATATGGAGGCTTTCTAGTTATTGTTTTTGCTAGTGATTTTATGCTTTATAGAGCTCTGGTCAGAGAACATATTTTGATAATTTAAATCCTTTGGAATTTGTTGAGCTTCCTCGATGGCTCAGCATATGGTTAATTTTTGTCAGTGCTCAGTGTGTATTTGGAAGGAATATGTATTCCACAGTTGTTGGGTACTGTTTTCTACAAGTCAATTAGCTTAAGTCTGTTGATCGTGTTGTTCAAAATCTTCTAAATATTTACTGATCTTTTCTATACCGCTATCGTTTGCTAAGAGAATTTTGTTTATGTCTTCCACTGTGATGATGGGCTTTTATATTTCTTCTTGTAGTTCTGTCAATGATTGCTCTCTTTATTTTGAGGCTATGATATTAGCTAAATACAAATTAGGAATGGGTTAAGATGGATTGACCCTTTCATATGAAGTTCCCCTCTTTGTCTCCAGTTATGTTTTTTATGTACTTTACCTGATATTAGTACAGTTTAAACAGCAATGATTTTTGGTTAATGTTTACATGTTGTATCTTTTTTCATTTCTTTATTTTAAACTTTTTGTTCCTTATCTTGAGATGTGTTATTTATAAGCCACATATATTATGTTTTAAAATTTCAGTCTGATCATCTTTATCTTTTAATAGGATCATACTAATATTGACATATTTGGGTTTAAATCTCTCATTTTATGTTTGTATTCAGTTTGCCTAACCTGCTTTATGCTTATTTTCTTTCTTTCTTGCATGTTTTTTTTTTTGATAGATTAACATTAAACATCAACATCCCCATCGATATCAGGTTGGTAGCTATACAATTACTGACATATTCCCAGGTCAGCCAGGAGGCCTATGTGGCTGGAGTTAAATGAGTGTGGCAAGTATCAGTGGATGATGTCAGAGGGGTAGTAAGGTTTTTATAATGAGGTAGCAAGGTGAGAGTAGAGGAAAGTCTCTAGGGCCTTGTAGAAGGATTTTGACTTATTATTATGACATAAAACCCAATTTAAGAGAAGATATAGAAGTTGAATGTAAAATACAATTTTTTTTTCTTTTAACTTCCTTTTTTTTTTTAGAAGAATTAATTTAGACCAGGAACTGTATTAAGCACATTACATGCAAGATTTTATTTAATAGTCAATGGATAAGAAGAATGGGGGTTTCACACAGGTTAATTAACTTATGCAAGCTCACAGCTTATATGCAGCAAAGCTAGGAGTAAAGTCCATGTGGTCTCTTAGCGATAATTCTGTATTTTTCTGACTCTCCTTGTCATCCAGTGACAGAAAATTTAACAATTCATCTGGAGAGATCTAGCTCTGAACTCTTTGGATGGGCTTGTCCACTTGCTCTTTCAGTACGCATAGCACCAGCACCAGCAAATGATCCTGAGACAGTTGGTTTGTAACATGGATCTATGGTCTAAGTTTTACTTGCCACATGGTACCTATCTAATTCTGGGCATTTGTTTCATAAGTGCCCATTGCCATTCCATAAGGATGGAGAAAGACATCATGGATGGATCAAACTAAACTGAACACCATCACTGAAAAAAAAAGAAAAAAAGCTCATGCCCCACAGAGGACATTGGTGTGTGAGTTATTTTAATCTATTATAAAATGTTTTGTCTACATTTGAGTGTCCAATTATGCTCCTTTTTGACTTCTTATAATATAAAATAAAAATTAACGTGGGTAGAATATGCAAGAAAAACTTGTGCTTAAGACAATCCAATGTTATATTTGTAATGTCATAAATGAGTAGTATATGCATTCTTAGTTTATCACCTTTCTAATCATGCCCAACAAACCCTCCTCTGAAGGAGGGATGATGGCTAACCCAACCCCTGTGGAACAATCAGGAGGTTGGGCAATTCATTTTATTTTGTACACAATTTGGCTAGAAAGCTAAAGATTTATTGATGCAATGTAAAATATTAGCTGGCAGGTAAAAATAAGCCTGTTAATAAATGTGATTAGAACAGCAGCTGGAATGAATTGCAGTGTTTGCAACATCAAAGGAATTAATAGACCTTAAAATATTCAGGAATCAATTAAAAGTCTTCTTTGGGATTCAAAAAATGTGTGTTCATGTGCTTAACTTTAAAATGAGCACCGGGAGAAGAAATGGCCAAACCTTCTGTCAGAAAAGCGTTTAAAGATTCCAAGGGCATCTGACTGTTTCTGGGCCCAGCCAACTACTGAAAGAAACCCTGGTAGGCTGAACGGCAGGCATCTTGGAACACAGGCTCCAGACTGTGCTTCCAAGAATTAAACAAGAGCAGCACGTGAGAGCAATTGAAATGGGTGGCCTGGCCACATTCCCTGAAGGTTTTGCAACCTCGTTAACCTTTGAGAAGAGCACAGCTCCCGACCAGGATGAAAGAGTAAAGGAAGGTGATAGTTTCTTCAGCTCGTCCTTCTCTAGTGGTCACCCCAAAGACCTTGAAAAGTTTTCAAGCATGAAGTTTTGAGCTGAGTAGTCTTGTGTTAAAGTCCTTGGGAGGAATTAATTGGACAGCATAATGTACAAGCAACTGAAGATAGATATTATCTAGCTTTTCCAAAACTAGATTAATTAACCTCCATTCCCCCCACTAACAACAAATTAAATAGGCTTTTTCAAGCTAGGCCTTTATGCTTGTACCTTCCAGGAAGAGCCAAGAGAAGCATCTATTTTCCTTATAATTGTTCTACAATGCAAACTTGAAGATTTCTCTTCAAATTAATATAACATAGAAGCATAAGATAATCAAGCTGGGGGCATCATTTAGTCCAGGCCATGATTTGCTAAAACACGTATTTTAATTCTGGGGATAGACTCATGCCCTGTTCTATGTCTAAATCCAGAAGATATATACTTGTTCACACGTTAACTACAACCTACACAATATCTATGTTGCTTTTTTTTTTTTTTCCCCCCTCAGCATATCAATAGGAAGCTGGGCAGGGTCAGAAATCCTGCTGTCAGAACTACTGGTTTTGTGAAGATGACTTCAGGATTTCTGAACTTGTAAAACTTCCTATTGGTTGCTTATTGCCCATGTAGCTCCAAGCTTCAATGTCACCCTTAGATCCCAGCAGCCAGGGCCCTCCTTGATGCCGTGCTGCTCATAGACATCCTGGGGACAGTGGAGTTAGCCAGGGGGATGTGCCCACCCAGAGTAGTCTCTTCTAAACCATGCTCCAGGGACCCTGGACCTTGAAATTACTGCTCAAACCTGCAGGTTGGCATTCAAGGCCACAGCTCGTCCTTCCCAGAGTGGACTGTGATGCTGTGGGTGTGTGCACACATAGGTCTAAGCAGTAGCCAGGGGGTGGCTGCTTATGGGGGAGGAGTGACCAGTGGGGAAGAATGGAGCTTAGACCTGTGGATGGGTTTCCACAGGCATGCACCCCGGCCCTCCAGGGGGGGCAAATGACACGGGACAGGCAGACAGGAAAACGGGCTGCCCACACAGTTAGGGAGCCTCTAACTTGCTGCTGCAGCTAACCCTGGCCACAGCCACACCAGAAGATGGATGTGCTGTCTGAGTCTTGGGTCCCTAAAAAGAGACAGAAGACACATTTGCATTCTCACCAATTTTCTCTAATTGTTTTCTTCAGGAACTGAATTACCCACTTGACATTTTATTGGTGACATTATCAGAAGCAACAAGGAGTAATGCCACTGTTTGTTCTACCCTAGTCCTAGTCTTGGCAACTTGTTTCCTGTTTCAGCATCTCTTTGGCTCCTCCTGTTTAGTTCTTCCTTTTCTGGCAGTGTCTTCCCTGCTGTGATCCAGCCATCAGCCATTGCCTCCATAAATCGCTTTTGTTGTCCTTGCCTTGGTCCGGTCCACTAATGACGGAAATTTCAGGTGGAAGGGGAGGGTGTGGTATCATCATGCTGTGTATGTGCGTGTTTGCCAGAGGTGGGGGTAGGGGAGCACAGTGCATATTCTGCAGTGGATACCATAAAACCACAGAATCATGAGGCTGAACATTCTTTTGGAGTTTATGTTGTCAATTAACCTTTCAAATACCCATAAAAAGAAAAATGCATTTCCAGTGAAGAGTGCTAACGAGAGCAGATTATTATTATTTTTTAGACAAAGCTGAAGAGGTAACATGTAAACATCCTAATCAAGAGCTCAAATTCTCATCTAGGGACAGGAGGGATAGGCAGGTAGAAGATAGGTTTAAATTCAACAAATTCAGGAAAATGTACCAATTTCAGACCAAGAAAGGGCATGCATTTGAATGGTGAAAACAATGCTCTGAACTCTTCTGAGCAGAAGGACTTAATTCTGTCTCTTATCATCAACTACATGCATGGCCTCAAGCACTTTACCTAACTACTTTCACCTTCAGGTTCCTCATTTATAAAATTAGCATAATTTCTTTCTTGGAACCTCATGAGGTGGTTATAAGGGTGAATTGAAACAGAGAGTATGAAAACAGTTTGTTTACTGGAATATGCTATGTATACACGTTTGAGCCCCAAGTTCTCTACCGAGTTCAGTTTGTGTCTAAGATCCAGACATGGTCAAGGCCAGTAACATGGTGCTGCTTTTGCAGCTTTGCACTACTGCTTTTGCTTTTTCTTCTGATTGTCCACAAGCTGTTGTTCCCTGGATATAAAAGTTTGTTGTCTAAAGCTAGGAGTGTTAGCATGCGCCTTTAGTCCCTGCTGCTTGGGAGGCTGAGGTGGAAGGCTTACTTGAGCCCAGGAGTTCGAGGCTACAGAGTGAGTCCTGTTTTTTTTTTTTTTTTTTTTTTTTTTTAAAACTTCTCATCTCATGAAAACAATGTGGAATAATCTTCTTCTAATTCTGTCATGTGGTCCTTTATTTCATTTTTTGTTTGTTTCATTTTGATAATAGAGATAGGCAAAAAGATCACACCTAGTGTTCCTTATGGGCGGGATAAGTTCTCTTTCCCACAAGGAAACCTAATTTTGAGGGGTGTGAATAGTTTAAGGGTTAGGACAACAGCTTGGCCATTGATGAGCTGTGATGAACCTTGGGCATAATATTAATTAGGCTATTAGAATTCTAGGCTCCTTCAGCTATTAAAATAATATTTTGAGTGATATAATTTCTAGAATCCCTCCTAGGTTTAATTTCTAGGATTTGAAATCTCCTATGCATATCTGCTCAGCTTTTCTTTTTCTTTTTGAAAATGATGAATAAGCAAAGAAGAACCAACCAGAATCTAAAGAATTAAAATTATAAACTGTTTAATTAAATAATTTATTCATCCAACAACTGTTTTTTGAACAACTTTATGCCATTTCTAGGTACTGGGGACGTGGGAAAACAAGAGAGACAAGGCCTTTGGAGCTCACTGCATAGCAGGAAAGACAGACAAAATAAGCATATAAGTAATAAGAAACATGTTGAATAGAACATTTTTCTTATTAATAAAATGAAAAAATTGGAAAAGAGAATGGAGAATTTTAGGTTCACAAAATTAACCATAAATTTTTTTCTTATCTCCTTCAAATACCAAGATTTCTGGTTAAGTATTATCTTTTAAGTAGATCCAGAGCATTTGGTTTGCTTGCATGGAATGGGAAAGAGAAAATAAGTTGATAGGGGTTTAGGAAGTACTGAATCTTTGTTCAAAATCATTGACTCTTCCAATAGTTTGGGCAGAAAAACTAGACGAAAAATGAGCAAGTCCTAGTCTTAGATACATCATTGAATATATGAGGTTTGTTTATGGAGAAAACACTGAATACTAGAGTCATCAACTTAGGGAGGGTCACAATTCAGGCATTCATTTGCATCTTGATCAAATATATTGATAGGACAGAGGTTCCAAATGAGATGGAACTAATTTGGAATTTCACACATCCTATTAGCTCAGCCAAACTAGTCACTCTAGTTAAAATTTTAAAAATGAAACAGAAAAGAATGCTAGTATAATGCTAGTAAATAAACAAAGCAGAAAACCTAAAAGTGGGTAGGATGTTTTGAATTTTATATTGAATGTCAGCACTTGAAACTAACTGGTCAAACCAGAGCCACATATGACATGAAGTTAGAGAGAGAAGGCTTTGTAGACGTTTTGGAGAGCAGCAGTGGTCGAGGGGCTGGGTCCTTATTATGCCATCTTTCACTTCTGGATATGTGGCTTTCTTTTCCCTGGCGCCATGAATTCTATGCTTAGGCTTCTCAGTCATGATTATAGTCATTTCATTTGACTCATAAATGGAACAATGTAAAGAGGAGAAGAAAGGGCATGAACACTTTCTGCAGAAATGCAGAACGAGTTGAAAAAGGGTTGGGAAGAGAAATGGGATGGAAGGAGACAAGAGTTTGCGGATGCTTAAGAAGGAGGACCTGTCTGAAATTCAACCAGTAGTGAGGCAGAAAGGCAAGAATGGGAAGAAGAGGTTGGGAAAACAAGGGTATTTGTCTTGTAGGCAGAAAGGAAAAACTATTATAGAAGACTACAGCAATGAATTTAAGATGGTGCTTGGTGCTGGTGACACATTGCAACCTATAATTTCTATTTAGGAATCTTTATAGATCAGATATTGGTAATGTTCAAGTATGTCTATTGTTTGAACATTTGCCTTCGATCTACCAGTGTTTCTAACCATACAGCATTTTTTAAAAAAGACAAATTTAATGATATTCTTTGTCATGCCCCAAATCTACTGTCAGGAGTGGATGATTTGCTGACATTTTAACACCAACTACAATCTATTTTCCCCACTAAGTGGTGAGTTAGACACTTTATGCTCATAATATGGATTTAAGAAATTTCCCTGCAGAGGTTAATGTGTTTAAAGGTCAATGGAGTGGGGTGTGTTTTGGAAGAATATAATATAAAGCATTTAAAAAATATAGAATTGACAGATCTTTTATAAAGTTTATTGTCTAAAATGTAATGCTTAGTTTCTGTGAGATTAATATACCCACAAAAGAAATCATTACTGGTACTTTGACAGAATGAATTGTTTCTGAAGCTACCGTAACACCAAATCCATACTGAGCACAGTGTTCACAGGGTGGCAGTGAAGGTGTAACTCAGCCTCATGTGATTATGATGTTTAAGTGGAAAGCAAGATTCAGGGAAAGTGTTTTGCAACAATGTCCTCTCCAAATAACAGAGTATTTACTGATTCACCAAGAAAATGCCAGTGTTCAAAAGGACTGCAGGTGTCACAAGCAATTAGTGTGTCGACGAAGGATCTTCTGCAATTCCCAGAGAAGATAGGAAAATGTTATATAGAATGTGAAATGTAGGGGTCATTTCAAACGTAATGGATACAGACACAGAGCTACAATTTTAAGGTTTACACATCACTCAAAGAAATTGGATTAGAGCCAGAGAAAAAGATGTCTTATATTATAAAAAAAATCTTAAGGGCTTTTGGTGCAAGACAGCGTAATATCTACCTTCTTTTGAAATGTAATATACATGCAAGCAAAGGGTTCTGTCATTTTTGAGGTAAAGTGGTACCATTTTGAGCATATTTTATTTCAAGTCTTTATCCCAACAATAGCCTGAACATATTAAAATAGTTTCCAGATAGTATGTAAATGGAGTACCTAAATTCTAGTGTTCAATCCCCTGCTGAATGAATTTATCAGATGTTTCATAGTCTATGCCTAATTCTCAAATAAGAGCAAACTGCCATTTGTTTTTCTTGTAAAGAGTCACATTTAACCAGTTTAGTATTTTGACTCAGACTTGAACTCATAATTGCGGGCATTGGTTGACTTGGGAGAGTGCTTGACTCTCTCAGGCTGGACTCTGTAGACATCATGAAAGTTATCTCTATGCAGGTGTTTTAGTGCTTTCTATGGTGGCCCCCCAAAGGATATGTTTACATCTGAATTCCTAGAATCTTTGGGTATTACCTTATTTGGAGAAAGGGTATTTGCAGCTCAGTGAAGGATTTTGAGATGAAGAGATGCTCTTGGATTTTCTGGGTGGGCCCTAAGTCCAGTGACAAATGTCTTATAAGAGAAAGGCCTACCAGGAGCAGTGGCTAACACCTGTAATCCCAGAACTTTGTGAGGCCAAGATGGGAGGACTGCTTGAGGCCAGGAGTTTGAGACCAGCCTGGGCAACATAGTGAGACCCCATCTCTACGAGAGAGAGAGAGAGAATGACAGAGGATAAGGCCATTTCGAGACACAGAAGAGACAATAGTGCAGCCACAAGGAAAGGAAGCCAAGATATGCCAGTGGCTACTAGAAGCTGGAAGAGGCAAGGAAGGATTCACCTACAGGAGGTCCTGAGGAAGAGGCTGGCCTGGCTGTTACCTTGATTTTGGACTTACAACCTCCAGAACTGTGAGCGACTACATTTCTATTGTTTTAAGCAGCCCAGTTTGTTGACACTTGTGACAGAAGCCATAGGAAACGAATACAAGAGCCTTTAACTCCTGAGGTTCTTTGAGGCCTATTTACCCATCATGTCTCATTCTGTACTTATGGGAGGTGACAGTAACACACTGGGAGGTGACAACAAAGATGGAGAGTGGTTCTCAATTCCAAATGCCAGATTGTTCAGGTACCTTTAGTTTTGAGTTGAGGAAAGATAGGAACCATTTCTATCTGCATGTTTCCCACTCTATCTCTGCCTGCCTCCTTTTTCCTTGCCTGCTGTATACAATTTTAGCCTTGGGAAGAGGAGAGCATGGGAAAGGGAAGGCATGAAAAGAAAGGAAGAAATAACAATCAGGAAGTAGTAACAGCTGTGTTGTTAGCTGTGTACAGGGGTCAAGCTAAATAAACAGAAGTGCTCATTAGCTTTGGTGCTTAGGAGCTCACTGGTGGCCTTTGTAGTAAATCACAGGCCTTTTCAAGGATTTAGCATCCACACAAACACTGTTCCGCACTCAGATACGTGTGTGTACATACACACACATACATATGTATATTTAGGTCTATATATATGTACATATATAAAAAATATAATTTTGACTCAAGACTTTGGAATGCCTAGGCTGGCAAGTCTACTACACTTTTGTAGTTAGGGACCTAGTCTAGGTTCTCAGCACATAGAGATATCTGCCAAAAGTTAAAGGAGGAGGGTATACTCCTGTGCTGTGGATATGATTTTAATCCTAACTCCTGTTGTATGCTATAATCTTATACATGTCATCAGGTTTTCTAAGCTCCATCTGCTTCCCAGGCCTTTGGCTGCCACTGAGACCGATCAGTCATCTGTGGGCACATGCAATTTTGTCATCTGAGGCTGTACTCCTGGGGGTCTCCAATTCCTCCGGCCACTTCTAGGCTTGGATGCACAGGACAACTGCAGCACTGGGATGAGCTTCTTCAGCAGCTAGTGAGGAAGTTGGATGACATGACTTGGAATTTGTGGGGCAGCAACTCACTCTGTGGGAACTTGGGAACTGGGAGATGGTAGGAAACCATACAGATAAATTCTCCCTTCTCCCTTTTTGAAGGAACTGCTTTGAGCTGCTTCTCTGAACAGCCTGTCTGGAGATGTCCCGGGTGGCTGAATGGCTGCACCTGCTGAGTGACCAGCTGTGTGTCTTTGAGGCTCGTGGTAAGGCAGTGGCCAGTGCAATGACACTGCAAGTGTGGCTTTCCACCCTGCCCTGTCACTCCTCCTTTTTCACTCTCACTGCCTTGGGACTCCACGTTTCAAATAAAGCACACTGTCCAGCCCCATTTTCAACAGAACACAGGCTGAGACATTTGTTTATCTCCCATGTCCACTTAGGTTGCTGGTTATTTTGGCAATACCAACAGCAAAGCTCAGACTTTTCTAGCCAATAGCCAATCTGTCATCTCCATCCCAGCTTCATGGGAATTAATAGAGCAAGGACACCACACAATTTGCATGGCCTGAATAATTGGCCAGGATTCATTTTGACTGACATTCTGCCTGTTACGCAAAAGTTAGAAAACTGACTTGAATACAGACATTGTTGTTTATTTTGGAACAAAAACACAAAATTCACAGGCCACCTCCTCAGTAGAGCACCAGGCTCTGACTTAATTTCCTTAGCTGTGTGTGGCTGAAGAGCAGGGCCATACAAATATCAGGAAGAAGATGATTCTCTCAAAGTTCCACCTATCTGCTGGTTCCATCAGCTGGGCCCCATTGGCGTGGATGTAAAGTTATATTTCTATTGAAACATGTCCTTTAGGTTAAGAGTAATAAATAATATCTTACTTAATTGAGAGGTTGTTGGGATTATTACTTAGGCTTTTGGCAAACTTGCAAGAAGAACAGTGAATCCATATACTCTGGAGGAGAGGGAATGAGTTCAATGCCAAGATCTGGAGCAAATCTCTAAGTAGCTGGACAAGAGCTGGGAGAGGAGGAGAGGTTTTTGAATAGGCATTCCTATATAGGACTCCAGATGGAGGGGAGAAAATAAAATCAGCATGTGCCAGCCTCTATTTCTAGAATTTTGGTTATTTGAGGAAGAATAGATAGGATGGTAGAAGCAGAAGCTAGGTCAAGGTTTTCATCTTTCTGTATTGCTTTTTCAATATTAGGTAGACTTTTGTTTATTTACAGGCTGAGGGGAAGGAGCCATCTGTTGAGTTACAGTGTAGTCACAGAGGAATGTTTCCCTTGCTCCCCAGATGGCTCTTGGGATCTCATGTGAATTCTGATATTTTATGATCATTTTGTCTGTCTGGACTCAGTTTTTCTTATTGGCAAAATGAGGACAGGGCATTAGGTGATCTCCAAGGTGATTGTGATAAATGGTGGTTTTATGCACATTCATTTTGCTGTGTAAGGCTGAGTTATGGGGCTTGTATTCACTCATTTTCAGGCCCCCCACCATGTCCTCCTTCCCTGACTCCCAGAGCAGAAATGTGTGTGCCACTGACCACCCTTGTTCTGTTGTGAAAGTTGTGATTCTGAATACTTCACATGATGAAAACATTGGGGTAGGATAGTAACAAGGAATTAAAAAAACAGTCTTTGATAGACGGGCTGCACAGATTCTGAAGTCCTGTGGTGCTCAAGGAAGATGGCTGAAATGTAGATGAATAGAGCTTAGGTCAACTGTGAACAGGGTCGGGGGTGGTGCGGAGAGAGAGAGAAAGAGAGAGAGGAGCACAGGGGCATGGGGAGGGAGGGAGGGAGAGAAAGAGAGAAAAGAGTCAAAGAGAGAGACAAAGAGGGAGGAAGAAAGACAGAGAGATATATAGAGAGAACTAATGGCTTTACCATAGAAATAAATACCAGGAATCCAAGGTTTTGTTTTCAGCTGGGCAAAGCTACACTCACTCTCAGACCTACCAGCCCTCTCTAAAATTCAAACTGTCACACCTCACTTTTGTCTCTTTGCCACTCTGTGGGAAAGGTCTGCATAGTCAAGAGCTTTGCATCTCCTTCCTGCTTATTCTAGTTCACTGTTGCAACGTATATTTGCTGAGTGCCTCTGCTATGCCAAGCACTGTGCCCCGAGTTGGTGCATAGCAGTGCACAAGACTGTGGGGTCCCTGTACTTGTGGGCCTTCCAGCTTTGGATCAGGCTTTCTATTCAGGACCTGATCACACATTCTGTGAAATGTTCAATACCTTTTTCTAATTTTTCATAGATAATTTAGAAAAAACTGCAGATTTTATTCATTTGTCATAAAAACATTTGTTGAACACCTGCTACATACCAAAGAACTTTGTAGGTGTTGGGGTTAGTGTCAAACAAGACAGACACTGTTACTGCCTCCTTGGAGTTTATGTTGTAGTGTGGAAAACAGAGATTGAACAAATAAGTACATGTGGTAAGTGTCGTAAAGAACTACAGACTGTTGAGGAGCATACGTAGGGGTATTTATTTTTATTTTAATAGAGATGGGGTCTCACTATGTTACTCAGGCTGGTCTGTAGCTCCTGGGCTCAAGCGATCCTCCTGCCCTGGGCTCCCAGAGTGCTGGGATTACAGATGTGAGCCACTGTGCCTGGCCTCATGGGAGTATTTAATTGTGGGAGTCAGAGAACAATTTCTGAAGATGCCCTGTTCCAGGAGATGAGAGCTCATTCTCAATTACCTGAGTTTGGTAAATTTAATGCAGAGTAAAATCTTCATTTCTCTGACTCCCTGTTCTTCCCTAGTAGGAAAGGAGGGTTTCTCCCTCAGCAATCAGTTGCTGCTTGCTAGGGAGCTATATTCTCATTTAAATGTTAATATAAGCAAAGCACTAGTAGGAAAGTAACTTTGATGTAAATAAATAAATAAATACCCACATGAATAAATTAATGGTTCCAAAGCCCAACACTAATTATTTAAAAATTATTGGCTGTGTTCGATGATCTGTGCCACTCTTTATGAATATGAATGGTTCAGAACTGATTGTAAAAATGCTATTTCTAGCAGCCAACTGATCTCCTCCATAGATCAATTTAAGTTTTCTTATTTGTGTTTGATTTTAAAAAGAGAGTTAATGTTTTCCCTTGCTGTGTATCAAACCATATCCTATGGTGTTCCATGAAAGCATGTCTTAATTCTAGTTTGAGATGCTAATGACTCGCTTTCTGAGAATGTTAACTAGCTGATGCTGCGATGACTAGGGACACAGTGGAGATAGTCTCTCAAATGGGAGAAAAACATCTATGGTTTGGGTAAGTGGGGGTGGCACAGCTGCTAGTTTGATTACGATCTGATGATGCTTTTGGGTAGCATTACTTTTCAGGAAGCAGGTAGAACAGGCATTGACATTCCTTAATATAACTGTGGACACTAGAGACAGGCCAATGCCTTGGAAGGCCAATTTTCAGGAATTAAGTTGAGCATCAGGAAAGCAAACCACTTGGGTTACATGCATTTTATGTCAAAGATTCAAAACCATGTATATCCCAACTCAATAATGAGAGTCAAAATGTAGTCAGAACAAAGATGACCTCAATGAGCTACGAACTTCTTGGGAGACGTTTCTATAACCTAGACAACTACATTGTAAATTTCAAAGCTAATTTCTGTCTCTTCCAGGTCTAAACTACAAATGTTCTGGAACCACATCCAAAGAGCCTCTGAAGTGTGGTTCAGTCTGTATGCTACCTCTCAGGGCCATTTTAGAATAGAATTGGCTGGGGACTGAACAGCACTGCATCAGAAGGAGAAATAAACCTGGATCTAAAGTCAAAGTCTAAGATTGTCCTGATCTTCCAGAGGTTCTCTGATTTGAGAATAATTTTAACCTTTCTTGTGACTCTGATAAAAGCTGTGGATTCTTTTCCAGGGAATGGAGCATGTGCATATATACATAAAACTTTGCTTGTTGCTTTTTAAGGGACCATGGACTTCAGGTTAAAAAGCCTTGGCCTAGAAGTAAAATGGGGCCTGGTCACTCTTATTTGGACTGGAATATTCTCCCATCAAATCTTCTTTGATATTGGCCTAGGGAGTCTTCAGTCATTCATGGGGAGTTCATGTTTCATTGTATTTGCTTTGATATTTATGATTTCTGGTGTTAGTTTTAGGTAAGAGAAGTTTCTATAGTGCCATTCAGTTTCAGATGCAGTGTCAAATAAATTCATAATATATCAAGTCTGGTGTTGTAATAATAATAATAATAATGATGCTGACCTTGATTTAATGTCAACTTTTTTCCTCTCAAAATGTAGAACTGGATCCTGGGCTTCTTGCAGACTGAAGGCCCAAGTTTATGACTGGGCAAGGATTTTGATTGGCTTCTTTGCTCTTTCCTGTATGTGTTGTTTATCCTCCCTGATCTTGCCAGCTGTGATTTCTAAGCCCTTGAGGGTTGGAACAAAGTCAAGAAGAAGCAGAGGAAGGGGCAAAAAGAGCCCATTGACAAGTACTGTTGTGAGCTGGCTTCAGTTTGATGATACTATCACTTCTCTACTTTCTTATGGGACATAGTAGATGTCACAGGACTGAATTGAGGGAATTTTTTTTGACAAGAGCTGCTGCTAAAGGTTGAGTGAGTTATTACACACTGTGGCTGAGAATTAATGAGCTCTGTGAAAGAAGGAAATTCATACCCATGCCTCTGACTTACTTTGGTCCTGCTATGGTGTGAATATTTGTGTCCGCCCTAAATTCATATGTTGAAACTTGACCCTCAAGGTGATGGTATTAGAAGCTGAAGCCTTTGGGAGGTGATTAGGCTATGAGGGCTCCACCCTAATGAATGGGATGAGTACTCTTTTAAAAGAGGCATGAGGGAGCTTTTTGCTCCTTGTATCATGTGAGAAGACAACAAGAAGATGTCATTTGTGAAGAATGTGCCCTCACTGGACACTGAATCTGCTGGTACCTTGATCTTGGATTTCCCAGCCTACAGAACTATGAGCAGTAAATTTCTGTTGTTTATAAATTCCCCAGTCTAAGCATTTTCAGATCTGACTTTTTTCAGCATCAGCTTTGTAGTCTCCAATCAATTTTAGCCTGACATTCTCTTACATGTATAATGGATATGTATGTACAGGTATGTGTTTGTGTGTATGTGTGGAAAACATATTGTGCTTGACAGAAGAGCACATAACAAGGGCTTAATATGTGGTGAAATTAAAATAGTCATAGCCTATTTCCTGCTGTTAGGTCTTAGCTGTTGGATTTGCCGTGTGATTTGGAAACAAAAGCCACTCAATGTTGTGTCAAAGGCACAGGTCATCATTTAAAAAGTGAGGAGGGTATGCATCACCAAGAGTGGGACAACCTCTTGATGTGAAAGATCTCTGCTTCTTAACACCGCATTCTTAGGAGTTATTTGCTGAAGTAGTGAGGGGTGAAGTGGCCTGATATCTGCGCCTAACTTTCAAATGGTTTCCCAAAATAATACACACATACATACAGAATAAAGCAAATGTGTCAAAATGTTAACAACAGGCAAATCTAGCTGAAGGGCATATTGTACTATTCTTTCAGTTTTTCTGTACATTTGAAAATTTTTGAAATGAGTAGTTGGGCGAAAATTAAAGTCAATGTTAAAAAATATGTGGGTAGACTGGGTACGGAGTAGGTACTTATTAGTGTATACACAAATTCTATGTGGAAATGGTGGTATGGAGAGCTTAGGCACTTGTTTCAAGGTCACCCAATTAGTCTTTAATGGACTTTTTACTTAAAATGAACAATTAATAAGAAACCCAGGTCCTTCTGACCCTCAGTAGTCACTTACCGAAGCATCAAGGCAAGGTGCACACTGCTGTCTTCCCTTTCCCCTTTCAGTCCCCACTCTTGGTCTTTCTTTAGCATCTTTTAAGTAAAGCCAGAAATGTTTATCTTAATCTGATTTCATCCACATAAAGATGGACTCAGGATGTGGAAAATCTGTGCCTTATTTGAGACTCACACCAAAAGGGGATTGCCTAGTGGTAAGGGATTCAGTGACTGCTACTTCCCTTCACCGGGGGTGGGGCTGCATTAGTGGCACATGGAACTTCACAGCCCCTGGCTACCCTCTGCTACTTCTGAGAGTTGAGCAAGCTCAGGGAGTCTTCCCTCATGCAGGTTTTTTCATTTCTAGATGGATAGGGAAGAAAGCATAATGAGTAGGAAGACTGTAAGCTTTGGGGACAAAGGAAATTGTGTCCAAGCCTACCTTTTTCATTTACCAGCTGTGGAAGCTTTGTGAGACAGTTATTGTTTCAGTGGTTAGTTTTCTAATTGGAAAAAGGATAATAGTAATAGCCACTTTGCGGTGTATTGGATAATCAGGGATAATGTTTATAAGGCATATGGCATGAATGGTAGCTAATAAGGTTATTTTGAAAATACCCGTAAGTCTCTTTAGCACAGGAGTCTATCAGGACAGCACATCCCCATCCATTCTCAGTCTGTATCAAATATTCAACATGGCTTCCAACACATTTACTGCTTTGAGAATAAAAAAAAAAATTGAAGCTGAGGTTATTTTTCTCTTCCACATGTGGTTTCTCATAGTTCTACATGTGTGGCTTCGTTTTTGGATTCCACTCAGTCATTATGCAACATTCTGATGTTCCAAAGATGCTGTGTTGGAGAGAGAGGTACACTTAAAACAGACACCAGTATCAGAGTCAGACCGTTGGTGCTGGCAAGAGATGAACTTGACCAGATGTTCCCCAACCTCCCACAGGCTGTGACTCACAGATGGCCCCTGGAGCCGTGTGTAGCAGCTCAGAGGATAGCCTGTTCTCCCAACTGAGTTCTCCATCATGGTTAGGTCAGAGCCCTGGTGTGTTCCCAAATTTATGAGCTCCTGGCAAGAGCGAGTGCAGATGGAGAAAATTTGAACTTTAGCTTTTGTGAGAGGATCAGGAATTACCTTTAGGAATTGTCACTGACATGACTTACTAGGGAGTTCTATCATCTGAACCCTTTCTCCCATGAGTCTCTCCTTGGCTACTGACTTCTTCCCTTTTGTCTTTTCTTATTTCCCCTGACAATCACTAACTATGCCTATGGATCAAACCCTAATTCTTGACATCCTCTGCTCTTGATATTAGTTAGAAGTTTCTTCTTTTGTTTACCATTCTGAACAGATCTGAAATTCCACATGGTCATGCACATTCCCTATTGATGACAGAACTGAGAATATGGGATTGCATCACTCAGAGAGCTTATAAATTGAAGTTGTCTTAGCTTTTTCTTCCTCAGTGGTCTTCACCATGGTCTTGTACCAAGTGAATGGCATTTCTTGGCTGTGCCTTTTGATGCTGATGAAATGTCTTGGTATTGAACAATGTGTCTTGCCATGCATTTCTTAACTCTTGGTCAAAAAAAAAGAAATGAAAACAAAGTGTTTACAGGAACAGAAAACCAAACACTGCATGTTCTCACTCATAAATGGGAGTTGAACAATGAGAACACATGGACACATGGAGGGGAACATCACACACCGGGGCCTGTCGGGAGGGTGGGGGGCTAGGGGAGGGAGAGCATTAGGAGAAATACCTAATGTAGATGATGGGTTGATGGGTACAGCAAACCATCATGGCATGTGTATCCCAGAACTTAAAGTATAATAAAAAGTGTTTAATGTGAGTTGCTTGTCTTTAAATAGAAAATAAATCAAATATCCTAGTCTATGGACCACAAAAGGTTCAGATTAAGTAGAAAATTTTCCACAGAATTCTCTAGAAATGGTCCTTTTCCACTGCTAGCCTTTTTGGTGTATGACTCCTCAGCCTCTGTTCTAGCCAACAGCTGCTGACAATTTAGCAATGAATCTCCCCTTTAATTAATCAATTGGAGTCCACATGGAGGAGGTCTGTATTTACTGTGTCAAAATTTTGACAAAAGCATGCATGCAGGGGAATCAGGCATGCACAGAAAATCCAATTTCTTTTCAATAACATTCAAATAGTAATCAGAAAGCTGCCTACAAGAAACATGCAACTGCCTTTGCATAGACAATGCATGTGTCATTTTTTTTTTGAAAAAGGCAGCTTTGGTTACTAGAATAAACATAACAGTACAATAAAATCAAGATCAGAAGAATATGTTTATGAAAGAAAAACAAAGTTCATTAATCCAAGAATTGGAATAACCAAGAGTTTTTAGAGAATGAGAATCAGAGAGGAGAGGGAGGTTCCCATTCTTCCCCAACATAAACAGAAACATAAGCTGAGGTTATGTCTCGCTCCAGAAGTGCTGTTAACAGGACGGTTTTGCTGACAGAGAGTGAGGGACAGTTAGGGAGGATGAAGGGTAGGAGGCCCACTTCCTGACATATTCTAAGGCATGTGGAATGTGGGAAAGTGGACACATGAGCCTGAAAAGGTCACAGGGGATGGGGGGTCCTCCTGTAAAAGCCAGATCTCAGTGAAGATGGGCAGCAAAAGATGGGTCCCATGAGGAAGTTCAAGATACAGGAGTGTTTGTTTTGATGGTAAGGGCTCTACATCACGGAATGCATTTTATTATATGCCACATGTTTTGCCTGTGTATATACACATATATTCACCTGTACGTTATCCTAAGTACTTTTTGAATTTCATGTGTTTCTTTTTTTGTTGTTAAAAAAATGAAGTTTCCATGACCTCAAAACATTTGTAAAGCCTAGCAAATCTCTTTTACCAAGATGATTTTTTTGACTGTAAAATAGCTGAATTAAAACAAACTGGCCAGGTATGGTGCCTCATGCCTGTAATCCTAACACTTTAGGAGGCTGAGGTGAGAGTATCACTTGAGTCTAGGCGTATGAGACTGCAGTGAGCTACAATTGCACCACTGCACTCCAGCCTGGGTGACAGAGGAAGATCCTGTCTCTATTAAAAAACAAAGAAGAAAGGAAAAAAGATAGCTGAATATGGCACAAAAACTCTGGATGAATGATATATACAGATGAATGGTATGTAATCCATATATTCATATGTGTAATATATATAAAAATATACTATATTTTTATATATAGTATATATAATATACTAATATATATTTTTATATAGTATGTGTAATATATAGTAAAAAATACTATATATTATATAGTAAAAATATACTATATATTATACATGAATATATGGATTACATATCATTCATCTGTATATACTATGTAGATAAATATATGCTACATATAATATATAAAAATATATATACTATATATTAGACATATATGGATTGGATAGATATGAATAAATACTGGACAAAACATCAAAGAAGGGAGTCAGGAAGTACATGGAGTTGTGTAACACCTATTTAGAGTGCCAGGCTTTGATAATGACATGGTTTCTACTTTTTTCTAATCTTTAATCACCAATGTAAAACAGTGCTAGTATCAGGGCCCCTCTGGGACATCTTCCTTTCACAGGGAGTCAGGAGTCATATTCTTGCCAAGATGTTTTGGGTACAGCCTGAGTGGGTGGGTGGGTGGGCTTTTGTCTTTTTCTTCTGCTTCATACATTGTTTCCCTGCGTTAGAAATGCCACTGCTGACAGTGTTCTTTCTCGGCAGTTTCCATGCCACAGAATGTGCTGAAGTCGTCTGGCAGCTTCCATGATGAGGGTAATCAGGCTGGCAGGCACCAGCCCTCGTGCACCTGCACTTGGCTCCCACGCAGCACAGTGGATGGATGGAGGGAGGGCTCCACCACAGCGCTTCACCCTGGCCCTCCCTCTCTCCCTTCCTGCTGGCTCAGGGCTGCTTTTTTCCTGCAGAGAAGTGTGCAGTGAGGGACTTGGGCAGACAGCATGAGAGGCAGAGTCTTTGCTTACCTGGAGGTTGCCTTCTAATGTACTGGGCTCCTGGGAGTGCATGAAGGCTTCTTAGATGAAGAGTAATGGGGATGTCTTACACAGCAAGATGAGAAAACACAGACCACTTGGCTCTCTAGCGAGGACCAGAATTTGAGTCAAAATTATATGGTAAGAAGCAACTTTTGTGTGTGGTACTAACATCTATTTCTCATGAAATGTTCTCAGAAGCATCACCAAACGTTTATTCCAAAAAGGGAACTAAGCTGTGGCTTGAAACACAAAGGCAGTTCGTTAAATGTAACAAGTAGTTATTGAGTGGATTGAGTGCTGTCTGGTCCTGGACACTGCTAGGGGCAAGGGAATCCTAAAGGAAAGACTAGTTAGTGCCTTTTCTGAGGAACTATCCATGGACAATGTTTAAGAAACAAGTGCTTCATTTCTATTGTTACAAAAATACATGCAATAAGAATTAAGAGGAGGATTTGTTAGCTGAGGACTGGGACTTGGGAAAGGTTCCCTGTGTGGCATGGATTGGATGCTGGATCTGGAAGGAAAGGCAGGATTTACACAAGTGGAAAATGGAAAGATCATGGAACAATGCATTGATTTTAAATTCTTCTAGCCCATGTCAGTTTTTGACGCAATTAGGAATCAGTGTTAAGTTCTGTTTTCTAAGTGTTAAGTTACAGGGTGTTTTTCACCAAAATATGATGGGAGGGGGTGAGCACTAGGAACTGCTTGGGGAGATGTTATTAGAGAATACATTTTCATCCATGTAAAGCTCATATGGTAGGAACAAACATGGAGTGTGTGTGTGTGAAAGAGAAAGAGAGAGAAGAAAAAGAAGGAAAGGAGGAAGAGGAGGAAGATGAAGCAGTAGCAGAAAGAGGAGGAAAAGGAGAAAGGAGAGGAGAGAGAAGGGGAGAAAGGAAGAGAGAGAAGGAGACATACACAGAGAAAAACAGATACAGAGACACAAAGAGAGACAGAGACAGAGAAAGGAAGGAGGTGGAGAAGTGGGGAAGAGGCATAATTACTTCAAAAAGGAGGAATTAAGTCTTGAGATTTTAAGAGTTGAGACATTGTTATTCTCAGAAGGCTTAAGACAGTGTCACACCAGTGTTTGACAAGTGTAATCCCACTGGTTAAGAGCTGGAAAGAAGCCCAGAGAAAGGGTGCTTGTGCTGGGCTGTAGCTAGGAGAAAGGAAAAGAAACAAGAATAAGGAAATCTGCCTCAGTATGAATGGCATCATGTGCCCTCCCTCTTTGATTCCAGGACTATTTTTTAACGACCTATATATTGCTTTGTATTATTCAGAATTTCATAAAAGTTAATTTAGTCATTTTTATTGCATTGTTCCAATAAATGGTACTTTATTTAAACACTGCAGAATAAGCTATCTGGTATAGGAAAACTTGTGTTCTGTTAAGAAAACTTAAATTTCTAGGCCTCTGTTAGGGTGATGGGTACCTGTAATCATCTGTGGCAGGTGAGAAGGCATCTCCCAGTTCCTGGCTGCCATGTTTGACTTCTCCCCTTCCATTGCCCTGTGTCTCATGAGCTGCCCCATGAGCTGCCCCATTTTCTTTCTGTAGTATCTCACATCTTGCCACTCTTCTCCATGTCCATGGCAGCTAATGCTAGAATAACCCCTTGATATGGTTTGGCTGTGTCCCCACTCAAATCTCAAATTGTAGCCCTCCTAATTCTCACATGTCTTGGGAGGGACCTGGTGGGAGTTAATTGAATCATGGGGGTGGGTCTTTCTTATGGTGTTCTCGTGATAGTGAATAAATCTCATGAGATCTGATGGTTTTATCAAGGAGAGTTCCCCTGCACACGCTTTCTTGCCTGCCACCATGTAAGACGTGACTTTGCTCCTCCTTTGCCTTCTGCCATGATTGTAAGGCCTCCCCAGCCATGTGGAACTGTGAGTCCGTTAAAACTCATTTTCTTTATAAGTTACCCAGTCTCAGGAATGTCTTTATTAGTAGTGCGGGAATGGACTAATACACCCCTGCCTTTCAGCATAGCCTCAATTATTGCAAACACCACCATTTGGGCATCAAGGAAGGAACTGGGATTACAACTGTGCCTGGGATACAGTCCCTGCTTTTCAGTTGCTCACAGTCCAGTTAAGGAGCAGGACAAGCAAGCTGAAAATGGAAATACGATTTTAGAGCAAAGAAGTCAGGATGTTTTTAGGATGTCAGAGGGCTACCCACCCCAGGGAGAGGGGCAGGGGTGATTTTCTGAAGAAGGAAGTAATGCCAAAGCTAGTCAGAGAAAGCAGAGTGGGAAGGGAGTGACCCACACAATGGTTTGCAGGCATGAGCGAGCATGGCAAATTTAGGGAACTGCAAGGCATCCTGAGTAACAATAAGACAGTGGCTAAGCAAGTGGACAGGATCAAGCTGTGATGGGTCTGTGTTTCATCCACTTGTCATTTAGTCATTCCTACGATGAAGGCTTTGGGTATTCACCATGCACAAAGCAAGGGATTAAGCAATGTATGTTTAAGAAAACTGAAAAATATGTCAAAAATGTATTAATGAAAGAGATCACAGGTGGGATATAGTAAGAAGCTGGAAGCAGAGAGGAGAAAAGGGTTGATACCTGACTAATATCCTAACCAGGGTTGTCCTCGTGCCTCTGTTCTCTCCAGTTCCTGCTGCAGAGCACAGCTGCAGTGACACTGGGCAACTAAATATCAAGTTAACTTGGCTCTAAAAATATAAATGTAGGAAGGATGATGGGGTATTCAGCAGCAAGGAAATGAGTCAGGGACTAAGTAGAAGCAAGCTAGATGGTTGAGCAATTTTCTTAAACGATATATGAAAGGAGAATCTTGAAAAGGAATGGGTTTTGACTTTATATTCAGAACTTATAAAAATGCGGGGCAACATGCACTCAGCAGAGCATTAGTGCATTAGGAGCTATAATCTAGTTGAGTTTCTACAAAGTAACTCCAACCAAGAAATGAAAAATGAGGGTGTTCGATTTCTGCAGAATCAATTTTTTGAAAAAAAATATGTAGTGAATAATGGATGCAACAGAATGGAATAATTGAATAATACAATGGGAAGGAATTAGGAGCAAAACAGGGAAATGTAAGTCCTCAAAGATAATCTGATCCATGGCAAAGGGTTATAAACTACTATTTAGCAATAAAGATACTTTGGAGCCAGGGAAAAGAATATGAGAAATAAAAAGTGATTTAAAATAAAAAACCCAGAAACGTGAAATATTAAACACTTGCACCATGCAATATTGAAAAGACAGAGCAAAATTAAAATAATATATAAACGTTGACAGTTCCTACTTGTTTTTAAAACCATGTTTCCTGGCTGAATGCAATTATAATCCCAGCATTTTGGGAGGCTGAAACAGGATGGTTGCTTGAGCCCAGGAGTTCGAGACCAGCCTGGGCAAGATGGCAAGACCCCATCTCTACAAAACAAAAACAAACAAAACCATGATTCCTCAGGCTGACTCCCAAACTCCTGCCTGCCATTTCCTGGTGGTCTTTGCTCAACTCCTTTTGGGGAGACACTGGGAACCACTAGCCTCTTGTGTGCCTCTCTCTTCAGGCAATTCAGAGTTCTCATTCTGCATTCACTGCTCCGGCCATTCAGCTGGATGAGTTCCCGTTAAATTTCAGCTCTTGCACCAGGTTCTTGGAACTCTGGGATAACAGTGCCTGCTCTTAAGATAGTATGGCCAAGGTTCTAGAGACAGAATGATGAATAAAGCAAATGAAGGGAAAATATACTCTAAAAAGAGATGTGGTCATCTTCTTCTGGAACGTGTATTCTAGGGCCAATAAAATCTCTTACCACTTTGACCTTTTCCCTTGGATGATTTTTGTGCCTACCTCAGAGATCCTCTGAGAGTGGTTTGTGGACTGGCAGTGTCAGTGCCACTTGGGAACTTACTAGAAATACAGATTTTCAAGCCCTACCCCAGACCTACTGAAACAGAAACTGATTCTGGGTGAGGCCTAAAACCTGTGTTTGGAGGAGTTCTTCAGCTGATGCTGAACCACTCCTCTGTATTTTGGTCCAGCTTATCCTCAGGATTCATTCCTCAAGGAAGCCCAGGCAAGAACTAGGTGCTTCCATACACAATCTCTTTCTTAATCCTGGAAACAGCCTTATGAAATAGTTCTTGTTACTTGCCATTTCTACAGAAGACAAAACTGAAGCTCAATTAGATAAAAAGTACGTGCCCAAGGTTACAGTGATACCAAGTGTAAAAGCTGCAATTTGAATCTAGGTCTGGTCTCATTCCAAAGCCCAGGTTCTTCTCTACATGTTGTCATTTTCTCGGAACATCACAACCTTTACTAATCCAACTTTTCATACTTCCAATCAACAGTTCTTCCTTTGAAGTCTACTGTATCCTATCTAAAATATGTATCAGTATTTGTTCCTTCCTCACTGTCTCCTGCTGAGAGAGAGAGGGAGAGAGAGACAGAGGCTCCTTTGCAAGGCTAACCCTTCCAATATGTTGCCCTTGGCCATGACTCTGGGACTTTATTCTCTTCCTTTTCCATCTCTGTGCCATTTTCTATCTATTCCTGTCATTTATTTTCTTTTCATTAGCCCTTTGTACCCTGTTTATGTCTTTCAAAAATTACCTAGTTGTCTCTTCCTTTCTTTCAGTTTTTATCACCAGATGCCCCTGTCTTTCCTTCTTGTTTTATATTCTCTCACTGAGTAGTCACCTCTTCCCAGGATCACTTTGGATGAATTCCAAGACCTATGTCTCCAGTCCTGGCCTCTTTCCTAAGCCTCAGACCCATGGCTCAAGCTTCTTCCTGGATCTGTTATTCAACCTCAGCTTAACAAGCCTGAAACAGAGTTGGTTGTCTTTTTCTCAAATCTGTTTCCTATCTGGCTAATGATGCCATTCTCCATCCAGTCTAGCTGGAGAAGAAATTTGGCCTCTTCTGTATTCTCCCCTCTCTTTCACACTCTATATCTGATCAATCTTTGTGACCTGATAATTCTTTCTTCAGATATTCCTCAGAGCTGATCCTTAGTTATATTCTCTAGCTCCGTGAGATATGGGAAGGATCTCACTCTCCTTATATCTCTGTACCTAACTCATTGCCTTGCCTATTATAGGTGCTTAAAAATATTTACTGAATATGTAGATAAATTATGGGGAATAAAATCGTAACAATTGTTATTCTCATAGGAAGAGGAGAGAAAAAGCAGATACTGTAAAGGTAAGTTAAAATAATTTATTGACAGTCAAGGTGAGTGTTAAAATGCTAGCTGAATTATTAGCCCCAGAGGAGCAAGAGAATGGGGACTTGAAAGACTTATCAAATAATGAATCAAAGGACGGTTCTTGTAGCATCCTGTTAAGAGGCAGGGATATTTCAACATCTCAAGAATCAAGTACTACAATCTTTTATGAGACTAGAAAATCATTGTAGGTCTCATAAATTTCCCTCTTCTCATTGTTCCAAAGGCTTAATTTAGGATGAGTCACTCCATAAATCTAGGCAAAGATGACTAATGATTATAATAATAATATCATAAATTATATAGTGCTTTTCCTGCAAAGGAAAACTGTATCTAATTTATTCTCTCAATATTCCTCATTGGTTGCTAGGGCCAGGGATCATTATCTCTATTTTTCAGATATCTGGGCATGGAAATGTGCTACCAATTTATCCTCATTGCCATAGGATGCCCTATGGCTGCATCCTCACGTTTAGTGAAGCTTACTTCAGAGTAGATTCCCACATCCTCTTCACCTCATTTAGTCTCCAAGCCTTGGCTTGGTTTTCTTTCCTTCTGTTTGTCATACCACATTCCCAACATTATCTGAGAAAATTTTATAACTTAGTCATTTTCTAACTCATTCTAGAATTCAAGGAACCTAACTGGAGGGGGAATAGAAAAGGTGAAAAGAAAAAAAACATAAGAAATATACTGAGGTCAGTTTCTTGCTAATAATTATAATACTAGTTAAATGCTCTCCTTTAACAGATACTTAAAGGTACTATAAAACTATGGACATCCTTTGTGGTATATTCATTTCCAATAATCCAGTGTATTGTCTTCTATTTGTTAATTACAATAAAACAGGAAATATACATGTTTGATATAGCCTCAATCATTGTTTACCAAATTACATTAGATGGTTATTAAGCACACAGTTGTTTACTAAATGGCTTGGTTAATGTCACATGGTCAATAATACTACGATCATAGTGTTTGATCATAAAACATGAATCCATATCTTTTAATACTAAGTTTATCATTTGGTTCATACAATCATTATTGTGTAAAACCTTAAGCAGAACTTCACAATATTTTTTTCCCAGTAAAATGCTACTGGTGGGTTAATCTATGAACAATGATTTTTTAATTATATAAAAGCAAAACATAATACCTTGGATTTAATAAATTTATGAATTCAAATTGCATTGTGTATGTTATTTAAAATTACTTCATAGGATGTTAATGTAAAGAACACTCATATTCTTGCCTTCCCCTTCATAGAGTTGCTAATACTCTTCATTCATCTATTTATTTATTCCACAAATATTTGTTGATTGCCAACTGTATGCTAGGAGTTCTGCTGGGTGCTAGTTACACAGTAATGAACAAATCAAATATAGCCCTTGTCCTCCAAGAGCTTAGCATATAAAAAGAGACAGGGATGGGGAGCAAAGAGACACATAAAGGGATGCATATCTGGAGATCATGACAAGTGTCATGAAGTGAAAGAATGGGGAGGAATGCAATTTACAATGAGGACTCCGAGAAGCCCTCTTTGAGAAGGAGACATTTTTTTGGTGAGGTTGAAGGGTCAGAGTAGGCAGGCAGATGAATCAATGCGTGTGAATGACCACAATGCAGCTGAGAACCTGGAAAGCAGAGTGTGGCCTGATGGCAAGGAGGTGAGAGAGTTTACAAAATGAGGAGGGGAAAGGAGGCAGGGAGAGCCTTGCCAGATGGCATCTCATCTATTATCCATGTGAAGATTTTGAGATGTTATATTAAGTGCAACAGGAAATTATCAAAAGGTTTTAAGCAGGTAATATGGTTTGGCTGTGTCCCCACCCAAATCTCATCTTGAATATTAGCTCCCATAATCCCCACGTGTTGTCGGAGGGACCCAGTGGGAGAAAATTGAATCATGGGGGCAGTTTACCCTATACTGTTCTCGTGGTAGTGAATCAGTCTCACCAGATCTGATGGTTTTATAAGAGGTTTTCCCTTTCCTTTGGCTCTCATTCTCTCTTGTCTGTCACCTGGTAAGATGTGCCTTTCACCTTCTGCCATGATTGTGAGGCCCTGCCCAGCCACATGGAACTGTGAGTCTATTAAATGTCTTTTCATTATAAATTACCCAGTCTTGGGTATGTCTTTATCAGCAGCATGAAAACGGACTAATACAGCAGGGAAATAAAGAGAATAAAATTTTTATTATAAAAGGACCACTCTGGCTACTCTGTGGGTGTAAAGGTTGGAGAGGTGTCAGAGTGTGTGTTAGGAAGCTCTTGAGTTAGTCCAGGTGAGTAAATACCAAGGTGATTACCATAAAGGTAGACTGATTTAAACTGTAATTTAGAGTCAGATCACCAGAACTTTGTGATGAATTGGATGGAGTCAGAGTGGGGGATATGGGAAAACAAGATTCCCTACGTCATTGAGTCTCTGACTGTTAGAGCCAGAAGGAGGCTTAGATAATATCTGATCCAACTCCCCCATTTCAGAGAAATTGGAATTGAGTTTCTGAGACATGTATTTTCTCACACAAATATTTTACTAGAGATAAAATGGGTGTTGCTCAGAGCCAAAAGGTTGAACCAATAGAATTAAATGCTGTCTACTTATATTTAATTCTTACCTCTAAGAAAAATACCTGGGTAATTTAATATTACCAGACACTTGCCATTTATTTTATAAATATTTGCAATGTATTAGAGGACATACAGGAAAAAGTTTCTAGTTCTTCTTCCTGTATGTTTAAGTGACTCATCATTTGGGAGAGCCACCTCCTTATCTGGTTGGTTTCACAGTCCAATGCTACTGTAAAATGATTCCTTGATGTTTAGCTCAAGTTTATGCTTGTCCAATGTCCGATGTTATATTTTATTTGGAAAAATAACAGAAACCAGTATTTCCTAACTTTTCCCCTAAAAGGAAGATAGGGAGCTTTATTCTTTTCATGAAGGTGTTCATGCATACCATTTTTTTTTTAACTGATGCAAAAAGAATTGGCTGCTGGCAAATGAATCACAGTCCTTAGTCCTGTTTTGATCTATGTGGCATATTCCTTAAAAGTTTGATTGTTAGTTAAAATAAATTATAATTTTTCACCATTCTCTTGGAAGAATGAAGCTTATATTCAGTGATAATCATAATTATGTTTTAATAATGATAGCTAAACAAAAAGAGACATTTCCTATATGCTGGGCACTGTACCAGAACTGTTAACATGCACTGTTTGCCTAGAGTCAGACAGCTAATAGTGACAGAGTTGAAATTCAAGCCCAAATCTATCTGATTACACAGTGCATGTTCAAAGCCATTCTCTTGTACATTCATTCATTCAATAAATATCAAGCAGTTGGGCGCCAGGACTGTTCCAGGAGCTGGGTACACAGCAGTGAACAAAATGGAAAAAAATTCCTACCTTCCTAACCTTATATTCTATTTTGAAGTGGGAAAGGGCAAGATAATAAAGCATAATCAATAAGGTATATAGTGTGCTATAAAGTGGTAAGTGCTGTGGAGACAAGGATATTTGAGTAAAAGGGAATGTTGCAAAGTTAAATAGAGGAGATAGGGAGAGCATCACTGACAAGGTAACATTTGAGCCAAGATTTCAAGGAGATGAGCAATTGAGGTCTGTGGGGAAGACCACTCCAGGCAGAGGGAATAGCAGTGGAAGGCTCTCCCTGAGGAGTTGCCAGTTGCCAGGCATATTTGAGGACAGGCAGGGAGGCCCGTGTGGCAGGGGTGTAGGGAGGGAGAGGGGTCTAACAGAAGGCCAGGTCATCCTGTAGTGTCTTTCAAGCCAGGGTAAAGTTTAAAATATATATATATATATATATATATATATATATATATATATATATATATATATATATTGCCATCAATCTTGTATAAGAATGCTATTTGTCATGCTATTACGATTTAACCTTATTCACATTGTGCTGGGCATCCCAGAGAATTGATCAATGACAGTGTTGCTGCTCTCTGAGAATGTCTGATCTGCCAAGGAAGCAGTGCTGGCTCAGGAAAGCAGTTGTGTAGTGGAAATTTTGGAAACCCAGAGTGGTTTGGGCTTTGTTCAGCTTTAGAACAATTTCCTAAATCTGTCATATAGTGCTTTAGAGCAGTCCCTTGAAAGTGTATATTGATTACCTTGAGGATCATGTTAAAATGCAGGGTCTATTTCAGTAAGTCTGGGGTTGAGCCCACGAATCTGCATTTCTAACAAGCTCCCAGAGGAAGTCAGTGCTGCTGGGTTGTGATCCAGACCTTGAGAAGTGGGGCTTTAGGGTTGCTGGAAGACTTTCCAGTACATCATCTCATTTTAATTTGTATCTTCATTGAAACCCTGAGTTAATTGGTTCAGATATTATCATCTTCCTTTACAAATGAAGAACTCAAAGCTCAGAGGGGTGAGATGACCTGGCAGAGGTCATATGGCCAATTGACAGAGCTGTGACTTGAATTTAGTTCCTTGGCTTCTAGAGAACAGCTGCCCCGATGGCTTTTAAGCTCTAATACAGAAAGCACATGCTAATTAATGTTTTTGGCTGGTGCACGCATGTGTACACACACACACAAGCACACATACAAGGCTGTAGTGGGGCGTGGGTGGGGGATGATTAGGCCCCCCTAAAGCTGCAGCTGCCCAGAGGCAGGCCTTGGCAGTGGTCTCTGGAACTGATCCAAACATCACAACATGCTCTGGAAATGTGCCTGTCTCCTGCACAATGCCCGCCCCTACCTTGGATGGGAGCATTTTCTTCACAATTACTTTGCACATGAGCTAAATGGCATTTCATCTGCCTTGGAGGTAATCTGGTCCCATCCTTTTGCCCAAGTCAGAAAGTTATTTACTGTCAAGCTGGAAAATCCTGTTCTTCTCACCCAAGGAGAGCAGCGTTCTCAGAGATGAAGCACATTGCTTCATACTGAGCTCCAGCTTTCTGGGAAAAGCAGAAATCTTTGAAGCATTTCCAACCAAATCCTTGGAGAGGTAAACATATTTTTCAGCTGCAGGATTCCAGTTTAAAGAAGTGTGTTCCCCACTTGTTTACAAAGCAGTGCAGCAGCTGTTAGGAGGCCTCCACCCCCACTGGACAGACAGAGGCATTTGGAAGATGCGCCGAGCCTTCCTGTACAGTCTGCTCAGGCTCACCCCTCTGGGAAGACCTCATCACCATCAGGCACCAGCAGTGCTGAGAGCTCAGGGGTACAGGAATGGCAGATGAGACACGCCTGGCTTCTCGGATTCAGTTTTGGTGTGCTCTTATTATTAACATTTTAAGAAAAACATGCTGCCTCTCAACTGTTTTTTGCAGATGATGGGTAAAGAAAAGCCTGCACCATCTCCTGCCTCCTATTCCCTTGTAGGAAACATGGCTTCAGAGATACAGGCATTAGTTTCTTGGATGCTGTGATGAGAAGGGCTCTACTCCCTCCCTTCTGCTTGTGCGCCCCTGCTTCAAAACCCTGTTCACATCTTGTGTTCTCTATGAAGCCCTTCTTGAACACACAAGGCTGCAGCGGTTGCTCACTTTCCTAATTCCTGGAACACTTAGTGTTTTCTCTACTCATTGGATATTTATTTTGCAGTGCTTTGTATGGTTAAGAATAATAATAGTGACAATAATAGCTAGCATCAATAGTGTGATTGCTATTTGTTTGACACTGTGCTAAGCACTTTGTATGAATTATCCCATTTATCCTCAGAACGGGCCTCATAGGGGCAAATTGCTTGAGTCCAGGAGTTCAAGACCAACCTGGGCAACATGGTGAAACTCCATGTTTACAAAAAATACAAAATTTAGCTAGATGTGGCGGTGTGTGCCTGTAGGCCCAGATACTCAGGAGAGACTCAAGTTCATATGGTTCTTAGTACCCACGATCTCAAATTTGAACTTCTATATCAGTTTCTGATTGGTTTGACCCTGATCCATATGGAAATGTTTATTAAGGTAGCCGAAATGGGAGGACCAGTTAAACCCAGGAGGTGGAGGCTGTAGTGAGCCAAGATCGTACCATTGTACTCCAGCCTGAGCGACAGAGTGAGACCCTGTCTCAAAATGACAGCAACAAAAACAACGGACCCTGTAAGATTAGCGTTATTATTTATCCTCATTTTAAGATGAGAAAATCGAGGCATAGAGAAATGATTAGATATGGCAAAGGTCATACAGCTCATAAATTCGAGAGTCTGGAATGGAATTTCAGTCTGGACTGGACTGTAATTATCATTACATATTGAGAAGATAACAAGGATTCAAACACAAACTGTTTGATAACAAGGATTCAGACACAAACTGTTGTCTTCTCAATACGTAATGATAATGCCTCTTCTATTATGCTGGGATAATAGTGAAGTCTGTGATGAATAGCAGCAGTACTTTAATAAACATTTCCATATGGATTAGGGTCAAACCAATGAGAAACTGATACACAGGGTCAAATTTGAGATTGTGGGTTCTAAGAACCATATGAGCTTGAGTCTATCAGGAGCCATCTTTGCCCCCATATGAATAAAGCCAGCCCAAGAAGAAAGCCACATAGAAAGTAGAGCTGAAAGATGGAAAGATATTGTTTTAATGATACATTTGAACCCCTGATCCAGCTGGGCTTTATTTCTATATTTTTCAGTTATAGAAACAGAAATTCGCTATTTTGCTTAAGCTATTTTTGAGTTCAACTTTTTCCCTTGTAATCAAATGATTCCTGACTAATATAACCCATTAGAAAACAACAACGCCCAAATTAAAACTAACACTGAAACATATGACCCCTCTTCCTTTAAATAACAGAGTTGTTTGAAAACCAAGAGTTTGCTCTCTCTCTTGCTCTTTTTTTAAATCTAGACCGATGCTGTCCAATGTTACTTTCCGTGATGATTAGGATGTTCTAGAAATGGTGTAGATCTGTACTGTCCAATATAGTAGCCATTAGCCACATGCACAAGTGCTTGAAATGTGATTAGTATAACTGAAGAACTGAATTTTTAATTTGATTTACATTTAATTAATTTAATAGCCAAATATCGCTAGTGGCTATTGTTTTGGGCAGCACAGATGTAGATCATCTCTGTACTTCATGAATGAATACAGAAACACCTGATGACTCCATTGCACTGGGTGGAATGAATTATAGCTCACTCACTCTTTGTTACTGGTGGGTCCCCAGGAGTCCTGATACGTCTGTGAGTCCAAAGCCCACGCTCCTTCCACCTATGAGACTCAGAGAAGTGAATAATAACTTGCCAGACCTTTTAATGGGAAATGCTTTATTTGCTCTATTAGAGCAATGGCTGATGAAGGAAACTCTCTTACTTTATAAACATGGTTATACCATCTTGTTCTATCTATCCTGTGTGAGAATTCTTGTGTGACTGGCCCTGGGCACTCATTATAGTTGAAACTTTTCACAGTCTAGGTCATGCGAACACTTGTAGAAATGGATAAAAAAAAAAGAAGAGAGACACAGCAATGTCCAGATGTACTCTTATTTGTCTTGAAGGTTTTCATCTAAGTTTTCAGAGAGAAGGTGGAGAGAAGTCATGAGGTATTAATTTAACAAGAAATTCACCTAGTCATCAAGAGCCTTTGGAAACAGGCAGGCTGGGATCTAAATCCTGACTTCTTCTCTTAGCACATTTGTAAGACCCCAGTTGAACCACTTAAGGCTCTTTAAATGGTGAGTTATTGCAACTGAAAAATGGGAATACTAGTATCTACGTCACGGTGTTTTAGTGTGTATTTCATGAAACAATACATATTCAGGACTTAGAGCTCCCAGCATGTGGTAAGTGCTCTGTAAATGTCCACTGTCATCATTGTTTCATATGATTATTGATATCCATGGGTGATATAAGCAACAAAGTGCAAAGCCATGTTGATGATTCTCTAACAACTTTCTGCATTGTGGATCCTCACTAACCTGCAGCATCCTTTCAGTAGGAAATTTGGCTGAAAGTTAGAATGAAGTTCCTCTCCACAAATTAGTCTCAACTGAGGTAAATTAAGATCCCTGGTCAGAAAGATGAGCTTCTGCCTGGTGCTCACGCTGCTTTTCGCTGTTGGGCAACTGTCTTCTCATGTTTCAAAGATGTCAAGTCTTCTTGGCAGTGGGATTAAAAAATGGTCCTTGCTGTTCCTTTCCCAAGGCTGAAGTGCTCAATACCTTAACAGTGACATTAGGCAGCAGCTCCCCTAAAACACTGGTGAGGAGGCCTATGTCCCCACCCAGAGTAACTGCCTAGGTGCTGTTCAAAATAATTAGATTGGAGTTCAGGAATCATTTACTCTAAAAATATTGATTGAGCTCCTCCTACTTTCCAGACATCGTGCTGGCCACTGAGGATACAGTAATTAACAAAATAGACACAGTCTACAGCTACCCTCATTGAACTTATAGTCTAAAGATTGACTAAGCCTGGGGGACATTTTGGTGCCTTGTTTGCAGAAAACTGGTCATCTTTAAACCATCACCTTCTCATTAGGACAGCACTGTTGGTGAAGCCTGTGGGTATATACACAGAGTTTGAGAGAACATTATTTGATGAGATGCTGCAACTCCTCTTTTAGCTTTTTATGGTCTTCATGCAAAGCGAAAATTTCTATGTTCAAGTAAGATAATTTAATGGCTGGATTCAGGTATAATGGCATAATTCTATCCATTAGAGGAAAGAGGAAATATTATAACATATTTGAGTCCCACACATTATCAGCTAATTTTATCTAGACTTATCTATAATACTTACTACAAAATAGAATGAAAGCATTTAGCATCTAAACATTAGGAAGCAGGCTCATCAGCATGAAGTATCTCACTAGCTAGAGTAGCCATTCAAAGTATTCATTCTGCAAACATTAATATAGTACCCATGTTATGCCAGACACTGACTGGAATGTGGAAGCACGAAGCCTTCTCAATTCTCAGGGAAGAGGCTGTTTTCAGTAGCTTAAGAGTAGTAGAGTTCTGTGCATTTACATGATTGCAAAACATTCTTTTAATGGAATCCTGCTTCTCATTTCTAAAAAAATATTGTGTTGGGATTGCAGCAAAAAAGATATATATCAAGGAATCAATGGGCTTACAAAATGAGTCTTTCATGTCTCATGCTGTATTCAGATTTATCTCCATCATAGGTGACTGCAGCACATGACTGTAATAATTCAAAGGGAACAAAAATGTGGAAATTTAAATTCATTTTAGTTCCTTTTACTTTAGCAGCTATTTATGGAGTCATATACCCCACGAGGTACCATTAATAATAGCACACATTTACAGGGATTATCTAATGTCCTCTCACCACATTCTGACATAGGTACTCTTTTTGTTGCCATTTAACAGATGAGAATATTGGGAATCAGGCTTACGTTGAAATACCTGAGATTAAGCTGCTAGGAAAAGGCAGACGTGGACTGCATGCAGATGTATTTGACCTCAAAGCCCATTCTTTAAACCACCATATCTGAGAACATGATGTCAACTTCCTTTTAGTCCCTGCAATGTTTTACCTATAGAGAGAGCTCTCAATAAATACTGACCAATTGTAAGTTTGAGGATCTGTTTCAGAGTGGGGTAGGGGAATGAGAGAGTCTAGCCTTAGTTTTAAAAACATTTTTCAGTACCCACTTGACCTGGCTGTCACCTGCCATTTCTTTATGCCTTTGAAATTCAGGTGAACTGGGTTGGAGTCAGCAGATTTTACATCCCGGTTAATACCACTTTCTACCTCAAGTTTTCTTATCCTGCCACCACACAGGTTCTGTTTCTGAGCTGTCCTGATGTAAAATTTACCCTCTGCAAGTGTCCGCAGGACACCTAACCTCACAGTATGATGTTTTTCTAGTACTTTTCTTGAAGGTGTTGGGATTACATTGCATGGCTTACGATATTTTGTTGATACTTTCCCCTTCTACTGCTCCTTATCCCCACACACCTAAAACCACACACATGCTCTGAGTCTTCTAAAAGTCTAAGCTTCAGCCCCCACTGGGATACCCTCTTCTTGCAGCTTCCCCATGAAGCATCATCCGTTCTTCTCTAATTTTCTTCCATTGGAAATGTGGTGAATAAAATTCTCTATGTTTTTTTACACTAATAGGTGCTTTGTGATTTTATGTACAGTTTCACATAATGCTTGCAATTAGATGTTAGTGTTCTCATTTTATGATGAGAGAGAGAGAGAGAGAAGAAAAACAAATAGTCTTGAGTAGTTAGGACTTATCCGAGGCCAGTTGTCACTGGAGGTACTGTGTTGGGAAGCTTAGCTCCCTGCCTGGACTCTGATGATTTTTCCATTCTATCCTGCCTCCCCAGTCCAACTGAGGCATGCAGCAGAGAGGAAGAAAGGGGATTCTGTCTTAGGTAGCCAGCTCTGGCAGTGTTTCTCAATGGAATGCTGTTGACAATTTGAGTAGGATGATTTGCTGCAAGGAACTGTTCTGGGCATTGCAGGTGCCTGGAATCCCTGGCTCCTATCCACTAAGTGCTGGTAGTGTCTTCCACTCACTGTGGCAACCAATGAAGTACCCTCGTGCATGTCTAAAGCTTTAAAGTATGTGGAGAAGAATAGATTATCCCTGAGATAGGTGGACTAAGTCTTTATTTCGATACTGGGGTCCTCATTTCCATATTCATAGATTAACTGGAAGGAAGTATGAATATAGCATCCACTACTAATGTTAAAATGGCAACATGAAACAAAATGGTGAGGGAAGAGGAGAGTGGCAGTAGGAAAACTACAGTCTTTCTCTCCCCGTACTTGACACGTGGGTCCCATGGAAGGCTCAGATTGCAGTGTCCTTCTCACCCCTGGAATTAGGCTGTGGGTAGAAGCCAAGATAGAAAGGAAAACAAGGCCAGGAAGGAAGTGGTGTCTTGGGAAGCAGCAGGAAGGAGGGAACCAGCATTTGTTGGTGGGGAGATGACTGGGCAAGCAGGAAGGACATCTAGATAGAGTCTTTGCTTGGTTGCAAGCAATTGTGTAATATTGAGCAGTATCCTCTTGACATGCAGAATGAGAGACTTGGATCAGGGGATGGCCAAGAGTCTTGGCCCTGTTTCTCAGTTCAGGGACTTTGAGGATCAGAAGTACTGGTTATTTTGTTTACTGATATTTCTTAATACTTTGGTTGTTGTGTACAGTTTAGTCTGTTAATGATTTCCATATTTGTCAGCTGCTTCAGCCTGAATCATCTTTATCCTTCAGGAGGAAAGAAAGTCAAAGCCCATGATTTGATTCTGCCCAGAAACCATAACCCTCAGGCTCAGGCTGGGGGCCTGTGCCTCTCTATTTATTCCTGCTGGCAAGTTGCAAGCTCTGGGTGAAGGAGATAGATGATCTTAAGTGTTTGTAGGATCAGATGTGCTCAGTGAAAACAGTCTGGCTGACTCACAACAGATTCCCAGCCCCCTTGGCTGTCCTCCAGAAATCATGTCTGGTAGGATTTCTGCAACAGATCTGATAGTTGCTGACTTAGGGAACTTGTTAGTTGCTTGTGAATTCATGGTGATGGTCCTAATTCCAGACACAAAATCCCATTGACAATAAGAGGCTAGAAATTTACAGAAAATGCGTTGAAAGCTTATTTGTGAAATGTGTGTGTGTGTGTGTGTGTGTGTGTGTGTGAAAGAGAGACAGAAAGAGAGAGAAAGGGAGAGGGAAAGAGAGAAGGAGAAAGAAGGGGAGGAAAAGAGAGAGGAAGAGAAAGAAATATTATGCAGATGATGCAAAATAAAAATAATTTATATTGGTAGAGGCTGGATACCCCGTAAATGGAATATTTTGAAAGATGGCTACATTGGGAAAGAAGTGAGACTAGAATGATGATCTCTAATGATTTTCCTAACATAGAATATAACCTCATAAGACATTGTTCCAAAACATAGCATGCTCTACCAAAAGGCCAGCATATAACTTTTGAAAATGAAGAGAAAGTGGGTAGGCAGACTGGAGACACAGGAGAGTTGGTAAACTTTACCAGAATTTACAGATTGGTTTTATTTATTTTGTGTTGCAGAACATCAGATAAACTTTTTTGGTAGATGATAAGATTACTTTAAGAACTTTTTTTCCTTTTTGAAGCATAAATGACATTTTATTTATTTGTTCAGCATGTGTTTCATAGAGCCTTACTCTATCCAGATAACAAGCACAGACTACTCTCATTTGTATGAATTTGTACATGAGTGTGTGAGGCAAAGGGTAATTTGTGGAGGCAGTAGAATAGATGGGAACTGGTTATTTTAATATCTTTTGCAGATTTGCTGCTTGTTTGCAAATGACAATTCCAAAAAAGTGGAGGAAAAATAATATTAATGTCTAATAAGTGATTTGTGGGACTTGGGGCAAAATGTGCTCTTGTTCAAAACTTAGTAAGAATTTTAAGGTGACAGCATCAGAGCATTAAACCAAGCACAGGGTTCTTCCTAGTGTAGGGGCCTGTGTGACTGCACAGATCACATACTTATGAAGCACCCCTGGTCATGGTACATGACCCTCTGAGCCTCAGTTATGTCTTTCAATTGGGAATAATGCTATGAACCTTGTAGGGTAATCATAAAGAAAACTTGAAATCATGTTGTGTGACAGTGTTTATTAAGTTTATTATGTTTATCAAGCTTATTAAGGTCATATTAGGTGTTTAATAAATAATAATGTTAGAATGTAGTGATAGTAAGTTGAATTAATAGCATAAATTAGAATTTACTTGGAGGACTTACTATGCCAAGAGTGTTTTTTCTTTTATTGCTTTTGGTCAGAGGAATCATCTTGCTAAGTACTTTCACTTTTGCCCTAGATTTTTCTTTTCAAGTTAATAGACATTTATTAATTTCCTGTTCAAAGAAGTAAGAGTTTGGTTGCAGGCCACATGTGTATCATAAATCAAACCCTGGGTAGAAAATATATAAAATGTAGAGAAATGGTTGACTCACATGCTTACTCACCTTATAATATTTGCAATCATAAAAGTACCTCCTCTGACACTTTCAAACTGGAGAAGAATATCTTTTTCACAGAGTACCATAAACAAGCAAGATTCCAGGTTCTGTAATATTTGTTAGAAATGCTTTAGTTGAGCTATTGAAAATAACTTTTTAAACCAAAAGGAGAAAATGTATACAGCTCTTGAATATTTAACAGCTGAAATAATTTAAGCTCAAATCTCATCTTCAGACCCCAAAAGAAGCAACAATAAAAACTTTTAAGCCGTAAAGAATATTTTTATTTTATTTTATTTTATTTTGAGATGGAGTCTCGCTCTGTCACCCAGGCTGGAGCGCAGTGGCGTGACTTTGGCTCACTGCAACCTCCTCCTCTCAGGTTCAAGCAATTCTGCCTCAGCCTCCAGGGTAGCTGGGACTACAGGCACCCGCCACCACACCTGGCTAATTTTTGTATTTTTAGTAGAGATGAGGTTTTACCATGTTGGCTAGGGCTGGTCTCTAACTCCTGACCTCAAGTGATCCACCCGCCTCAGCCTCCCAAAATGTTGGGATTACAGACATAAGCCACCACACCCAGCCACATAAAGAACATTTCAAAAAGTTATGAGTTAATAAAAAACAGGGCCATTGATTTTCTGAAAAACATTTTTTGACGTATTTTTCTTACCTGGACCACAGAGTTGTTGAGAAGTCATAGTTACAGAGTTTGAAGGTGGAGATCTGTTGTATCTTCATTTTCCTAGTGAGTTATCAGGACAATATTTCAGACAAAATAACTGAAAATCTAATATTTTATTCAAATTTATTAATAGTTAATAGAAATGGAAAGGGAATAAACCCTATGAGGTGGTAGTATTTTCTTTCATTTTATTCCAAAGTCATTCCTTCTCTCCCTGTCTAGCACTTTAGTGTTTCTAGATTATCTCTTGGGTAAGAGTAGCAAATGTTTCTATGGTGTTATCACCTCTAATTAATAATGCTACTATCAAAATCTGGTCAAGAATCCATGTATCAGTCTTCTGTCCTCTGCCCAGGGAGGCCCAGAGGACATATAACTCCATGAAGTGAACCCTAAGATTTTGAAGGAACTTCCTACCCAGTTCATGGGGGATCAGATGTTCCTGGTAAAATGCCGGAGGTGCTGACCTTGAACACTCTGGATGGATGCGGAATTGCTGCCCCTGTGCAGGATCAGGGCCTGTGGAACAAATCCTGTGTCTTTTAAGACAGAAGTCCCCAGCCCCAGGCTGCAGACTGGTACCTGTCCATAGCTTGTTAGGAACTAAGTCACACAGCAGGAGGTGAGTGGCCGGTGAGCATTGCCACCTGAGCTCTGCCTCCTGTCAGACCTGCAGCGGTATTAGATTCTCGTAGGAGCGGGAACCCTATTGTGAACTGAGCACGTGAGGGATCTATGCTGTGCGCTCCTCATGAGAATTTAATGCCTGATGATCTGAGTGGAACAGTTTCACCCCGAAACCATCCCCACCACTCGGTCCATGGAAAATTGGCCATCCACAAAACCGGTCCCTGGTGCCAAAAAGGTTGGAGACTGACTGCTGCTTTAAGGGGTCAACTAAAAAAGAGCTAAGCTGGGACAGACCAAAGGGCATTACATGCTCTGCTCCCCATTAGAAAGATTTCCTGTGTCTTTATGTGTCATTTCTGAGCCTAGCTCCAGGTTGTCCACTGATGCTGTCTGGGACCCCAAAGTCAATCTTCCCAGCTGGTAGTCCCTTCATTCTGTTGCCCACTTTCCCTTGAGCTCCATCAGAGTTTTGTGCCCTCTCATACCTGGCCTCACCTGCACCATTATACCTGTGGGAATTATCACCTGCTTCACATACCTGGCGATCTCTGCCTCATTCCACATCCTACTGACCTGGCCTTCCTCCACTGCTGCAGTATCTGGACATTTCCTTCCTGACTTCCGAGAACGTATTATTCCTATGCACACTTGGCGTGGTGGAGTCTTCTAGAGGCCCGTTATGGGTTGGATTGTGTTCCCCTCCACGTTTGGGTGTTCTAGTTCTAATCCCTGGGGCCTCTGAATGTGGCATTTCTGGAGATAGGGTCCTTGAAGAGATAACCAAGTTAACATGAGGTCACGAGGGTGGGTTCTAGTCCAATATGATTGGTGTCCTTATAAAAATGGGAAATTTAGGCCGGGTGTGGTTGCTCATGCCTGTAATCCTAGCACTTTGGGAGGCCGAGGTGGGTGGATCACCTGAGGTTAGGAGTTCAAGATCAGCCTGGTCAACGTGGTGAAACCCTGTCTCTACTAAAAATACAAAAGTTAGCCAGGCATGGTGGTGCGCACCTGTAATCCCAACTACTCGGGAGGCTGAGGCAGGAGAATGGCTTGAACCCAGGAGGTGGAGGTTGCAGTCAGCTGAGATTGCGGCATTGTACTCCAGGGCAAGAGTGAAACTCCATCTAAAAAAAAAGAAAAAAAAAGGGTGGGGGAGAAATTTGGATAGACTCACATACAGGGGGAAGACCTTGTGAAACTGAAGATGGCTGTCTACAAGCTAAAAAGAGAGGCCTGGAAACAGATCCTCCCCCACAGCCCTCAGAAAGAGCAGACCATGCCGACACATCAATTTTAGACTTCTAGCCTCCAAAACTGAGAGATTATAAATTTCTGTTGCTTAAGCCACTCAGTTTGTGGCACTTTGTGGCAACTTCCTTAGTAATTAAATACAGGGTCTCTTCCAACAGAGCTCTCAACTCCTTTCTTGGTTCTCCTAGAGCATTCAAAGGTTCAAAGCCCATGAGGTGACAACCACTCTTTCTATGCCCGAGAGCGTGTTGCCAAGAAGGTGGGAAGGTTCACTTCCATGTCCACAAGCTCACCACTTTCTGAAATGTATTTGGTCTGCGCAGTGCGGGTCTCTCTGCTTTCCTGGGACCCACATTTCTGAAGGGGCTCCTGGAGTGATGATGTCCACATGTCTAGTTATGTGTTGAACCTGTTTTATTCTTTGAGTACAAAGTATTCAGTTATCTCTTCAGACCATCTTTTTCTCCCTTCACTGGCTTCCTCCTAAGTGGAGTGTGTGAAAGTCAGCCAGCCCTCAAATCCCCTCCAGTGAGGACAGTTGCCAATGTCTGGCTCTGCTGCTTCATCATGGAGGGTGACAGTGGGCCAGTCATGCCATCAGGGGCGCAAATCAAATGTAGTTGATCCCTTGCAGTCAGATACAATATTGTTTCCTCTGCCCTCCTTACAAGCAAGTGGTCAGACCATAATTACTCCTGATGGCAGGTGGCAGGTCTACATCACATCTTGACATTAGCTTTTAGCTATTTTTTTTTTATAGCTGCCAGTGTGCTCGGTCAAATACCTGTCTGTCATCACAATCAGACAGGTCTTAATGTCTCTGCATTACAGAGGAGGACCTCGGCTCCCTTCCAGCCCGTTTATTATGGTCCCAGCATAGCATTTTATCACACATTCCTTACGCATAGCCTCTTCTCTACCACCACGGAAATCTTCCAAGTTGGCAGCTTTAGTGTCTACTGCCATTAATCTTCACTAGGCTGGGATCATGGGGCAAAGGATGATTTATTGCAATTACCTGTTATAGTGCAGAGCTCAGGTGAGCTAGGCTCAGATGCATTTACTGGGCTCAGATGCATTTACTGGGCTCCCTTATATTCTCCCATAGCCAAAGAGGAAGGCATGTCTGCTTTGTTTCTAGGTATATTTGCTTTCATTTAGCCCATCGAATGTTAGTTAATTAACAGGGAAGTGGAGAAATAGATTTAGATAGTATTAGGGTTATGTATAGACATGGTGAAGGCTGCCTGTTCAAATCCAGAACTGACACTGACATTTGACAGTCCATTTAATTTCTTTGTTGTTTCTGCATTTTAAGAAACATCCAAAGGAAATTTGAAATTGCACTTACCTGACACTTTCTGCACCATCTGTTCCAGGTGATTAAAACCAATCTGCATATAGTGTTGTGTTTCATTTCCAATTTCTCACTCCCTGGGATGGCAGGGGGCAGTGCACGAAGTGGGGAATAATGTGTGCTTGGGTTCTGCTAGTGAGGGAGAAAACAGGGGTGATGGTGATGGAAAATAAAAGGGGAGAAGTTCTTTGCAGCAGAAATAAATATGTTCTTAAAAGTGGCCCATTGTTTTCCCATTACCAGCTCTGATGACAGCTTCTTGAATGCTCTGAGTCAAAGAGCCTCAGTGCGCTCATGTCCCTGGCCTGGTGAAAAGTGGCAATTGTCAGGACAGATGAATGAAATTAAAAAGCTTTTTCGCTATTGTACCCAGGATCTGCTTCATTCTCAGGCTTTATGTAATCTGTAGAAGATACTATTTGGTGCCCTTATTATGGACGATAAACCATTTATTTCCTACTGGATGGTCAGGTAGAGGGGGACTGGACTAAATGAGCCTTACAGGATTCTTTCTGGGTTTGTGACCTCCTAAGAGGACAGTAGAGTTAAGGAGAGAATGGCTGCTCTACAATTCCCAGCTCAGACAGATAGAGCATTATCATCTATCCCTACATTTTCCCACTTCGTTTTGTTCCCCCTCAACTTGGCCGTAATTCTCTGCAGGGGCTGCTGGGAATGGGGGCGCTGGAATTTTATGTAGTCCCTGCCCCGGTGCACCTTCCTCTCAGCATTGATGGACCTCCATTTCCCTTGCATTCTGCTACCAATATGGGCTGCCTGGGATTTCACAGAACAGTTGATGAGGCTGCAAGGAGCCACCAGTTTGCCAGCAAGACCCAGATTTAGTGTATATCCATTCTGCTGGGTTTTCACTGGTTCTGCATCCCAGTGCAGAGATATTATCCTTCAGCATATATTTGAGACAGAAAGAGGGCCTTTTTAAAAATATGTGTTGCCAGGAATGACTGCCTGGCAAACTTGTATCACCAAACTGAAAGTCTTATGCAAGGACTTTTCTTTCACATGTTCTTGGGACATGGTAGTAGGGGAGAACAAGTTTCCATAGTTAGGGATTACTAATTAGGGATTAAGGCAAAGAAGACTGATGCATGGAGAACTTTCCATGTTAACCATGGGGAGTGGAGGCTTAGCAAAGTTAAGTAATTTGCCTAAGATTGCACAGCTAGTAAGTAGGAAGGTCGGCACTTGACCTTCAACAATTGACAGGTTTTTACATCGACAGATGGGTTAGGTTGCTTCTAAAATGGCTCCCAGCGATCACTGCCTCCTGGTATTTATTCCCTTATGCAATCTCCTTGTGTGTGGGTTGAAACTGGAGACTAGCTACTAATGAATAGAATATGGTGCAAGTGATAGGATATCCATTCTAAGATCAAATTATAAAAGACTGTGACCTCTGTTCCCTCCACACCCTGCTCTGATGAAGCCGGATGCCATGTTGTCAGCTGCCCTATGGAGAGACCAATGTGGGCAAGGAACTCTGGCCAACAGATGGTCTGGGTGGTCTCTGGTCCACAGCCAGGGAAGAGCTGAGCACCTCTGACCAGAGGCTTATGAGAAACTGAATCCTGCCAGCAAGGTGAGCTTAGAAGCAGACCCTTTTCCACTTGAGCCTTGCGATGAGTACAGACCCATCTGACATCTCAACTATGTTGTAAGAGACCCTGAATGAGAGCATCTAACTCAGCCATGCTCAGATTTCTGGGCTGCAAAAACTGTGAGATGGTATGTGTTGCTATAGGCCATTATATTTTGGAGCATTTTGTTATACAGCTACAGTTTCTATGTATGTTATACATATGTATAATTTATTAGATAACTAATAAAACGAGGAAACCTTAAACACACAGGAATCTTTCTCTAGTTGTTTGCTATAGAGAGGGATCTGAGAAAAGACCCATTTGTCTTGGAATCCTGCAAGGAGTACTAAATGAGATCAACGAACAGGTAATAATAAAAGTATTTTAAAATCTCAATGGCACAGACACCAACCAATCCAAAAGTATCAGCCATCTCCCTATGCAGGGTGCCAGAGGACCAGGTTCTAGCCCATTCATTGCTGGATTGCGGAGGACTCCAGGTGGTCTGGGAAAAGGAGTGGAGCAACATGCAGGTACTTGTGAGGCTCAGGGAAGAGGTTAACTCCCCTGGGATGAGTCATGGGATGAATATGTTTATATTTTAACAATCTGCCTGCCCATAGGGCCTCCCTACTGGCTATCAGGCTCGGGCCAATTCCTGGAAGCCCATTTCAGGTAGCATCATCTGAATCAGAAGGCACAGACATAAGAGGTCAGTGAGATGGTGGGGAGGTGGGAATCCATTTTTGTTCTTCCTTCTGACTTACTGAAGAGACAGTCTTGGGGCTCCAAGACTCCAAAGACCACAACCAGCTGCCTTTCTGTGTGCTTGTCAGTAAGTAGTCTATTAAAAGCTCAAAGGTTTTGGAGAACATACCCTCCCACAGCTGGAAGCCCAGGTTTTGCTCTGATATCCTTTCTCCAGTTTTCATGCATTAGTGAATGTTATTCTTCAGTATGCAGGAGCCTGGGCAAAGGCGGGTCTTTTAAACATTCAGCTGCATGCTTGAACTGGGGAAATCACAGCTGCTCCTTGCTTTTGATAATGCCAGGGAAATTGGTAAATAAATAAATAACTAGGGCCCAGGGTTCATTTACTAAATACCCCAATATGTGCAAGCAAGCCGCATCAGGCACATCAAAGGAAAATAAAAACATAATTTAGTAATAACATGGTCTCCTGCAGCCTCCTGCTTAACTCAAGTGTTAAAAGAGGTAAATCAGGGGTTTTGAAACACAATTTTATACTTAGTCTTCTTTTTCTTTCTTTCTTTTTTTTAAAGAACAGGATCTGGGACCATTTCTTACGTTGGCAGGATCTGGCACAGTTTTCCTTTCTGTGAAAGGGAAGAATTTAAAAAATAATTGTTAACAATTATTCTTTACCCTTCAACTAGGGAATTTTCCCACATGCAAGAAGCATGCCATGTTTAAAGTGTTTGCAAGTATTTGAGGGACTTAAGATATTCCCAGTGTCAGAGATTGGTTTTCAGTTTGGGTGTGGCAGAAACAGTGCAGGGCCCATACCCTGACTGAAGAAATTAATCTGCAAGGAGGCAAAAAAAAAAAAAAAAAAAAGACACTGGGACACCTTCCAAATTATTCCCAGGGACACCCAGACTCCAGACCTATATTATGTTGGAGAACAGACCACATAACTGTCCTCCAGCTTTTCAGTGCCACTCCAGAATTCACGCCCACCCTGGGGCAAGACTTCCTGCATTTCTCCCACTCCAGCTCCGTGGATTTATCCCTGCCTTGGATGCCACGCCTCTGTGCGGCCACATCCCTGTGCATCTATTTGCCCATTGTGCTCTGATTTCTCACTCTCTGCCTTCCACCTTGGTGCGGAGTCTTTCAATTTCATCTTGTTGCATGGTTCAATATTGAAAACTGCTTCTTCTGTACCCTCTCCCAGCTAAAATGATGTCTTTCTGTCAGTCATGCCCTTCATTGAATGCCCTTGCTGTGCAAAGATGTGTGGGCTCTGGAGTCAGTTAGCTGGGTTTCAAATACCACTCTTCCTACTTATTAGCTGTGTAATCTCAGGCAAATTACTTTAATTTGCTGAGTCTTGGCTTCCCATGGTTAAAATAGAAACTTCTCCAAGTCTTGTCTTTTCCTTAAGTAGGAATCAGTAATCCTTAAACTCAGGTTTGTTGTGAGGATTAAGTGATTTACACGTGTAAAGTGTTTCACGTGCTGATTGGCCACATAGGAAACCCTCAATAATTGATATGTACATATGTGATTTGATACTACCCTAATACTGCTGATTTTTTTGAACATTAGATAATGTTATCCTGTTAACCTCCCTACTAGATAAGTACAATTATTATCCCCTTTGCACAAGTTATACATCTATAGAGAGAGATTTGAATCTGGGTCTGAATTCAGCGTCCCACTCCAGCTTCTCTTAAGATGATGGATGATTTGCTTACCCTCTCTTTTTTTACTCTTCATCTGGCCAAGAACTGATGAAGTGTTTATGTTTCAAATGGTTTACCCATACAATGGGATAAATAGAGAGAGTTGAGAAGTCAACACAGGTGTAATTAAGCAGATCATCGGCTGTTGATAGCGACTCTCCCAGATGTCAACAAAACAGGCTCTTAAATAGAGCGGATGCTGGTAGTAAACTTGAAAGCGAGCCATACCTTGGAAGATCAAAAATCACTGCTAATGAAAAGAGCAACAGCATAATTAATTCAACACATGGATTAATAATAATTTACTTTTAGATTTAGAATCTATTTGATACTTATATTGGTTCACATGAAGATGTTTAATAGTTCCACCATTTAGAGAAAGCATCCTGTAAAGACTCCATCTGTAAGGAGCTCAAACTGCATGCCTATCCCTCCATTTTCTTCTTCCACTTTCATTCCAGAGATGATGCTACACTTTCATCTTAGGGAAGCTCCTTGTAAGTTTCATACCTTCTTGGTGATTTGAAGAAAAGAAAGAAAATTCAGTGTTTTTTTCTTAGACTAAATCTGAAGTAGTTTCATGAGGGGTATGATCACGTCTTGATAACATTAGCATATTCTGATGAGCTCTGTAGTCAATTAAGCATCTGAAATTCCTTTGGGCAAGCTGCTCTTGACTTCAGTTTTGTTAGAGGAAAAAATGAGAAACTCCCAAATTCAAAATCTTTCTCGATTGTTCTGGGCTGCAGAAGAAATGTGTAAATCAACAGGGGATTAAGGAATAATAGAAGTAAAGAGGACCAAAAGCAGAGTCTTTCTGAATAAAGAGGTCAACATTCAGAGTTAATTAAAACTTACTGCCATATCTGAAGTTGCTGGGTCATGTGTGGGACTTGCAAACCAGAAGTGTGCAGACATTACTTGGTCTTTGGCCTTGAAAATAGTTTGAGTTTTACTGCTAATATCCATAGGTTGGAAGGTTTCATATGAAAATCTATATTTCTGATTTTCTTGAAATATAGAAAATTCTGGCAACAGTAGACCTGTATTTTTCTGAATAATAATCAGATGGTGCTGAGTAACAGCTAGCTCCTTAGACAGAGAAGAGACTCCCCAGTTTGATCCAGTCCTGAGTAGGACAATTTCTGTTATTTCCTGGCTCTCAGGATGAGTGCCTTTGCCAATCATCTTGGTAGTCACTTATTATAAGGGTTTTATATATATACACACATACAAAGTGTATATTAGGGTTATTATAATTTAGGATTTTGTAAGGGCAACTTATATGAATGGAGAATATACTAAATATGGTATTTGCTAGATAGTTCACTTGAATATTTATGTATCTATAATGTCTAACATTGCTTTATGCCTGGTATTGTATAGGCACATCACATTTCATTAGTTCCTCCTAATAGCCTCATGACAATATGATAACTGTAATAATGTTAATATTGGGTCAGAACCGATATTAACCAACATTTTATAGATGAGGAAACTGAGGAACTAACAGCATTAGTGATGCTCACATTGCCCAGCTGGCACATGGCAGAACCAGGGTTCCAAGCGAGCAGTCCAACTCAAATGCCCACCTTCTTAATCACCACTTTTCTTGCCTCCTATCTGTAGGGAAGAGGGATCAGTAGTAGCTCCAGGGCACTTCAGGCAATCTCAGGTGGAAGATTTGTGAACAGTGAAATGAGTATCAAGTATGTCTATAGGGACTCCTATGTGAAAGATGAAAAATAGCAGCGCATGTGCCTCCCCTGGTAAATTTGTGCATAAGCAATGATGGAGCTTGTTGCCCTGCTGACTCTGACACTAATAAGTAGAGAAATTGGCGGAGTTTCTAGCTGCTTCCTGTATTGCCATTAGCAGTCATGGTAGGCTAGACACTGGGGAAGACCAAAGCAGTAGTTGGTCTTGTGTCCTTGTGGGACTCTAATATCATATTATCTGGTGTTTGCTGGTGTTTTGTGAACTGGTAATGCTGGTAATGCCAGCAACCCCGGCATTGCTGGCTAGAGAGCAGCTGCACTGTGGTGGAAGGCATGCGATCTCTATGTGTTTTATTTTCTTTGTGTCACAGTGCTGATCAAGCTATGGATAGCATGTTAGAGGAAAACTTAACCACTATTGTCCTGTGTCCTGCTGTAAATGTGGAAAGCCTCATACACTATAATGCTAGAATGGAAACCAAGAAATCGTTGTGACTAAGAATGTGATCTTAGGGGCTCAGTGGACCTGGGTTTGAATTCTAGCTTTGACTGTTAATAGCTGTGTGACTTTGGGCTTGTTAATTAACCTCTTTGAGTGTCAGTCTCACAATTTATAAAATAAGGACTAATGTGAGTAATGTGAGTAACTGGTAAAATCATATTTTAAATATTATTGGGAGCAGATGGAAAAATATGTGGGTTTCTTTTACTAGCACCATCACAGGCTCTGCTAAACCATGCCTCTTTGATTCCAAGTCATGCTTAATAGTACCATTATCAAAATAGTAACTTTCAGTGAGAAAAAGATACACTAGCTCAATGAACCAACTTGTAAGGCATTTTGTTTTGTTTTGTTTTGTTTTGTGTTTTGTTTTTGAGACTGAGTTTCACTCTGTCGCCCAGGCTGGAGTACAGTGGTGCGATCTCCGCTCACTACAACCTCTGCCTCCCAGGTTCAAATGATTCTCCTGCCTCAGCCTCCTGAGTAGCTGGGATTAGAGGCACCCAACACCATGTCCAGCTAATTTTTTTGTATTTTTAATAGACATGGGGTTTCACCGTGTTGTCCAGGCTGGTCTTGAATTCTTGACCTCAGGTGATCCACCTGCCTCTGTAAAACTAAAAAAAATGTATATCTCAAAATCATGAAAATGCGATTTATCAAGCCTGAGCTGTATCTGGTCAAAAAGACTTTGCTTTATTAACCTTCCAGATATCGTTCCCCCAAATTGAGCCCAACTGATGACTTTGTTAGTTCTCTCACGAAGTCATTGACGGGCCCTTGTCCATTCTGTTTCACACACTATGGAGTAGCAGAAAAAACTAAAGTGCCTCCTGTTGGTGGACACATGGGCAAGTTACTTTTCTCTGGCTGAGCCTCAGTTTCCCATCCTTAAATTGGATATTACCCATCTCATAATTGAGAATTAAACGAGACAACATTGACAAGTCCGCCACCCTGATGCCTTCTGCAGAAAAGGAGCTCAATGTATTCTGCTTCTTCTTGCTTTCACACAACAGACTGTGTGCTACATGAATTAGAGCTAAATGACTTGTACACGAGGAAGTGGCATGGGATGACATGGAACATTTCTGAATAAAAAAAAAATTAGACCGCTGAGAATTCTCAGCCTGTGTATTTAGTGAGCACTCATTGTGTAATGAGCACCAAGATGACAAGCTGGCTGCAAAGCCCCCAATTAATTATGCTACCTGATGTAGGGTGGCCTAGAGATTATGACTCTGGAAGGGTCCACCTGGGTTTAGCAGAAGAGGGGCTCCTCTGATGAATCAGTGATTTTAGGGAGGCTCTGAGAGGTTAAAGCAAGCTTGAGAAACAGCACTCCTACTCTTTCCAAAGAGTCAAATTTTTCATTTATTTGTTTAACTATTACTTATTATTATTAATTTTTTGAGACAGGGTCTCGTTCTGTTGCCAAGGCTGAGTGCAGTAGCATGATCATGGCTCACTGCAGCCTTCACCTCCTGGGCTTAGGCAGTCCTCCTGCCTCAGTGTCCCATGTAGCAGGGACTACAGGCACACTCCAGCATACCCAGATAATTTTTTATTTTTTTGTAGAGACAGGGCCTCACTATGTTGCCCAGGCTAGACTTGAACCCTGGATGCAAGTGATCTTCCTGCCTTAGCCTCCTAAAGTGCTGGGATGTGTGAGCCACCATGCCTGGCCTATTATTCTTAAAGCACCTTAAAGTACCTCTGCTATAGTCCAAATCTGTCCCTCTAAAATTCATATATAGAAAAGTAGTTGTCAATGTGATAGTATTAAGAGGCCAGGCCTTTACAAAGTGATTAGGTCATGAGGATGGAACCCTCAAGAATGGGATTAGTGCCCTTATAGAAGAGGTGTGAGGTAGCTGTTTGCACCTCTCACCATATGAGGATGCAGCAAGAAGGCGCCATCTTTGAAGCAGAGAGCAAGCCTTCTGAAGACACCAAATCTGCCGGCACCTTGATCTGGGGCTTCCCAGCCTCTAGAACTATAAGCAATAAATTTCCATTATTTACACATTAGCCAGTCTAAGGCGTTTTGTTATAGCAGTCCAAAGGAAGTAAGACCACTGCCTTGTGCCAGGTATTGTGCTTGGCAGGGTATATAGTGGTGGATGTGAGACACATGTGGTTCTTGTCCTATGGGGCTTGGAGTCTAAAGGAGCAGATAGACAATAAACACAGAAAAAAAATCAGCAGGGAATTATAACTTGAGATAAGTATCACAAAAGAAAAGAGCAGAGCACGGGGAATAATAAGAGAATGTTGGATGGTTGAGGAAAGTCTCTCAATGGGGCTGACATCTAAGCTGGAAGAAACCAGGAACTCAAAGCACAAAGAAAAGTATTCTTGGCTGAGGCAATGGTATGTAAGAAGTTTCTGAGGCAGGAAAGAACTTGGCATGCTTTAGGACCTGAAACAAGCCATTGGATAAAAGGACAGTGACCAAAGGACAGTCTCTTCTCAAACAACAGATTCACTTATTACTTCAGTAACGTGTTTTGGTGACTCTTCATGGATCATTATGATATGACCTGAATACTTGAACTCCCAGGGAGAAGATGCAGGAAATGGAACATGCAAGGAATATGAGTGGAGAGCTGATTGTCTTTGTCTTCTCCTGGCGATACATGTTACCATGACCCATGTATATCATCTTTGCTGTGATTTGAATCACACTTTGCCTTTCCAAAAGTGAAAGTTCAGAGAATGAAGCAGAGGCTCCTGGGGTTTGGTTTCTCCAGCTGGTACTTATTTCATTCTGGCTCTGTGGACTGGTCATTTGGTTCCTGGAACTGGACCAGATCTTCATGGAAGCAATGAGCTAAGAGCCCAGCAGAGTGTAAGAAGATTTTCTTCCATTAGCCAAGTATTTGAAAGCAGTTACATTTGCTTTTCATTGAGGGATTGGTAGTCTAGAACAGTGTACATCTTAATAGGTATTGGATGAAAAATAAAACTAGGGAAAAATAAGTTTGGGAAGTCTTGGGTGGTAAACAATGCTAGATTGCTTTATTACAGGACTTCCTGAAGCCTTTTATAGGCTTACAATTTCTCAATTACTGTAATGAATGTTTATATAGTCATGTATCACTTAATGACAGGGTTATGTTCTGAGATATGTTCTGAGACATAAATTTTTAGGTGATTTCGTCATTATGCAAATGTCACAGACTGAACTTACACAAAGCTAGATGGTATAGCCTATGTGCCTAGGCTAGATGGTATACGCTATGGCTCTTAGGTTACAAACCTCTACAGCATGTTACTGTACTGAACACTGTAGGCAATTATAACACAATGGTAAGTATTTATGTATCTAAATATATCTAAACATAGAAAAGGTACAGTAAAAGTGCATTTTAAAAATTTACAAAAAACGGTACCTCTGTACAGGGCTCTTATCATGAATGGAGCTTACAGGACTGGAAGTTGCTCTGGATGAGTCAGTGAGTGAGTGGTGAGTGAACATGAAGTTCTAGGACATTACTGTACATTCCTGCAGACTTTATAAACATGGTACACTTAGGCTGTGATATGTTTTGGCTGTGTGTCCCCACCCAAGTTTCATGTTGAATTGTACTCTCATAATTCCCACGTGTTGTCAGAGGAAACTGGCAGGAGATAATTTGAATCATGGGGGCAGTTTCTCCCATACTGTTTTTGTGGTAGTGAATAAGTCTCACAAGATCTGATGGTTCTATCAGGGGTTTCTGCTTTTGCATCTTCCTTATTTTCGTTTGCCACCACCACATAAGAAGTGCCTTTTGCCTCCCACCATGATTCTGAGGCCTCCCTAGCCATGTGGAACTGTAAGTTCAATTAAACCTCTTTTTCTTCCCAGTCTCATGTATGTCTTTATCAGCAGTGTAAAAACAGACTGATACAGTAAATTGGTACCAGTAGAGTGGGCACTGCTGAAAAGATACCCAAAAATGTGGAAGTGACTTTGGAACTGGGTAACAGGCAGAGGCTGGAACAATTGGAGAGCTCAGAGGAAGACCAGAAAATGTAGGAAAGTTTGGAACCTCTTAGAAACTTGTTGAATGGCTTTGCCCAAAATACTGATAGTGATATTGACAATAAGGTCCAGGCTGAGGTGGTCTCAGATGGAGATGAAGAACTTGTTGGGAACTGGAATAAAGGTGACTCTTGTCATGTTTTAGCAAAGAGACTGGTGGCATTTTTCCCCTGCCCTAGAGATTTGTGGAACTTTGTACTTGAGAGAGATGATTTAGGGTATCTGGCAGAAGAAATTTCTAAGCATCAAAGCATTCAAGATGTGACTTGGGTGCTGTTAAAGGCATTCAGTTTCAAAAGGGAAAAAAACATAAAAGTTTGGAAAATTTGCAGCTTGACAGTGCAGTGGAAAAGAAAATTCCATTTTCTGAGGAGAAATTCAAGCCAGCTGCAGAAATTTGCATAAGTTACGAGGAGCCAAATGTTAATCCCCAAGACAATGGGGAAAATGTCTCCAAGGCATGTCAGAGGTCTTCACGGCAGCCCCACACATCACAGGCCTAGAGGCTTAGGAAGAAAAAATGATTTTGTGGGTCAGGCCCAGGGTCCCTGTGCCTGGTGCCCTGCATCCCAGCTACTCCAGCCGTGACTAAAAGGGACCAAGGTACAGCTCCAGCTATGGCTTCAGAGGGTGGAAGCCCCAAGCCTTGGCAGCTTCCACATGGTGTTGAGCCTGCCAGTGCACAGAAGTCTAGAACTGAGGTTTGGGAACCTCTGTGTAGATTTCAGAGGATGTATGGAAATGCCTGGATGTCCATGCAGAAGTTTACTTCAGGGACAGGGCTCTCATAGAAAACCTCTGCTAGGGCAGTGCAGAAGGGAAATGTGGGGTTGGAGCCTTCACACAGAGTCCCTACTGGGGCACCACCTAGTGGAGCTGGGAGAAGAGGGCCACCATCTTCCAGACCCCAGAATGGTAGATCCACTGACAGCTTGCACTGTGCACCTGGAAAAGCTACAGACATTCAATGCCAGCCAATGAAAGCTGCCAAGAGGGGGGCTGTACCCTGCAAAATCACAGGGGCAGAGCTGCCCAAGACCATAGGAACCCACCTCTTGCATCAGCATGACCTGGAGTCAAAGGAGATCATTTTGGAACTTTAAGATTTTGACTGCCTTGCTGGATTTTTGGATTTGCGTGGGCCCTATAATCCCTTGTTTTGGCCAATTTCTCCCATTTTGAACAGCTATATTTACTCAATACCTGTACCCCATTGTATCTAGGAGTAACTAGCTTGCTTTTGATTTTACAGGCTCGTAGGTGGAAGGGACTTGCCTCGTCTCAGATGAGACTTTGGACTGTGAACTTTTGGGTTAATGCTGAAATGAATTAAGACTTTGGAGGACTATTGGGAAGGCATGATTTGTTATGATTGGTTTTGAAATGTGAAGACATGAGATTTGGAGGGGCCAGGGGCAGAATGATACGGTTTGGCTCTGTCCCCACCCAAGTCTCATCTTGAATTGTACTCCCATAATTCCCACACGTTGTCAGAGGAACTTGGCGGGAGATAATTTGAATCATGGGGGCAGTGTCCCCATACTATTTTTGTAGTGAATAAGTCTCACGAGATCTGATGGTTTTATCAGGGGTTTCCGCTTTGCATCTTTCTCATTTTCTCTTGCCACCGCCACATAAGAAGTGCTTTTTGCCTCCCACCATGATTCTGAGGCCTCCTCAGCCATGTGGAACTATAAGTCCAATTAAACCTCTTTTTCTTCCCAGTCTCAGGTATGTCTTTATCAGCAGCATGATAATGGATTAATACAGCCTACAGTAAATTTATAAAAAAAATTTTTTCTTTAATGGTAAATTAATCATAGCTTACTGTAATTTTTTATTTTATAAACTTTTAAAAACTTTTTGACTTTTTTGTTATAACACTTAGCTTATAACATAAACATATGTGTACAGCTGTAAATAATATTTTCATTCTTTGTATTCTTATGAGCTTTTTCTATTTTTCCTACTTTTACGTATGTTTTTACATTTTAATTTAAACTTTTTTGTTAAAAACTAACACACAAACTTAGGATCATCAATGTCCCTGTCTTCCCCCTCTATATCTTGTCCCAGTGGAAGGTCTTCAGGGGCGATAACATGCATGGAGCTGCCATCTCCTGTGATAACAATGCCTTTTTCTGGAATCCCTCCTGAAGGACCTGCCTGAGGCTGTTTTACAGTTAATGTTTTTTCTATAAGTTGGAACACACTTTAAAATAATGATAAAAATTATAGCAAATACATAAACCAGTAACATAGTTTTTAATTATAATTTGAAGTATTACATGCCATACATAATTTGTGTGTTACAATTTTATATGACTGGCAGTGCAGTAGATTTGTTTACATCAGTATCACCACCAACATGTAAGTAATGCATTTCGATACGATGGTAATATGGCTATGATGTCACTAGGTGACAGGAATTTTTCAGCTCCCTTATAATCTTATGGGACCACTGTGTATGTATGGTCCATTTTTGGCTGAAACATCATCATGTGGCACATGACTCTATTTCTCTTAGGGTAAATATGAAGTAAAAGGAAAAGTTTTAAAATGATATTTAAAATTTCTTTAAAATATTTGGGAAAGACTCAACTTATGATAACATATGCCATAATCAAGATTGATAGCATTGGACAATTAGGAGTGTGAAACAAATTATATGCTATAGTATAAGGAATTAATGGAATGGAATTTGAGCTGTAACATGAAAGGCAATAGTATGTAGCTAAGTTTCAAATTAATTCCCTTCAGAAATAAGCAACACACAGCCATGGTCAGCAAGATATACCTCAGTGAGTGTGTGAGTTAAAGGCATCTCTCATGTGGCTGGAATCAGGGATACATTTGTGAGGATGTGTAGTTTGGGGGAAGAGTCTGTAAATAGATGCCCTCTGTGAAAATAGAATGAGGTAGAAAGTGAGGGAGAGGGAATTATTAAAGGAGAGGGTGGAGATGAGCCTAGCCATATGGTCAGTGCCATAGCGGGCAAGCCTGTCAGGGGTAGGCACTCTGGGAATGCAGGCGAAAGGGAATTTGTCCTGAAAGAACCACATGCATTCCGCCATGAGGAAATGAGGACAGAGGGCTGTGGGCAAGACTCTGCTCGGTGACTGACACTTGCACTGATTGGAGCCAACATTGGATATTGAATCATTTCTACGCAAAGTTGATTAGGATGGATGGGAGCCTTCTAATGCCCTAAAAACATTCCATTTAGGGCAAACCATACTTATCCGAAGTGCCATACACAAGATTGGCTTCTGTTTTGCAATGTATGTGACTAAATTTACTCAACTGATTAGAGGCATATAAATAGATTTTTCAAGAAAGTCCTCTTTTCTCTAACCAGTCCCTGTTCCAAATGTCTCTCTATAGCTACCATTTATCTATTAAAGTATTGGTTATATTAAAATTTCAAGCTTTCTGGATTAGGTGGAAAAAATGATAACTTTAGAGATGTGCCTTTGTCTACGCATTCCCTGCACCTTTGGTTAGAAAAAGAGGACTTTCCTGAAAGATCTATTCCTACCCTTCTAATCAGTTTAGCTTTGAATACCTTAGAATTTGCTAAGAGTATGGATGAAAAGACTTTGTTTGTTTGTTTGTTTGTTTGTTTTCACCAGCTTTCTATCCCCTCAGCAGGGCACAAGCATGGGGCCGTTACAAGAGACATGGTAGTTGATCATCCCTCAATTCTCTCTCATGCTGTGTGCATGCAATGCTGATGGAAATGCAGCCAGGTATTTGGAAAGCTACAAATGGCACATGCATACTGCTTTTTCCAAACTAAGCCTCTTTCTTGGTATAATAGATGTATATTGGTTATAATGCCATCCATCCTGACTTCTAACATAAAAAGTAGGAAAAAGCTCATTTATGCTTTGCTTTGTCCACTTCCCCACTCCCTACCCACTGTGCTAGACGTTGCCTTTTCATGAAAAATCACTAACCCCCAAGATTCTCAGGCTAACCTAATAGACCTAGAATTGTTAGCAAATTAGTCTCTCTCACACACACTCTCACATAATCACACAAATACATTATAATCTTTTAATGTTCTACTGGAAGGATTACTTGAAATTTTTGCACAAAAGAATAATTATCACAGTTATGGTTATATTATAATGCGTACAAATGACCTTAATGTGATGTAAAAACACATGTCCCTAAGAAAACTCTTGCTTCAAATCCTAATAGCAAAATTGATATTATGAAACAAGGTATTTTATGATATAATAATGGCTTAATTTTCTCACAACGTTCCATAAACAGTTGCTCAAATTACATCATCCTTTCACTAGTGACAATGGTTTAAAATATCTTGCCTAAATAACAATTTGTTATATAATGTCTGCTATAGTTTTCTAGAGACTTGAGTTGTTTTCTTTTAGAGATAGGAATAAAAACTTTCTTTTAAAATAAAATCTAGCTCTTCTCCTCATATGCAGAATTTTAACATAATGATCTTCAGGGGGTGCAGCATCTATTATATTAAAGTTTTCTCTTTTGATGCCTATGATGTCTTATTAAAAGGGGACCCAAGGAAGGGACTGGTTTGATATAAGGTAAAGTACTCAAATGGCCTTGGTGGATGCTGCATGCTCTATGGTTTTAGGATATTATTTGGGGCAATAAATCATGTTCCTGTTCTTTGTTCTGAGTCTGGTGTTTGGACTGGATGAAAGGGTACTCAGATGGTGAAAATAAGTCTTCTCTTATTTGTCTGTATGTATTTTTTAATATATTTTCCTTCTTGTCAAGAAGTTATCTCTCATACTTTCTTGCTTATAAAGTTCTGGATCTTTGTTGCTTTGGCTTTATTAAGTTTTACCAAATTTAGTTAATATTGATGCTGCTATTTTATCCTATATATGTGTCTGAATAAAAATATTAAAAACTTGGCAGCATAAAGCAGATTCAGGCAAGTGTATCACTTAATCAGTACATAGCCAACCATGAAAGTCTGGGATTCCCATTTGAGTCTCTGCAATTCCCTGACTCAAAGGAAAAGATAAAAAATCTTATTCTGAGATTGGGACCTGATCTGCATGTCACTGAACCCAGTAATTGTCTACACTATGGTGGGCCTAGGAATTAGAGAATGCAATTATACAACTGATGGACCTTTTGAAAAGATGCTTCAGAAATTTATAGAAAAACACATCTCCCTTCTAAGTCATTGAAGCTGCACTTTGTGAATATTGTGTTTTTAATGTAGACATCTAAGAATATTGGTCTCAAATGCCCCACTGAGTATATGTATATATTTGCTATTCTCTGTGGCTTTCTGGAAGTGCCTGTTAGGAACAATAATAACAAATAATTAAAGCTGGATTCCCCATTGATTCTTTATTCCCATCGGGGAGCAATCTAGTTCATGGTTTTTTTACTTTGAATTATTCAATTCAGCTTGTATTTGTAAAGCACCTGCTGTATATCCAGTCCTTGGTGGTGTGAGGAGTTCTCAAAGGCGTTCGAAACTTGATGTCTGTTTGGGAATTTACAGTAAAGTTGGGAGGCGGGACTCACATTAAACAACCAAATGACTGACATGGTAATGTAGTTCCAACATGTATGATCTAGATACCCTAGTCCTCAGAGTGTGAAATGTGGACCAGCAGCATCAGCATCACCTGGGAGTTTGCTAGCAATGCAATCTGTGTTCTCACAAGGTATAGATGTTAAAGTCCAAGTTGAAGCACTCAAAACAGTGAGCACCTGGGGATCGAGTTCTGGATGAGGCTGATAGAGACTAGAGTTGTGGGAAAAGGCTTTATGGAAAACCACAGAGGTTCTTGGAAGAAGGGTAGGATTTGGGTAACATGGATTTTGGACCAGAATGTCTGAACTTGTTTTTTATGTGAAACTCATCTCCCTCTTGGTGCTTGTTTAAAATGCTGATTCCTGCAACTCCCTCTCCATGCCTTACTGAATCAGAATCTCTAGGGAGGGCCCTATGAAATGCATTTTTAACAAACTCCCCAGGAAAGTTTCTAAACTAGATTTGAGAATCACAGATGCAGATAAAAAGGAGTGCATTCAAGTTAGGGAAAGTTTGCCCACAGAAGCCACACAAGTTTTATTGTCTTTGTTTCTTCCCTACTGCCCTAGCCTTCATCATTTCTCACCGCTCTCTATTCTAGTTTATCCTCCTTATTGTTACTAGATGAACTATAGAAAACCAAATCCAACTGCCTTGCCAATTGCAAACTCTGCTGTTGCCTAAAGCTAGACTCTTAGAGTGTGACTGTGGCATTAGCAGGCCCTTTAAACACTGGCCTTGCCTTGCTTTTCCATCTCATCTCCCAGCACTTTAGTTCTATGGCCATGAAATTCCAGGCAAACTAAACTCACTCTTCCCAGAACACACTGGGCCCTTTCAATGCCTGCGGGCATTTCCTTATAATGCCCTTTTCTTCTGGCAAACTCCTTCTCATCCCTCATCCTCAATAGCACTTCTGGCAGGGATGAAAATAAAAATTGTCTTTTTGCAGAGCTGTTTGCTCTCCATAATCTAAGGTTGGCAACTGAAGGCAGCATTAGAGAAGGCAGTATTTCTCTTTTTTGGGGAAAGCAATTTATTGAGCTTTTGATTATTTCAAAGGCCAGGCATATTCTGGAGAGTAGGGTCTGGGAAAGGAGGAGCAAAGCTGCTCTTTACAATAAAGTATGAATGTCTTCTTTGAGACAAGGGAGATTGTTATAATGTTTCCTTTTTGTTTCTGTGTTTGCTTGTTTGCTCCATGTAGCCTGTAGAGCCAGTAAGATGGGCCTGGTGAGGAGACTGGAGAAGGGGAATGTTCTGACCTTCCAGTATCACTGGGGCCAACTAGGGGTAAAAACAGAGTGCCAGGTGGTGACACCCGGGAGGGGCATGGATGTGGTCTTCAGTGATCATCTGACAGCCAGTCAGTTGATCACACAGTTTTAGCTGTGTCTTCTCCAAATTGCAATTCCTCTATGTTATAGTCAAGTCTTCAGTTAAGCTGGTTCACTGGTATTGCCCCATTTTGGTCTTAAGTTGGCACCCCTTGGGAGAAGGAAAGGACCAGCTCTATCCATATTTTGGAACTGCAGCAACTTGGAGAGAGGGTGAGGAGTGGGCACACTGAATTGAGGAAACACTCTGAGCATCGGCCTGGAGACAGAATTTGTGGAGTTAACACAGTAGGTACACACCTGTCACAAATCTTCAGAATCATTCATTCATTTATTCATTCAATAAGCATTGACTGAGTACCTACTGAGTGTCTGAAATTGGTCACCTCTCTTCTTCACTGAGGTCTGTGGAGGAAATGACATAATTTTTCCAATTGTTGTCTAATTCGGACTGGATGCTTAGCAAGTCTTTAACTCCTCTCTGAGTGACTCAATTTTTCAATGCCCTAGAGCAGTTAAAACATTTTGGTATTCTCATTAAGCTACCTATTTCCTCAAGCCTTGCCTAGCACTTCACAGAAAAATAGAGATGAATTTATTCTGATTCCTGTCCTTCTGCTCCAATGTTTTGCTATTTTTTTCCCATCTTTATTCCTTCCTTCTTAAGGAAAAGGTGTCTTAGGCCTTTTGAGTTAATATTGTTATGATGATTAAGAAGGGACAAATAACCCAACACAAAACTAGGTAAAAGCATGAACAAGCATTTCTCATCAGAGGAAATACATGTGGCCCATGCATATATGAAGAAAAGACCAAACATGACATGCACACTTTGCCCAGAGTCTCATCCCCTCTGTCTCTTTTAGAACCTTGCTCTCTTGTACCTATATTTTCAATCTCTCCCACTTCCTTGGCTTTGCCATCTTCAAATCAGCAGATTTCTATTCTGTTTTCCTGGGTGCTGTTAGTCTTTCTTTTCCACCTTGCTACCATAATTCTTGAAAACTCAACTGCACTGTCAGTTTCCTCATAGCCTCTATAGTCCCCATCCCCTGCAACCTGGCTTTCGTCTCTGTCACTCCACTGAAACTTCTCTGGGCAAGACCACAATAACCCCCTTACTTTCAAATCTAAAATCCTCTTTAAATTCTCACTGCCATGATCTGAGCGTTTGTGTCCCCTCAAAACTCGTATGTTGAAATCTCAACTCACAAGGTGATGATATATATAGGAGGTGGGGCCTTTGGGAGGGGATTCTTTGGGATTGGTGCCCTTATAAAAGAGGCCCTAGAGAGACCCCTCAGCCCTTCTGCCATGTGAGGACAGAGGAAGAAGTCAATAGTCTGCAACCTGGAAGGGGACCGCGGCAGAACCTGACCATGCTGGCAGTCTGAGTGTGGACTGCCAGGCTCCAGAACTGTAAGAAATAAATTTCTGTTGTTTCTAAGCTACTCAGTTTATGGTATTTTGATGTAACAACCTGAGCTGACTAAGATACACCATTTGATCTTGATGTCATAGCAATATTTAAAACTATTGACCACCTAGTCATTTCCTTCTTGAATTTTTCTCTTCTTAGTTTTTTTCTTGGCTCTCTGTTTTTTTCTCAGTCTCTTTCAGTACCTCCCACCTCCGCATGTGGCTGTGCCTCAAGATACATCCATGGTGTTTTGCTTTGATCTCTCTTTATCTCTGTCAAATACTTTCTCTGAGCAAGTTTGTTTATCTCTGTTCCAGACTTTGGCTATCTCCATAGACATTTGGTTCTCAAAACTCCAGCCTCCCAGCTCTTGATTTATCTCATCATATTTCTAACTGCAACTGAAATAATTGTAAATGGCAATAATAGCAATAACTGCAACTTAATGTTGTTGTTGGGGTAAACCGAGATAGTAACGTAAAAAGCTTAGCACAGTGACTGGCATATTGTGAGCCCTTCATAATTGTTAGCTGCTGTGTTCCTTACAAGAATAGAAGGATAACAAAATCATCATCACTATGATGGCTACAGAAGAAAGGCAGAATATTGTAAGGCCAGTATAAGGCCAATTAACTCTCCAAGTCAGCTGTGGCTTAAAAGCAAACTGCAAAGGACCTATAAATGGGGTCTTCATGTGATGTTAAAATTAATTCTTTTTGTCAAATATATCCAGATCTCTGCCTTCTGAGTACATGGTAGGATGGTATTTCTTGGACTCCTGAGGTTGGTGGGGTTCTGTGGCCACCTCTGGTCAATGAGATGTGAGAAGAGATGATGTGTGTCGTTTCTGGATCAGGCTTTTAATCGCCATTGCAAAACTCTCCAGCGCACTCTCTTCTCTCTGCCAAAATATTCTAGATAACAGTTATTCTATCAGCCAGGCTTGTTGGTACTTATAGACAAATACATGTAGGTTCACTGCTTCTTCTTTATGTGACTGGGTGGGTTATAAAGGTTACTAGTTTGGTATACCTAAACATAAATGCCTCTCTCGGGTTGGGAGAGGAAATTCACTACTCCACTGTGTGGTTTTGCTGCTAGTGATACTACAGAGCTCCCACTATGTAAGCACATATCTCGCTAGGTGGAATGTTCGAAGTTTAGAAAGAATCCTGGCCATGCACAGTTGCTCATGTCTGTAATCCCAGCACTTTGGAAGGCTGAGGCAGGAGGGTCCCTTGAAGCCAGGAGTTCAAGACCAGCCTGGGCAACATAATGAGACTCCACCTCTATGAAAAAAAAAAAAAAAAAAAAAGAGAAGGAGAGAGAGAATCTTTTATTATAAGTGTGCAGCAAGTTGGTTGTTGCTTTTGTTGCTTTTAGTTGCTCCTACTCTAGCTTTTAATAATTATTATTGGTTTCTTCATGTTGATTTAATTTGTTGTGAGTTGTTAAACCATAGAGTGTAGAGAATGCATTTTAATTTCAACAATATTTTTGGCCTATAATTTTCTAATAATTTGAATGTAAGGCATAATGGTGTTATGGCTGAAATGTAAATAATCTGTATGTTTTTCTTAAAAAATGTATCTGTACTTCATCTAAAATTCGCTTGCACAGTAATACTTCATTGGTGATATGCTCTCTATAAATCTGTGCTACTTAAAACATATGCTAAGTAGTTATAAGATAAGATGACCAGGATATTTTTAATTTATAGGGCATTTAAAATACATTTCACCTTATTTAATTCTTACTGTGATTTTGGGAGAAAAATTGCTCCATTTTATAGAAATGGAGATGCAGGGGTAGGATGAAAATTTTGTATAAGATCGTATTTTTCTCTCTGGAATAAACAATAAGCAATTATATTGTGTGGTTAGCAGTACATTTATTGCAGCGTTTAAATTTTGATCCTCTATCATTGTTTTTTATTACTAAGTTGTGAGTAGTGGGAAAGATTGGTGATGTGGGTCCCAGGATCTTTGGCTCTGAGACTGGGGGGCTGAAATATAAATGTTGGAGAGTCACTGACACAAGTCCTCTTAAGTGGCCTGGTGAAGAGCTCAGCCATTGGCATAAACTTGTTGAAAACACCCTCAGGCTTTCAAGATGTGAAGGATGCAAAAGAAGAAGGATTAGATTTTTCTTATGTGGTCCAGAGAAAGGTTGCAGACTCGACTTATACCCGCAGCCAATAGGCAGGTAGTAGACATGATTGAATAGTGAAGTACAGGATAGAGTTCTGGGCATTGTGTAGAGTATATGACTCACTTTAAAGCAACAAAAGATAAACAAACAAATGACCTCAAACAGCAAAACAGGCCTGCAGGCTGAATTCAGTGCATGGACCCTCAGTTGGTACTCCTTGTTCCAGAGGGCAGACACAGGTCCATGAGAAGGAAAGAATAGGACTTTGGTTCAACATTAAGACTCATTTCTTGTAACTGCTCCTGCGTAAAGTTGAAAAAAGGCTGCATGTAATCTTGCTGGATGTAGATGCCAAGATTTAATCATTCTTAATCCTTAGACTCTAGAGAATCTATGTTTTTTCCCCTAAAAGGATAAATAATTGATTTATTAACTTCGACTTTTTTTTAGTAATTTCTGTTATCTCTGTATCTTCCACCTTTTGGCCTGCTCAGCCTGCAGCATTTAGTGTTTCTGGCAAGGCAGGGCATCTCAGTACGCCATTGGGAATTTGGGGACAGCAAGGGTCTGAGTGGGCCTTTTTTCCCCAATTTTTATTTCTCCTGGATTATTATCAGTGATTCTGCATTTCATCAGCAAGTTATTGGGGATAACATATATCTGGGATCAAGGACTTAAAAGCTACAATAGATTCTCTTAATTTTCATTCATCATAAACTTTGTAACACCTTGCAGTTTGAAGATTATTTTTCTTGGTGAAAAATGTAAGCAAAACTGATGGTGAATAATTCTGCCTTTTATCTATCATCCTCTCAACATTCTATCACCTACTCCTAACAGTGGGTCAATCCATTCCTTTATACTTCTTACTTCTCCCCACCTCCCAAAATTTTTAACAACATTTGTGTTGTCCTTGGCATGATCCCCAACCTTCCGCTTGTTCTGGACTTAGTTAAGATGCCAGTCCTTCTTGTTTGTGCCTCTCCTTCATGTTTGATGACTGACACATTTTGATCGAAATCTTTTAGAATCCTACTTCACCAGAGAAAGCCCTGTGTAGCCACATCTGTGTCTTTGATTGCCTTCCCTCTCCTCTTTCCACCTTCGACCATAATTAACTTGACTGTCAGAAATTTGTTTGATTATAGCTTCCTACTTATGAGTCTAATGTCTGTGGTAACATACCCAATTATCCCCTGCTCCAACACTTTGAAATCTGCTCACGTAAAATCAAGAATACACTTATGGATATGCCTTTAGTTCTTTGCATTATGATTCAAACTTACTGTCAACACAACTACTTCCTTTCAGTATTATCGACATTTCCATGTTATCTACAAATATTCCAGAAAAAGGTCCATGCTCAGTGGGAGGCAGTATGGTATCTTGGAAACAGCACAGCTCTGATAAGCTGTGTGGCCTTGGGCAAGTTGGCAAACCTATACAAACCTCAGTGATATTTCTCATCTGTAAAATGCAGACAGTACCCACCTTATGGGGTTATTGTAGTAAGTACACATAAGAAATGCTTTCAGCAAGTACCTGTTATAAGAGTTCTGTAAGAGGTAGCCAATATCTTATTTTAAGACATAAAACATTCAGTGAAGTGAGTCGAGAGTTTACCAGATGCTTCAATTTTAGTGGAAGAAGTAACTTCTGCCGTCTCGTGGTTAAAGGGATGATGGTGACCATGACTCTAGTTCACATTTACTGAAACACTCACTCTGTGCCACCATTTATCCCTATACAGCAAGTAGCTTTTACCATTTCCATTGTACAGTTGGGGAAATTGAGGTATAAAGAAAGAGGAGGTAAGTAACAGGGGTTTAAAGTGGCAGAGACTGGATCCAAACCAGTATGCACCTGACATTGACATCTGTGCTCTGGAGGTTTGGATGACCCCCAGCACTCATCAGGGCCAGGCCAGCCATGTCCCCTGGCAAGCCTGTCCACACAGTCCACCTGGAAGCTCTGGGTCACACCCCACAATGATGCCACTTCCATGCCCCCCTCTTTTATCCTGACCCAGTTTTATTCATAGTGTCTTTGCTCTCTGCTCTTTGTACCTGCACACAAAGAGCAAAGATGCTTCTGAAGTCTCAAAAAATGACATTTCCCTATGTTTCTTTTTCCCCCAACATGGTTACCATTCTGCGTGTTGAACTCTCCTTTCCCATTCTGCACTTGTCTTGATGACATCTCAGTCCAATTCCACAAGTTTCTAGTCCCCTTCAGTGATTAACACAATTTAATCTTAGTAATTAAGATTAAGTCATGCTGATTTCTAAGCTTTGGTTTTTGATTTGATTCAAAGCTCTCTTCTCTCAGGGCAGAAGAGAGTTCCCAGCATGGGTCTACAGCAGAGTGGGGGTTGTCTGCTCTCTTGCTCTCCCTTCCCTCTTCTCTACAGTGAAGCTATTGGGGTTTGAATAGGAAGGAGGAAGAGGAAAGCAGCCTGGCATTTTGTCTGTCTGTGATGAGGTTCTTTTTCTGCAGCACAGTAGATAGGAATTGTGATGGTTAATTTTGTCAGTTTGGTTAGATTATGTTGACCAGCTGTTTGATCTAACACTAGTCTAGATGTTGCTGTAAAGGTATTTTAAAGATGTCATTAACGTTTACAATCAGTTGACTTTAAGGAAAGTAGATTGCCCTCCATAATGTGGGTGGCCTCATCCAATCAGTTGAAGGCCTTAGGAACAAAGACTGGGATTTCCCAAAGAAGGAATCCTGCCTCCCGATGGCAATATAGACATTCTGCCCAAGTTTCAAGTCTTTACGTTTGGGACTGCAACATTAACTCTTACCTGAATCTCCAGCCTGCTGGCTTGCCCTACAGAGTTAGCTGGACAGCCCCAACAATTGTATGTGCCAGTTTTTAAAAATCTCTCTCTTTCTACACACACACACACACACACACACACACACACACACACACACACACACACACAGTCTTCTGTATCTGTGTATTCTGTGTTACAGCTTCAACCAAAAATTGAGATAAAAAATATTCAGGAGAAAAACATTCCACAAAGTTTTAAATTTGCCACGTGGTGAGTACTATGTTTAATCCACATGAAAGAAGTGATGTATAGGCATCATATTAGGTACTATAAGTAATATAGATGATTTAAAGTATATGGAAGGATGTGTGTAGGTTATATACAAATACTATAACATTATATATAAGGGACTTGAGCATTGGTGGACTTTGGTATCTGTGGCAGGCAAGAGGGTGTCTTGGAACCAATGTACCATGGGTACCGAGGAATGACTCTGTATCCCCTTGGTTCGGTTTCTGTGGAGAACTCTGACTCACACAGTGCTGATCCCTCAAATGGGACATATATACTCAGGGGAGGTGCAAGATACTCCACTGGGATGCTGCAAGAAAACATGAGAACTTCTGTCTATAGGTTTGTGTTAATCCAAAGAAATAAAACAATTCAGCTTCATTAATGTTTACTATGCATATAGACACCAGCATCTCCCCTGGGTCCATGTGTCAGCTGGTCATGTTTAATGTACAAGGCCTGAAGATTCAGGGTCTAGGAGGGGAGTTTCACAAAGTACAGGATTTGCCTGCAATGCTCTTCCACAGTCACTGGCTTTTTGTGTATTCAGACACTTTGCAATTTACCCTTGGAGAGTTAAATGTATTTATGGATAATATGATCTAATTTTAGAAAAATCAGTCTTGATACAATGGACAAATAATTTCAGATGATCTTTGCAAGGAATCCAGGCTTGGAGTAGATGTTAATAATGTAATCACAAATGAACAAAGGATACAGCAGAGATTTCTTGTGCATCCTGTATAAGAGCTTCTTCCTCTCTATGTTATGGAAATGACAGAAAATCTGAGACACTCCAATTAGAGATGACCAAAAGGCAGCCAAAAGGTTTTTCTAATTATCAAGAGACTGTTAGAAACAGGGGTTTGCATTCATCCCATACCTTAGCTTAAGTTTACTTTACTGTCTAGTCGCTTTTTATACCTGCTGAGATAAACCATTGAAAAAGCATTTCCTGATCCAATTCTGTTGCCTGCTTCCTTTATTCCCTGATATTATATGAATAGATGTAGGGAGGGAAGGATGATTTCAAAGTTTTATAATCCTAGGTGAACGGGTGAGTTGCGATGTGGAAAGTTGGGAACTTAATTGTGGGTGGTGTTGCTTTTTGGACAAGCTACATCTGAGGTCAGAAGACATTTAAGAATGAACTGAATAATACACACATACACATACACACACACAATAGTACATATCGAGGTATATACTTAAAGAAAGAGTCTATTTTGAAGAATGTGAAAAAATGAATTTGTAAGCTCAAATTTCTATAAAGTGTACTGCCATAGTATGTTAAAGCAATGTGCTATATTACACTTTTTAAAATACAGATATTAACTCTTGAGCACATTTATAAATAATAATGCATTGTGAGGGAAAAGTGTTGGTTCCAAAGTGGTGGTGCTTAACAAAGTGCAGGATTATGGTGTTTAATTGTACGTTTTGCAAACAAAGCATTTTTTAATTAAAATGTTTGTTGTTTGTGTATACAATTTACAAATCTGATTTTTTTCAAGATGCTTTCCCACTGGAGGTATGTGGACTGGTGAGAGTATAAAATGATAATGCCGTTGTCAGCTCAGAGTGGAGAGAAACCAGAGGACTCTTGGGAGAATCACTGTATCTAAGCAAAGTTAGATGCATTTCATGACCCTGCAAAATCTGAGCCCATTATAAAGAGACACCTTGAGGCTGAGATCAAGTCCTTGTTTTCTTTTGCCTTTGGCCTTTCCATGCCTTTGCTTCTCCCCTGCCAACCCTCCTCTTCCTACAACACATACATCTACAGTCTCCTGTGAAACTGGACAGCAAGCCGATAGAAATGAGTCAAGTCAACCTGAGCTGAGGGCTTTTGGACCTATGAGAGTTAACTAGTCTGAGTTCATCTTACTCATTGAGCCTGGTCAAAATTCCCTAAATGCCATATGGCAGCAGTGAGAGTCCAGTGTGGAGCCTGTGTATTCCCTGAAAGAATGAATTGTGCAGATCTAGTTTTTTAAAAAAATAAAAAGAACAAGAAAGAAAACATCCCAAATCACACAGTAGTATGAGGCAAAATATCTGATTACAGAGTCTAAAACTGCTTTGTGTATGTAATTTTTGAGAAGAAAAAAATTACAAGCCAGCAGCAATGAAGTGCTTAGTGCAAGATTTCAGTTTTCAACCTTGCAGCTATTACATTTCAATCTGAGCAGCAGGAAGATTCTGCTGATCCTAAGCTAACGAATGTCAAGAAGGAAATGGCTGCTTTCTTCTTTTAGCAGGTGGTTATTGTTTTAAAAATGAAGAGCCTTAAACCTGGCTGGAATCCAAGGCATGTCACATAATCTTGATCTGGAGATCTGCAGTGAGACTCCCCAACCCCCAAATATTTGATTAGAGCATATGTAAATCGTCCTATGTTCTTGGCATGGGCTGAATCAGGAATGACAATGTAGATTATGATGTTCTTATATAATCAAAGGTTATTATTACTATTTTTTCCCCAAAGGAAGTAAAACTTGTTTAGTCAGGGGATTTGATGCTGCTTGGTATGGCAGATAATTTCTGCCTATACACAATAAGGAAATAAACAATGAATGGAGCAGTTCATGACATTTTGTAAATATAATTTAGATTTCTTGAAAAATTAATAACAATGCTAACACTGAAATATGTAGTCATTCAAAGAACTATCAGCAATTTTCTTTATTGACCCCAATTTCTAAGGACTATCATAACTGACCATAAGCCCTGAATCAGAAAATTAGATTTTTGATAAAATATATAGCAAACCCATTTAGAAATTGTGTACTAGCTAAAATATGAAAGAGATGCATGTTCTTACTATACAACTAGTTGATGAGGAATTTCAACATTTTTATCTACTATGTGTCTGAAGCAGCATCTGGAGAAGTAAAAATCGCAGTAATCTTTAATGCCAAAGTTCAAGGCTTGGCAGAAAACAGCTCCATCCTCTTGCTAATATCCCTGGTTTGTCCCATAGATCTGGCTGTTCAGAGTAAATGCTCTAACCCCGTTCCAAATATAGTTAAAATAATGCTAGGCAAGGCTTCTCTTAGCATAGTGATAAAGACACACAGGAGGCACAAATTTATCAAGAAAATGACATTGCTGTGAGTTAACACAATGAAAAAATGGAATTGTATGTAGCTAATATAACTTGTCATCAACAGAGAATTACTGTGTATCTACAGAGTAAATCCGGGGGTGTGGGCACTTCACACATATCACATGCACGGTTTGAATAACAACCAGAAACATGTTTATATCTCAAAGTTGTCAGTTTAAAAAAAATGCAGGTGAAATCTTTCCTATTTAGCTCTAGAGGTAGTTAAAGTATTAAATTAAAAGTGCTTCTTGCTCATAAGAATGAAAAGGGGGGAAGGGATGGAAACGCAGTGCAGACAAGAACCAGTCTTGCCTGGAGATAGAAATGTATGCGATGCCTCAGAACAGACAATAGAAAACTAATGAGGTAAAAAGTCTGGCATGATTGTGATCTGATTTTCACAGATTAAACTAATGTCAATGAGGAGAAAAGAAGAATGAATGAGCCTAAATGGCTTTGAGACACCTGCAAATAATTGTATTCCCAGCGATAGATTATATGGGCATTGTTTTATACAGCGTTTTACAACAGAAGGAATGGAATGGGGATTTGGAGAGAGGTGGTATTCTTTTCCTCCAGCTTCTTCTTGTCCAAACATGTCCCTCCCTTAACCCCCTCTCTCCATGCATGTCCCAGGAAGGGGCTGCCCGCTGATACCCTCTGCCTTTTAAAATTTTACAATTCTATTGATAAGAAAATAAAATCACTGAAGCTGGAAGCTGTACCCCAATCTTTAGAAAGAAACATTCTTAGTGCTAGCATTTTATAGCACGTTATCTGTACAGTATATGTATGGGTTGCAATTCTTGGCAGAGTTCTAGGGGCTATTTTGGATTCATTCGCTTTATTTTCTCTACTTTGGGCCCTTGATCAGATATTCCTGGGCACATATTTTACTCAGAATTCAAGTGAGGTCCTCTGTAACCAATTGAAATTTTTGACTGACAGCCCTGTATGAGAGAACATGCTCCGAGTCCTATGGGTAACACCTATGAAACAATATAAACAGTTCTCTGAGCACTAGATAAGGATGGGGGAGAGGTTAAATCTATACAACTAGGCTTATGACCTGAAATCTTTTGTTACCATTTGGAAAACAATAAAAATAAAATGGTTATCATTGCAAGACCATTATACTTTTTGTACTCTCTGGAAATTAATTACTAATGTGGTAGATATGTACTGAAAACTTTATTTCAGAGTTTAACCATACTCAATTATGTGTCTGATTAGCTTAATATGACTTCATTTTACCAGAGAACAGTTTGAACTACAAAGAAAATACAATTCGATTTTAAAAGAGGTAGCACAATTCAAAGCAGGGTAACAAATTCATGTTGACTTTTCTATGAGTCTTTTTTTTTAAAAAAAAAACAGAAACAAGTTTATTGAGCTATAATTTACATATAGTAAAATTCCCACTTTTAAATATGAGCTCTGACAAACACAGGCATTCAGGTAACCACCAGCATAATAAAAATGTAACATAGTCTCATACCTGCAAAAATGTCTTCAGGTCCCTTTGTATCCAATCCTCTCCCTCACCTCCAGCCCCTTGCAGCTGCTCATCTGTTTCCTATCCTATAATTCTATAGTTTTCCCTTTTCTAGAATGTCATGAAAATGATATCATATGTATAAGCTTTCTGAGCCTAGCTTTTTTCATTTAGTATAATGTATTTGAGATTCATCTACATTGCTGTGTGTGACAGTTTATTTCTCTTTATTACTAAATAGTATTTCATATAGTTCTAGTTTTTAAAAAGGAACACATCTGCTATATGGTTCTTCTATTTTGGTTATGATGAAGCCAAGGGCAGACAAAGCCTCTGTCTGGTGGCCCTGGGCCCTCTCTGCAATTTCTCCCATGAAAAACACCTGGACAATAGGTTTTAGTGTGGGATAAACCAAACCAAATAAGCATGGTGACACTATGTATGGACTGTGTTCTCACTGCATTTGGGGGCAATTCTGATGAGAGAAGAGTGTCTAGAGCTGAGTTAGATACTTAACTAACGTACTAATGTTAGCAGTGATAGATTAAAAAAAAAACTTTTCTGCAAATACGCCACTCAACATTTATTGTTTTTCTGAAAGAAATCAACGCAAAGAACCATTTAGAAGGTTAGGGAAGATCTTTAGAGATGATTAAACTTGATGACTGAGATATTATTTTTCAAACTAATAGTGCACGCACTTATCTAGCACTGTCTAATATTGAAAGCATTTCCCACATGTGCTATCTCATTTAATTCTCATAGTGATCCCATGAGGTCAGCAGGGCAGATGTTATTACCCATAATTTACAGATGAAAAAACTGAAAGTCCAAGGACACAGTGGCCTAGTCAAGATCAAGCAGTCCAGAATTGTCAGTGCCTGCTCAAAAGCCTGAGACTTCTGACTCCCAACCTAGTGAAAACTGACAGGACCAAATTCTGATTAATGAATTTAAGCGGCAGTAAATATTGTCAGAGTTTAGTATTTGGTATTGTAATAGCTAAACTCATAAACAAATTCAGCCATGAGTCTCTTGTTAATTCATAAAAAATTGGAATTTTTAAAAGGATACAATTTCACCATGTTATTAGGTTAAGCACTTCTAACACAAACAAGCAAACAATGATGTATTGTAAGTTAGACCATTTTGGAATTTGTGCAATTTGAATGGTTGAGTTATTTTATGTTAGGGAAGTGACTGCACAATATTCATTAGCTAATTTTCATGATTTTAAAAAAACCACACATTGGGCCAAATTACACTTTCAGAGATGCCCTCAGAATTTTAATTAACATAATGGGTCCAACTTCGATTCTTTATTTAGTACTTCTTTTTGATTCAAGAAGGTGTTGAGAATTCTAACTCCCCCTTTTGTAAGGTAAAAAAAAATCAGTTTTTGCAGGCTGAATTATATACCCATTGTCCAACAGTGAATTGTAGAAGAGTTCATCATAGGTGTGGGTTTCGTGAACGTGAAGTTCTTGCCCTAATAGTGGTGCCAATTGGTAAAACTGGTCATATCCACATTTGTCCCAATGAATGAATGGCTTAGTTATGCTATCTTCCCTAGTCCCCTACCTCTTCTCTTTTGGATTTGTGGAGGTCTGAGAATTATGGAAAGAACAAGGATCTGCGTATATTAAATGAGTTTTTAAAATATCCTAAAAATATTGTAATAAAACTGAAATGTTATTATTTATATTTATATGGCAGCATGTCCCAGCAAAGCTTCTCAAAGATGTCAGTATTAATTGTCACCATCCTCCAGGGAGGTAAGTAATGGTATTTCTAAGCCAACTGGTTTATTTAAATTTAGTTCCTATATGCATATGATTTTTATGTAAATGAGCTCCATGATAAAAGCAACCCTACATAACAATAACCTAATCTGTGTCATTCTGATGGCCTGCTGGTTTCAAGAATTGAGCGTAAATATATGGAACCTAAACAAATTGCATTCTAGGGTTAGAATCTCCCAGAAAAATAGACTTACCTTTAGCATCTGAGAGCTATTATCACTTGTCTTGTGGATCTATGGTTTAAGAAAAAATATATTAGCAGGAGCTAGGGAGTATTCGGTGCTTAACATAAGCAGCTGTTAATTGTAAAATGGCAGTCATTTATATTTTCCTAAAAATGTTCATATGGCTTTCAAAGAATTTTTAGGAAGACATTAAATCCTTTTCATCTATGCATCTGACATCTACGCTTGCTACCTTCTCCCCACTAAAGAATGCCTGTTCTCCCTTCAGAGCCCTATCCAGGCTCATAAAACCGATAAAATATCTTTTTGGAGGAAGCCAAAATGTATTTGAAGGAATTAGGGCTGACTTGGGAGATGCGATGCTGGTGTTATAGCAAATTAGTCCTGTTAAATATGAGTAGGATGAGTGTTCTGTAGATTGTTTTGCAGTAAAATATATGGTCATGTGTATACATGTATACGAAGGCAGTACACTTACAAAGAAAGCTGCTTGCATGTATCAGCACATGTTTAATCAAAGTAATACTGTGACAAAAATAAAAGCTTGGCCAAGAACAATAGGTTTTTCTGTAGAAGCTGTAGACGCCACTACAGTGTAAGATATATTTCTCGCATTCAAGCCTGTCTTTTATTTTGTTTACACAACAAAGTTATTATGCTAATTACATAGTAATATGCTGCCCCTGAGGAGTTTCTACACTGATAGCATCTACTTGAGGATGCAGATTTGGAGCCAATATGTGATTATTATGATTTCAAAATGATATGATCAGATTGACAGTTTTGCCTTCTAAAAGGGAGTTCTCTCTGGCTCTTTACTGCTGGGTGTGGAGTTTAACAATGAATGGTAGAAAACATTCAGGAGAGTTTGGGGAATTTTTGTTCATGTTATTTTGAAAGAAGGTGGGGTGGACAATATTTTGGACAAACGAGTCAAATCTGTGTGTGTGTGTGTGTGTACGAGCAGACGTGCATGTATGGAGGAGCTCACACTAATACGTGTGCAACTTCACTAGGGGGAGCTCTTGGCTGGCTGTTCAGCAGCTTGACCATTGTCTGTAGGAGACAATTTTTCTTTGTTTGAAAATTTACAAATCATCAATGAAAATGCCACAGATATGGCAGAAGTTTTGGGGCTAAGTCACTGGTTCCCAGTTCTGCCTTCAGGTGGGATTGGGAGTGATGATGTGTTTTTCCCCATGGTCCCGTTGCCCGGCAATGATTTTTCGCACATCCTCATAATTTAACAGATTTCAGAGCTACTGTAAATATTTCTTTTCACCCAGAGATAGGGCTTCTCTGCAGCCCGTTCCCTCTGAAAGGCTCTCCACTGACGCTTGATGGTTAACAGTGAAAAAGTATACATTTCAAAAGCCCAGAACTGAGATCAATTAAACGATGATAGACGTATGATTGCCGTAAATGATATTGCAATGCTGATTTTAAAATGGAAAACTTTGTGATTACGAATACACTTGATTAAAAGAGTTATTGGGGGAAAGTGATCAACTGAAAAGACAGAAAAATGACTTGAAAATCTTTATAATGTAATCACGTTGGAAAAGAAAAGAGAATATGCCAACTTTAAGAGAATGGTGACACTGGTTTGGACAATTTTAGGTTTTATTGTCCTTATTCTTTAAATGTTCTCTCCCTATCCCTCACTTGGGTGTGTGTGTGTGTGTGTGTGTGTGTATGTCTTTTTAAATTGGAGGAAAAAAATAAAGCAAAGTGCTTCTTTCCCTACCATGTTCCTTTCCTTTTTTCTCCACTCTAATGACATTTGGCAGGCTCGGCTGTGTAATGCTTGACTGGTTTTATTGTTGTCTGTTCCCAGTGGGGAATAGTTGACACTGCTCTCTGTTTTCAATTGATATCCATTTTCAACAATATTGCTTTCTGTTAGATTCCTGCACAGTTTGTGCCAAGCAAACTGAATATTTACTGGGCTGACCTCAAAGCCTTCAAATCAACAAACACTAGAATAAGCAAAATATGCATTTTTAAGATAAAATGTTTTCAAATGCTCTTTTCAAAATTATTATTTTTAAATGCACTGTGAGCTGCAGATTAAAGAATATTATATTGCCACTTCTGTCAGCCCAATTTTATTTATTTATTTCCTTACATTAAATAATGGGATTAAACATTGAAAGAATAGTTGTATACATTACCTGGGAAAGGTTAAAAGCAATTCAATTTTTTCATATGTAACAATCGCTCCTTCTAGGCAATCAAGCATTTTTTTTTTTTGCTTATTACTTTTTAACATAGGCATAGTTAATAATATTCTATTGAGCAGAGCAACTGAATCTGATAAACCAGAAGACAGGAAACCATTTCAAGGCTTCCTGAGTGTCAGGGGGCTCTGTGTTGGAATTAAGGGGTAAAAGATTGAATTTAGCCATAAAGAAAACCAAATAGCAAGTGAGTTACATGAGTTTTTCTAACATCTTTCCTTCAATTTGCTAAGCAAAGTTTTCAGAGTCTTAATTGTACACCCTACCTACATCTGGCTGCAGCTGGCACATAGGGAAGAAATATGCTTTATTTTTGGAGATAATCAAGAAAAAGATTAAAAAAGAAAAGGATTGGTTTTATGATGAGCACCTCACAAGCTATTGCAATACAGCCAACTATGTTTAGTTACTTTAAAAAAGGCTTGTCCTTCTTTTACACTAAAGTTGAAACAACCCATAATAGAAAGGATGTGTCTGCATTAAGTTTTTTGGTTAGGTTGGGGTAACTATTGGTAACTCAAGCAAAGAAGCCCACACAGGGAGGTGGGAGTTGACTCTTACGAGGGCGGTGTTAAGAAATGTTATGGCCAGAATATATGTTTGTGAATGGTATTTAGACCACTAAAGCCACCATGTTACAGAAGATAAAACCATTTTATGAAACTCCAGCGAGTCACAGGGAAAGGGCATGAACCCAGTTTTCTATTTTAAAAGGCTCTCCCTCCCTCACTTGTTTTTTTTTCTTCCTTTGTTCTATAAATATTTATTGAGTATCCAGATCAGCAACCTCATTTTTTTCAAGGCAGAGACTAATTTCTCTGTTCCGTTTCTTGTGCCCACATTACCTGCCAGCTACCTGATGCCAAGCACTGTCCATATGCATCATTGACTCCTCACAACAACCACATCCTCTGAACCTGTTATTTTACCACCTCTCAAGTATGTGTGTATTGCATTTGAAACACACTGGAGTCTTTAATGCTCATTTGCCATTTGAGGTCTCTTACCCAGAAAATGTGGCCAAGTAGAGATTGCCCAGGCCTGGCAAAGAGTGGCCTGGGTCTGATATGCCAGTGGTTCTGGGGAAATCCCTTACTCAGCTTCATTTTTCACCATCTGTGTTTCAGTTTTGCTATTTGTAAACCAGCCATAATTAAAACTGCCCAGTGTGCCTTTCACAGGCATGTTGGGAGGATTAGCAAGAGGCTGCAAACTTTCCTGAGCTCTTTGACAGAGAGGTGCTATAAGAAATTCAAGGCAGGAGTCTTGCATGCAAGATGTTGGATGCATTTACATTTAAACTTCCATTTTTCTAAATTAACTATGGCATTCTTTGGCTTGGACACAGAGCACAATTAATCAGATGGGTCTCAATAAAAAATATAATTTTCATGGATTCTAGGAAAGCCTGGAAGCTCATGGGCAGTATGGAACTAGCATAATAGATTGACGTGGTGCTGGGTGTCCTGGATGGATGCAACAAATTTGGGTTCCAATCAAACACCGTCACTAATTAGCTGTGTCAACCTTGGCAAGCAACTTACCTGCCTCTGCTTTCCCACTTGCAAAAGCAATGCACTTTCTGACTGCCTCAAAGGATTGTAAAGGGAATAAACTAAGGAATGTGAGAAAATATTTGAAATGATACCATGCATTATTTGTATGTAATATGTGCTATTGGTGGTTTTTGAAAATGGGATGAGATAGTCCCACACTTTCCTCTTTGGCTAATTGCAGTTGCATTAAAAAAGGCATTATGGATTATTTAAAGAGGAAAGAACTCCACTTTTCTCATCGCTCCTTATGTGTCTTTCTTGTCGTTAAATATCCTCCTGATTGAGGACAGACACAACTATAAGACTGCAATTTCTCACAGAGCTTTGTCCCCAGAAGTACCCTCAGATGAAAGCTGAGTTTCAACTCTTATGAAAAATGTACATGACATGATCTGAGAGTGTTTTATGAACCTAGTCCAGGAATTTGCAGGTAAAATATGTGGTGTGCTGGCTACACAAATGATTTTCCTTGTGTCCCTCATACTGTCTTAACATTCTCACATCCATGACCATCTTTCCCAAGTGGTATCAGGATTCAGTTATGCTTTACTTGATTCTTTTCCAAATGTGAATGATTGTTAATCACAGCAGTGAACACACAAATGACAAAAAAAAAGAGAATATAAATTTTATTGAGATCTTTTACTTTGGTGAATATAATTTACATTGGATTAGTAAGGTGAAATTTCTATTTTCTCTCCATGAGTTTCAGGCCACCCTTAAAAGTAGACTTGAAGCCAGGACACATGGGAAGGTTGATGTCTCAAGGTACCTAGGATCATCTTGGTGATGGATACTGTAGGTGTGAGGGTATAAGTTATTGCAAGGATGTAAGGACAAAAGAAAGGTATTAGGCAAGGAAATAAAGAGTGGAAGAAATCACAGTATGTTCCCTTAATTCCATTTAGGTAAAATTTAGGTTAAAATGAATCCCTCTACCCTAGAATGGGAGAAAAGACAAAAACGTTAAGAAAAAGGTAGGCTAAGATGTAGTGGGCCAGGCGCAGTGGCTCACGCCTATAATCCCAGCACTTTGGGAGGCCGAGGCGGGCGGATCATGAGGTCAGGAGATCAAGACCATCCTGGCTAACACGGTGAACCCCGTCTTGACTAAAAATACAAAAATTTGGCCGGGTGCGGTGGCGGGCACCTGTAGTCCCAGCTACTTGGGAGGCTGAGGCAGGAGAATGGCATGAACCCAGGAGGCGGAGCTTGCGGTGAGCCAAGATAGTGCCACTGCAGTCTGGCCTGGGCGAAAGAGCAAGACTCTGTCTCAGAAAAAAAAAAAAAAAAAAAAAAAAAAGAAAGATGAAGGGGAGAGGAGAGAGGCAATTATATCCTGCTCCTCTCCCCTTCCTCCTCATATGCCATGGTCTTCTATTATTCCAGTTTGCTAAAGTGTAGGGATCAATCCAAGGCATAGAGGCTTATTTCCATGTCATGCCTTCGTGGGGTTTAGAGTCCCAGATATCCATTGAAAATATTCAGGACCTGACAAAGCATCTGCAGCTGGAGTATGGTAGGATGTGATAGAGTGCTTTGGAACCCAGAGAGGAAAGACTAGAGGGTAGAAGTAGCAAGAGATGAAGGCAGTGGGTGTGGAGATGGCATTGGGGGTCTCAGGATGAAGACGGAGACTGTAGTGGTGGCAGGGATTAGAGCAGAAGTCAGGCGGGGGAGGAAATTGGCACAGGAAGAAGGAACATGAAGCTGGCCTGGTGTACTCACTCAGTTGTCATGCCAACTAAGGTGTCAGAAGATCAGGTACTTCATCTCTAAAAAGAGAATTTAAAAAAGGGTGACCTTTAGAAAAGTTGGAAGTAACAATTGGGATAGGGTATGTAAAGCATTTTGTCCAAATCATCCAATAATGTGCAAACATAAAGCTTGCTTAGGATCGACTGTGAATTTGGTACGACTACAAGAACAACAAGGACAGTCTGAAGGAGTTTTAGGAGTGAAGTTATGGCACCCCACCCTGTCCTCAGCCATCAGGATTATCTGTGGGCAGCTTGCTGTGCATGTCCAGGTTGCTGGATCCATCTCAGCATCCCCTTGGCAGATGCTGGCTGTGCACTGAGCCCCCAGTTAGTGAGGAGAGGGGACCTGTGACAACCTAACTCATGCAGAAAGCTGCTTAGGAATGGAAGTTTTGAGACCAGACCTCACAACCTTGGCCTCAGGAAGCATTCCAGCAGAGGACACTACCCAGGAAGCATCTTGAGCAGAAAGAAGCAGACTTTAAAATGTCCTCACAAATGAAGAAAATATCATCAGTTCAGACACAGATTCTTTAAAGGCATAGTTCAGTGTCTGCAGTTGGCTGAATTTTATAAAATGAAGAAAATCAAACCAGAGAGGCCTGTTTGTGAAGTTGAGGTGTGATTGTATTTTTAGTTTTCTTAACTAAATAAATCCATCAGTTGACAAAGAGCAGAGTGTAGTGGATTAGACAGGGAAGGTATGATTGAAGACGTGAAGGCAGGGTCAACTCGAGACACATTGATCACGATCTCATTAGGCCTGGAACAGAAACAAAAATGAATTTGAAATGTGAGGATGGGGAGGGGAAGGATAGAATGGGGACCAAAGGGAAATATTGGTATATTTTCCAACAGTGCGATTCATAACACATGGATGATCTCAGACGCGGAGATACAATTCGTCGCTTAAATTCCTGACAGACTCTGAGCCAGGGTAAAGTGTTTCTATCAACCCATCTTTCTCTTTCTCATTGTCTTTCTTAGTAAAGTGCCCTGAAATAAATTTCGTAGCATCGAAAAGGGATTCTACTCCTGAGAACTATTTTTAATGTTGTAAGACTGAAAAATATATTCCAAGGAAAGTCCAAGTAAGATGCTGGGAGAGAGACCAGTAAGAGCCCAGGCCATTGTTACTGTTGATAGGTCACTTCTCTGATTTAGATAGTATGAAACATATATTAGCAATAAAAGAGATCTATAAAAGAGCTGATTGCGTATTTCATTAAATTGGTAGTGAAGCTGATCATAAAATTTAATATTAGGAGGAAGTGGAATAATTGGAGCAGAATTAAAGTAACTGTTATTAAAAACTTAAATTTAGTCTTCAGAGCCCCTCACCAGCTACCTTGCTATCCTGTCCCTCATCTAACTCCTTCATTTCTTTCTTTCTTTCTTTTTTTTTTGAGATGGAGTTTCACTCTGTCACCCAGGCTGGAGTGCAGTGGCACCATCTTGGCTCACTACCTCTGCCTCCCTGGTTCAAGCAATTCTCCTGCCTCAGCCTCCTGAGTAGCTGGGGTTACAGGCGTGCACTACCATGCCCAGCTAATTTTTGTGTTTTTAGTAGAGACAGGGTTTCACCATGTTGGCCAGGCTGGTCTCGAACTCCTGACCTCATGATCTGCCCACCTTGGCCTCCCAAAGTGCTGGGATTACACGCATGAGCCACCGTGCCCAGCCCACTACTTTTCATTTGCTTAAAAAACTGCTATATTCCTCAGGTTAATTTTCCTTCTCTACATACAGCTTCTTTTCTTTGCCCAGGCTGTTTTCTTCACCTTCCTTCTCCTATCTCTTTTATCCCATTCCAATTACATCTTTCACAAACCAGTGGAAAGCTTTCTTCAGCAGTTTCCCTTGAGTAACCCCTTCTGGGATTCAAGGGAGCCCCAGGATGAACACTTCTCTTTCCCATTTGAGTTCTGATGCATTTGAGAAATCCACAGAAGTAGGACAGATGAAGGTCAAAGCATGATCTTTATTCTGATATGACTGATGCTGGAGAAAGTGGTAAGTGAGATGTGAAATGTATAATCCAGAATCAGAAAGGCATGTCCATCTCTTCACAGGCAGAGCTGCCTCCAGCAAGAACCTGCCCCTGCCAAACCTAGAGTGGAGTGTGTGTTTTTGTTGAGCAGGTGGCTCCTTCCCAAGAGAAGGAGGAAGTGACAGAGCTATGCAGATCCACTTCCACATCCCAGACTCATCAATTAAGAAGGAGGTTGTGGGTGGAGAGAGGCTAGGAGGGTTTTGCAAGTGGGCATCCCCTACATGGAAAAGCAAGAAACTTCTGGAGTGGGGTAAGTACTATGTCTCCAAATGCACCCCCATTTAAAAATTTTTCTTCAGGGGCTTCTTCTATGATGTCATATTTTCACATACTTTGATTCAGTGGGATTCAGTCAGGGAAGCAGAGCCATTAAGCATAATAAGGGATAAGGGGTTTATTACAGATATTAGACCTTACACAACTGTGGAAGGAGCTGGAGATGTGGAATCTCAGGGGAGGAGCTGAGGGTCAGAGAAGAGTCACTACCTCTCCATCCTGAAGCGTGAGGATACCTCACAGCCTGAGGAGGAAGTCTGAGAAGCCAGGATGTCAGCTGCCACAATGGGACCGTAACTGGGAAGCTGTTGCCCCTGAGTAGCTCCTGTCTTCATGGTTCTGTCATTAAGCTTCTGGTGGTAGACTCAGGGCTGCTGTGGTCAGCAATAGCTTGAGCAGTGGCCACCAGCCAAGGAGAAGGACTGGACCAAGGCAGAGGAGAATGAGGACAAGCTAGGACTCTCCTGGCACCTCTGATCAGTCTGTCAGCTCATCTAGTGTGAAAAGCATTGAGAGTCATGGATGCTGCTGCTTTTTCATCTCCTTGGCTAACTCTAGCCTGGAATTATATAGGGGAGGGGGTTCCAGCAAAAGGTTAAAGACGTTGATGATAAAACAATGCAATACAGTCAACACCTTGATAACTTGGCATCTGTATACACCTCTTCTAACCATGTTTAACTTCAAAATAATGATAAAAATCTTGCTTCTGCTTAATGTGATACAATTAAAAACACTCTAACTCACTCCCTAAAAGAGCATTTGAGTTTTCATATGTCAGTTTACTCACTGGGGAATGTTCATTCCTCCTCTAGCTCAACATATTCACCCGTTGATATCTTGTAACTTAAATGCTGATATATAATGTTAGCAACTATGGACACATCTTACATCAGATAGTAGGAGAATCAGAGAGGAGAAAAAAGAAAATATATATTTATATCAAAGTAAGAAAGAAATACTAGTAAGTACTACTGTCCTTTTTTCTGCAAGTAGTCACATGGTCTTAGATGGTATTTAGAACTTCCTTCTTCCAGTAGCCATTCCATATCCCTTTGCTCAAGCAAGCACCTCAACTCTTCACAGCTCCTAGCCTGGTGGCAGGAAGGGGACCTAAGCCTTCACTCCTAAAGGTCTGTGCTATCAGCAGCCCCCACCTATGCTGGGTTACTGTAGTTTTCTATTTACTTTTATCAAAAAGCATGGGAGTATTAAAAGGCCCCTATCCTCATTATGCAGTAATGTGGTATAATAAGAAAAGTATTTGGTCTTTGTCCTCAGTTTATGGCACAGGGCTCCTGAAACCTTTGAAATTTCCTGAGTCATAAAGGTGATAGGAACATCTTTTGTTCTCATTTGGTGACACATCTTGGCAGGCCCCTAGATAGCTGCGGGATGGGGGTTGATTGCCAGATGAACTAACCATGTGATTAGAGGGTTGGAAATTTCAGCCCACCCCCAACCTCTGGGGATGGACGGCAAAGGGGTTATAGACAGAGATCATCAATGGCCGATGATTTAATCAATTCTGCCTACATAATGAAACCTCCATAAAAACCCCTCAATGACAGTGTTCTGAGAGCTTCTGGGTTGATGAACACATCCATGTAAAAGGAGGATGGCACACTCCAACTTTGAGGGATAGACGTTGCTGCATGCGGGACCCTTTCAAACCTCACCCTATGTACCTCATCTGGTTGTTCATTTGTATCTCTTATAATAAACTATAATTGTAAGTATAACATTTTCCTGAGTTCTGTGAGTTGTTCTAGCAAGTTATTGAATCTAAGAGGGGGGCTATGGGAACCTGTGACTTTGCAGCCAAGTTGGACAGATGTGTGGGTAACCTGGGGACCCGGTACTTGTGACTAGAGTTTGAAGTGAAGGAAATTTTGTGGCAGTGTGGAGTTCCTTAAACTTGTGGAGTGTGACAGCTCACTGTGGGTAGTTAGAGACAGAATTGAGAATTGCATTGAGTTTTAGAACGGAGGAAAAAAACTCTCTAGTGGCAAACCAATTCCTCTCGGTAGAATTAATCACCCCAACCAATGCAGTAACTCTTTCTTCAACTCTTGGTTTTCTGGCATGAAGAGTTCATGTGTCTACGTGTCCCTCTCAGCTTCCAGTTTAATGAAATCATTATCTTTTGTGTGCTCCTGGAAGCATTCCTTTATAACAACAAAACTAAATCAGCAGAGCCCAAAGTTGTGAGGATAGGATGCAGACATTTGCTAGTCAATGATTAGGGGAAATATGAGAGGAGCCATTCTATTTCCATCCCTTGATTCTCAGGTTCTGAATCCTATCCATGTGGAAAATGATACAATATATTAACCACTAATTTGGAACCTCCACTGCATCCCGGAGGATATCACACCCACTCTGCAAAGTATGGGCACCCAGCTGGCACCATCACTGAGTCTTCAAAGGCCCTTCTTCATTCTACCAAGCCAGCTGCTTCAGTGAGATGAGGACCACAGCAAGCCCAGTAAATTTCATGGGCATAAGCCCATGACCCTCTTTACTTATTTCCTTGGTTGATAGCAATACTGTGTAAAGCACTGTGATTGCAAATGAGGCTTTCTGTGTTCACGATGGTGGTTTTTGAATAAATATTATGGGAGTGGAAGGCAGATCCATATCCAGAATAAGGGTCTGTTCCAGAGAGAGCAGAGTGCTGTCTTTCTGTGACATGGACATGGACTAATGTAATCAACCTGGCAGATTTCCCAGGAAATGCGCCATATCAGGGACTCAGTGTTGGTCTTTTTGCTGACTGGTTGCATATTTGGCAATGATTATAACCAGAGAAGCCAAGTCAGTGTGTGGTTGGGCCCAATACAAATTGTTGACCCATAAAACTATGAGGAAATAAGTGTTTAAGCCACTAATTTTTGATGTAGTTTGTTGGGCGGCAAAAGCTAACTAAAACAGAAATTGGTACTTAGAAGGGGGATGCTGCTATAACAGAAACCTAAAACATGTGGCACTGGTTTTGGAGCAAAACAATTGGAAAAATATTGCATGTGGTCACTTGGAAGATAGAACATTTATCTAATAAACTTGTGGATCTAGTTAAGAAAATTTCCAGGCATATTGTTAATAATGTATAGGCCGAAGGAGATGAACTAAAGAAAGAACTGTTTCATTTGCAAACAGAAAGTAGAAACAAGATAGAGGGCTCAGGACCTTCTAAATTAGAAAATAAACTTGTTTTTCCTTTCAGTCTCTCCAATTTGCAAAAGATTCTTCTAAAATCTAATTAAGGGAGTGACTTTAAGACTCTTGTAAAGACCTCAGAAGGATTTGTGGTTGTTCCTAGTATATTATCTCAACTCAACAAAATAACTTCTAAAGATCTTGAGGGCATTAACTCACAACATTGTGATATACTGCCTGAAGAAGAAAGAATGCTGCATTAAAAAGAATTGTGTGTGTTTCCTTTGTCTATTGAAATGGATGACTCCCTGATACATGGAAAACCCACAAGGTATTAAAGGGGGCTATATAAGCTTGCATTAAGAGACTAAGACAGAATTTCTTAGGGCAGGAATTAGGATGAGGAAAGCTATTCATCTGTAAAGAAGGGATATTTCTGATGGTCATATGCACATGACTGTATTCCTGAATTGCTGTGGACCACTGGCTCGTATGTGCTCCCCATTTCTCCTTTTTGAATGGGGTGTCTATTATGATTATCCTCTTGCCATCTCGCCATTGTATGTTGGGTATGGGAGAGGATGGAGACAAACTTGTCTGTTTGGTTCATAGATTTCTGGATTAAGAGGAGCCACATGCAAGGAGCTGTAATAGAAGGTCCTCATCCACACCTGGGCCAAATGCACTTCCTGAGATCCTGGACTTTCAGTTTGATGATACAGTTGGATGAGACTTTTGGGCGGTCTTGGGATGGGGTGAATTCACCTGGCATATGGGAGAAATAGAAATAATTATAGCTAATGGATGACCGTAGTAGATTAAATATGACCACATATTCTTTACAGCTTGACCCATTAAAAGGAGGGTGTAGGTTTCTCCATTTTTTGAATTATAGCTGCCTCATGACTTGGTTTGACCAACAGAATGTGGCAGAAGTGATGATACTCAAGCTGTGAACCTAAGCCACTAGAGGCCTTGCAGCCTCTGCCCTTGCCCACTCTGTGAATAAGGCAGGCCACTTCTTCCAATGACGAGAAAGATCCAGCCACCCCAGACTTGCTAGCTGTCCCAGCTGAGGCACCAGATATAGGAGTGAGCTCAGTAGACACTATGTAGGGTAAAGATGAGATGTCTAAGCTGAGCCCAACCCAAACTGCCAACCACAGAATCATAATCGAATACATGATTATTTTAAGCCGTAAAGTTTTGGGTGGTTTGTTACCTAGCAAAATCTAGTTAAGACTCACCTACATTTTGCACATCTTTCACATATAGGTCTTCTATCTCTCTACTGACATTGTAAAAACCTTGAGGGAGGTGACCGAATTTTATAATTTTTGTGACTTCTGCAACACTTAGCACAGGACTGGGTACAGAACATTGCTTTATGAATGCTTTTGGTGTGCCTAAGGTTCTCCTTCCGCTGTTTGAAAATACAGAGTTTGAAAAGTAAAAGAATGTCAGAAGAAAAAGTTTAGGTTAGCTTGGGCTTATCATAGTATCTTGTTTACCCTCACCCTTCCCTGAATTTTTTTTTTAACTAGGAAAGAAGTTTGGTCTTCAGGATCAGAGATAACCAGATTTAAATATTTTTTTCTCTGTTAGACTCTCAGTGGGTGGTAAATAAGTGCCCATTGCCCAGGCTCAGTGGCTCATGCCTGTAATCCCAGCATTTGGGAAGCTTAGGCAGGCAGATCACTTGAGGCCAGGAGTTTGAGACCAGCCTGGCCAATATGGTGAAACTTTGTCTTTACTAAAAATACAAAAAAATTAGCTGGGCATGGTGGCTCACGCCTGTAATCCCAGCTACCCAGGAGGCTGAGGCACCAATCGTTTGAACCCGGGAGGCGGAGGTTTCAGTGAACCGAGATTGCACCACTGCACTCCAGCATGGGCAACAGAGTGAGACTCCATCTCAGAAAAAAAAAAAAAAAAGGCCTATTACTTAAAAAAGTAAAAATTATTAATAATACATTATTGTTATATAAACGTAATAGTAGTAATAATAGATAAAGTGAGAGCCAAAAGTTTTTTGAAGAGGGGAGTATTGGCTCCAATTCTGAATCTTTTAGCCAGTGCCGATGTCCATCACTGGATCTAATAACCAAATAACTAAAATAACCAGGTAAGTCAAAAGCACGCCAGTGAGAGAACAATGGCCTAGAATCATCTTGCTTCCTTCCTGATCTGATTCTGCTCTGCTCCTATTTTCTCCCAGATCCTGATCTCTGGTTTCATTTCCCATTTGCAACTGACTCCCTCCCTTTGAACTTGGCATTGCTACTAAGTTTTCCTGGCTTGGACCATTAGTAATCTGTACAAATACTGGCTTAGATTCACGTTTTGGGTCTTTCAGTCAGAGTTGCCTTAGATGGGATAACCTGCCCTAATTCAGCTCCTCAAAGACTGACCATCTATCCCAGATTTCTCCCAGTGAAGAGGAGTTCAGACTGCCAATAGTTTTCACAGACAAAATAATGGGGTAATGGTGAGGAGGGAATGAGACAGAACAGGGAGAGAACAGGAAGGCCCTGATCTCATCTGTCATCTACGACAGGGCACCACCTGGTTTACCTAGGACCTCAGAAAAATCCTCCCATGGGAAAATTCTTGATGCTGGAATATATGTAATCAGAGGAAGACTCTTCCTTTTATTTATTTATTTTTATTATTATTTTTAAGATAGTCTCACTCTGTCACCCAGGCTGGAGTGCAGTGGTGTGATCTCAGCTCACTGCAACCTCCTCCTCCCAGGTTCAAGCAATTCTCCTGCCTCAGCCTCCTCAGTAGCTGGGACTACAGGAATGTGCCACCACACCCAGCTAATTTTTGTATTTTTATTAGAGGCAGAGTTTCACCATGTTGGCCAGGTTGATCTTGAACTCCTGACCTCAGGTGATCCACCCGCCTCAGCCTCCCAAAGTTCTGGGACTACAGGTGTGAGCCACCGCACCCTGCCAGACTCTTCCTTTTAAATCTACTTTCTAACTCCTCCCCAAGGGCTGTTCAAGCTCTGAAGGAAAACATGTCCCCTCCAGGTCTCTCTTGTTTATTGTGTGAGGGGGGCCCTCCAGTGATGCTGCAAGAGTGAGCTGACGGATGGGTGATTTTATGCATTTCTTGTGCCGTTGGGTCTAAGAGGTAGTTGGTTCAAATCAAGGCTGACCAACCAGACAAAAGGAAAGAAAATATTTTGATATTTAAATGCTAGGAATGTAATAATTTCCTTGTGAAATTATTATATGACATGTATACTGTATAGATTTGGACTTGCTGGAGTTTAGAGAGGAGGTTCTCAGGCCGTGTACAGCTGGAGCAGCAAGTGTCTGCAGAGCTGTGTTGAGGGCACCTGCACCCACACCCACACCCAGCAGAGAGCTCTGCTTCAATCTGCTTAAATGTGGGTGATGTATAAAAGGATGCTGCAAAAGGATTCTGCTGGCCTGGAGAATCCAGTGTAAGGATTTAGATATTAAGTTCACATCCTCTTCATTTTTCAAGCCTAGTACGAGAGCTCATTATAAGAACTTGCTCAGTAAATGTTTGTTGACCAACTGCCTGAATATATCTCCACATTTTATAATGCCAATAGAATTGCTTTAAAGGCCATGGAATGACTTTTAATTTTGCAATAAAGTTGGAATGTGACTTGTTCCCTTTATGTTTCTTTGAAGAGGCACACATGAATCTCTGAAGTGATAGTTACTAAACATGTGGGTGGGCAAAGTTAGCAAATGACAATACTGCCTTTCTATGTATGAGGCCTCATTAATACTTCAACATTCATCTAAAGAGAGAAGGGTGTGTGTCCCATCAATTCCCTTGCCTCTCATTATGTTTGTGCTTGATTACTGCAGGTGTGCAAAAGCGTTTTCCGTGTGAAGCCACATGCCTCTGTCTAGGAGCTTGGGGTTTGGGAGTACATTTATCAAATGCATGCCAGCTCCTGCAAACTCCCTGAGAAAATTGTAGAACACCTGCATACTAATGGTTTTTATTGTTGGAATTATTTTATTGCACAATCAAAAACCTACAATCATACCATAGAAAAACATACTACATGACTCCAAGTACAGAAACAGGCTGTGAACTTCACTGCTGACACTTTATTTCTTGTAATTAAACTTTTACTTTTATTTCACCTATTTTATCCCATAAACAGGGAAAGAAAATAAAACATATGGAGTAAACTGCAGGATATTGTGGTTTATTCCATGTTTTGGTATTTTTAGCTGCTCCCAATGAGCCTACAGTTCTGAAGTTTGTATCCGAAGTGTATTAAAAAATAAATTCATTAGCTAAGGAATATTAACAAGTTGGCTATATATTTAGGTAGGAATCTTCTTTATTTTCTTGTTTTGCAGAAAGCAACAGCCCACAATTGCCTGCATTTTCTTTCCTCTTCAAAACCACTTCTGCTCCAAAGACCATGAAGCTGAACTGAAGAAACGACTCCTTCCTGCTGGCGTGAGATAATTCAGTCTCCATGATGTCTTAATCCTGGGCCTCCCTTAATTGACTTCTAACTGTGCTGAACTGTGGCTGCTAGGAGTTGCAATGTGGATCGCAATTTACAAGGCACTGGAATCGTTTCTTGTCCTCAAATTAGTCCTGAGCTGTACTGGAGAAAGAAAAAAAAGGGGTCTTTACCCTTCTCTCTGTCTTGTCACCACAAGTGAGACTTTCTTAGCATCTCAGAATGGATGGTTGCCTTTTAACAATTTAGTTAGGGACAGAAAGGAAAAAGAGTTAGGGTTGCCAATACTTCGTCAATTTTGTCTTAATAAAGTTGCCTCACATGGCCTATCTTGTTCCGGGGAATGAAGAACTCCTAATGGTTTTAGGCTTTCATGAAGGGGTAGTCATTATTTTGAAACCCTGTTTTGTGGGAAACAAAACAAGATAGAACAAAGGTCACTGCTTTTTCTTTCTCCATGGATATATATAGGATATATTTATTAATTAAGAAGTTTCTAGTTCTAAGCAGCAGGAAAAAAAGGAGTTATTTCTTTTATGGCCTTTTATAGCTACTTAACGTCTATTTCTACTTCTCCTCCCTGATTTCTTCCTTTCCATCTTGGAGCCCTCAGTTAGAAAGCCACGGTATACACACACACATTCCCACCAGTTAGTATAGGCACTCTGTTAGACCTTGGGGGTAAATGTTGTGTCCGGAGTTGGTTCCTTCCAGTGGGTTCGTGGTCTCACTGACTTCAAGAATGAAGCTGCAGACCTTTGTGGTGAGTGTTACAGCTCTTAAATGTGGCACGGACCCAAAGAGTGAGCAGCAGCAAGATTTATTGTGAAGAGCGAAAGAACAAAGCTTCCACAGTGGGGAAGGGGACCCGAGCGGGTTGCCGCTGCTGGCTGGGGTGGCCACCCGAATTTCTTCCTTTCCATCTTGGAGCCCTAAGTTAGAAAGCCATGGTACACACACACGTTCCCACCAGTTGGTATAGGCACTCTGTTAGACCCTGGGGGTAAATGTGATATGGTTAGCATCCTCAGAGGGAAGATACACATGTAAATGATGATAATGCAACTTAGGAAGGTATATACGGGAGATGTTTATGGGAGCATAGAGGAGGGACACCTATCAGAGGCTAGGGTAGAAAAGGGTGGAGGAGGTAGAAACCCAATGGACTCTTTAAGAATGATTCTGAATCAGCCAGAAGAAGAATGTGAAAATGGGATTTCTAGGCAGAAGGAATAGATGAGAAATGTTTAGAATCACATCCTGTTCTATGTCAGAGAAACTCAGAGAGTGAGGTGGAGGAGTTGGGGAAGGGCATCGGGCCAGAGCAGGTAAGCAGGGGTCAGCTATGAGTGGCCTTCCATGCCATGCCAGTGAGCTTGGACTTCAGCAAGTAGATGATGGGGAGACCCTTAAGCAGAGAAGGGAACTGATCAGATTTGTGCTTTATATATGTCCTTCTGGCAGATGTGTGCAGGATGGATTTGAGCAGAGGAAGACTAAAGCTAGAGGTTAGAGTGGAGGCTGGTGCAGTTGTCTAGGACAGAACTTGTAATAACAGAAGTGGAAGCAAGATAGAGAGGAGCTAGGGTTGAGAAATAACTAATAAGTTACATTGGCGAGACTTAGGTGGATGAAGTGTATAGAAGGTGACTTAGAGGCTCATTAAGCCTACAGAATTGCCACAGCAGATAATCTGGCTTCAAAGAGAATGGATTCTCTATTCAAGACCTGAAGCTCCTTGATCATGCAAGGCAGATTGAATGCCTATCATGGTGGTAAGGCTGGTATTTTAGTGAACCAGGGATTATGGGTGGGCATTTGGGTATGAAGCCATTTCTTATAAGAATTCCATGAAGTCTGGTCCTTCTCATTCTTTGGACCCTTAAGACATTTGTGGGGTAACTCTTCTAGACAACTGAGGATGAAGAGGACTGGGATGGTTGGGGGCTTTTTTTTTTTTTTTTGGATGGAGTTTCGCTCTTGTTGCCCAGGCTGCAGTGCAGTGGCAGAGTCTCAGCTCCCTGCAACCTCCACCTCCCGGGTTCAAGTGATCCTCCTGCCTCAGTCTCCCAAGTAGCTGGGATTACAGGCACCTGCCACCACACCTGGCCAATTTTTGTATTTTTAGTAGAGAGGAGGTTTCACCATGTTGGGCAGGCTGATCTCAAACTCCTGACCTCAGATGATCCGCCCGCCTCGGCCTCCCAAAGTGCTGGGATTACAGGCCTGAGCCACGGTGCCCAGCTGGGGCCGTTACTTAGCCATGAAGTCTAGGATTTCCATTTCTAAGTGTTCCCTGATTGAGAACCAGTTTTATGTCAGGGGAAAGCCATTTGGCTCCAGAATGATTCCTCAGAACTTCCGGGAGAAAGCCAGTACCCTGGGCTGTGTATGTGAGGTCTTTGGCCAGTCTGTCCTCATGTTCTTCCCTCTTGTCTCATACCACTCCACACATGCACCCTTTCTCCATGCCACACCATGGCATAATTTATGGACTTTTGCAAATGTTATTCATCTGAAGTTTTCTCCCATGGTTTTTCATCAAAATACCTTTTATGGCTGGGCACAGTGGCTCATGCCTGTAATCCCAGCACTTTGGGAGGCTGAGGCTGGTGGATCATTTGAGGTCAGGAATTCAAGACCAGCCTGGGCAACATGGTGAAACCCCATCTCCACTAAAAATGCAAAAATTAGTCAGGTGGTAGTGGTGTGCGTCTGTAATCCCAAGTACTTGGGAGGCTGAGGCGGGAGAATCACTTGAGCCTGGGAGGCAGAGGTTGTGGTAAGCCAAGATCCTGCCACTGCACTCCAGTCTGGGCGACAGAGTGAGACCCTGTCTCAAAAACAAAACCAAACACCTTTTATGCACCTTTAAAAAGCATCTTGTTCTTTGTAAACATTTCACAAGTCCCAGGTCTGATTTATTTCAGACCCTGCTGAGCCTGTCCATACCCTACTCATGCACTTACCACACTACTGTGCTTTCTGTAGTTTTCCTGTCAGTCCTGTTAGACGGCAAGGCCTTTAAGGGAAAGAAATGCACTAGAGCATTTGTGTATGTGCATGCATCCCCAGTGGCTAGCACAGTGCTTAGCCAACAACTTTGAATGAATGTTGGCAGATACATCTCTTGTCCTATAGCAGGCTCAGAATTGTGAGAATTTATAAATCATGAGTATAATTTAAAACTCTCAGCAATAAAAATTTCCTAGAAAAAAATAAAGTATGTGACAATACTTTAAAAAATGTAGAGAATTGAATGAAGTACATTATTATATTATACAATGTAAGTATGATAATATTATATTATTATTGTAATGGATGCTGTGTTCATCCACATGTTTATTTAGCTAATACCTATTTGGTGAAAACTGAGCAAAGCACAGATAGAACAGGTAGGGCATGTTTAGGAGACTTACCTGATTGAGTTCAGATATTGGAAGACTGGAAGTTCAGATACAATGTTGAGTGGTTTACTGACCTCTGGATGTTGTGGATGGCTAGCTGTGATTCTGGTGTTTAGTAGGAGACCTGAGCTCTAATTAGCTGATTGGCCTTGAATAAAATGACTTTCTGAGCTTTGGTAGCTTCTTCTGTAAAGCCTGGATAATGTTAAAAACCTCCAGTATTGCAGAGTTATTGTGCTATTCAGTAAAAAACAGGAGCTAATGTGGGTATAGCTGTGCCTGGCACCAGGGTTGGCTGCATGGGTGTGTGACCCGCGCAGCTTCTTCACAGGACCTTGCCTTTCCTCTAATGCTCTGCTCTCGCCATCCTAGAATTCTTCATAATTATTGAACAAGGTACCTCACATTTTCATTTCACTCTGGGCCCCTTAAATTTTGTAGCCCGTTCTGCCTGACATATAGTAGGCACATAATAGTGCTCTCAAGAGACCCCTGAATTCTCACCCTGACATTAGAAGGGAACCCGAGGAGCTACTTCCAATGAGTGCTGCTCTCTGATGATGTCTTCATTTTGCTTTTCTGTAGAAGGTGAGCGGTGCCTCCTTCTATTCCCACACCTGCTTCCTGTGGAGTACATAGATTTTCAATTCTGCCATCCACTTTATCTCATTTATTTAGAAATGCCATACTGTGATCATTCTTTTATCTTAATTACTATTTTTATCCCCCACCTGCCCCCTCTCCCTACCAAGATAAACACATTGGCCACCAGCTGTACATAAAATCAAAACGCAAATTCCTTTTTGATTCCACCAAGGTTTGAGTTGCAGCTTTTTTGTGGTGTTAAAATACTTTTCAAAAATGTAAATTTTTTTTTAAAAAAGAAAACTAAGTTACTGAGATAATTTGATTTTGGCTCCTACCATGTAACTTTAAGATTTTAGTATCTTTGTTGGTCCTAAATTGACTATGAGTTTTGCTGTGATGAAAATTACTTGTGCCAGAAAGCTCCAGTGGGTTGAAACATTCTGCCACAGTAATCCCTATGGATTAGAGCATATTGAAGCACAACCATGGGAAATAGAATGCTTCTTTTAAACCACTGAGCCAACAAATAAGGTCATTTGATGCTGAGAGACTGTGATCATCCATGAAGGGGCTAGTTCACCAGAAACATTAAGCTGGTTTGGGTGGGCTCATCTGTTGGTTGGTGGTGAGAATGCTGGGGTTTCTTTTTCCATCAATCCCCCTTTGCTTTTTTATCCCTCAAAGTTACAAGATATAAGATCACAAACTTACAAAATAACAAAACAAGGTGGTTGTATCCACACCTGAGCTAAAGCTAAGTCAACTTTTTGTCCAGTCTGTTGCCTTTCAGCTTTCTGTATAAATGACTTAACATGGCAATGTATTAGGCATTCTAAATGGCGAAAATTCCAGGTGTTATTTCTCAGTAACAATTCAGAGATATTTACTTTATATTCCCCAAAATAGTCTGAGAGGGGAAACTGAATGGAAAGAAAACTGGAAAAACAAAACAAGTTGGAATCATGCCTGGCTTGTTTACTTTAGGAAATCTCTTAACACTCATTTTAATCAATTGAAAAGAGATGGTTCATCAGATCATAGAATTTTAGAGCCGAAAGGAACCTTAGAGATTACCTCATCTGATTCTCTCATTTCATGGATGAGGAAACTGGGATGCAGCGAGGGGGAAAGGCCTTCCTAGTTCCATGGCTAATTAGCAGCTGGGCAGACAACCCAGGTCTCCTAATGCCCAGCCTGGAGGACTGCCTGATTTTTATACCCATTTAAAGACAATATATTTCCAAATCAAAAAGGCTTACAAAAGTAACTTAGTGAGCACAGGAAGAATATATTTTTCAATTGAATGAGAGCTTTCAAGTTTGTTTCAGAATACTGCCTGTATCGGATATTAAACTATTTTGCATATAGTAGCTACTCAAAAAATGTTGTCAATTGATAAATCTATTCAGAAAATCTTAGTTTATAAGAATAAGGGGAACGAAACCCCTACAGAAATAAGTCTAACATCACATAAGGAAAAAAATTCTTATATTTAATATTAAAGAAAATGGGTCCCCAAAGAAAATAAAATCCCAAGGCAAGTTCATGTGTCATTTTCAAAAATAAAAAGAAACCTAAATGGTGGGGTATTTGCAGACTCTCTAGGTCGCATATCAAAAAGGTGGACCATACAATGTATTGCCCAAACTGGGACATTTTTGAGAGTGAAAATGGGCATTATAAATATTTTTGTTAAGGTGACAAGTATAAACTGGGACTGTCCAGGGCAACTAGGACATATGGATCATCTTACATATGAAAACAAATAAAAAGTTTGCATTGATTATCTACCCTGTACTAGGGAAGGTCTTAGGGACTTCTATACTTTACTGCTTCTTTTTTTATTACTTTTTATTTTAAGTTTCAGGGTACATGTGCAGGATGCGCAGGTTTGTTACATAGGTAAATGTGTGCCACGGTGGTTTGCTGCACCTGTCAACCCATCACCTAGGTATTAAGCCTAGCATGCATCTTTTAGTGGTGGGGCAAGTAAAGTATTTAATAGCATTTTATGATAAGAGGTTCAATATTATATTAAGAGGTAAAGATGTGGGGTCTCATAATTTTCATGTCCTACAATGAATGATCCAGACATCTTTTCTGTTTACCTACACAGAAAGCAATAAAGGCTTTTTGTATGTCTCTCCTGCACTCTTCATTCCCTGCCCTGCTGCAATTTCTTATGTAAGTCCCTCTTTCTAAACTTCTATGAGTGGCAAAATTCAAATAGGATTATTCGGTATTGAACATTTCTCTGAAAACAGTGAGGAAGGTTTCTTTGTCTTGACAAGATAGGTTGCTGCTGAATTTGCTTTTCTCACTTTTAGTTGGTCTTATAATGGGGTTGTTGAAAGCAATGAACAGTTTATAAAAATACCCTTGGTGCTGTGAAATAGGGACCATTTCCAAATTTTGTTCAAAATCTGATTACGTTAGCAATTTCTCAAATCCATTGTACTAGCTTTGTAATTTGCTTCCATGACTCACGGAGTCTATTGACTCAGCCAGTGAATTTCGTTGTCATTGTTTTTTTTCTTAAAGGAAGAGAAAAAGACCGGTCTCTGTTTGGAAATTACAAACATAGAAGAACTTAGAAACAACAGGTTTCTAGATTGGGTGGAAGGTAAGCTCTAAGTCTACTGATTTGCTTGTCTTTGTTTGCTCTGCCTCTGTGGGTAGTTGGGACTATCCCTAAATAAATCTTTGGGGTTTTCCACCATGCTTTGAGTAACACTCACAAGCTGTGCTCTGAGTTTTTTTTTTTTCTTTTTAATAGGTGATATGGTTTGGCTGTGTCCCCACCCAAATTTCATCTTGAATTTTAATACCTATAATCCCCATGTGTCATGGGAGGGACCCAGTGGGAGGTAACTGAATCATGGGGGCAGTTTCCCCCATGCTGTTCTCGTGATAGTGAGTTCTCATGAAATCTGATAGTTTTATAAGTGTCTGGCATTTCCCCTACTGCCACTCATTCTTTCTCCTGCCACCCTTGGAAGAGGTGCCTTCCGCCATGATTGTAAGTTTCCTGAGGCCTCCCCAGCCATGTGGAACTGTGAGTCAATTAAACCTCTTTTCCTTGTAAATTACCTAGCCTCGAATATTTCTTCATAGCAGCATGAGAAGGGACTAATACGGTAGGGAAGGAGAAATCTAGACATTGGAAAATAGCTAATAGGTTTACTGAACCTACAACATGTGCCCAAATTTTAGTACCCACTGTTTTCCTCATAGTTTCTCACTTCATCTTTACAACAATCCTCTGAAAATGTAAACCATTATTCAACCCAGTTTGCAGGTGATGAAGCTGAGGCTTAGAAAGGCAGCCTGGCCAGGCACCGGGGGAGCTGTAATTTTCAGGCAGCTTTGTCTGGCCCCAGGGCTGTACACTTAGAGTCTAATTAATCACTCTGCTAGGCTCTGTTTGAAGAATTTCTTGGCTTTATCTCAATTTTGAAAGAATTTTCTCCATGGAAAGCCAACCATCCAATTATCAGAGCCAGAACACTGCCTGTTACTATGGGTTGAATTGTGTCTCCTCAAAAAGGTATGTTGAAGTCCTAACCCCCAGTACTTCAGAATGAGACCTTGTTTGGAAATAGGGTCTTGACAGGGCTAAGCAAGTTAAAACTAGGTCATCAGTGTGGGTACTAATCTAACTCGGTGTCCTTATTAAAAGCAGAAATTTGGACACAGAGGAATCACAATGTGAAGAAACACAGGAAGAAGATGGCCATTTACAAGCCAGGGCTCCTAGAAGGGACAGAGGCCTGGAACAGACCCTCCCCCAAAACCTTCAGAGGGAGCATGGCCCTTCTGGCCTCTAGAATGGTGAGAGGAGAAACATCTGTTGTTGAAGCCACCCTGTTTGTGGTACTTTGTTATAGCAACCCTAGCAAACAAATACACATGCTTGCCCACATTTCAGTGGGTGTGGACTTGCTAATAAGTGGCCAGCTGTCTCATCTACTCCTTTCTCTGACTGTGGCTGGTGCAAGGAGCAGGAGCCAGGTCCAGGCTGGAAGGACCTGAGGTGGAGAACAAGCCAGTTGCACCCATATCCAGGTTCTAGACTGAAGTGAAGCCCTCATAGCTCCACCCTGAACCTTGGAGAGAGGGAGGGCAGGTGGCCTATATATTGTCTCTGATCTGCCCTCTCAGACACAGATAGCAGTGGTTCCAAGAAGAGCCCTTCTCCTCCCTCTCCAACCCCCAGTGGTTTCTAATAGTCCCTTCAGTGACATTAATTGATGGGAGAATGATCTGTCACAGCTGTTGAATAATACACATGCTGATAATTTCTTAATAACTTAAAAGCCCTTGTGATGGAGTGAGGAGAAGGAAGAAAAACATGTCTTACCTCTTGCAAAGGGGGAAACAAAAGCCTTTATTCAAATTTTTCACAGAAAGAACCCCAGAACTGCCAGGTGGGACCTAACACCAACTTCTAGCAGAAGGAACCTGGGTTTATCGAACTCACCAGCAACTCTAAGCACAACCAGAAACAGAACACTACTATTAGCTAGAAATAATAAAATGCTCAATAAACCCCAAATTATGAAGGCCCAGCCAGGAAACTCTCAGACACTCATGTTTACAGCACACCTTGGCAAGTAGCTTCACAGTAAAGCATAAAATCTGCCCTTTTAAATAGCACAGAATTGGTGGCACAGCATATTTACACTCTTTAAGATGTAAACCAGAATTTGCAAATTAAAAATGCCTTCTAAGTATTTGCTACAATATAAAACTTGGAATAAAATGAGTGGTTTGACAAACTGTAGAGGTCAAAACAAACAGCTTTTCTTGTCCGAAGAAGAGAAAGCTACAGGGTAACTAAGTATTGTTGTTATGGAATTGCTTTGGCCCGGGGGGAAAAAGCCTGTAAAGACAATTTCATTCCGTCTTCTCTTTGATTTCTACTTTAGAGTTGAGAAGAAACTTCCAAAGAAGAAAACTTTGGTTAAATAGGGTGTTAGAATAGTGATGACCCGTGTAAGGCCAGCATTTCATCCCATCAACATGGAGGAGCCAGGTGGGGCTGCCTCTGGGGCCTGTGTTCTTTCGGTATGCAATTCTGCTGTCAAGTTGTCATATTTTGTGGTCTTTCCCTGATTCTGGGCTTTTCCATATCCCTGTCAAACCACTCCGCATCTCATCCTTGGACACTCTCTTCCCAGCCCCACTCCAGTTCCTTCAGGGCGTTTTCATTCTTTAAAAAGAAAAACCCTTTGTTTTTTTAAGAGATTCTTTGGAGGGTCTTGCTCTGTTGTCCACAATCATAACTCAATCATAGCTCACTGCAGCCCTGAACTCCTCAGCGGAAGCAATCCTCCTGCCTCTCAGCCTCCTGGGTAGCTGGCACTACAGGCTCGCACCACTACATCCAGCTAATTTGTACGTATGTATGTATGTATGTATGTATGTATGTATGTATGTATGTATGTATGTAGAGATGGGGTTTTGCTTTGTTGCCCAAGCTGGTCTCAAACTCCCTCCAGGGAATTTTTTGATATCATCACTAGCCTCGGCAGCATGCTGGACACTCATTCCTTCCCCACATTCTTCTGTCTTATCTCTGTGGAGAAGTAGGAGTAAAGGAAGCCCCTGTGGGAGTAAAGGAAGCAGGAGGGGGCAAAGAGAACTGATCCTGCTGCAGCAACGCCTCCACTGGCCCCATGGGAAACTCTTCAGAGTTGTCCCCAGTGGAGGCCAGGGGCTGGGTCTTGGTAACCCACCATCAAACAGTGCTAGGGGTGGGCTGCCCTAGGGAGGAGGATGATTTTAGGCAAGTCACCTCTGTTTGGCTGACGGCAGTTCTCTCCTGGGGAGGGACTCAGTTGGGAGCCCTTAGCTGCAAACGAGCCAGTGTCCTGCAGCTGGGGGAATGGGCATTGAGTCTCACAAGGGTGGATCTGGGTGGGTATTACTGTATTGAATACACCTTCACTGTAAAAGTCAAATTTGAGGCAAACAATATCTTATAGAGAAGGAAGCAAGTAAAGTTAAGGAAAACCTTAAATCTAATTTTTCACTTCTACTGAAATATAACAGTGAAACACATTAAGTCAATGCTGTTTTACATATTGTTATTCAGTAGTAATGTTCTAATAATTAGGTTACTTATTATTTATCTCCTTCAGGATCTGTCTCCCCAGTTTTAATATGATAAATGTGTTTTTCTTTGTTACAAATAATATAACTGCCACTAATTGAGCACAGGCTATATTCCAGGTATATTTTATTAAATCTTCATAAGATTCTGTAAGAAAGATAACTTTGTCCCCACTTTATGGATGACAAAAACAAAAATGACTTGTCCAATTCACACATAAATGGCAGAACTGGGATCTAAACCCAGCTGACCCTGGAAACTACTCTAAAATCTATCGTGTTGCATTTTATCCTAATAAACGTCTTGTTTTCCTTTTTTCCTCTTTCCAAATATCCAATGCCTCTCTGTTTTGTTTTCACTCCAAGTTATGAAAGTCCATTCCTGAAATATGACTGTAGTCCCAGAAATAAAGACATGGAAGAGACTGAGAGCCTGTACATAACCTCCTTGGAGTAACTAGGTGGGTGGTCCGCAGAGAGCCCTCCAGGTTCCCAGGCTGGAATGTGGCCTGGGTTTCCTGATGGTGTCCCGCCTGACCTCTCCTTCATCCATTAACGCAGGACTGTCTTGTTGGCCTTTCCTTGGTTCTCTGAATCACTCAAGATTTCACTGAAACAACCTCAATCCATACTCCACTATTCTGTTCACTACCCAACCCTCAGTTCTTTCTTCTATTTGTTAATAGGAATGATTACTGATGACTAAAAATTCAGATCTAAAATCCTCATGACAACAAAAAGAATAAATGTATATGTTCCCCCACCTTAAAACTTCAGACACAGGGAAGTGTGAGTTAGGAATGACTATTGTGTATATAATAACTTAAAGAGCCGTCTTAGTGTGTCTTTTTACCAGCATGTTGCATGTCTAAAGCCGGATTTGATCAAGACTAGAAATTCCTAGAGTTTGATATTTCAAGTAAAGAAATTTCTTACTTAAGCATTTCAGAAATTTCAAATTTGAGTCAGTTCTCTCTCTCACTCCCCTGTACACACACACACACACACACACACAAACACACACACACACACATAAAATATAATTTTGTATTATATATCTGTTATATATAAATGTATCATTTGTAAAATTATAACAAAAGAAAGTTTCAAATTTAAATAGAACCATGACGAGTTGATAGGTGCATCAAACCACCGTGGCACACGTTTACTTATGTAACAAACCTGCACATTCTGCACATGTATCCTGGAACTTAAAAAAAATAAATAGAACAAATTCTCTCTATAAATACACATTAACACACACATATAAAATATATATCTATATTATATATCTATTATATCCATATATATAGATATGTGTACATATAATTTATAAAATTATGACAAAAGAAGTCTTCTCTAGCTGGTTCTATGTCAACTTAAAATGTACCATGTGGGCTTTAGAGAAGAAGTCAGAATGAAGTGCTTTGCTGAGGCCCTTTTTTATACTAGAATGGTAGAATTATAATCTCTTTTTTTGAAATAAAAAAAGAAGAATAGATTTTCATCTGTCTTGGATAATTTAATATAACCTACTTGGAGGCAGAGGAGAATGGAGCAAATGATTCTTCCAGTCATTTCTTGCTCTATAATTATATTTTTAGAGGGAGAGAATAAAGATTCCTGCTGCTTCACACATTATTATACATTTTGAAGATGATTCAGAGTTTAATATTTGTCATTCAGCCACTTTCCTAATTTTATGTGTAATTGGCCAAGAAATTGAAGTTTCAAAAACATTCTCAATGTGCTAAGTTCCCATATGTATTTCAATTCAACACACATTTATTACATTTTTTCTGGGGATTAGGGACTGAGGGAAGGAGGCCAAATGAGGAGGCACAGGCCTGTCTTTGCAGGGTTGGGCATCCGTTGAGAAAGGAGGACTCCTTCACAATCTACTTGCATGAGCTGCTGAACTCCCAGCACAAATGTCATTTAACGGAAGCACAGAGGTAGGATCATTGAATTCTGTTGAAGCGTAGGAAGACCACCAGGGAAACTTTTACAAGGGGCTGACATTGGAACTGGGTTAAAGATGAGCACAATTTACCTGGGGCACAGGAAGGAAGAAAAGGTTCTTTGAGCTACCCCTCCACTGGCCTGTTGCAATTTGCCTTCATCCATTGTGTCTACTCTAGGGTGTCTGACGGATCAGGCAGGAAAGGTCTGCAGCTCTGCCAGGGTTCTTTATTTCAGGATGGTCCATTGTTGCTCCCCATCTGCACTTCAGATTAGGTGAAGTGTTGCATCAGGCCAATGCTGCACTTTTAGTCAACCCAGGTGTTTTGTATGGGAGGCTTCTACTGCATCTCACCACCTCATCACCCCATAATCAGAATGCTCCTTCCCAGTAACCCCACCATTAGAGCAGATTCCTGACGTGAATGTTCCTCCTCTCAAGCCTGCCTTGTCTTTCTAATCTCTAAAAACAATTGCACTGTGTCTTTCAGCCCTGCTGTGCCCATAGAGATAAATCTCTCCTTCCACATTTGTATTATTTTGCAGGATATTGTTAAAAACATCTTTGCCTAAATAACATATAGTAAAGCCCAGGTGTATTTACTTTTCCCTTTCATGAGTTTGACTTTGACAGGCATCATATAGCTGCAAAGGATGCATGCTTTTTTGGGGTTTGTTGCAAACAGACACATGACCACAGCGCTATGCTCGAGGCCAGCGCATGTCTCCACATGGAGGAAGTGAACTTAGACTTCAGTACAGTTCACTTTCTTTTGACTTCCTAGCCACCCTCAAACTCAGACTACCCTTCTTGCCATCAGCTAGTTGTTAACTAATCCCTCTAAACTAGTTGTTAACTAATCCTTATCCTCAAGGTACTCCACAGAAACACCATCTAATGGTGGAATCTCAGGCACTGTAACTGGTCTAAGTAGAAACATGTAGTGAAGGACTTGCCAGCCACATGTCAAAGAGACAAATGGCTATTGGGACTATTCTAAAAGGAGCCTTAGCTAAACTTTTATAAAGGCAGTGGCAACTGCCTTTTCTGTACCCACAAATTTTTACCAAAAATATTTGGACTTTTTAACTTCTAGGTACTAATGGTTGGTGGCTTCTTTGACACTGTGAATTAACCCTGCCTACCACCTTTCTTGGGTCTTCAGATACAGAGGCACCGGCGACACCGCTTCTTATTCACAGGCGAGCTAGAAGCTCCTCAGCTTTGAACTCCTCACCATTCTGCTTCTCCACTTCAGAGCGTCTGTGTCTGTGCGTGCCTAAGCATTTCTCCTGCTCCACTGCCTCCTCAGACCCGAAGTAAGCCCATTTCCTTGTGTTCTGGATTACACCCGCTTGCACTTCTCAGAAATCTTTCCATTGGTTTTTCTCTCTCTTTCTTTCCTATATCTTCTGCAAACCCTTCTCACCTGAGTGTCTGTAGTCCCTTCTTTGGAATTAAGGAGATACTGCCTTATCGCCTTTGTCTCCATCTTTGTTTTCAGTTGATTGAAGTTGACATTCTTTCTCTCCAATCTGGTGCGACTCTTCTTTCTAGTGTCACCAATGACCTTGTAGTGGTCGACCTCCGTGGACCCTTCTCAGTCATCTTATTGATTTTCCCTGTAACGTTTAACACTGCTGATCTCTCCATTCCTCTTAAATTTTCCTTCCTCATTTTGTTTCTTCCTTGAGTTCCTTGTGCCTTTTCTTGGTCTTCTTTCTAGGTGTCTTTTCCTCCCTAAATATTGATATTTATGTAAATATTGATAACATAAATCTCTCATCAGCCACTTTCTCTTCTTTAGTTCTGGGGCTGTCTCCAAAACTCCAACAGTTTACGATCCCTCTTTATGCTGTTGACTCTGAGCTTGTATCTTCCACCTAGACTTCTCTTCCATGCTCTAGATGTATGTACTCAAGTTTCTAATAGGCATCTATGCCAAGTCCATCCAGACATCTTAAACTTGCTCCATCCCAAAATATGTCTTTACCCTTCAACTCTCTTCACATTACTTTCTCTCTTGTATTTTCTAACAGGTGCCTAATAATACTGTGTGCCCGTAGTCCTCCTGGACATATTCCCCTTCTTCTTCTTACACAGCCAATTGAATGACAAACTCATCAGTTGTACCAGCACAAGACACCTTTTGGCCATGCCTTCTTCTACTTCTTTACCACTACTATCTCCATTCTGGTGCCCATTACTTCTTATATAGACTGTTTTTCTGTTTCTGTTCTCACCCCCCACCAGCCATACACCAAAACACCACTATCTGCCACCAGTTTGATCATGTCAGAATTCTTCAAGGACCCTCATTGCTTACAGCAGAGAGAACCACGGTCCATGAGCCAAATCTAGCCTACTGTCCAGTTTTATAAAAAAAGCTTTAATGGAATACAGCTACTTTCATTCATTTATTTGTTGTTATGGCTACTTTGATGCAATGGCTGAGTTGAGTAGTTGTGAAAGAGATTATAGGGCCTGTAAAACCTAAAATATTTACTACCTGGCCCTTTACGGAAAACATTTGTTGGCCCTTGGGTTGGAGTATTAATCAAATCTTCGTAGCCTGGCACAAAAGGCCCATCAACACATCTGCTCTGTCTGCCTGTCCAGATTCATGTTCTTTGATGTTCTCTTTAATAGAAAGCAATATTGGATTTTTTTTTTTTTTTGGTACATGAAGCTGTGTAACGTGGTGGTTAAAGTAGGATGTACAGCCAGGATACCTGGGCTGAATTCTGGTTCTGCTACTAATCAGCTGTGTGATCCTGGGCAAGTTACTTAAAATTTTGTGGTTTAATTTCTCCATAAACTGGAACTGATGTGTTCCCTTTTACATTTTAGAGTAGCTGTGAGTGGTGAAGAAGGGCTGGGTGAGATTTCAGATGGTTCCAATTCAAACTCTTTCTAATTTAGTCAACTGTTGAAACATATTTATTGTTTCAGAGCCTCATTTTATTTGTTTTTAATTTAGAGCTTATAAAATTGTCTTTTGGGTGATAGTTCATGGTGGTAGAGTGTACCAAGATATATTTTTGAGAGCAATGTTAAACATCAAAATATTCTCAGTGAAATAAACTTTCTTGTCTCAACTGACTTATCTGATACTTGGTAGGAACAAGTATCAACGTGACAATGCAAATCACAAAGGGATGAGAAAAGGAAAATAGAGGTATCTGTGAGGAGTGTTAACATTTATTTAAAAACAGAAAGAACATCTCTTTAAAAAAAACAATTATTTCAAATGTACGCAAGTGCTATATGAACTGAGAAGGACCAAATATAGATAAGGTGTTATATATAGACCTTTAGTGATCACCCATATCTGATTCTCTTTATCTAAGTTCATAGGAGAATGAGCTTTTTTTGTCCTTTTACAGTTAGGTAGGGGTCATGTGACTTGTTTGGCCAACAAGCTGTGCCATTCATTACTTCCTGTATGAGGCATTGAATTACTAGTGAGAGACTAGCATTTTTTTCTCCTGCCAGATAGAACAAGGAGGGCACTATTCCAGATGGTACCTCCAGGTGATGGTGGCACCACCGTTGGATTTCTGAGTCACCCTCTGGGTGACTGAGTCACTCTATGGGGGCAGTAGCTCTGGAGTCACCTGGACGCACAGCGGCTTTTGGGACTGAGAAAAAATGTTGTTGGTTTAAATCACAGCGATTTGAGGCTTCTTTGTTATTGAGAATAACCTAGCCTATCTCGGATTATTATTTTATAAGAGAATAGTGTTTTCTCCCACTCATGCTCATAGACAGATTTACGTGGACATACCTGGAAGGGCAGAGCAGGCTTCCTCACATGGAGCCTCGCGTGGGCAGTGAAGGGAGCTGGTCGATTGTTCTGTGCTGATGAGGCAGGGATGCCCCTTTGTGTTTGACTCCTGGTTGTTTTCCCTCTTTTAATTAGCAGTTTTTGTTATTGTACTTGTGAGACGAAGCTTTAGGAGCAAAGGCCACGGCTTTCATGATAAATGCCTCCTCAAACATTTCCAACCTAAAAATAAAGTAACATAAAACCTCGCAAATGAATGTGGTAGCAAGCTGCAAATGTCAATTCTGCCATTGTATGGATTTAAAATCAAATGTAAACAATGTTTGAGAAAACATTGACCTGAATCCAGGCTTTTTTCACACTAGTAATTAGTTCTCCAGCAGCAGGCTCCAGCTGAAAGCTGGGTCAGTGCCCTCTCCCCTAGGAAGCCGAGAAAATTCTCACTGCGGCCAGACCACAATACAGGGCCCCTGGGGATGTTGTCAGCTGCGGTTGCCACTTTGCACACTTGCGGTAAAGGGCAGGCTTCTTGGCAAATGCTCCCCTACCTGGGCTTGCAGGGAGTGGGCAGAAATTCTCTCTTCACTGTGGGCAGTAATTAGAGGGGAGGGGCTGGAGTCGGGTTCATAGAGGTGCAAGAAGGCATCGGCCAAAATTCTAGCAATCAGACAGCAGACTTCACCCATGGTGGGAATATTACAACTGAAAATATATTTTAATTTTTTTTTTAAAGCTTAATAGTCACACTTTTGTAGCCCTTATAAAAAATATTCTGAGATGCAATGCTGGCCATGAAGTCAAATTACCTGGGGATTTCATAATATGATTTTCATTCTGAAGATTCTTCAATAACCAGAACTTCTGTTAACATATTCCTGATTCATAGAACAATGGATAAGTCTGAATGTCTTCAGAAATTTGAGATTAAATTCCTGGTTTCAGTTTCCCATGGTGAGCACTGTCACGTTAGGCCCAAGAAACAGATGTCGCATTGTGTATAAAAAGCACAAATCAGTTAATAAATAAGAACCCAAGTCTTTGGAGCTATTACTCAACTGTCTGCAGATTCTGACCTGTCCTTATGAACTTCCATGGCACTTAAAAGTTTATCTGAGGCCGAAAGTTTATCTGAGGCAGGGCGCCGTGGCTCACGCCTGTAATCCCAGCACTTTGGGAGGCTGAGGCGGGCGGATCACGAGGTCAGGAGATCGAGACCATCCTGGCTAACATGGTGAAACCCTGTCTCTACTAAAAATACAAAAAAATTAGCCAGACATGGTGTCAGGCTTCTGTAGTCCCAGCTCCTCGGGAGGCTGAGGCAGGAGAATGGCATGAACCTGGGAGGCGGAGCTTGCGGTGAGCCAAGATTGCACCACTGCACTCCAGCCTGGGAGACAGAGTGAGACTCCGTCTCAAAAATAAAAAAGTTTATCTGAGAGCCTTTGCTTTAAGACCATCAAGATTATTGTCTCTGTTTCTTACCCAAAGAACTCAGAGAAAATAAGACTCTACTTAATGAGGTGAAAAAAATCATTTGAAAATCAGATAAATTCCAAAGACTTCAGTATTAACAATTTATTATTACAGTATTCACTAACCTTAGGCAGGCTGATAGAAATTTTCTCTAAAGTGCTAAGCAGAAAGAATTTAATGATTTCAGTTTAATTCCCTGTTGCACTGAAGTCCATTCTAGAAAGAAAAAAATAAAAGCCATCAGTGTACATTATACTAAAGGTCTGAGTCTTAGGAGCAACTCTTCTCTTTAGCTGGGAAAACAAAGTATCCAAAAATGTGTCCTGAGTCTACTGAAATTTCATCATGATTGAACAAGGTTAATCTTATCAGTAGCTAGTTCCTGTGTTATGACAGTAAATTAAAGTACCATTCTTTGCCTTAACGAGAAAAAATGAATAAGAAGAATAAGACATTTAAATGACTTTGCCAAATCAATTCTTTGGCTTGCTTTTCCACAGCTCCCATCGCTGAGGACTATCTGATATCCTTCAGATAGACAAGACAGAGAAGAAAATGGCTCTTACCTGTCTGCTGCCTTTTTCTTTCTTCTAATCCTTCTGGACTTTGCTCATCATTTTTTTCAGGTCATTACATCCCTTCTGGATTAATTTCTTTCATATCCCATTGGCTAGGCTGCCAAAACTCATTTCTTCATTACTGTTCTTTGCTTAAGGGTGGCAGTTGCTGAATCCTCCGCCACATCCCCTTTGATCTGCCTTGGATTTTATTTTTTTATAACATCTATTTCTTTCTTTCCTTTGTTTATCCCAGTGGCAGAAAAAGAGGATTAATTATTTCTATGAAGCCAGCACTTCTCTTTGTGTCAAAGTGCTGGCAAACAGAACACATTACCTTAAGAAAGTGCATTTCTCTGTAGGCTGTGATTTTGGGTTCTATGAATTAAATGTTAAATTTCCTGAGAGCAAGATCTCTGTTTACAAATTCTCTTGGAAGGGCCCATCTAACAGTGATAAGTGTCTGCAGGTCTAAGTCCAACTCCAAAATAAGCCTCAGTGCCTCCAAATTCATCCCAGAATAATCTTTCTGATACACTAATGAGATCATGTCACTACTCAGTCCCAAATATTTTCTGGGCTCTCTGCTATGAAACCCAAACTATTTAGAATAGCATTAAGACACTTTTTCCCCCTGCTTACTTCATCTCTTCCCATTCTCTACAGATCTAGTATCTTGCATTTTAGTTCTACTAAAATGTCTGGGATTCCCAGATTGGAAGCATCCTCTTCCATCTCTAAGCTTTTGAACCTGTTATTCTCTCCTGGGAATGCCTTTCCCTCCTTTGTCTATTTGGCAAACTCCTCACAGTTTTTAAGACTCAGCCTAGAATCAACCTCTCTGAAAACTTTTCCCATTTACCCAAGACCTACAGCTGCACTGTCTTCGTAGTCTTTATGTACAACTTCAGTGTTGAGCTTATCACATTCAATGTCAGTGTCTACCTACCTGGATCACCCAGTAGGTTTTGACCTGCTTAAGGGCAAGATTTCTGCCTAATTCATCTTTGGGATCTCCATGCCCTATTAAAGAACTTGGTATTTCATAGGGCTGAAAAATATTATGTGCTCAGATAAGTGAATGATGGATTGTAAAGTAACTCAATATTTCTCATTAGTTGCATGGCATAAATTATGAATTGGTGTAGTTTTATTTTTCTTTTTGGTAGGCAATAAGAGTATTCCCGAATGCAGGTACTTAATAGTTGTTACTGCTGTTATTCTAATTAATTAGGACTCATACTTTGAACAATATGAATTGATTGTGTACACGGTCTAAATTTTTCAGGAATTTGTTGCTTCCTTTTTATAATTTTATGGAGCTTCTCATCTTTTTCCTTGATAAGCTACACTTCTGTTGGTTTTCTAGACAGTAAATACAATTTGGACTGTTCACTTTAAGAATGTCCTGAATCCTAAAGAAAAATTGCATTAATAGTCTGAATTTATCAAGGTAGTGTTGGATTAAAAATTGGGGTCATATTATATATACCACTGTTGTTTTTCTACATTTCTCTATATTTCATTATATTGTTTTGTTGTGAGCATTGTAGCATGTTATTAAACAGTATAGGAAATTTTTTATTGACTGCATAATACGTCATTGTGTGATTGTACCCTTTCTTCATTGTTTTATTCCTTCAGTCACCATTTATTGAAGTTAAGTATTGTTTCATTAAGCTTGTACATGTATGTTTTTCTTTATATATTTATCTGTTTGTACTGTGTCATGATGTTAAATGTATTTCTTATTATAGATCAGGATCAATAGGGTTTAAATGCCACTGACTTACTTATAGGGTAGTTCTGAGACTACCTATTCCCTCTAATATTTTTCTTACAAAGGCAAATTAGGTTATGATAAACCTCAAGGAAGGCAACTTGGAAAGATTTAGTAAGTCTAAGGCATGTGTGTAGAAGTTAAGCTAGTCCTACCACAGGATAATGAAATATATTATTCATAAATATAATATACTTGATTTCCTTGTATGACTTATGGAGACCGTACTCATTATTTTTAAACTTACTCTCTAGACTTACGTTAGGCCTCCTGACTATTCTGTTTCCCCGAGTCCCTGGTTCTCTGTCATTTACGACAACAGACTGAGGATACCCCAATGAGGGGCCCAAGGCAGTGGACTCCATTCAACATGGTCAAGTGTTATTCCTACCTCTGGCCAGCCAGCCTCAACCCTCTGCTGTCATTCCTGCCATGTTCAATCCATTGTCAAAGCTGAGCCATGTCTCAGAAGTGGGTAGCTTCAGTTAAAGAAACCAGAATAGTAGTTGCTGCTTTTAAAAATTACATTCTATATTCCTGCACAGCAATATGATTATTGATATAGGAAATTAATATCTTCACAACTCTTACATCTTGTTTTCCTACAATAACACCTAGCACACCCCACCAGCGCATGGCCTGGTAATTCCTCTTGTGTACATTTTCCACAATTCATCTTGGTGATTCACCATTTCTAGTGTTAGTAATTTACAGTAATGAGCCGTGAGCTGACACCCAGGCTGGGTGAGACAGAGGCAACTTTCAATCTACAGCAAGTGGAAAAGAGTACTTGAGGGATACATTCTCTGCATTCTGAAAGCATCTTAATGATCCTAAGTGGTTTGGATGTTTAGAGGAAGTTCACAGGCACTGAATCAATTGCACATTATTAAAAAAATACAATGCATAAGACTTGGGAGCTAAAGGAATGCTGTTTCTTGTTCCATAGACTGAGAAGACTGAGAAGGTGGCAGGTTAGGAGAGTATTGGAGCAAAGCTTTTGTTCCCTAGAAGCATGGGGTAAATGCATGTTTTGTTATGTGTTCATGGCTGGCTTCCATATATGTCTGGGCAAAAATGAATGAATCCAGGCAAATTTGGGAATCATGGAACATCCCAATCTATTGTTTTTTTCAAATGTCTTGCATTTAGCAAAGCACCACACATCCTTAGCTGAACACTACTTCATATTAAATTGGTAAATTGATGTGTACATATCAGAAGATAGAATCCACATATTTCCAAAGCCTTTCACATTTTTTTTTTCAGTAAGGGTAGTCAGATGCCTTTGGAACTGTACCTTTTATAACAAATTATTTCTTTTGTGATAATGAGAATGAAAAATCTATAGTTATTAGAACACACACATTATCACCATGTAGATTGAAATACTCAGTTCAGAAGGTCAATTTCCTAATATAAGAACACAAGCCATCAATTTGATGAATTGCATTTTCCTTTTTTCTCAGAGTGGGCCCTTTAATTTGGCTTCATTATTAAATAAAACAGAGAATTCTAGTGCCGGGAAACTCCTGCCAGCTATTTTTAGATCCACATCTATATTTCTCTCCAGAACTGTGGAAGGCATCTAAGTATCTATGTAGTGGAAAAAACATGGCCATTGGCTTCAGAGAACTCTAGGCTGAAATCCTGGCTTTGCCCCTGTGACTGGTTGAATGGCCCTAGGCAAGTCACTTCACCTCTTCAAGGCTTCGTTTGTTCATTGGTGGAAAGAGCACAATAATCCACCAGACTGTGTTCTTGTCAGAATTAAATATCTAGTATGTGCCAAGTGACTGACACAGGGCCCATAGGGAGCAGAGGCTCATGAAGTAGCAGTTAGCTCAGAGATGCTGATCTAATCACTCTCTCCAGTCGTGCAATCAATGCGATTGGTCTCTCTTTAGTTGCAGAGACCAACGTAGAAGGTGCTCTGCTTTCTCCACCTTGGGCACTTCTGTGTGTTCCCTGACTGGCAACCATTGCTTTGTTGGCTGGTCCAAGACTATTGCAGCTGTGCTGTTTAGATGTCAAACAGGCCTAATGCCAGTTCAAAGTCGAGAGTGTTGCTCTTGATGACCACACCACAGAGCTGTCTTCCCTGAAGCTCTTGATTAGAATTTCTTGCCTCTGCATTCTCTGGCTTGCTATGGCTTCCTCACTGCATCTCACACTCCCACCCTGTTGGCAATGGTCTCTCTTTCCCTGTGCTGAAGGCAGAGTAAGAGAAAACTGAGTCCTTTGTGTGAAATACATCTCCCCCTCTCTTTTTACATTGGTTCAGTGCCCACAAGTGTTACAAGGACCATGAAAGCCAGAAGTAACTATGTCTGTCTAGCCAGCAGACTGGAAGAGGACTAAATGTAGAAGTAGAAAACTGGCAAAAGCCACTGTTGCCTATTGGTGCCTCAGCCCTGTTATCACAAACCTGGTCTTGCTTCCCTTGTCCAAGAGACCAGATGTAGGGGAAAGGTCATTCCTATGATATGATACGATATGGTACCATACGATTATGATATGATATTTGTTAGTCAATCTTCATCATTCACCGAGTCCATATCTGTGACTTCACCTCTTCACTAATATTTATTTGTAACTCCGAAATCAATATTCCTGGTGCTTTCACAGTCATTCAGGCACATGCAGAGCATGAAAAATTTGAGACTTGCTATGTACGAATTCCCAGGTGAGGTTTAAACAAGACGTTCCTCTGTTCTTGTGTCCTCTCATACAGAGGTCACCAGAGGATGCAGGCAGTAGGGGGGCAGGGCAGTGTAGGACAAGAAGCTCTGGCTCTGGGGCCAATTGGATAGGGTCTGAATCCCAACCCTGGTGCCTGTTAGTGGGGTAGCTTCAGTCAAGTCTCAACTTTTCTGAGCCTCATTTTCTCACTTGTAAAATAAAGAAAATAGAATCTACCAATCTATTACCAATGTCTTACCTGTAGCAAAGTACTACACATCTTTAGCTGAACACTACTTCATATTTAATTGTAAATTGATGTATATGTATATCAGAAGATAGAATCCACGTTTCCAAAGCCTTTTACATTTTAAATTATTTTTTAGGATTTAAGATGGTGATCAGTCTACATATTTATATCATTCTGTGTATATATATATATACACACAATATATGTATACATTTGTACACACATATAGTGTGTATATACATACACACACACACACAAGTGCTCATCCTTAGGAACAACAGTTTCATATTTGCTGAGTGTTTGCAGAGACTTTATGGAATACCATGAGTAATTAGAATGTACTATGTGTGTGTGTGTGTGTGTGTGCCACTTTTCTACTGTACTCTGCCTACTCTTCCATTGGAAGGTATATATATATCCATATCTACATATATGTCTATATATGTATATATCTTATATATCTTTCACTGGATATACACATCTTCCAGTGGAACAGTAGGCAGGGAAGGCTTTGGCTTGAGTTCCATTTCTATCAGTAAGGTCCACTGATGTGTGAACTGAGACATTACTTTACTTCTGTGCCCCATAGTTCCCTAATATATAAAGTTGGGATCAAGGTGTCTGCCTTCCCAACAAGAGGTTGTTGTGGGTATAAAACGAGTTTAACAGACATGAACATCCTTAGTAACTTTTAAAGCACACTAATAACAGAAGGCGTTACTATTGTCTGGCACATGTCCAGGCAGCAGGAGCAGTCAGGAAGCTATGATGGTCATTCTATGGGGGCTGTAGTCTACGCTGGATTGTTTGAATACAGTGTTCACTCCTTTATTGATTTATTTATTCAATCTTTTAGCAGACTTTTGTATTGAAAGCTGATTCTGCCCAGCCCTATGTAGGATGCCAAGGATACAAATGAATAAGCAAGATCCATCTCTCAAGAAACTTACTGTAGAAGGAGACAAACATGCTATATGGATTCTAGGAAGGAGTGCCCTAGGCTTACATTCTTCCACCAGACTCAGCTTTTGCACATGGCCCTGGGTCTCTACTCTACCTGACAGTGGGGACTCTCTTTTATTCACACCAGTTGTGTATGGGTCTGTGCTTGCACACGTGTGTGCATGGATGTGAATGTGACCAGAGGTAGGAGTGGGGATGCAACATACACTGGTGCTTTCAGTAAGTGCACTCTCCTAGATGTTCCACCTTCATTCATACTCATTCCCTTAGTCTTGTGGAGTTTTGTGATCCTTTCTCTAGGATGTTGGTAATATTCCTTCATGTCTACAGCTACCAATATAGGGAAATTTACACATGCCCAGATGATTCCTGAGATATAAATGCATCTGCTGAACAAATGTATGCACTTCAGATGTGCTCTGTGTGAAGCGTGTTGTGCTCTTTTTGTATCCAAAGCCTGAAGGTCCCAGAATAAATAAACTCACTGACATGGTTCCCTCAGGTATTATTTATTTAGTAACTTCAATTCTCTGATCTCACGTGAAAGCAATTCTTAGATATGTGTGTATGAGCCAAAAAATATTGGTATAAGGAGCCATAAAATTGCAAGTGCTTTTTTAAACTATCTTGATTACGTATATAAAATAAGGAGAAAAATTTTAGACTCCCCTAGAAATTTGCCTTGCTGTGAGATCTGAGTGGTCACAGAATCTGTCTTAAAAGAGCTACAAGAAAACTGAGTAATTACGTGGGCCAAATCCTTCCTTTCACAGATAAGGTCTAGAGTGGTGAAATGGATTCCCAATGTTTGAATTGTTTGCATGAAAATACTATAAAATCTGGCTAAAATACAACATATCTTAGATCTTTTCTCCCAACTTCCTTCTCTTTGATTTTTCTCTTTTTTCATTCATTCATTCTTTTATGCATTAGTTTATTACTTAGAGAGGACCGGAAACCTTTATGTGCAAGATACAGTCCTAAATAAAATTCCTTTTCTAGAACATTTGCAATGGGAATAAATGAAGTAGATATCCTGATCTATAGTATTTTGGGGGTGGTTTCCAGCATTATACATCTGCTAAATTTTAGCAAACTCACTCTTATTAAAGGTATCAAATATTTTCTTTCATTTTGTAAAAGTTAAAAATACCTTAGCCAAAGTAGGGTTGGGCTTTCAGTTCTAACATATATTAATTTTAAGATGTCCTCCCTGGCTTCTGGGAGGATAGTGAACAGGTGAAGAGCAAGGTTGGATTGCCTAGAGTCAAACCCTGGTTTTGCTATTTTCTATCTGTGAAACTGTAGACAAGTCACTTAATTCTTTTACCTCTTGTTATTCTTACCTGTAATGTAAGAATAAATATTCTTACTTTAATAAATATTCTTTAATAAATACTCTTACTTTAGCTGTAAAGTGGAAATGATGATATCTACTTCATAGGGCACTTCTGGGATATTAAGTGAAAAGTCCTATAGAGCACACAGTCCAGTACCTCGCCCACATTAAGTACTTGATAGTTGTCAGTTGTTATTGTTGGTGTTGCATAATGGAAGCAATTTCTTTGATTCCTGGATTGATTTGTTAGCATGGTAGATATTGTCTGTCAGAAATTTTATATCTCTACTAATATACTTCTTTGGATAATATAGAGCCTATGAATTAATCATTCCTCAAACCCTAAATGCCAGGGTGGGGGCACAGCATTGATGGGCTGTATCTCTTACCAGTGAGGGAAGGGAGTTGTCTCTTGTAGCTGTATATGTAGAAACAGATATACTAAGCTACAGAAACTAGGAGTGGTGGAATGGAAACAAAAAATAAATAAATAAATTCATGGAAATTTCGCTTATATTTTTATATAAAGGAAATGTATTGGTGGATTTTGCAAACTTAGCCATTCATCAGAATCACCTGGGAGATTTTTTAAAATGTGGATTTCTGGGCTTCAATTAGGACTGAGTAAATTAGAATTTTCTGAAATATCCATTAAATATGTAAGTTCCCTGCCCCACAACTCCCCCAGTAATTTATACGTAGCTAGCTTGATACCAGCATTTGAGTACTGGCATACACTGTGGCTGGTGGTTGATGCCATTATTAGGTAGACATTCTGGACCAGGTAGAAGAGATCATTTGCTCCTTAATTTGGTCTTGTTGAAGGCATCCTAGGGCCTATGTGCCCTTACTTCTGGATTGGTGACATCAGGGGCCTGGGAGGAAAGAGAGAAATGAGGGGCTATTGTAATTTGTGTTTTGATCCTTTGTTTTCTGTGAATCTCCTGGAACTTCATCTTAGAGCTTAGAAGAAAGATGTCATCTCTCATCCTCTAGCAACCTTTTCCTAGGTCTATATGTAAACAGTCAAATATTCAGTTCATGGTTATAACACCTGGTTTGGCAAAACCACGGGTAGCTGAGAAACAGAAACGAAAATTTAAAACACCAAAACAAACCACCATTGCCTCAAGAAAACAGTTTGCTTGAACTCTTTAGTTACTACATTTTGTTACTAAGAATGTAGCCCTTCTTGCTTTGACTACTAGAAAGCTCAGAGCCAAGTTCGTGGTTGACTTTTCACAAATCCAGTATAGTATGTTCTGCCAGGCATTTTATGTATTCGTCTCACTCTTGGACTCTTTTTTCCTACCCTTATTTACTCTCTGACATGATTTCTTCAGTTATCTATTTTTTATCCTAATGCACTATGTTTAGTATAAAGCATACAAAATCAGTTTTGGAACAAGTGGGGCTTTGAACGTATAGAAAAATATGCTAGGCAATTGGCACAGAAGATATTATTCCTGCCCCAAAGACCTCACAATTTAGTAGCCAGAGAGACACATAAAAACATAAAATAAGTTGCAGTACTGTTTTGTAAGAGCTATCAGGGTGGTGTAGACACAGTGCTCCAAGGAGTACAACTGAGGATGCATCACCTCAGTTGTGGTGTGTATTCTGTGCCTGTTATGAGCCAGCAATTCTTTTAGGCCCTAAAGACACATATTCCCTTAGCCCAAAAGAGCTCAAGTCTAAGGGGAAGACAAATATGTAAGCAAATAATTACAGAGTCACGTGCTGCTTAATAATGAGGACACATTCTGAGAAATGCATTGTTAGGTGATTACATCATTGTGTGAATATCACAGAGTGTGCTTTACACAAACCTGGATTGTAGAGCCTACTACATTTCTAGGCTATATGATATAGCCTATGACTCCTAGGCTATAAACCTATACAGCAAGCTTGTCCAGCTTATGGCCTGCTGTCCACATGTGACTCAGGATGGCTTTGAATGCAGCCTAACACAAATTCATAAACCTTCTGAATCCTTGAGATTTTGGCCTGGTGTGGTGGCTCATGCCTGTAATCCCAGCACTTTGGGAGGCCAAAGTAGTTGGATCACTTGAGGCCAGGAGTTTGAGACCAGCCTGGCTAACATGATGAAACCCTGTCTCTACTAAAAATATGAAAATTAGCCAGGTATGGAGGTGCATGCCTGTAATCCCAGCTACTCAGGAGGCTAAGGCACAAGAATCGCTTGTACCTGGGAGGCGGAGGTTGCAGTGAGCTGAGATGGTGCCACTGCACTCCAGCCTAAACAACAGAGTGAGATTCTACCTCAAAAAACAAAAAACAAAAACATTATGAGATTTTTTGCGATTTATATTGTTTAGCTCATCAGCTATTGTTGGTGTTAGTTTATTTTATGTGTGGCCCAAAACAGTTCTGCCAATGTGGCCCAGGGAAGCCAAAAGTTTGGACACCCCTGCTATACGGCTTGTTACTGTACTGAATACTGTAGGTAACTATAACACAATGATAAGCATCTGTGTATCTGAACATATCTGAACATAGAAAAGGTACATTAAGATTATGGTATTATAATCTTATAGGACCCCTGTTGTACATGTGGTCTGTCGTTGACTGAAATGTCATTATGTAGCACATGACTGTACTATAAACAGATTCATTCTAAAACTGAGTGTGTATAAAAATGCTGTGAAAACACAGATGAGGGGCAATTAATTCTATCTGGGAAAGGAAGTCTCAAGGAGAGAGAGTTACAGAGAGGTGATGACATTTCAGCTTGATCTTGTGCATAACAAATGACTTCCTATGAGGTATTTTTCACTTGTTTTGAATTAACTAAAATGATTAGGTCTTAGAATTTATAAAGGTCATCTTTACTAGCATGAAAAAAGAGGATCACTCTTGTAAAATAACCATTTAAAATGTAACAGCCTGATTTTTGAATGGGTACTAGGATGAATTAATGCTAAAGTTCAGAAGAAAGATTTGGAAATGGAGATGGCTGGGGCCATAATTATTAGGGATTTGACAGAAAATAGTGCTATCAAATATGTACAATAATTAGAATATAATTCATATAATATAAAATAATAATTATCGCTCCCTACAATACAACATTGCTTTTTAGTTTGTGCTTGGCTGATTTAGGCCTCATTATAGGAAAAAATTCACTGACAGATCATCAGAAACTTTATACTCTGGCAGAAACAATGCTGTGTATTCTCCAAACTCACTTCCTTTTCCTTCTGTGTTTACTGCTAAACTCCATTTACCATTATCCTTGCTGATCTCTGCCACTTCCAGAACTGGCCTATTGAAATCTCCTATGCTTGATCTTTTACTCTCTTGCTTTCTCTTCCATGGGGACTTACAGATCACATGCTGAGGACAACAGTGTCAGGAGGTGAAAGGAGCTTGAGTCCCTAAGGGACACATAGAGGAGAGCACCCTAGGAAAGCTGTTTAACCAGGGATATCTGCAGTGAATCTTGCATGAGTGAGCCAGGTATCATCTTTTATTGTGCACGGCCACTGAAATTGGAGGTTGTATTGTGCATGGCCACTGAAATTGGAGGTTGCTTGTTATAGCAGTTATTCTATCCTAGTACATCCTCTGTGAAATTATGTAAACAGTTCTTCCTTTAGCTCCCTTCCATCGATCCTTATCATCACATAACATGCTGTAATTTAATAAATGTTTACAGAATTCATGAATCAAGATATTCTTTTCAGATATTGAGCAAGGTTAGTATTGCAACCTCAACCTATCAAATATGCATAAGTCAAGAAAATAAATAGAAGAGCATTCAGTTCTCAGAGGAGCTACATTACATTTGCAGTGATGCATTTATTCTTGTAACACACAAATGGGACATCTCAGAATGTGGTCCCTGGGACAGAAACAGGACAAACACACACATAAGGTGAGGGGAGCATTCCCTCCTTCATTGTGTGAACATGTTTGGTAGAGGGCCTTCCAGGGTGTGAGAAATGAGTCAGGTCACTTGGCCTTAGCGTTAGAGACCTGGATTTGTTTGGCAAATCAGTAGGGTTTTAAAATAAGCTATTTCCACTAGTGAGTTATGACATTATTTCTATGGCATTCTAATGGACCTGAACAATTTATTCTATCAAGAACATTTCACAGGACTTCTGCATATTAACTAGTCATTGCTCTTGTTGTTGGGACTAGCACAATGCACAAGAGATATGGACTCTGCCCTCAAGAACCTTATAATCTAATGGGGAAACAGACATGTAAAATACAGTGACAGTTGTTATGGAGGCAATCCAGGATATGTTGCTTTTTATTTTTTTCAGCATTTCCTTCTCATTCTGGACAAAAAGGCTATACTCCTTCTGTTGTTTAAATCCAAAGCAACACCAAAAAGAATTTCTCTATGTGCAAAATTAAATTCAATTATGAAGTCCTTAAATTTGTTTTGTCTCCTTGGTCATAATGGGTGTGGTGTGGGTTAGGAGTTGGAAGTAAGGTTTGGGAGTGGAGGGTACATTTTCAAACATGTTAATTTATTTTAAGGCTGTGATGGGACCATGTATATGCATTAATCTCTAATAGGTAGCCACGTATTTCTAGGTAGGCAGCAATATACATGAGAATTTCCTTTTTTATCACTATCACTAGGTTTCTTAGTGGCTAAGTCCTCATTAATTCCTCAGTTAATTCCTTAATAAGCTGTCAAAAATAGTGAATTATTAAACCTACAATTATTGAACCTGGTTTTCTTGCATTCACATTCCCATGCCTCTAATACATCCTTATATTGCCATGAGATTACTTTCCTTAAGCTCTACCTATTATGCCTGTTTACCCTGTTGAAAACACCTTCAGAGGCTCTCATTGCTTAAATAATCATATCCGACTCCATAATAGCATTTCAATACCCTTCACTGTCTGCCACCGTGTATATTTCTAATTATAATAGCACCCCTCAATCCATCTCTACCACACACCCAAAGTCTTGAATGCTCTCTCATCTCACAGTCCCTCAGTACTTTTTCTTACCCTTATCCCTTCACAGAATCCTGAGGCTGTCTCATGACTCCTCACCCATTGTGCTTCCTGAGTGCTAAGATGCCCTGTAGAAAGGCCGTGTTGTCAGGGATTGGAGCTGAAGGTAGGGTAGCTGAACTCAGCCCCTGTAGATGGGTCATTGGAGGAGATCACTGCAATGGTGCTGCCCAAGGGCATCTGTGGATCTTAGTGTAACTGATGTTCAGGGGACCTACTCAAGTCTACCTGTCTGACCTCTTGCTAGAGAGTCTCTGACATATTCCCCATAGTCAATATCTTCTGACCTTCCTTCTTCAGAAAAACGGGTGTAGGGAGGATGGAACCTGAGCCACGGCTGCCTAAGGAATCAGGATCTGGAAGTCTGTCTCCTTCCTTATGACTCACAAGGCTGTGAGTCACCTGCCTTGTCATCATCTGGATACTTATAAAATGCAGATTTCCAGGCTCACAGCAGACCAACTAAAACAGACTTTCCCGGGTGGGAGCATCTCTGATATTTTCACCTTAAACAATTATTCTTTGTAGTTGATTTAAGTCTGAGAGTCACTGCTCCCCAGATGGTCAGACAGTCTGTGGGAAAATCCTGGTATCAGTCCTTCTAGTGTCACCATGAAAGTGAGAGCTGGCCAGGCACGGTGGCTCACTCCTGTAATCCCAGCACTTTGGGAGGCTGAGGTGGGTGGGTGGTTGGAGGCCAGGAGTTCAGACCAGCCTGGCCAACACGGCGAAACCCTGTCTCTACCAAAAAAATACAAAAATTAGCCAGGTATGGTGGTGCGCGTCTATAGTCCCTGCTATTTGGGAGGCTGAGGGACAAGAATTGCTTGAACCCAGGAGGTGGAGGTTGCAGTGAGCTGAGATTGTGCAACTGCACTCCAGCCTGGGTGATAAAGTGACTCTGTTTCATAAAAAAGTAAAAGAAGAAAGTAAGAGTTAATTTACTTTCCTTTCTTTGTCTAGTTGATATTAGTGTTTGGCTTTTCTACTACCATGTAGATAATAGGAAAGTGGAGTCCAAGGAGTGGTGGGGTGAGGGCAAATAAGGAAGATACCTCTCTTGGGTACTGCCCTTTGCTGTCACAAGGAAGAGAATAAAATCTTATTGGGAGGCTGAGCAATTATAATGATATCCTTATTACCCACTACCTGTTTTCTTGAACATTAGGTACTGGGCAGGCAAACCGAAAAATGTCCACAGTCTCTGATGTCTGCCATTTCTTGTCCTTCACCCCATCCCAGTACTGTTTCTATAACCTTTATCCTTATCTTTAAATCTCAGTGAAATTGCTGTAATCAGTGAAGAGGTATTGAAAGTATTAGGGAACATCTAATTATTCCTTTTTATTTGCATCTTCTTATTGTTGCTTTCTGAGTTTTTGTTTTTGTGTGCATTTTATAATGTACGTGATATGTAGTGAACCATGTATATGTGTAAGTGTATATATTCAGGCCGAGTGCTTACTTTTCTTTAACTGATCATGTACACCCTCAAAAAACTTCACTATCAACTATCTTGACGATGCAGCAACCTGATCCTCTGAGCTTTAGCCAATGACTGTCTCCTTTCTCCTGATAACTAAGGCCTGGGAATTCTGTGCTTTGGACTCTCCCAGGGCTTTAATGAATTTCCTTTTGATGCTCGTCCAATGGAACTAGCATTGCTATTTGACATTCTGAATTTCTCATTTCAGTACGTGACCTTGTAGGGTGTTGTTTTGAAGGAATCAAATCTTGATCTCAATCTAGTGAGCTTAACCCTTGCATATTTCTCTACCAAGGTCATGGCCAGTTAAATACTTTGGTTATTCATATAATGCACCAGAAAATTAAAGCTGGTCCTTAATTAAAAGTTTCTTCTCTTCAACCTATGTATGGCCTAGCTCAAATTATTTGGTATGACCTTATAAATTTGAGACACAAAATGGTTGTATTCTCAGCTTCTTGAACCTGCACCAATTAGATATGTTAGAATATCCAGTAATCATTAAATAGCAAATACCTGTCCCTATATATAAAGCGCAGAATGTGTATGTACAACCCAGAGTCATTTAATTTCTTTTTAAGTTGGACTCTTTGGGGCCCAGGGATGGTTTTTTTATATAATAGATCTAAATTTATACACTTGGCTACTATTCCAGGACAGCCTTGTCACCGACATAAATCATCTCATTTCAGCAGCTACAGTAAATAATTGGGCCCCTGAGACATTGTTTTCCATCTTCTCTGCAGAGAGCATCCTACAACTTCTGGGTTCTCCCCTGGGTGTGCAGGGTGACAGTGCCGTTGCCTCTGGCCTTTTCATTTATTATTTATTTCATTTATTTCAGGATTCAGAACAAATTGGAATTGGCAAAAAATGGAGAGAGTCTTTGGAAGGATAAATCCAAGGTTCTCATAATTACCAGAAACTGTGGGGAGAGCAGAAAGGGGAAAAAAGAATAAGAGAAAAACAAATGAAATATTTCAAATCAGGAGACTTAAAAGAAAGACATTTACAATAGTGAATTTTCAGGTCCCAATAACAAAAAGGCTGTTATAATAAAGTTTTTTTGTTTTGTTTTGTTTTTGTAAGGCCAAACACAGCTTCCGCTGCTAGCAGGCTGAGAGGGCTGGGTCCAGGCCAGGGGCTCTACCAGGAAGCTGATACAGACTTTCAGTATTGCCTCCCTGAGGCCAAGAGCATCCCTATAAGCCTCCATTTTTTCCTGTAGTAAACACCCATGGATTATTTTTCCCAGTCCCCAAAGTATAAAAGGGTCAACTTACTACCAAGTTATAATAAAGTTTTCTCTTTGGTTTCTGGTTTATGAAATACTTCCCAGCTTTTGTTCAAAGATTAATTTGCTGCAATAGAACTTGATTACAATTCAGTAGCTTTTATCATACAACTTTCATCTTGGACCAATTCTTCTAAAAACAGAGAGTTTTTAAGTGATACAATCCCAACTGATATCAAGTAACGCATCTTACTCAAAGGCAGTCTAATGTGTGTGAATGCTTGTTAGCCCAGGAGCCAACATAGAGTCAGCGCTTAATAAACAGTGTCACTCTTCTCTTCTCTATATAAGTATAGATAAAATCAATATGTAAACACACACATACATGCATATATTCTGTCATCCAGAATTTGAGAGTTTGAATAAATTATGGAGAATTATATAGTTCAGAATGTGGTAGATAGGCACTATTATTATCCATATTCTGCAGACGAAGAAACTGAAGTCTAGAAAGGTGAAATAACTTGGAGAATCACTCAGGATTCCAATGCAAGAGGAATGTGTAACTCCAGTAACTCTGTTCCTAAACACTATGTTAGATTGCCTCCTAGGTCCGCTTAAACTCATGACATCCATTTGAAAGTATTCACTATTTATTAAAGTTAGCAAATCATCCCCAAAATTAGTGACTTAAAAGAACAATGGCTTATTTTCTTTTTTTTTTTTTTTTTTTTGAGACGGAGTCTCGCTCTGTCACCCAGGCTGGACTGCAGTGGCGCGATCTCTGCTCACTGCAAGCTCCGCCTCCCGGGTTCACGCCATTCTCCTGCCTCAGCCTCCCGAGTAGCTGGGACTACAGGCGCCCGCCACTACGCCCGGCTAACTTTTTTTTGTATTTTTAGTAGAGACGGGGTTTCACCTTGGTCTCGATCTCCTGACCTCGTGATCCGCCCGCCTCGGCCTCCCAAAGTGCTGGGATTACAGGCGTGAGCCAGAACAATGGCTTATTTTCTTGTACAGTTTCTGTGGGCTAGGAATTCAGGACGGTCTTGACAAAGCAGTTTTGACTTAGCATCTCTCATGAATGTGCAGTCAGATGTTGGCTGAGCCTGCAGTCATCTGAAAGCTTGCTGGTGCTGGAAGAGGCACTTCCAAGGTGGCCTACTTGCATAACTGGCAAATTAGTGCTGGCTCCTGGCTGGGGCTTCTGCAGCTCTCCATGTGGCTCTGTCCACAGGACTGTTGAGTGTCCTTATAACATGGTAGCTGGCTTTCCCCATAATGAGTGATCCAAAAGACCAAGGCTGAAGCCATAATGTTTTATTGTATGAACTAGCCTCAGAAGTAACATACCATTATTCCCACCACATGTCTATTGACCACACAGCTAACTCTAACTCCATGTGTGAAGGACTGTACGCAGGTGTGAATATACCACAAGGCTACCATAGCAAACCACTACTTATTCTCTTTTTGCATAAACCCCTTCCAACCCTTCCTCTAACCTACCACTCTTAGTCTATATTGGCCCATCATAGACACTTAATAAATATTAGCCTAGCCAATGAACTTAATAAACATTTGGATTCAGGTTAAAAAATCCTTCCAGTTTTTTGAGCCATTGCTAGGGAAATTATATAACTTGAGCTTTTGCCAATGACTCACTTTTTCCATCTACTTTTCCTTTTTAGAAACTCTTGGCCTACCTTCCCTACAATTCTGTAACCCAGTAATTGTGTAGGGAACCTCACAACTGAGGCTGAACCTCACAGCTGCTTTGTCTGCCTCCACTGAGAACATGAGAATAGGTTTGGCATGGTGGTGTTTCTCAACTGATGAGTCTTTTCCCTGATCAACTGCTCAGGAGAACTTCTAAAGGAGACTCTAGTCCTAGAGACAGCTGTGAAACAGGTCTCTTAGACACTCCATTTCAGAGCCAATCATAAGCCATTTCTGTAATGATAAAGAGCTATACATATCCCCATACATTAATAATGCTGGTTGGTATGTATTTAGAAATACAACATTTTGAAAAATATCTATTTGGAAAGAAGGCCATTTGTTTTGTTACCGTTAGCTTACTAGTGTTCTTGTCTTATATATCTCTTTATCCTATGTATTACATAATGAAGATAAGTCACAAAAGCACTAGTTAAAACAGGAATTATGTCTTTCCAGAAACAAAGCCTGGTGTGATTTTTAAAAGTACAGTGTGCTTCCAGCCCCTGCGTCTTTCTTGTTCCAAGGATGTCATTATCAATACTAATATAAATTTTTCATTGCTTGAGCCATTACAATATACAGAGAATAGATTTTTCAATTTTTCCAGTTCCACTGAGTATATTAGCAAAATTGTCTGTCTGTCAGCAGGCATGTGGTGACGCCAGTAGCATCTCTGATTTTGATTGTTCTAAATCTTTTTATATTGACAGGTCTCCAGTGGAGAAAAGGCCAAGGACTTATTTGTAAACCCTTCTCCCATGTGCTTCTTCTGATCACTTTCTCTTACATTTCTTATTCTCTTGTCTGAGTCTTTAAAATGATAAATACTAAAAGCAATCTAAATGATAGGAAGTATGTATATTTCATTGATAAAATTGTAGGCTTTTAAAAATCATGCTTTATTAGTTATTAATATACCTTTAAGTTAAGGGTAGTTAATGAGGGTTCTTGATCTACGCAGAATTTTCCCACACATTAGGGGCAGACTCAGAGTAGAGCCATGTTCTAACACCCGGCTTGGTGAAGATTCTGAACTCATATACAATGACCTATGGCAGATTGAACTCTCAACTCTTTTGTAATCTTCATGAACTATAAATGTTGCACATGCCTGCAGAATGAATTTTAGTTTCATTGTGGGGTAGTATGCAAGAAGAACCCTGGAGTGGCACATGTTGGGAGGGATAGATTAGAACATAGCAAGACTTCTTAACTGAAAAGATGAAGTTTCTCAGGCCAAATAGTAATATGATAAAATCATAGAATGGTATATTTGGGAAGTAGCTTCAAAGTATGCCTTTCAGTTTCTTTCAAAATAAAATGAAGAAAGAGAGAGAAAGTGCATGGCCTAATGTCACATGGTTAAAAGAAGATGAATGGGCCTTAAATCAAAATCTGCCTTTCAGTCGCGGATTTTCCCCAATACATTGGACTATCTCATGGAAAAAAAAGAATATGGGATTAATCATGAATTCTTTTTTTAAATTTAGATTTTTCAGGGTTAGAGACTAAAGAATAGAATTTTTGTTTGTTTGTTTGTTTGAAATACCTGGCTCAAACAACTAATTGGATAGATTGAGTTCAACAGGAGGTCCTTTATTGTAGTGTATTGTTTGTATCTATCCACTGAGCTTGAACTTGCAGCATAACATCCATGACATTTTATTATTACATTACCATGCAGACAACCTTACCAATGGATCCAAGGTCATTAACATCTGTATTAGTTTATTATTGCTGGTGTTAACAATTTACCACAAATTTAGTGGTCCAAAACAATACAATATAAATTTATTATCTTAATGTTCTGCAGGTCAGAAGTCTGAGGTTAGGTCTTATATGGCTAAAAGCAAGGTGTCGGCAGGGCTTCCTTCCTTCTGGAGACCCCAGGAAAGAATCTGTTCCTTGCCTTTGCCGTCCTCGAGAGGTTTCCCACATGCCTTGGCTCCTGGTCTCTTTTTACCAATGGCGTCATGAGGACCTCTCCTTGCCATTACACCTCCTTCCCTGAATCAGATCCTCCTGCCTCCCTCTTATTAGAGCACTTGTAATTACATTAGTCCTTCCTTCATAATCCAGGATAACCTCCCCGTCTCACGATCCCTAGCTTGCTCACATCTGCAGCATCCATTTTGCCATGCAAGGTAACAAATTCACCAGTTCTGGAGATTAGGCCTTGGACATCTTGAGGGGGCCTATTCTGCCTGTCACATCTATATTTGTTATTTAGTTAGAAAATAATTGAGTATGACTATAAGAGCCTTGCAAAGAGCCCATAGACTTCATTGTGAGTCTGATTTAGAGTACACCAGCTGGGTAACCTTGGGAAGCTTGGTTAACCTCGCTGAGCCTTAATTTCTTCATCAGCAAACTGGGGTGGACAAAATATGAGCCAAAATGTATTATGCTCTTAGTATATTCATTCACAATTCTTTAAAAAACATGATTGTGCCCTCCTTTGTGCCAGGGAGTGTTAGGTGCTGAGAGGATATGGTAAGTGGAACTCACATGGGGTCTGTCTCAGGCACTTACAGACTGGTGGAGGAGGCAGTCCATCACAGTCGTAATCCAACAAAGAAGAGTAAAATTTCAAAGAGAACTGCATTCTACTGTAAAGGGACTTGTGTAATGGGAGCTTCTAATGTAGGATTTGACCACAAGGGAGCTTGGGGAAGTCTCCCCTGAGGAAGTGACTCTCAAATGGAGACCTGGAGAAGGTGTAGGCACCAACAAGGCAGAGAAGGGAGGAAAGTGCAGGTGCAGAGGCTCATGGGAGAAGGAAGGAGAGCAAGTGAAAGGGGCTTGAAGAAGGCTATTGTCTTGGAGCAGGAAGGTGAGCTATATCAGTCCCAGGCCAACAGTGCAGGATCCAAACTTCCACTGATTTAGGCAAATGACAGGCAAGTTATGAACTTTTCTATGACTCAGTTCCCACACTGATAAAATAGAGATAACAATAATAGTAGATTTTGGGGAATGCGCAGCTTAGATAAGAAAATGCGTGAAATCACTGTGCATACAGTCAGTGCTCTGTGAATCTTAGTAATTGCCCTAATCATAATCTCACTTATCCTTACATCAACCTTATGAAGTAAGTAGAAACTAAGGTGGAGAATATTAAGTAGCTTGTCCAGGGTCATACAGCCAGTGACAGATCAGGGGATTTGGAACAAGGTACATCTGCCTACATGGAGCTGGTGTTCTGCACCACAGCATCCCCCACCCCAGAGCATGGCTTCGAGAGATAAATGGGATAGTATACTGAGAGTGCTTTGTAAAGTAAACCTAAATCCATAAATAAAAGGCTTGTGATTATTCACATTATCCTCCTCACCACTATTTTTCTTCTGTTATTACTCATAACAAGGGGAATGTAAGCTGGCTGGAGCTGACCCATTTAATTTCTTCCTCTAAATCATTTTCTCTCTAAATATATTCCAATAAAAACAAGGGGAACAGGACTAAGCAGAAGATGCAAAGTGCAGTCATGTCTTCATTGATTCTGTGGCCTCATTCCTTTTGGCCCAGATGCCAGCGCTTATTTCTGAGGGGCCAGGAAAGAATAGAACAGCTCACTCTCTGTTATACCCTTAGATTGTAGAAATAAGTGTTTGGGGCAATCTGGTAAATTGAGATAACTACATAAGCCATTTGAGGTTTACTTAATTTCAAAGAATTAGAACATTAAAAGTATCAAAGTTATATCAGTATATTTAATCTTCATTTAATAAATTTGAAGACACTTCAAAATTGTGCTGTTTCTCAGGATTCCCACCACCATTTCAATCATCTTGGCCCTGATAAAGTGCAGGAGTGCTGGCTTAATAGGCATTTTTAGTTGGTAGAATGCCAGATAATCATCTCTTACTGGAAATGGTCATAAATTGAAATTTGAATTTGTTGATTCTGTAAATCTGGAATAATACAGTAGCGTTTTGAAATTGTCTCCTTTTAATTTCATCGTTAATGTGAAACAATAAAATTGATTAGATCTTAAGTGGAAAATGCATAACCCTAAAATGCTTCCCTAACTAAATCAAACAGAATACAGAAAGAAGAAAGAAGATCTTCCATTTGTCAAGTGATAGATTCTTTTTATCATTCGCTGATGTCTGACAGTGTCGGAATATGAGACTTTAGCAATTATGATGCCAGAAATGTATTGAAGGACAGATTTATTTTCACAGACATGCACAAAAAGTATATTTGTATGGCTTTTTCTGTGTGGTTGTTATTTTATGATTGTTTGGTATTGAAGAAGATTTGAAGAAGAATCTAACATCAACTGACACTGTTAAATTTGTGTGATCTGAGATCTCAATCCCCCTACAAATTCAGGGCCAGAATCCAACTAATGAAAAAGTATGACATGAATTATTATGATAAGGTGTATCCTACTGCAAATTTACAGGTTTCAAAATCTGGTCATTGAATAGCTGAGTTAAGAACTAAAGAAGCCACTGACAGCTTGGAGCTTAGCTTTCAAAGTTGGAACCAACAGCGTATCTTATGCATTGACTGAAATAATGCAATGAAATTCTTTTCTCTCTTAACAAGCTTTCTCCAGTCATGAAATTCCCTTTGCTATGCCGCAACCCCAATGTGAAAAAGGAGAACATGTTCTGATATTGAAAAACCATATGCCATTACCTACTTTATCATTCATATCAAAGACACTGAACAGATAGCACATGTACAATTGATGGATTATTCTCATCATGAAAGTCTGATCACCCCACTTGGGTTTTCAAACAAAGCATTTAATAACCACTGCCTTGTTAAAAGGTGGAAAATGATCTGGCTTGTGGCCTGATAGGACGAGGTTTTATTGATTTTACTGAGGCCCTTGACTTGGGAGATCACAGGCTTCTTAAGGGCAAACTTAAAAGGAAGCATTGAGATGGATGAGTAATTACCTGTGTGATGGATGTCATTCTGTAAACATCAGGATCGGGTAGCTTCTCCTTGGAGTATCAATTGGTGGGGGAGGGAGACAACATAGTCGAAGTCTCATTTCAACCATTTTTAGTCTTTTTGCGTATTTATAAATGAGCTTTGCTCTGTTGGAATATGGGGTTATACATGATTTTGAAAAGATATGCCTTTGTTTCTTAATTTAAATGTTGGTTTACAAAAAGAAATAGATTTTTATGGCTGCTAGACAACACAATGATTCTTCAAATGCTACAAAAAAAAAAAAACAAAACAAAAAACCAACAACTTGATAAATGTTATTTGTTTTCATGGTTCTTGGTCTATTTGGAAATGCAGCTATCTGAATCCCAGGCTCCAAAAGGGGCCAGGCTGAGCTTGAGGCAGTATCAGAAAAGAGGCCACTGATGGAAGCCTGGGGAAGGAGGTACTGAGTGGGGGTCAGTGCTCAGGAGATTTGGAGGCCTCGCAGGGTGCTAGAGCAAGGAGGTGACAAAGCAGCACTCAGTGATAGAATAGGCAATAGGCAGGAGGGACCACAGGGAATGGAGCTCTGGGTGGGCAGCATTCTGTGGACTGGGAGGTGGCCACCCCAGAGATTGTAGAGTGGGGTTGTTGTCAGGTCTGTCTCCTGTGGCCCTTGCTTTCTTTCAATTGGTGTCACAAAGTGCGACTTAAGAAAGCTATCTTGAGGGTGGAGAGGGAGTAGAGGAAGGAGTTGTGTTTACTGGAATCCACTGAGCTGCTGAACCCAGGCGATACGTGAAATTCCTTTAATGTCATAACACTGAATTGAGCAATCCTTTTGATGTGGAAGAAAAAAACCATTTTTTATCCAATCTGTTGGATACAGTGGAATGGGTGTGAGTTTCAGAGTCAGGCAGATGGGGTCACATGGTTTTAGTTCTGCCCCAGGCACTTTGAGACCTTGGGCAAGTTTAATTTCCCTAATCTTGACTTTCTCTCATTTATCTATCATTCATTTATCAAACATCTATTGGGTAAGTACTATGCACTAAGTACACAGTACTTATATTGCTTCTTGTTTTCAAAGAGATTCTAGTTTAATAGGGACATTAATAAGTAAATAAAGAAATGCAATATTATTATAGCTACTGTAATATACTGGACAGAAGACATAGAAGAGTGAAGGCCTAAAAAAAGGAAGGGATTAAATTTTCTGAACAGAGTATGGGGCTGGAAACTATAGAGAGAGGAGGTAACTGAGTCCTGAAAAGATGACCAGCTGGCAATGTGGTTGCAGAGGCAGGCAGGTACCAAGTCATGGAGGAATTGGAGTTGTCAAGGTGCAAAGAGGGTACTCCCTGTCGGGAGTGTCTTGAAGTGTGTGAGAGATAAATGGGTCTGTGTATAGTCTGGGGAGAAAGAGGGCATGTACCTGTAAAATGTTTTGCCTGGGTAAAAGGTTATATGAACTTGTTGCAGAGATTCCTTTTAAGGTTCCAAGTTCTACAGGGAAGAAAAGAGTGTGGCCTTATTTTTGACATCTTGATCCATTTTGTTGATCCATGGCAACTGAAGTTTTGCCTTCTTGTGGGGATCACAAATTGATATTTTCCTGGAGTATTTAAATAATGTATCGAATCTCCATGCTATGTAATAGAGATCAAGGATGATTTAAACATGATTATTGTTCTCAAAGAGATTCTAGTTTAGTAGGTACAATCAAGTATGTAAGTAAATAAATGCAACATTATTGTAGGAGAATTTACTTTGACTGTCAGGTAGCACATCCTCCATTCCCAAGTGAGAGACTATCTACCTTCCGCAGTTACTTCTGTTGTATGAGATATGGATTCTCCTACCCATTCCTATAGGAAAGAAGTTTTTGCTCTTCATGCAAGTTGTGACTCTACTGGCTTCCATTCTGTGGGCTGAAGAACAAAGTTTTTGTGCATGATATAGCAGGACAAGTCAGCAAACAAAGAGCTTAATGTGATATGTGAATTCTTTGTAAATATCATACAGGTTTGACTTGATTTATACTAGATGGAAACATCATCAAAGCATTTCTTCCTTAGGAGAGGAAATCCCTTGTTTTATTTCCTACTTGAAATAACATTTTTAAAAGGTAAGATTCAAGAGTGAAATCATGAAGATGAGGTGCCAAAAATATATATTAATTCCATCATTAAATGAACTGATCATTTCTGTGTGAAGAGGGAACATGAGTGGGACAGCACTTGGGAGAATAGTCTGCTAAGTGTTGTAATGAATATATTGCAATTATATTCCAATGATGTGATACTGTATAGTAGAGGAATATATGGGAGATTATTTTTCTATGTGAGAAAGTACTCAATGACTAGAATACATTTTTGTTATACAGATTTTTATATATTTGTGTAAATTGGCTTTTTCCCCCACAGAAAAAGTTAATACATAAGGTACTTCACTTTGTCAGAACAATCTATAGTGAAGTATTATTATAAATAATGAATATGTGTGAAGGGTATTTGAACTGAAGGATGATCTTGCTTGGATAGTAAACTGCCAGAAATTTCTTGATATTCCACAGAAAAGAAGAGGACTATCACAGGCCAAGTTAATGTATTTTTTTCATTTTCAGTTTTCCTGTATATTTTAAGCCCACTGCTCATTCCTTGGCTCAGATCTTTGATTCAAGCATATCCACAGACTCTTTCCAAATTGTTTATATCTGATGGGAGAGACTAGATTGGAAGCCCTACTCATATGGCTATGATTTAGCCTAGGAAAAATAATTCTCCATAATGGATTACAGTCGGCCCTTGAACAGCATGAGGATTAGGCATCCTGGCTCCGTATGCAGTTGAATATCTACGTATAACTGTTGACTCCCCCAAAATTTAACTGTTAATAACCTATTGTTGACTGGAAGCCTTACTGATAACATAAATAGTTGTTTGACATATATTTTGTATGTTATATGTATTATATACTATATTATTACAGTAAATAAGCTAGAGAAAATAAAATGTTAGTAAGAAAATCATAAGGAAAAGAAAAAATATTTATTATTCGTTAAATAGAAGTGGATCATCATAAAGGTCCTCAGCTTTGTGGTCTTCATACTGAGCAGGCTGATGAGGAGGAGGAAAAGGGGCTGCTCTTGCTGTGTCTGGGGTGGGATGGTAGACAGAAAGAAAACCTGCGTATATGCAGACACGTGCAGTTGAAGCCTGTGTTGTTCAAGGGTTAACTGTACTTCAGGTTTTATTCTGTGGAAATAATGCATGCTGCTGAAAGGCAGATTCCATATTAGAAATGTGTTCATGATTATTCGTCCATTTAGGGGGACATCTGTTTAATGAAGGCATTTTGGACCACAGTTTTTATGAACAATATTTAAATTTCAGCATATGTAATGTTTTTATTAATAAAATTATCAATCTATCTATATATTTTCAAAACATAGCCATGAAATGTTGGTGTGTTTGGGGTGATAAAAAGTGGTATTTCTTGAGATGGGTGAGAGTTGTAGAATGAAGGCATTTCACATGGCTTGATTGGAGAGAAGTAAGGCCATAGGAGAGGCCCACAGGCTTTGCAGTAAGTAGGATCTGGTTCAATTCCAGTTCCACCATCTGTGTGAACCATCTCGTGTTTCTTAAACTCTTTAGCCCCTGATTCTTCATCAGTAAAATGTGGTTAGCAATATATAATCAAAGGATATTAATAAATGTCCTTACCCAATGCCAGTCACATAAGTTTCAACAAATGATGGTTATTATCATTAAATGTAAATTCATGAGTAGCTTTGAAGGAATCTCACCTCTCACATGATAGTGAACTGCCTAGATTATCTGTAAATAACTTGGTTTATTTTTAGAATGACCCTAACTTGAGGATCTCTAAAAGTCTTGTTTTCACATCAGCTGCTTAGATTGGCTGTGGTAATTCACCTAGCAGCCTAGCAGAACAGTTTTCCACATAGTGAGTTGACCTAAGCTATATCAAATTGACCTGTAATAACTCCAAGCTGCAGTGGCTAAGAAGTACCAGGCCAAAAAGAAAAAAATATTATATATGAATTTAAGTATAAAACCCCAAAATATCATTACATGGCATTAAAATAATAACTAGTTTTTCCTCACAATATGTGCTTATTATAAGAAATTTAGAAAATACCAACATCAGAAAAAAAATCTTTTCTTCCCATTACTCAAATGTAATTTACAATTGTTAACATTTATTTCAGTATATATCTGTTTAGTTCTTTGCCTAAACATACAGTGTATTTTTCCTAACAAAAATTGAACATATTTCTTTGAAGTAGGCTTTTTTGATGTAATAATGTCTTGTGACCACATTTTTCAAGTCTTTAAAGAACTCTAGCACATTTTTATGAATGTAGAAATATTATAGATATAATAGATACATACAATATTACAACTACAATATTCTATCAAAATTTAATCAACTCCTTATTTTTGAACATTTGTTATGTCTGATATTTTATTGTTATGAATAAGATAAACATTCTTGTAATTATTAAGCATTTATAAGCATGCATTAAAATTCCTTAGGATAACCTTCTGGATGTGAAATTTTGGGGTCAAATGCCATGACAGTAGACATTATTGGTTGTCAGTATATCCTTTTTCTTCTTTCTCTTTCCTAACAAGGGTCTCAGTTCTCTTTAGTTTCCCATCTCTCATCCATGCAGCCAATTGCCATGGGAGACACTGAGCCCACCCTAACTCTAGGATCGACTTTAATCAGCAATTATATTTCCTTTGTCAATGATTGATTCAGGACTGGCTTGGGATCCTGAGAGAGCAAGAAAAGTTTACCGGGAGCTTCAGAAAAAGTTATTCATCATTTTTGGAGAGGATATTCAGAAGTGACTTCCCTCTTTTGCTCTGGTAGGTATGGATATGAGACCTCAGAAACCCCAGAACTCCTCATTCTTTGCCTGACGGAAAAGCCCACACATGGGAAAGACAGCCATAAAGAACAAAAGTAGAGGCCCTGGAATAAATTAAGAAAGCAACTTGCTCAACCTTTCCACATCTAGTTCCATGAGCAATCCATTTCCTCATGTCCAAAACAGCTTGACTGGGGGTTTCGGTTACTTACAGCCCAAAGCACACCAACTGGTATGGTCATCAGAATTTAAGGCTTTTAAGTACTTAAAATTCTGATTTTAAGGATGTTTAAATCAGAAAGTACCACTGGAAGGTTCATACTAATTTATTCTCCTACAAGCAAGCAGTACAGTTTCTTGAAAAATATACTAAAGTTTATTTTGGACTGCATGAAAATAAATTTATTATCAAAATGCATGTCTACATATGGCTTTTTTATATTACTGTTCTGGGAGATGCAAACTGTCCTTTCTTCAAACAAGTTGTATCCATTGCTCTTTTCTCCTCTTCCCCTCTCCTCTCCTATCTGCCTTTATGTATTTCAAGGATTGGTCTAAAAGAACATAAGCTGGGCTAGGCACAGTGGCTCATGTATGTAATCCTAGCACTTTGGGAGCCTGAGGTGTGAAGATTGCTTGAGCCCAGCCTAGGCAACATACTGAGACTCTGTCTCTACAGGAAAAAAAAAAAAAAAGAAAAAAAAATCGGTGTGGTGGCCATGTGCTACTCCGGAGGCTGAGGTGGGAAGATGGCTTGAGCCTGGGAAGTTGAGGCTGCAGTGAACCATGATTGTGCCACTGCACTCCAGGCTGGGTGACAGAGTGACACCTCATCTCAAAAACCAAACAAAATGAAGCCATAAACTGTTTTCTAAGGGTCCTGTGTTCAAATCCCCCCATTTGCCATTAATTGTCCCTATAGTATTAAGTAATTCATTAACTCTGTGACCCTCTTCATTCACTTGCCCTCTCTAACTTAAAGTGTTCCTGTTTGGAGTAAAGAAAACAATCAATTCGAAAGAAAGCTTTTTGAAAAAATACACAAGTACTATCAATTTATTTTTTATCTATAACTTATGTTTCTACAATTCCGTTTTCTATTTCTTTTTCTGGTTTTGCTGTTAAACTTGCTCTTGAAAAGCTCCAGCTTCAGATCCCTCAATTTCTCCCCACAAATTCTAGAATCTTGCAAGAACAAGGGGGTTCTCTACTCCCTACCATGTGGCATCTACCATTCTAGTCCCCCTTGGCTCTTGTAGCCATGTTTTTTCCCACTGCTGATATCCGGGCCAGAGCTGTGCCAGGGACACACCAGAGCACTACTGTTGTGCTATCCTCACAAAAGCTGCCAATGCCCAAGTGCTGATGTTACAATACTCTTCCATGGGAAGAAAAGGATGTCTGATTTTGAGTACGCATCATTTGCCAATGGTTCTGATAATACTGGCAACAATCTCCCTGGGCCTTCTCACATATTATCTTTTGCCTCTAAAAATTTTTTCTGTACCATCTCCTCCAAACCCACTTTTCTATACCATCTCCTCCAAACCCACTAATTCATTGCTAGCTCTTATGTGTTAGTCTGTTCTCATGCTGTTAATGAAGACATACCCAAGACTGAGTAATTTATAAAGGAAAGAGGTTTAATAGACTCACAGTTCCACATGGCTGAGGAAGCCTCACAATCATGGCAGAAGACAAAGGAAGAGCAAAGGGACGTCTTACATGGTGGCAGGCAAGAGAGCATGTTCAGGGGAACTCTGCTTTATAAACCCATCAGATCTCATGAGACTTATTCACTACCAGGAGGAGAACAGTATGGGCGAAACCGCCCCCATGATTTATTTATCTTCACCTGGCCCTGCCCTTGACACGTGGGGATTATTACAATTTAAGGTGAGATTTGGATGGGGCACAGACAAACCATATCATCTTGTCCTTCCTTAAAGTGTCAACATAAATGTCTCTTCTTCTGGATTTTTCTCTGCCTCAGTTTTTTTGGCCTCTTGCCTGGGTCTTAGGAAAATAAATCAATGATAAAACAGAGTAAAATCAGTAAATAAACAGATAATAAATAAATAAGTAATGTCCATATATTCAACCAGTATTTATTTATTTATTTACTTACTTATTTTTTGACACAGGGTCTCGCTCTGTTGCCCAGGCTGGAGTGTGGTGGTGCGATCTTGGCTCACTGCAGCCTCTGGGACCCCAGATGCATGCCATCATGCTTTTTTATTTTCTGTAGAGATAGGGTCTCCCTATGTTTCCCAGGCTAGTCCCAAACTCCTGAGCTCAAATGATCCTCTAGCCTCGGCCTCCCAAACTGCTGGGATCACAGGTATCAGCCACTGTGCCTGGCCCTCAACTGGTATTTATTAAGTGGCCGCTATTTGCCAGGCCCTCAAGTCCAGGCTGGATATTTCTCTATGAATTTTTATAGCAGTCTCAGAGTATCATTTCATGGCAAGTAACATGTTGTAGTGTATTGCCCTATTTGTCCATACCCACAGTGGATTGTATTAATATGTTCCACTAGGCCAGGTAACTGTCATTTTTGCTTACCCTTATACCCTGCTCTGGAACTCCAGACTCATGTATCTTCACATAGATGTTTAATAAATATCTAAAATGTTACATGACCAAAACTGAGCTCTGGTATTCTTCCTTCAAACCTGTTCCCCTAACAGGTTACTCCTGTCAGAAAATGGCCTTTGTACAGAAAATCTCTTTCTACAAGTTTAAAACACGTGGGGTCATCTTGGACTCTTCTTTTTCATCCACACTTCACACCATCAGCACATCCTGTCAGCGCCACCTTCTGAATTCAACTGTCCTTACCCTGTCCAACAGGTCCAAGACCCAGGTGAGGCACGAGAGGTGCGTAGGCCACAAAGTTTCACTCTCAGTCATGCAAGTGAAGACCCTGCTGACACTACACATAAACAGCCCTGATGCCGAGTGCCTCCTGAAATTAAACTTCTGCTCTAGGTACTCTTCTTACTTAAACCTCGTGCTGTCCCGCTGTCTATCCTACCAGGACTTCACACCTGGATACAGCAGGAACCTCTTCTAAGCCTCTCTGCTGCTCTCCGCCTTCCTGCGGTTATTTCCACCACATTGCCAGCTGATCCTATTAAAGCATGAGTGAGATCATGTCAGTCTTGTTCTCAAATCCTCCAGTGGCTTCTCTTCAAGTAAAAGTAGGTGGGGCCACATTGGTCTGCCAGGTGCTGATTGGCCTGCCTCACCATTTCACGCTGACTTCATCTTCTTCTACATTACACCTACTCACCCTGCTGCAGCTTCAGTACGCCAGACGTGATCTGACTCAGGCCTTTGCATTTGGGAATCCTTCTGCATGGAAAGCTCTTCCCTTAGATCTTCCTCATTTCTTCCAGCATTGAACTCAAGTACCATTTTCTCAGGGAGACCTGCTTGGCCAGCCTATCTACAATGTCAACAACACCCCCTTAGTCTCACATTCCCTCCCCTGACTTTTTTGTTTTTCTTTAGCACGTGTATGCACGCCCACACACACGTGCATATTTAGGTTATATATATTCTATCCCTACCACTCCCCACTCCCACCGGATTACAAGTTCCAGGTGGGCAGGGATTTCTGGGTCCTTCGATGTATCTAACACTTGTATTATCAGTGCCAGGAACTCAATAAATACTAACTGAATGATTGAACACTGCATCTACGGATGGATGGGTGCATTTATCTATCCACTTATTTATTAATTTTACTCTGCTTTTTGGCATATGCCTTTCCTCAGGACCTAGTCAGCCAAGAAGGCTGAGGCAGTCTTGCTGCACTCAGAATTGCTACCCACCCATTTCCAGCTCCCAGTGTCATCCAGGCAACCTCATGATTCCATACACCCTGTCCCCATGATCCTCCAGATATTTCTCAAAACTCCTCAATCATAGGGCACACCACAACTGAAACCTCTAGTATATTAAAACGGATAAAAATGAATGAACTCTCATGTATGAAAGAGATAAAGATCTTTTATAGCAAGATTTTGAAATTAGATAGCAACTAATTCTGAGATCCTCATCAAACTTCTTAATATATACCTAGATATATGTAGGAAGGAAAAAAAACTTTTTTACCAAATGTTAAACATTTCTTTTATAGTGAAAAATCAGTACACTAGATCTTTTGTTTCATTAAAGCAATATATATATATATATATATATATATATATATATATATATATACAGGAGTGACAAATCTAGTATGTTAAAATTTATAATAATTTTATGAAGGCTAAAACCATAGACTTTTTGATGGGTATGGGCAGGTTGTGTCTTTCAAACAGAATTAGTTTTCAAAATTCCTGTGACGTTAGTGGAAATTGCTCACTACTTTGCTCTTCAAATGGTATGCTTGGTTCTTGAGAAAAATTTTTTGAAAGCCTTTATTTGATTCTTGACAGCTGTGCATTTTTCTAGGCTGCCAGATGAGACTGAATCTTGTCTAAATGTAAATACCCGGTTACTTGATTCTCTGTCGTGGAGGGCAGTTTATTCTTTTTGCAGGAAGCCTTGATTTTCAAGGAGGAAGTGACCAAGGGCCTTCATTAGCAGGCAGGCTTCAAACTGTTTCCAGGCTCTTTGTTTACTTCTATAGAGCAGACTTTATTTTCATGCCCAATAAGTTTGACAAAGCAGTAACATCAGTCCGGTTAAATGGGTCACCAATACAGGTGGGGAGCCTATTCTGGTCTTGCAAAGTACAAAAGTGCTGCTCTCATGAATACGGATGCTCGGAGAGCTCAAGCTTCCGTTTTCCAGGGCAATTATGATCACAGAGTGCACATTTTGGGCTGTGGGGAGAGGCGGGTTTAGAAGGAGGATCAGCTTTGACTTAGTCTTATACGATCTTAACAGCTTGGATGAGGGAAACTGAGAAATGCCTCTAATAAAATACACATGTCACATACATACTCATAAGGCCATTAAATGCTTGTAGTTTTTTTTTGCGGTGGGGGCGAGTTGGAGGGTTGTGAAACTGCACAATTTATGCTGTCATTTTTGCAGCACTTCTAGTGAAGTATCTAGGTGTTTCTTCTAATATCTCCATTGCAACTTCCAAATCATAGTCTTCTTGTGTTAGCTGAAAGCATTAAAACCAGAAATTACCATAATAGTGCTATTTACCCCTCATTTATGGAGCTACTAGCGTTATTTTTCCACTGACTTTACAGAGTGCATTTCAACCAGCAGTACTTCTGGTTTGGTTGATGAAACTCGATTGTACTTAAAAAACACAGTTGGGCATTGTAACAGAAGACTAAACCAGCAGGCTTGTCATTTCACAAAAGGGACTTCCAGAAGTTGCAGTCCCTGTAATCGGAGAGTATTTCATTTGGTGTTTGAGGCTGTGGACTAATGCCTTATTTCGCAGCTAATCATCTCCATGTGCTTATGTAGCTGGACCAGTGTTTCAATGAAGACTGCATATTTTAACAGCACTGCAAACTAGATGTAAGAAATTCTATTCCACCTTACATCAAAACAGACCTGAAAGTGGGGGATGGGTATGATATAAACACTCAAAGAGTTCCTTAGTGTGAACCAAAAGGTTGAAAGAATAAAGTGGGGTGTGTGTGTGTATGGGTGTGTGTGATAACCCTAAGGCTGTTAGAGCAGTTTTACTTCGTTGATGTTTTTTTCTAAGCCACAGCACTTGGAGACTCTGAACTCACAAGCAGCCTTGATTATGGTGTTTGTGACACTGCCACAGGGTCTTTGCATTATTTATCTCAGTCTGCTTTACCCATCCAGCTTGCTGGGAATATTTTCAGATGGAATCACTAATTAGCACATATGTGGGAACTTCTCAAAGCATTTGGGCCCCCTCCTCATTACTTTTTAATTTTTCTCTATTTGCCTAACGTATGTCAAAGATAAAATCTTAAATGATGGGTTGGGGGAACTTTCAGACTGAAATGCCCATGTTCTATGGGAAAAAGATTAGTCAAGTAAGTGACCTTTTATATGATTAGAAAGCAAGCCATTTAAATGTGTACTAACGGAGAGTCAAGTTGGCTTGGCCCATACGGTGTTCTATGGATTATTTTATTAGTTAACCACCAGGAGAGCTTTCTAGAATTGCCTCAGAAATATTTCAACAATTCTGTAAACTGTGCTTTATTTCTGGCTGCACAACCTGACTTTGCTAGACCATACTACCCTACAGCCTTCTTCACCTTCCTATGCTTTAAGTTCTACACATTTTCGGCGTGATATTTTCCTTATTAGATCATAAGGTACATATTTAAGAACTGGTCTTAATGTTTTTTTAATTTTAAAACACTAAGAATAATGTGAAAATAAGGTTTCTGAATCTTTGCATCTCCTTTCCTAGGTTTTTTCTTATCTATGTCAAAAATGAAGTTTTTTCCCATGTCACATAGCAATACATGATAGGAAATGTGAATTCTTAGGCAATGGTATTTTTAAGATGACAGAAAAATCTGGGTTCAGCCAGAAGAGAAAATACTTTTACTGGAGAGAAAACCCATAGGAATATTTAAAAATGCATGGTCAAAATGAAACAGATCTCTTAACCAAAGTATTCAGACTTGGCAAAACCATGTTGAATTGGATAGGATGTTATTTTCCAAGTAATATAGGCCTACCAAATATATATTTTGTAAGTATAGCAATAGAATGTGTGTGTGTGTGAGTGTATGTGTGTAAGAATCATTGGATTGTTGTTCCTAAGGGATTTGCTACACAGTTTATTTATTACAGTTGTGTATATATTCCAGAGAACTTAGTGTAAAAATGTGTGGAAAACTAAATATGTGTGGAAAACCATCAGGGTATTCTCTGTGGAATTCTAAAAACAAATAAGGTCTGTTAGACGGTTGAGTGTAACATTAGGTATAAAGTATATAGTTATTTGGTCAAGTAGCCAAGTTATAATCGTCATCTAGGAGATCTAATCAATGATACTGATTGAAGAGTTTTTTTAAAACCTACTCTCAATAGCTTCTTTTTGCATATATTTCTAGTGTCTTAAGACCTAGTGTTTAAAGCTTGGTATGCAATAGAGACTTAAGATTTACTTATCCATTGTGGTTTTAAAGCGGTGGCTATATGTTCAGGAAAGGGAAGGTGTTTGGACTCACCTTATATGGCAGATTCAATTCTTTCACAATGGCTGCCTGCAGACTTAGTAGGAAAATGTGTTGAGATCTAGGAGTAACATCTGCTGTTGTTACAGTAAAAAGTTGAGTGGCAGTAACAATACAAATACCAGTCATTTTCCACCTCTTGTCTAAAAATTTATACTCAATTGTGAGATATTGCTATTTTCACAGCTGAGTTACAGATGAAAAGACTGTATAGCATTTGTTCCAAATTTAATTCATTTCAAGATGCTCTAAATCTGTTTTGTCCAATATGGTAGCCATCAGCTAAATGTGAGTATTGAGCACTTCAAATGTGTGGCTGGTCCAAATTTAGGTATGCTGTATCTGTAAAAATACATATTGAATTTCAAAAACTTAGTAAGAAAACAAGAATATAAATATCTTGTTAATATTTTTTATATTGTTACATTTTGAAATGGTAATACTTTGAATATATTAAGTTAAATAAAGTATATCATTAAGATTAATTTCACCTATTTATTTTTGCCATTTTTCCAGTGTGGCTACTAGAAAGCTTAAAATTACATAAATGACTCACACTTCTGGCTCACATTGTATTTCTATTGGATAGTGCTGCTCTAAATTAACATCTTCTCTTCTTTCATTAGTTCTAATGTTTAAATATTGTAACCTTTAAAGACATATTGTGGTTTCTTTTCTACAAATATGTGAAAAGGAATTGTTAATTTTTTTTCCCAAAATATCTAACCAATTTTCCAGGCAGCTTTATGCCTCTAGTCTCTCGCTGTGGCTCTCCCTGTTCTGTCTGGGATGCCACCATACCCTGAAGGGCTCAGACTTATAGTGAAAGCTACTCACTTATTTTCCAAGAATTCTCTCAAGTATCAGTATGGTGTAAGGCCTAAAATTAAGGCCCAATGTTAGGTGCTGCCTTGATATCTGGTGAGATTAAGAGGGTCTCAACTAACCTAATCCTGAAGTCTCATTCCCATTGCTGCTCCTGCAAATAAGGTGCTGTAGCCAAACAACCAAGGAGATCAAGTGAAGGTAGAATTGGCCATTGTTACACAACCTGTATAATGTATCTCCTTCTATCTTAGTAACCAGACCACTCAATTGTAGTCATTTGCATATGCATCTATGCCCTTCTCTTAGAAACTGAAAGCTGCTTGAAGGTAGCAACAGTTTCTCTGTGTTTTTATATTTCTGGATCTGAGAACAGTGCCTTGTACACCATAGGTACTCAGTAAATGTTTTATAAATGAATTTGAAACCCAGGGCTCTCCCCTGGCAAGGTTTAAGTTCAAAACACTGTCCTTCACCGATGTGTATAGCCTCTGGCCCCGAGGATCTTCAGGGTTCAGAAGACAGAATTCATGGTTTATATTTCTCAGCTTTAGTTTATTTTTCAGTCTGCAGATTGTCCTCTATTTAGAATTAAATTAACTTAAAAAGAAAGTGCGAGTATACCTCGTTTTAAAATCTGTTGTTTGCCTGGCGATTTAATTTTCAGCCTAGATATGATTTGGCCTCCCTGTTGGATGGTGTCTGCTTTCCATTTGCTGGGGGTTGTTCACAAGGTCCAAGGACATGGCAGGAGGCTGCCAGCAGGACAACAGCAAGCCTTGGGAAAGCCAGGCCCTGTGCATACTTGTTAACTTCAGAGTCACAGCACTTGCCTCTCAGCCTGCTGCATCCGCTCCACTTCAAGGAGGAAGGTGTGCTTTTTGTTCTACAAAGCGTCTTGCATTATTTTTTAAAGATTTTGCCTTTGGTACATACCCAAGTTCTGCACATTTTCCCCCCTTAATTTTTAAACCGACACACACTTCAAGGGAAATTGAATCCATATGTTTCTGATTCATTTACACACAACTCATCAAAATGTTGTTTTAAAAAAGCTAGACTCAAATCCCACGGGGGCTGAGTGGGTTTCAGACTTGGCTGAAGCCTCTCCCTTCTCTGATCATGGCTGGATATGGGCAAACCAACCACAGTGAAACAGGAACCCTCACACCTCCCAGAATTTGAACTGAATAGCACCTTTCTTTGAGGTTTAGCTAAAGAGAGCCTAGTGACTTCTTACCTTGCAGTCAGCCTTCATCTGCACAGCTGCCATGGCCTGTGCTTGTCTTAGTCCAGACTGCCTGGAGAAAACCAACAGAAAAAGGAGCTCTTTACATTGGTCTAGCCAAACTGGAATGATCAGAAATCTTCTAGGGAGACTGCTTATGCACGCTGTTCTGCCTGATCGTGGACTCATAAAATCACGGCTCTGGCAGGGACGTTGCGAAAATCATGTTCTTACCTTCAAAGAAGCCTCAGAAAATTCCTAAGCAAACAATAAAGCTATCCTAATTACTACCACAAGTAATGTTATATAGCAAAGGCCATTTCTTATTTCCTTTCAGGTAATTCTGGAAGAAGCTCAACAATTTTCAATGCCAGTAACTTTCTCAAATTTTAGATACATATAAAAAGTTTGTATTCTTGCCCACAACTAAATTCTTGAGGTTCCACTAGTTCTTGGATAATGATCTGTGAAATTGACCCATTATGCTGTCTGGTTTCCGATAACCATTGGAACTAACGAGAGACTGGCAGGGCAGCCTGCAACAAGAGGCTTTGTCTTGGCTTAAGAACTGTTCCCTTTTGCCTGAGTTGATCAGGTAGCTTAGTTGGAATGGGTAAAAGAACCAGGGGCATCTAGAGATTTCCGTCATGAAAATGTCCAAGGCAATTGTAAGCATAAATAACAGCGTTTTGGGTTCTATTCTTCCATTGCTAATACAGATAACAGGAATACCAGATGTTTCACAAACCGCTGGAAGGTTAGCTAGGTGACTGAGATGCATGAAGGTAAGCAGGAATTCCTAAACCTCCAAGAAGGTTCAGGCCCCTGAAAGCAATACATTTGCTAGCTGTCAGAGGGGGCCCCATACACACTCTCTGACTGACACTCTAGAAGAATGGGTGAACTTTCCAATAGACTTTTTGATCAATGTCAATTAATGTAACTGCTCTGAAATGGTGGGGTCTCATTAGTATCAAGAAGTTCTGTTAGCTGGTACCAACATGGCATCAGGCATTCAGCTAAATTTCTGCTTTCCCCAGGGGCAACCAGCCCAGCTCAATTTGCCTGGGGGCTTTTGACTTTACAATCTCTTCCAACATTAAACAAGTGAATCCTGTGCACCCTGGTGAGTTCGCAAACCCTGACAGATGTTTCTTTCCAAAAACATGCAGGCCCAACATCCCTTGAAAACCTTAAATGTATGATGTTCTCTCTCTCTCTCTCCTAACTTTCTCCACGTTGTTTATTTCCTCATTTTACTAAAATGCATAGTAAGTACCCTGTTGAGGTTGGCCCTCAGAAAACATTATATGGACATATTTAAGGTTTTCAAAATTAGTTTATTATTGTTTTTTAATTTATTCTTTCATTTATTCCAGGTTAGAACTGTTTAGTGGCCATGGAATATTCCTCTGGACAATTCTTCTGTGGCATCATATTTTGATCTAAATTTATTATAGGGGTTGGTTGGTGTAGCTAAACATAAAGGTACAATGGGACATATCACAAGAGCACACTTTGTATAGGTTCCAAAGACAGCTTTTAAAATCAGCTGAATCACTTATCAACTATATTAGAAATAAGCACATTGATTTCTAAGTATTCAGAGTCTGGATAATGATAATTATCTTCATAACCTCCTGCTGTAATCAGGATATAGTTAGGCCATGGGATTTGTGTCCCAACCATTTGAAGAGTACTAATAATACAAGTATTAGCAGCTAATACCTGTGGTACCCTGATATGTGTCCAGACCTACACTTAGCACACTATGTACATTACCTTATTAAACAGAGACAACGAGGTGAGGTGGGTATTATCACATCTGTTACACAGATGAGAACACTGAGGCTCAAGAAGTTGGGTCATTTATTCAAGAAGCAGGGCTAGTAAATAGAACAACAGAGATTTGGATCTAAGCTTTTCTGATTCCAAAGCCAGGCGATATGGTGTGGATGTTTGTCCCCTCCAAATCTCATGTCGAAGTGCGATTCCCAATGTTGGCGGCGGGACCTGGTGGAAGGTGATTGGATCATGGGGGCAGATCCCTCATGAATGACTTAGCGTCCTCCCCTTGGTGATGAGTGAGTTCCTGCTGTCAGTTCACAGGAGATCTGGTTGCTTAAAAGGGTGTGGCCCCTCCCCCACTCTCTCTTGCTCCTGTTCTCACAGTGTGACATGCTGGCTCCTGGTCAACTTGCACCATGATTGAAAGCTTCCTGAGGCCACACCAGAAGCTGAGCAGATGCTGACACCATGCTTCTCATGCAGCCTACAGAACTGTGAGCCAGAAACCTTTTTTCTTCACAAACAACCCTGTCTCAGGTTTTCCTTGATAGTGACATGAAAATGGGCTAACACACCAGGGAAATTAAACAAGAAAATGAAATATAATAAAATGAAAATAGTTTTGGCTGGGAGTGGTGGCTCACACCTGTAATTCCAGCAATTTGGGAGGCTGAGGCAGGCAGATCACGAGGTCAGGAGTTTGAGACCAGCCTGGCCAACATGGTGAAACCCCATCTCTACTAAAAATACAAAAATTAGCTGGGTGGCACCTGTAATCCCAGCTACTTGGGAGGCTGAGGCAGGAGAATCAATTGAACCCAGGAGGCCAAGGTTTCAGTGAGCCGAGATAGTGCCATTGCACTCCAGCCTGGTCGACAAGAGCAAGACTCCATCTCAAAAAAAAACAAAAATAGTCTCGGAAATATTAAGCAGTGCTGAGAGTTCTACTTACTATACTTTGAATATTTGAAAACATATTATAAGAAAAAAGGGGCCGGGCACGGTGGCTCACACCTGTAATCCCAGCACTTTGGGAGGCCAAGGCGGGTGAATCACCTGAGGTTAGGAGTTCAAGACCAGCCTGGCCAACATGGTGAAACCCACTTTCTACTAAAAATTTATGTAATTAGCCAGGCAGGGTGGCAGGCACCTATAATCCCAGCTATGTGGGAGGCTGAGGCATGAGAATTGGTTGAACCCAGGAGGCAGAGGTTGCAGTGCATTGAGATTGTGCCACTGCACTCCAGCGTGGGTAACAAGAGTGAGACTCCATCTAAAAAAAATAAAATAAAATAAGAAAGGACTATTGCAAAGGTTATTCTGCTTTTTAGGTGAATACCATGAGGTAAATCATCAGATTTAGTTGACAACGCACTTCCTCTGTGATGCCCTCCCTGATCACTAGGCAGGGTACCCTCTCTCTCCTCTGTAGAGTATCCTCCTATTTCTTTCTACAATTCCCTTTATGTGCTGCTTTTTTATTATTTTTTAATTTTTTTCCTGGGTCTCTGTCACCTGCCAGACTATATTGCCCTCCAGAGAAGGGTCGGTGTCCTGCCTGGTACAGTGCTTGGCATGAAACACATGCCCTCCAGCAGGTGTAGGTGAATGGGGACATTGAAAGAGCTGATCAGTCTGTTGTGACGTATGAAGGCGGTGGAAAGAAGGAACAGAACAGTGGCCAGAGATCTTTGGGGCTTGAGAGCTGATTAGAGCTGGAGGCTTTCATGAGATGGGGAACCAGTGAAGGACACTTATGAGTAGTTTGACATAACCATTTTTCCATTTCAAAAAGTCACTTTGTAAGTAATGCAGAGGATGGTCTGTGAAAGGGAAGAATATAGCAAAATAGAATGTGTTCACGATATCTGGTTCATGAATCAAGCTGGTTCCAATGGCCACAATACAGCTTCTTGTAAATTCACTCTGCTGGTGATACCAAGAGTCCTGTGAAGACATAGTTTGCTCCCAACACAGTCATGCAGATGAAGCTCACTAGGTAGCCAAGACACATTGAGGTTAGAGGACACGCAAAGCCTTCTAGATCCAGAAGCATGCCGCTGTCCAAGCACAAGCCCACCACAGCAACTCCTTTCGAATCCTTGATGCAGGGGACACTGCCATGGTAGTAAGTGCTCTGCAGGTGGATGGCTGCCCTCCAGGCTCACACTCCCCAGTGCCAGCCACCTGAGGCCCCAGTGCAGCTCCTCTGACCTCCCCCAAGAAATTCAGAGACTATCTGGTAAGGCTTTTAGGCTTTCTTCTGCTGTGGTATCCACAGGCCCCCCTTTTTTTAAAGGCTGATGAGTGCAGGATTTGGGGTACTGGTGCTGGAGTCAGGCTGTCTGGGTTGGCATCTTGATGTTTGTACTGGGCAGCTGAAGATTTTGGTCAAGTTACCAACAGGCTGGGTCTTTATTGTCTCAACTTGTAAAACCGCCACAAGAAACAACTGCGTTGTTTTGAACGTTAAATGACTAAACATATGTAAAGTGCCTGCAACAGTGCCAGGCACGTGGTAAATGCTCAAGGAATAATGCTTTATTGTATTTTCATCATTTAGGGGGTCCTCCTGTTTGGATGAAGGAGAAATGTAAATGATTTTAATTCGTATAGTTAGGGGATCCCTTCTGCAGAAATTACAGGACCCTGGCTTGGTTAGGAGTGGGATGAGCTATGGGGTCAGCCATAGAATTTGAGATACTTTCCAGCAGCTGGCCTAGAAGAAGAAGTCCAAGATGTCTTCCACAAGCAATGCTCTGTGAGGGCTTCAGGGAAGCCCTGTGTGATCAAGCAGATTTTTACCACAGAAGCCAGCCACCTGCAGGTACTGATGGGCCTGCGGCTGGCAGCAATGCTTAGGACCCGGCCACACATAGGAAGATGTTCATTGAAACTTTTGCCACCCTACAAGTGGAGCAGGTAGAGGTTCCAGAGTGACTAGGGCATGTTCTGTTTCCCACTTATACCAGCAAAGGGGACATGTTGCCAGATGGGACATATACACCTCTATTGTATCAACCACTTCTTCCTGGTGTCCTAGCACTATAAGCAGAGTCTGTGATTTATGCTTTCAAAAATTATGATAAAATGTAAATAACAAATGCTCACCATCTTCACCATTTTAAAGTGTACAATTCAGTGCCATTACAGACATCCAAGATGTTACACAACCATCACCACCATCTAGTTCTAGGATTTCTTCATCATACCAAAAGCACTGTTCAAATTTGCAACTTCCAGACAAACCTTCAGGAGAGTGTCACCACCAGCTGTCACACACAATTTCCCCTCTCCCTCACCCCCTGGCAACCACAAACCTGCTTTCTGTCTCTAAGGCTTTGCCTAATTGGAATTGTTCATATAAAATGGAATCATAAAACATGTAGCCTTTTGTGCCTATCATCTTTTACATGGCATAATATTTTCTTTTTCTTTTTTTGTCTTGGATAGGCATGATGGCATAATATTTTCAAGACTTATGTAAGTTTTAGCCTATACCTGTACTTCTTCCCTTTTTATGGCTGAATAATATTACATTGTATGGATGGATCACATTTTGCTTATCCATTCATTACAATTGGGTTTGTGGGAAATTGGCTAACCTTTCTCCTTAGTCAAAACTGGCCTGTGGTTGCCAAGTGGGCCTGAGGTTGTCAGGCCTTTCAATTTTTTCAAGATTCACCAGAAATCTGTATATTATGGGATATTTGCTATTTTTAAAATGTTTTTCAGGATTTTACATTTTTAGAAAAAACACAATGTGTGCCATCTTATCTGTGCCAAAGGAAACATGTCTTTAGGTGAGGTCTGGCTCATGGGTCACCAGTTAGCAGTTCTGGTTAACCTTCTATATAAACAGCCTCTCTTGGTGATATGTTCAGTGCTATTTGTCTTTATTATATTATTAGACAGAATTTTTCCAGCATCTTCCTATGTAGATGGTTCAATACATTACTCTGTATTATGAACTAGGTGTGATTTTTGCAGAGAAAGTTCTAGCTAACCTTTGAGCTATGTAGACTATTAGGAAAATAATCAATGCTTATTAAGAACTTATTTATTTAGACAAAACAGATCAAAATCTTTCTATGTCATGCTTTGTTGAAAATGAATGCTGTTGGCTGGTCCCAGCATAGTCTTTTGGTACAATCCAATTGACACCCCTCTACTTTCAGAGCACAGTATGTGACACAGGCGGACAAGCAAACATAATTAAACACTGGCCCAGATAGGGTTTTTCTTAATTAGTTGTGAGTTTCTATAATGAAAATACCTGGAGATTTATCTGACTTCAAAGTCCCATTAAAGCTGTCCTGCTTTTGTTGCTTTGAAAATTTGGGAGTTTAGGACTCCTCGCCTCATGCTTCTTAATAATGATAATTATATGATATACTTAAAAGTGCTTTTGATCTTGGCCTCTCAAAGCACTCAAGTGAGGCATCAATTCCCTCAACCCCACTCTGAGGCAGGCCTTCCTTGTTTACGGGCAATGTGTGCTGACATGTGTGTCGCAGCCATTGCTGCTTCTGAGAGTATCTGCCAACAGCACCAGTGAAAATGCACTGTTACACAGCTCAACTCTCCAGCCTTCATGTTAATTTGTGGAAATAATTGTAACAACTCACAATCGTGTTGTTTTACATAGCCCTTTATCTCATTTAAACAATAGCAAAACAATTATAGAAGAACCAAGTAATACAGCACCCACTGTTCCTATAAAAATAAGTAATAGAATCTCTCCCTCTTTCTTTTTCTTTTCCTCTTTCTAATAGTTTCTCAAGGCAGTTCACCAATCAGGTGACAGGTGAGTGGGGTAAATCTCCTTTCAGGCTGCAAAGAGCAATTCCCTACCTTTCCTGCAGTGCCCAACCATATTAACGAAACAATTCGGAGTACAGTGAATCTCTTTATGCATCTGTAACTGATTTTGTTGACTCTATCCCTTGCTAGAATGTTAACTTCTATGGTTTCTTCATCCCTGGGGCAGGCTACCAACAGGCATTCATGTCTATTATGGAAAAATGAATTGAGAGTTATATGATTAAAGCTTGGTTCGGACACAGGCTTTTTCAAGGAAATAAACTCTCTTATAGACAGGCTGAAATTGAGTGAGATAATCTTCTAACTGCTACATCTTTACCTAAAATGATTAACAAGTAGCAGATTTGAGCAGATGGTTCATGGGTCTAATTTGGGGAAACCTCTCAAGATCCACAGAGAAGAGAACTTGATATTTTGGCCTTAAGAACACAACCTGAAGAGTAAGCTTTTTTTATTTTTTATTTTTTCACAAGAAGACCCCAGAGTGCCATGCTATCCTTCTAGAGCCCTCTATGAAGTAAAGGGGCCAGGGTTATACTGACCTCAGGGACAAGCGTTATGAACACATGTAACCATGAACTTCTAGTATATTTGGAGAGATTGATGTAAGTAAAGCATACTCATTTTGTAGATCCAGATCCATGGAGAAACGACAGAATCAGTTAAAAGAAACTTATGAGCAAAGTAAATAAAGCACAATACACACACACACACACAACTCCATAGATCACACTTAAGATTTGTTAAAATTAGACTAGCAGCAACAATGGAATTGTTGTAATTACTCTACCTGAATGTCTGTCTAAAATGTACATTTTTTAATCTCGAAGACTCTGATGTGCTGTTTTTCTATGGTCAGAGTTTTAGAAAGTTAAGAAAAGGGAGTAACAGCAAATATTTACTATATTCTTTTACTATGTGCCAGAATTGTTCTAGGCTCTTTAGATGTAATCTTCACATCAGCCTTACAATGTAGGTGTTTTTGCTCTAGTTTAGAGATGCAGAAACTGAGATCCAGAAAGGTTAACTAACTTGCTAGAGGACAATGTTAATTAAAAAAAAAAGTAGGATTATTACTCAGAGCTGTCTAAAGCCAAAGCTTACGTTCTTATCTGGTAGATTATTCTGCCTGGAGGATGCAATTTTAACTGGAAGACAGGGGACCTGGAACCAATAATGTTAGCACAAGAAAAATCCATCTCGTATATTGTTCCTATGGAAAGGTAAACACACTCGTGCACACACACACACACACACATATACACACAAAGAGAGAGAGAGAGAGAGAAACAGAAAGAGAGAGGTGGGGGAGAGAGAGACAGAGAGAGAGACAGGCTATACCATCATATTTTGTAAAGTGGGCGTTAAATGAGTACTCAAAACATAGCTAATAATTCTTTTCTTTAAAAAAGAAAAACCCTGCATTAGAAAAGATTATTCAAAATTTGGAAATCAGGCAAATACAAGTCCTTGCGATGTCATACTGGCGCATTGTTTAACAGGCCCTTCTAGGAATTAAATCTTTGCTTTACTTCCTATTTACTTTTGGTTAAGACCAACACTCTGTACATTAAGCTGTAGATTCTCATTCAGGAGAGATGTATATGATTTTTCCACAGAGAAGATAAGCCCAAAATTATGATTTTATCGTCTTAAAGGACATTGGCCAGGTTTGTCTTTAACTCAGCGAACTTATTTCAACATGCCTTTCGTGAGTTACTACATAAATTTCTGCTCCTCAAATTCACCTTTGAGCCAGCTTTAGCACCTTGCTGGATGCCTCATTAATGAGTTCTATGAATTTCTGACATGTGCTGTTTATTTGTATAAGAGTCATGTTTTTAACTATTTTGAAAATTAAAATTTGATATCTGTGAAGGTTGAATAGGTGAAATGGATAAACCTGAGCTAGGATTTTAAAGACAGATCTAATAGAGAAGGCCCTCGATGAATAAAAACTAGAAGAGCAGGTGCGTTATAAACCCCTTAAACATGTATAGCTTGAATCTCAATACTAAGTTAGCATCCATCTCTGCTTGGGCAGGACCTCACTTCTTTGCTGAAGGAAGCTGGCTGGAGCCCATTTGCACAATGCATCAAACAGAAAGAAAAGCAGACTTGATTTCTAATGTTTTCCTAGGGAAACTGAAGAATAGCTACCCTTCCATCATGTCTTATCCTCTAAAACTGAACAGATGAGAAAGAAGCTGATGTGCTGCTTGTATTCTAACAGAGAGGGATAAGACGCTCTGTTAATTCAGGAAGTCAAAGGCCAAATTATCCCAGCAGTCTCCTGAGATGATCTAAGTATATCTTTAGAGAAGTGTTTCTCAAGGATGAGATTTGGCCTGTTGGAGAGCAGCTGTGGCCCTTGTAATGGACTGCAAACGGATCCCAAAACATAAGGCATTTTTTTGAGTGTGAATGATGCACATTTCTTTTTTATTTTTATATGGCCAAGACTACTTGATAGAAATCTATCATGTTTTAATATTAAAAAGAAAATGAGATTTGCCACTCTATATTGCATATATGCAGCCATATACAATCTTGGTCAGAGGAGAGACTTTGCTGTGTTCACTGCTGTAGCCCCAGCACCTGAAAAGATGCTTGATGCACCTGGTAGGCACTTAACTAGTGTGTATGTACTGAAATATTTGAGTAAATGAAGCCTCCTCCTTCACATAGACATAGGCATCACATTAGATTTCCCACGATTTTCAGGAAGGACATTTTGTTATTAGTACATCAGCAGTTTGTTATGATTTTCAATTGCTGCTAATCTTGTTTTAGAATGATAAATTCCTGTTAGTTTAGCTTTGTCATTACTAATTTTAGCATGATGTGGGTTGTTTGATGAACCCTACAATATGTAAGTTTGCACATTTGCATCAACATTAATTTGATTTATAATTTTCCAATAAATAGATTTTAAGGCATGCCTATGATGAGTTCAAGAATGAATTGTCTATACCTCTAGAGATAAAGCAGGCATGTGCATCATCTGCCAAACTGGTGCTGCCTATGTGTTTGCTCTATTCAAATAACTTAAAAATGTACTATCAAAGTAAGCGTAAAAAAGTTCTAGATTATTTTTAACTTTATAAGTCATTGTATAATACAAAACTGTGTGTAAGCTTGTAAATAACTTGTTCATTTTGTCATCTTCTTTTCTTAGTTGTTGGGTTCTTCATCCATTGAAAGTTAGAAACAAGTAGGAATGGAAGACATGGGTCTTTGGCCTACCTATGTAGAATATGATGTCTTCCACCCCACCTTAGCTGTCTGTGTTCACAAAAAAAGTCAGAACCACTGATTTAGAGCCTGATGCTCATATGTTTAAACTCTGGCCAAAAGTATCATCTTAAAAATTCTTTGGAGAACACCTCCATGTTCAGCTACTTCTTGTCTAATCAGATTCTCCTTTGTATTTGTTTCCTGAGGCTCCTGTAACAAACCATTGCAAACTGGGTGGTTTATAGCACCAGAAATTTATTCTTCCACAGTTCTGGATGCCAGAAGTCTGCAATCCAGCTGTTGGCAGGACTGGTCCCTCCTGGAGGCTCTGAAGAAGAATCTGTTCCATGCTTTTAAGAAGCCTCTCTCCTAGCTTCTGATGGCTACTGGTAATAGTTGGCTTTCTGTGGCGTATAGGTACATCCCTCTAATCCCTTCTTCATATTCATATGATGCTCTCCCCTGTATGTCTGTGTCTGCATCTGAATTTCTCTCTTCTTCTAAGGATACCAGTCACTGTATTAGAGCCCACCCTAATCCACAATGACTTCATTCTGACTTGACTACATCTGCAATGACCTTACTGTATTTTCAAATAAGGTCACTTGCACTGGTACTGAGGATTAGAACTTGGACATATCTTTCTTGACAACACAATTCAATCCACAATATCCTTATTTACTAATTATTTTTCTGTCATTAATCTTCTTGCCTCTGTGTCTCGTCTTCCAGTCCTCAATTAGCCCCACTTGATTGGTGAGCTGGAGTTTGAAAGCCCCATGGAACCTTCCAGCTTGACCCCCACCCACCGCTGTCCAGCCCACAGACTAACATGGAACTGTGCTTCCAGAGTAGACCTTTGGTATGTGTCTGCTGGTGTAACTTAGTGGCTCTTAGCCTCCGAGCAATATTTTCCTTATTTGAAAAAATCAATATGACAGAATGACAGCTTAAAAAATGATCACTATCACAAAAATGATACCAATTTAAAATGGATTTTAATTTTTTTTCACCAAAAACAGCCATATTCTAATGGTTGCTGGAGAAGACAAAGCATATATTGTCAGTCCATGAATGTATTTCTCTGTGGCTTAGTGCCTCACAAGGCCTTCAGAGGCATGTGTGGTGGCCCAGTCATAGGACATACCCTACCATATCTTTTAGTTTAATTGTGCTTCAGACAGATTGAGTTAAAACACATGCGTTAATTTTTTTTATCATGACTCCAAGGTCATTTTTCTTATGTTCACTGGTATTTTTCAAAATAATGAGTTAATCACAATCACTCTCTTGAGACCCTATAGTGGCTGCAGAGTTGAAGTTGGGGCTTACTTGCCTGTTTGCCGTTTCTATGCCAATTAGTGCACACAGAGCCTGGATGTTTTGCTTTAAGAAATCACTGGGATTCTTCTCCAGACAGGAGGGGTATGGTTAGAGCCTGGCCTCATCATCAGAAGGTATTTATCAAGTGAGTGTTGTTTATCTTAGCATTTGCCACTTTATACTGGAATTATCTGCTTGTATTGATCTATACACGAGATTGGAAGGTATTGAAAAAAACAAACCATATCTTACACAATTTTGTATTACTAGTAGAGTGCCTGGAATATGAGTCACTCAATAAATGTTTGTTGACGCGAGTTGAAGTATTTTCAAATGCATTGCTCTAGATGACACAGAGCAGGGGATAATCCAGAGAGACAAAATGGCCTCCCTTGTGTTATTTTTCTAAATGTTATCTAAACAAGAATAGATCAAAGAATAATTATAAAGAAAGGTCGAAGGTAAAGCCTTGAGAAAAGTATACTAGGCAACCATGAGCTGAAAGAAGGTTGGGTACAATATATTATAATATCAGACATATTGACTTAAAAGTAAAAGCAATATATACATTGAATATATTTAAGATAGAATATTAGAACAACACAATTAATAAACTTTATGTAATGAACATGTATGAAACCCTATAACCAAAAAATTTAGAAATTCATATTTGCTCAAGTACACGTGGAATATTTCTTTAAAAATTAACATATAGTAGGCCAAAATACAAATATTAACAAATACCAAAGAAGCAGTATAATTAAGACCACATTTTTTTTTTACCATAATGGAATAATATTAGAAATGAGAAATAAAAACAAGGCCAAAAGAATGCCATGCATTTGGAGACCAAAAAACACTCTGCTAAATAATGCATGGATTAAAGAAGAAATCTTAATGGAAATGTTAAAAGTATGTAGAAGGAAAATAATAAAATTATCAAATATCAAGGTTTGTGGGATAAAGCTAAATTAGTGGTTGATGGATTTAATAATTTTAAATGTCTATTAAAAACTAAGAAACACAGAAAAAGTTAAAATTAAAAGCTAAGTTTTCAAGTCAAGAAATTGGAAGAAGGGCATCACAGTCAATCCAAAGAAAATAGAAAGAAGGAAATATAAATCAACATAAAGAAATAATTTTTTAAAGCAATGGAATTGACCAAAAAGCAAAAGCTGATATTTGTGAAAAAACTGCTAAGAGTAAGAAACTTTTGGCAAAATCAAGGAATAAAGCAAAAAAGTAGAAAATAGTAATATTAGAAATTTTAAAATAGAACACAACAGCAAAGTAGAAATGAAAAACAGAAAAGAATCCTATTCATGATTTATGCCAATAAATTCTAAGCAGATTAAATGATTTTATAAAAAATAATATCAATTGCCAAAATGAACCCAAGAAGTATTGGAAAATCTGAATATACTAGGAAATTTCCACCAGTGATTAAAAACCTACCATGAAAAATACCACAGGTAGGGGGATACAAGTGAGTTTTCTTTTAAGGAATAAGCAACTCATATCTTGCATAAATTGTTTCTGTAAACAGAAAAATCAGAAAGTCTTTATACCAAATCCAGAAGGTACAAGGAAAGAAAATTATAAACTAACCCCATCTATAATGATGAAGATAACAATTGACATTTAAATTGAACATTTACTGGTATGCTATAAGCACTTTGCATGCCTTATCTTCTTAATGCTAACAACAACCTTATGAAGTTGGTACCATTCTTGACTCTAATTCCCAGCTGAGAAAACTGAGGCATAAATTGGTTAAGTAACTTATCTAAGATAATAGCTAAAAAATGGCAGAACTTGGATTTTAATGCAAAAATTATAATTTAAGTGAATGAAATCCAGGTGTGTGTGTAATCTACTGCATTAACTGACCAAATGAAAAAGAACTACATTAATATCAAAAAGAAAACATGATGATAATTATCACTATGGCTCCACACTGAAATAGAAGTTCTATCTATCATGGTAAATAAGAAAAAAAAAATAAGACATATACAAACTGGAATGTAAGAAATAAAAATAATTGTTATTGACACGTGATAATGATTGCCTACACAGAAAAACTAAGGAAATCTACAAGTTACTGAAGTAATAAGAATTCAGCAATGATGTTAGATACATAGCCATGTGAAACATGGCTTATATATAAACCATGCCAATAGTATTCATGTTCTTATAACTAGGAATAGTAGATTAGAAAACATAATTTTAAAAAAGAAAAACATAGCTATTAAAATAATTGTAATGGATGGGAAAATGGAGAACAATCATGATGTAAAGTTTAAAAAAGCAAAAAAATTTATACCTATATCAGCATTTTGTTTAAACTATATAAAGCCCATTATTCCAGGGGTTTTGGTTGTGATTTTTTGGTATATGTTTATGAAGTCCAATAAAACATCAAATAAGTCATGGGAATTTGAGAGATATTGTTACTTCACAATTTCCTGCATTTTTCAAGTGTTTATATTAAGACATATTTTGAAAGTCAGTAAAAATCTCATGAAAAAGTTTAAGCTAGATGTGCTGAATTGGACCTAAAGAAAAGTTTTGGACAAATGCTTTTGGGAAACATGGCAAAGTTTCTAATAAAAGAAATAAGACGACTTAATACGGATGCTAATTCAGGAAGTGGGAAATTAAACTCCAGGATGGCCTTATAAAGGCTAGACTTCTAGTACCAAATCAAGGCAATGGATTTCGGGAAAGGAGACCACATGACACTCTAGTTCTTTGAAACAGTTCATTTCTCAACATTTTCCTGTGTTGAGAATGCCAGCAAAGTGATTCCATGCACTGGCCAAAGACCAAAAACGAAGAAAATATAGATTTAATCATCAAATCAATCAATGATAATTATGTTGTTGGTTGTGATTAAAATTACATACAACAAGGAGAAATGTCGAATTTACATGGAACTTTCCCTCCATCAATTAGGACTATAAGTCTAGTGGTGGTTTGATCCTCTGGTGGGTATCTTATCCAAAAAATGAATTAAAAAACTGTTATTAGATACAAAATAAAACATAGTCTTATAGGAGCTCCAACCCAGAATTTTGATATTAATATTTTACATTTGGTCTTCTTGCATTGCAGGGGTCAGCTTGTGGGGCAGGTGCAAGTGAGGGGATCCCTGGGGTCCTTTGGTTGATATGTGCAAGGCTGGGATGCTGGATGTCTCCCTAGGCAACAGAATGTGTTCGTTAAGGGGGTGGGTCTTGGCTTTAGACTTGCTTGGTTTGAAACTTATTCTGTCACTTTCCAGCTACATGACTCTGGGCAAGTCCCTCAGTGTTTGTGAGCCTCAGTCACCTAATTTGTAAAATGGGGTAATGGCAATAACTAGGTCACAGAATTGTTGTGAGCATTTAACTAGGTAACAAACGTAAAAAACTTGGTGTGATCTGACACTTGTGCAAAGTTAGCCATTATTACATATGCTAAACACAAACTGCTAACCTTTATGAGATATTCAAGTATTATAGATGTGTCAGCTCATAAAAGCTTAATTGTCCTTTCCAAATACTTTAATCTTCAGAAAATTGCTTTCTTTGAATATATGTATTGCCATAGCACTTATAGATCAAGACTGAATTTCCCTACTTCTGAAAAAAAACCTAGAAAATCCTGAAGGCTGTATGGACTATGTATACTTGCTATTTAACTAAGGCTGAGAGGGATGTTTAGAAAGCACTCTGGAAGAGGAAAGTCCAGAAAGGGAGTGCGAGGCAAGTGCTGCTGAGCCTAAAAACCAAGCAAACTGACCACAATCAGCTTGAGTCTGTCAACAGAAAAAGGAAACAAAGTCAAATGGTTAGAAGCAGACAGCAGGAAAAGAATTAGAGAACAAAGCAGCAATGAAAGCAAAGTTAGAGGTCCTAAATTCATCTGAAAATCCACAGCTGACTGGTTTGCTGATTGATTGATTGACTGATTGACGGTGGGCCCCAATTTTGGAGTGAATGTGCCACTTTTGAAGACTCAGATAGGATGGACAATGCATTTTTCTAATAGCTGTCAACTATGAAATTGGTTTTGAATGAAAAAGAAAATCAAGTCAATAACTATCGTAATAACCAGAAACAATGATAAAATTCTTTATCATCTACTTCTGTGCTGCTGAGGCCCATACAATAATAGATATGAAATGGTTAAGAGGTAAAATTTTGGTGACTGGTCCCTGGAAAAAAAAAAGTGAAATCAATGGAATTATGCAGGACACATTCATAGAGTTTTTATTTTGTCTATCTCAGACTAATCCAGGAGTTGCATTTTTTTTTTCTGATAAATGGCATTGGCTTTGTACACTCATCCCTTAAATAGCTGAGCAAGGCATCTTTTGACTGAGAAGCCAGAGCACCAACTCATTCTTAGGTTACTAAATATCTATCTACAGATAGGTATTTTTGAAGTATATTAGAGGAAGTACAGTTAATTTTCTGTGTTTTTTTATGGACTTAGAGTTTTGACTTACATAGAAATTAGGAATTGCAAGTATCTAACTGATAAAAGTCTAAAGTTATCAGCATAGGCCAAAATTATATAGAAACTGTATAAAACATAAAATACAATCAGGACCTTAAAGACTAAAGAAGAAAAGTCAAACTGAGCAGTGGCAACAATTGTGTGGTACTAAGAATGTTGAGTGAAAAACAAGGACTGTTTGGCTTACCACCCCCTGATCTATCAACCTGTATCTGTACCTATATAAACTGCTTTTCTACCTATTAAAACAAAATGATTGTACTATCCTTGTACCTTCCTAAAACTAATGTATCCCATTCCCTCTCACCAACTCAGGGACTTAGCTGCTCCAGTGCCTCGTCTGAGTCTCTTCTGCTCTTTATTCTTTTCCCCAAAGACTAAAATGATGCTGAAATAGCTTCCATAAAAGAAACAAAAACAAAACACAAAACACAAAATAACCTCATTCTATTTTAGTCCATACTCACAGGGTGTTCATTTCCCATTTCTTGCTCCCTTTTGTAGCAGACATCTAAAGAATTATCTGCACTCTGAGTTTTTGCTTTCTCATTCTCCTTTCTTTAACCCAATCGGGTTCTCTTCCCACTGCTATGCTTCACTTAGGAGCCTCATTGCCTCAAACTCAGCAGTCTGTTTTCTGCCGAGTGTTGTTTGACCACTCAAAAGCTCACTCTTGACTTCAAACAGATTGCTCTTTTTGGAAAAATATTCTTCTCTTGATTCCTGAGACATTATCACAGTCTTCTGGTTCTTCCTCCTCCTCCTCCTATGTACTAAATAATGGACTTCTCCGGGGCTCAATTCACAGGTCCTAGCCACTCCTCTATCTACATTTTCTCTTTAGGGACTGTATTCCATTGAGTCTTATGGTCTAAACATCACATAACACTAAGGAAACCCAAATTATCTCTCTTACCCTAATCTTTCCTCAGACAAACTCTAATGTCTCATGAACATCTCAAACTATACAAGTCCATAATGTGACTTTTGATCTTTTCATCTTGAGTCTTCTCTAATTTTTTGACTAAATTAGTAACACTGTCCTTAAACCATTTGCTCAGGCCAGAAATCTAGGGATCATTATTGCTTCCTCTTTTTCTTTTACTCTCTATCCAATCTAGGAGCTAGTGGATTGCTGTTGGTTCCACTTCAGTTTGTAATAACTTTTGAGTTTAAAAAATAAAATAAAAATAAAAACATATTCAGAAAAATATATTCTCTATTCACCTCCATTACCATCCTCGTCTAAGACCCCAGCATGGCCTTCTGACCTCTGTGATATCCTCCTAGCTGGTTGTCCTGCTTCCCATCTTGTTCACACAGGCCTCTGACACACAGCAATGAGTCTTTCAAAATGCAAGTCAGATCATGTCATTCTCCTGCTCAAAACTCACAGCTTCTACTTCCCTTCAAATAAAATTCCAAATCGTTATTCTGACATATGAGGTCCTATGTGAGTTTGCTTTGCATCTTTTGCTGTGGCTATTACCTACCTTTTCCTCCAATGCATAATAGGCTTTAGCCCGTCGTTAGCCTTCTTTTTGCTGGAATACACAATGCTTATTTTGCCTCTGAGACTTTCCTATCTGCTGTTCCCTCTTCCTGGAGGACTCTTCCCCGGGCCTTGGCATGGCTGTCATCATTCATGTTTTTCCTGCAGTGCTCCCTCAGAAAAGACTTTCCATGCTACCCTACCTAAAATAACAGCATCCTCTCTTCCATCACTCTCTCTATTTTGCTTCGTAGCATGTATCACTAGCTGAATTTATATTATTTTTTAGTTTACTGATGTGTTTCTCCCACTAGAGTGTAAACTCCATGAGGAGAGGGACATTGCCTTATTCCTTGTTGTAGCTCCTGTATCTTGAAGAATTTCTGGCACATAGAAGTAGCACTAATAACTTGTGACATGTGTACACAAAAGAGTGCATATCCATGCATGCATAGCTGGCTTTCTCTTTTGTAGGGGAGAAACCGTTTTGTGATGTTTAATGTGAATATCTGTCCCACCCCCAGAAAAAGTAGGTCAACATCACATGATAAAAGACCATCTTGTTTTTTCTTTTCCTTTCATTGCATGCATTAAAACTAACAGGTAGATGACTGACAGATGACCAACTTTAAGTGCAGAGAGAAAAACTAGTGACTCTTTTATAAGGCAACAGACAAGAAAACATGTCCAGCAGCATCTACATCATAATTCCTTCTTCCTTGCATCTTGTCCTACCACCCCCACCCCACAGCAGTTCATTAAGAAGTTGTAATCCCATAGACACCAGTGGCAGGTGGCAATGGCTGACAAACAGCAGGTATATTGCTCCAGGGCACCCTGTAATTTAATGTACCAGTAAAACATGTCTGCTGATTTATGGATTGATGGATCACAAGGACCTCCTGGGTATATATTGGAAAGGTAGCATCAGAATCCACAAGGAAGACTGTCTGAAGCACAAACCAATATGCATTTATTAAAGAAATTGGAAGTCTTGGTGTTTCTTTCCACTCAAAACTAAAATGAAAGCAAACTCACAGGCTTTAACAACCAAAGATTTGTATAGCTAGATAAGATCTCAGGTATCTTCTTATTTAATCCCTTTATGTATAGATGAGGAGTCTAAGGTAGAAACGTTAGGAAATTTGCCCACAGTCACACAACCAGCCAAGAATATCTCCCTACATGTTCAATCCCGTACCAATCCCTGAAAACCACTGGTGCCTGTCTAATGGCTGGCTTTCACCAGAATACCTTCCCATTGGAATTAATGTTCCCAAACTGTTATTCCCTACACCACACTCTATTTATTTCATGTTAACTCCATCAAATTACCTTGACTTTGGATTCATTAACACACGTTTTGACAGACACCACCTTTTCCATGAGACATGTAACTAAAATTCTTAGCATGGCAGCTTTGTGTGGTATTTACCTCACATGCATAAACAAAAATAGCTGTACTGGATTAATCTTTATAAATGAGGTCAAGCCATCCCTCCATTTCTGTGGGGCAGTGTGCATGGTGGTTGAAGCACAGACCCTGCAGTCACATCCCAGGGTCCTATCCACTTTTCTATTTTCAGCACTTACTAGCTTTGTGGTCTTAGGAAGGGTGCGTAAGTCTTCCTATGTCTCAGTTTTCTTAGTTATAAAATAGGGATAATAACAGTACCTGCCTCATGGGATTTACAAGGACTAATTGGATTAATGAACATAATACATTTAGAAACAATGCCCGGCATACACTAAGTGCCACATGCATGTCACCAAAAAAGGAAAATCTTTGATGATCAAATATTTTTCAAGGAGTCTTTGTCCTATTACACTTAAGAATTCACTGCAAGAAATACGGCACATTTTATTGAGATTGACTTTCCCAGGATGTAATATAACTAAGCAGTACACATTATAACTACTACTGAAATTTCTATAAGTTTGTAACAAAGGAATTTAATTAAAACATGATCCTGCTTAGTGGCTCCATTACTAAAACCAGAAGCACAAACATAAGGCAAAAGTTGAAACTGAGGCAATGTACTCATGATTTCAACATCTTAGGAAGGATCTTTGAGCAATTTGGAAGTGGAATTCTGTTTAATATTTTAGCAACAATTTAAAAAGCAGCAATAATCCATGCTTGCCAAATCATCAGAAGATTTGTATTAGTAAAGGGATAATTTAACTTTTTATAAAAGTTGTGCCTACATTTTAATTTTTCTAAGGGCTTAGTAAAATAATAAATGTAGACTTCGTTTACAACATTCCTTTGCTCCAAAGCTTAGTCTGTGAAAACAAGCTGCAAGGAAGCTCCATTTTACAGAAAAAGTGAAAAAAAGAGAGAGTACAGAAACTTCAGAAAGTTGTCTAAATTCTTATTGTTTGTAAGAAACAAATCAGATCTGGGACTCAAAAAGCAAATACCATTTTTAAAGTGTTAATATGATGAACAGTTAAAAACATGAACTCTGAAGCCAAACTTGATGGCCTCCAATCTTAGTTGTCTGACCTTAGGCAAGTTACTTAACACCTCTGTGCTTCAGTTTCTTTTTCTATAAAGTGAAGATACTAATGGTACCTGTAGCTATGTTGTAATGAGAATTACACAGGGAAATTTAAAAGGCTCCAAGTAACCTGGGTGGAACACAATTGAGTCTACTACCCAGAGATTGCCCCAGCCGTGGCTCCAACAGGAAGCTGGTGATGGGCTCCTGGCTTGATTGCTAGGGAGGCGCAAGTACAAAGAGAGAGAAGGCCCAGCCGGGAAGGCCAGTGCTGAGAGTATTCACTTGCTTTCTTGAAGCATAGACACTTAACCCCAAACATTTCTGTCAATTCCACAAATAGTCATCGGAGTGATTTAAATGGTCTCATGTTCTGTCAGAGCAATAAGAAACCTTCAGAGGAAAGCAAACCAATATGTTGTTCGATTTTCAATTGGAAGTTTTAGTTGATTCCATTCTCCCATTTTTTTTAATGAGCTCAGTGAGGGAGCGATGTTAATTTTGTCTTGTGTATAACATGTATAACATTTTACTAGACGATCTGAGTCACACTCCTCACACTCTACATAGTAACAGAACTCATTCAGATTGCATGTTTTGGTATTTAGGAAGTGGCATCTATATTTATATATTACTATGTATATATAAATACATATGTGTATAGATATAAATATACGTGCATCTACATACTTTTCATTTGCATACACATACACAGATCTATGGAGAGATGTATTACAGGCCAGAGTGCAATTCAAGATGAGCTTTTTGGATTCAGTTTCTGGTTACCAAGCTGCTTATCAGATTACAAATGCATAATGATCTGCACTCTAACACTGCTTACCTAACCTAGACAGTCACCAGGAAAATTCAAAGAGCAATTAGTCTTTTCCTTTATGCTTGAGAGTTTCTGGCAAACTCTAAAATGTCAAGTCATAAAATAGCTAAGAAAATTTAGTTTCAACTTAAACTATTTGCCATCACCATTAAGATGACATTAAGTTTAACTTCAGGGAAATCAGGAGAAGATATCTATGTAAATGGTTTTATCATCAGGAAATAAATATTTTATGAGCTCTCATGAATATGATTATAAACATAATATTATAGTGGAAGCAGAAGGCCTAGGTTGAAATCTCAGCTCCCTCACCTATTACAGATGACTTGGAGCAAGTCAAACTTTTGGAGCCTCGTCTATAAAAAGAGGCTAACAATAAATACCTTTTAGGGTAGTTATGAGAAATAAATGAGATGATATAAAAGAAGGCACTTTATAAACTGTCAACAGCTACATGGTTGTATAGTTTTAGGATCATAATAGCCAGAGTCATAACCAAGGTCAAAATGATAATGGAAATGGAAGACATCTATTCCTCAAATTAACTTATATTCTACAGGTGGTGGCTCTGCTGTTGGTGGGTATATTCATTCTAAGGAGAGACAGAACTGCATATCTCTAAAATTTCACAATGAAAAAATCTTTAAAATTATCTGTTATTTGAGGCATTTTCCACTCTCTCATGCCTTGTTATTTCCAAAGTACTGTAATATTTATCTTGGTAATGACAGCACCAGCACGTACTTTTTTCATAACCAGGAAAACACATTACAGAGGAGTTGTAATTTCAGTATACTTTTAGCTAGTTTTTTTTTGATGTATGTAAACACTCCCATTTGCCATATCTGATCCAGAGAGCAGAAAATTTTGGCGATCATCTCCCAATATTTTGGTGCTGTGGGGGGGGTCTTAGAAACTGACTTCATTGTGCAAATTTCAAACATGAAGGATGCAAGGCCTCTCAGTATTTTCCTGAACTCCTATAAAACTCGTTATCCACTGCCAGTCTCACCTTGCTAATTTTCTCAGCCTAAATCCAGTGTGGTAGGGTCTGCGGCTCAAATCTGTGTATACTTGGGAAGGTTAGTCTCTCTAAGCCTCAGTTTCCTCATCTGTAATCATGAGACAATAGTATGTACCTCACGGAGTTAGAGGCTGTAAATGAAAGAGTCATCATGGTCCTTAGCATACAGTAGGCATTTAATAAGTGTTTCTTCTCCTCCTCCCCCTCGTTCTCTTTTCATCTTCATTGTGAATGATCTTTAGCAACCCCAGCTCCTCACCCTTTATTTGCTCATTTATTTTAAACCTGATATTTAAATCTGCTTTATCCTAAAACTGGACTACTCTTGGATACTGTGGATTAGCTACTGTCGAGGCTAAGAGTCAAGGAGAACCTGCACTTATTCAGAAAGCAACAATGAATGTTGCCCTTGAGGACAGTTAGAGTGATGTGGGAATGAACACTTCTCTTTACATGCAGGGTCCTTGAGAAAGGCGACAATGTCAGTAACAAGTTATGAGAAAACTGCCTGAAAACACCAGGGATGGTTCCATCCATTTATCTCACGTCACTGGTCATTGTTGGAGTGTTGGTTGTCAGGTTGAACCCTGAAGCAATCCTACTCAGGTGAAAATAACAGAAGACATTGAAATCAAAAAATGAAGAAATTTCATCATAAGGTGGAAAGGAGAAGGATTTACAATAGTGTTCTCTGCTTTTTAAAATGTCACTTAAGAAGAAGTTTATAGGCCAGGCGCAGTGGCTTACGCCTGTAATCCCAGCAGTCTGGGAGGCTGAGGCAGGCGGATCATGAGGTCAGGAGTTTGAGACCAGCCTGGCCAACATGGTGAAACCCTGTCTCTACTAAAAATACAAAAATTAGCTGGATGTGGTGGCACGTGCCTGTAGTCTCAGCTACTAGGGAGGCTGAGGCAGGAGAATCACTTGAACCAGGACCTGGGAGGCGGAGTTTGCAGTGAGCTGAGATTGCGCCACTCACTCTAGCCTGGGCGACAGAGCAAGAGTCTGTCTCAAAAAATAAATAAATAAATACAAAAGAAGTTTACAGACAAGCAAATTACTTTTGACTCATTATATTACTAATCTCAAAAGATGTGACCAGTTTTATTGCTTTTATACACATTTGTCTATTTCTTAGGGATCTTTGTATCCTTTTACCTTCACATTAAAAATTTCAAGGAGAAACCATCTGCCTGGGTACAAATTCTTGTAGTGTAAAATAGAAAGATCATAGGCCTTTGAATCAAAGTCTTGGATTTGAATCCTGCCTTGATCAAATGCTGTGTAAATTTGGAAAAAGTCAACTAACTTCTCTGACCTTCAGTTTATTATTTGCCATGATAGGGATTATATTAGATGGAGTGAAGAGCTGTGTGGGTTAAATGAGATTATTTATATCAAAGTGGCTAATATATTCCTAGCACTTAAGTGAGGGTCACAATAAATGCTAATAGTCTCCTCCTACTCCATTAATACAGCTTTCTAGAAAGTTCTCACATTAAGGTAGAATAAAGCAAGGCAGCAAGCATATTGATTTCACCGAAGGGTGAGATATATGGAAAATAATAAACATTTTCCTGCCTTTAGTTTCATCTTGTCTTTCTCTAGTCCAAAGTTGATACACATTTGCAATTTTATTTTGGTAGCAATAGTTATTTCATCTACTGGGAAATTTCTGATATTCTTTTGGAGAATAGATGATTTTATTGCAATTATACATTTTACATTTACTCGTTTACCGTTTACTGAGTGCCTACTCTGTTCTGTGGAAGCAGAGATAATTGTCAACATGCTCATGACATTTAATGATCTCAAAGAGTATGCAAGAAGCAATAATAATATATGACTAAATAAAAGTAATAAATTCTTATGAGTGACATCCACTGAAGGCACTGGCAGACTGAAAAGAGGAATAGCCCATTCTTACTGGATGAAATAAAAGATTTCATTAACAAGGTAACCTTGAATTGCATTTTAAAAGATAAGATTTTTCTAGGTGGACATCGTAGATAAGTGAGAAATGAATAGAGAGTGCAGTGGTATGCAGAACAAGGAGTTCTGAGTGGCTGAAGGATAGAGTGTGATAAAGGGGTAAAGGTAAAATGAGACTTGAGAGTTGGGCTGGGCCTCATGGGGAAAACATCATCACATTTGCAATTCAAAAAGATGGTTCTGGAAAAAATATGCAGAACTGCTTGGAGGAATGGCAGGGCCAGAGACCATTACAATTGTGCAATAGCAGATAATGGGACAATTGTCCTGTAGCTATAACCAAGAGCCAAAGAGGAGGGTATGGACTGAGACAGTAAGGAATTATACTATTCAGTATCTGGTGTAAAAGGAAGAGTCCAACATGGGTCTGGCTTAGGAAAATGGACACATGGCAGTGCCCATAACTAAGCATGGCTCACGGGAGAGGGGCATGGGCAGTGTAGACAGAGAAAGGCTTCAGGAAATTGTGCATCCTGATGCGTCTATGTGGCAGGGCATACTGGATATATTTACGTGGATCTGAGGAGACAGGCTTGACCTGGAAAAATGATTTGGGTAACTTCAGCATCAGGTAATACTTAACATTCTTGAAGTAGAAATAAGGTTTAATATGTACAAACCACTGGGCAAGGTAATTTGTCACTTACGTTCACAGTGAGAGATTTGCTTCCAAGCTAGTTTTAACAGGGAAAAAGGCAGAGGAGAGAGTAGAGCCGCATTGGACAGCCCAGGTAGAGGAGGCACAGGGCAGAAAGGTAAGCAGGAAGCTGAAGAGAGTCTCCACCCCCTCATCTCAGCCCACTGTAGAAGATTTCCCATGTGATTTATGCGCTGACTTTCAGCGGCCTTAATTATTTTTAAGTCTCTGGTCCAGTGATCAATACTATAATAACATTTCATAGAATCATAAGATCTGAATATAGAAGGGACTTTTGAGGTCAGTTAGTCTACTTGGTCAGTTTAAGCAGTTTTTCCAACATCATTTCTGGAAAATGGCTATTCAGCTTATCTTATATGCTTCTGTAATTATATGTTGTGCTATAATCTGCATCTAATTCAAGAATGCATCCAACCACATGGATTTTAGAAGAGAAAGAAACCTTAGAGATGATGTGCATCTATGCATTTCAGTCTTTCTACTACCAGAAACTGTCCTCTCCCCATTCAGCCTATTCCCCCTCCCAAACATGCTTTTCTTTGGCCATATTCTGTGGTTCAGTTGCTAGCTTCAGCCTTTAATCAAGTCAGGAATCTGATGGACTTCTTTAAGTCCCTTCGTTGATTTTCACATCCAACCAGTTTATGGACAGAACTCTGGAAAGTGTGGACACAAATCTGGAAAGTAATATTTTGGGAGTTTAAGTATTAATAGGCATCTTCTATAAAGGAACCTGAGAAAGAATGGTCAGAGAGGAAGTAATGCCAGAAGAACAGTGCCACAGAAGTCAGAGAGAGCAGTGTGCAATGTGCAGTGCAGCAGAGAATTCTTTTTGGTGAGGGTTACATGGCGTTCCTTGGATTTTGCATTTTGGAAGACCATCCCTGAAATATTTGCTGTGGAGGAATTCAGTCAGAAGTTAGTTCCAAGGAACTGAAGAGTGAGTGGAGTGTGAGGAAGTTGAGACAGAAAAAGTATTGACTCTTCTCACCAAAAGCTTGGCTGAAAAGAGAAGTTGAGAAATAGTGTAGAACTATCAAGGGAATGAAGCAACACATGCACACACACACACACATGCCCATATACATATGCTCTATATGTAATAAAATTACATATGTATTAATATAAATTACATCTATATATATTTTAATTGGAGCAAGCCAAGCCCATTTATAGGCTGAAGGGAATAAGCAATACATAAGAAACTGTTTAAGAAATAGAGAAGAGGCCAGGCACAGTGGCTCACTTTTGTAATCCCAGCACTTTGGGAGGCCGAGGCAGGAAGATTGCGTGAGTCCAGGAGTTCAAGACCAGCCTGGGCAACATAATGAGACTCCGTCTCTACAAAAAGTAAAAAAAAAAAAATGTTAAAAAAAATGTTAAAAAAAAAATTAGCCGGGCATGATGGTCTGTGCCCGTATTCCCAGCTATAGTCCCAGCTTCTCAGGAGGCTGAGACAGGAAGATCACTTGAGCCCAGGAGTTCAAGGCTGCAGTGAACTATGGTAGCACCACTGTACTCCAGCCTGGGTGACAGAGGGAGACCCTGTCAAAATAACAAAACAAAACAAAGCAAAAAAAAAGAAGGAAACAGAAAAGAGAGAAAGCATTTGAGGATGACTGAGAATGTAAGTACAAGGGCAGACAGGAGTGAGGGTCCCACTGGTGTGAGTCTGGAGGGAAGAAAGGATGAATATGTAGAAATATGATTGACTTTTAGCAGAAAGAAAAATAACATTTATAGAAATTGCGTTAAATGCTTATTAATTCTGGAGAACTTTCATAATTCATATCAGAAGAATTGAATCTTCAGAAGAAAATTCCTTAATGGCCTCTCGGAGTGTGAAAGACAGAGGCCTAGCGCAGCATGGCCTGAAGGGTCCTGGAGTTTTGTAGTCCCAGGAACCTCTTTACACTTTTAAAAAATATTGAGGACCCTGAAGAGTTTTTTTATGTAGGTTTTAAGTGTTTACCATATTAGAAATTAAAACAGAAATTGCTTTAAATATATTTTTAATTTATTTAAAACTAAAATCAATCAAATGCTAACAAAATGAGATATTTTATGAAAAATAACTCTATTTTCTTTTCTTTTTTTTTCTTTTTTCTTTCTTTCTTTTTTTTTGAGATGGAGTTTTGCTCTTGTTGCCCAGGCTAGAGTGCAATGGCGCAATCTTGGCTCACCGCAACCTCTGCCTCTTAGGTTCAAGCAGTTCTCGTGCCTCAGCCTCCTGAGTAGCTGGGGTTACAAGCATGTGCCACCATGCCCAGCTAATTTTGTATTTTTTTTTAAGTAGAGATGGGGTTTCTTCATGTTGGTCAGGCTGGTCTCGAACTCCTGACCTCAGGTAATCCGCCTGCCTTGGCCTCCCAAAATGCTAGGATTACAGGCGTGAGCCACCGTGCTCAGCCAATAACTCTATTTTCAAAACTAAATAATTAGCCAGAAGAGAGCTACTGTTTTACATTTTTGAAAATCTCTCTAAAATCTTTGTTTTTTGAGACAGAGTCTGTCTCTGTCACCCAGGCTGATGTGCAGTGGCACAATCCTGGCTCGCTAAAACCTCCGCCTCCTGGGCTCAAGTACTCTGCCTACCTCAGCCACCGAAGTAGCTGAGACTACGGGAGTATGCCACCATGCCCAGCCACGTTTCGTATTTTGTGGGGGTAGAGACAGGGTTATCCTGTGTTTCCCAGGCTGGTCTTGAACTCATGGGCTCAAGCAATCCTCCCTCCTTGGCCTCCCAAAGTGCTGGGATTGCAGGTGTGAGCTGTCACACCTGGCCTTTTTGATTGTTTGTTTTTGAAGTCTTTCTTGATAGGAGACAGCTGGAGTCCCATGTCTACTTCTGCATTAAGTCTGTAGTCACATCCCACATCATGCAGGCTCCAGAATCTTCACTACACACTAATGAGAAATGACAGTGAAAAAGGCAAATAATTTCTTAATTACATTGTAAAAATAGTTTTCCCCTTAGCAACCACTTAAAAAGGTGACTCTACAGATGAAGATTCTAAATAACACACTGAGAACTGCTGTTCTATGCTTAGGTCATGATAGAGTAGAACTGCGCTGTGTGACGAAGAAAGATGAGGCCAGGCGTGGTGGCTCAGGCTTGTAATCCCAGCATTGTGGGTGGCCGAGGTGGGAGGATTCCTTAAGCCCAGGAGTTTGAGACCAACCTGGGCAACATAGTGAGACCCTGTCTCTACAAAAAATAAAAAAAAAATATAAGCCACATATGGTGGCATGTGCCTGTAATCCCAGCTATTTGGGAGGCTGAGGTGGGAAGATTACTTGGGCCTAGGAGGTGGAGGTGGCAGTGAGCCAAGATCCTGCCACTGCACACCGGCCTGGGTGACAGAATGAGACCCTGTCTCAAAACAAACAAACAAAAAATAAAACAAAATTAAAAAATAAGGTAGGAGGAATTGGTAGTTTCTGGGAAGGGCATTCCTGGAGAGAAGTAAGGAAAATCTATCAAAGAGCAGTGAGAGTTGGGTTGGACAGTTGGGTTATTATTAAGGAGAAAGGCTTGAGAAAATGACAGCAAGCTTGCTCTTTAGGGGGCTCACAGCCAGAACGAAGTTCCAGATCTCAGGGAATGGCCAATGGGTTTGAGGATAGTGATGTTTAATATGCAATGTTAATAATGGCTTTTATTGGCTGGGTGCAGTGGCTCACGCCTGTAATCCCAGCATTTTGGGAGGCCAAGGCAGGTGGATCATCTGAGGTCAGGAGTTCGAGACCAGCCTGACCAACATGGCGAAACCCCATCTCTACTAAAAATACAAAAAAAAAAAAAAAAAAAAAAAATTAGCCGAGTGTGGTAGTGGGTTCCTGTAATCCCAGCTACTCGGGACGCTGAGGCAGGAGAATCACTTGAACCTGGGAGGCGGAGGTTGCAGTGAGCCGAGATTGCGCCATTGCACTCCAGCCTAGGCGACAAAAGCGAGACTCCTCAAAAATAAATAAATAAATAAATAAATAAATAAATAAATAAATAAATAAAAAGAATGGCCTTTATTGTTCTGTTCTAAATCCACTTAGTGACCCAAACCATGCGTACATGTTTGTTACACAGCAAAAAGAATGGTAGCCTCGAGTAAGAAAAATGGTTTTCTGCCATAGAAAGAAAGTTTTTAAGTGTGGACAGATTCAAGGAACACATAAACCATTCCTACCTTGGTAAAACATTTTGGTAGTCACCACAAAGTATCTAATGAGGGTTCAAATCTTTTTCTTTAAGTGTTAGATAAAAGGGTTCCCTAGGCAGTGCAACCTGGATGTGAGATCATTAGAAGTAGGATGTTGGGTAATTGAGTCAGGTCAGATTGGATTTTGCCTAAGTCTTCTGGGTGCACCAAGCAAGGTCACCTGAGAGTGAGAGGGATGGGAAGTGGAAAGGAGCTGAAGAGAGTAGCAGACAGTTCTTTTTGTTTTGTTTTTTGTTTTGTTTTGTTTTGTTTTTGTTTTTGTTTTTGTTTTGAGAAGGAGTCTTACTCTGTCGCCCAGGCTGGAGTGCAGTGGCGTGATCTTGACTCACTGCAACCTCTGCCTCCTGGGTTCAAGCGATTCTACTGCCTCAGCCTCCTGAGTAGCTGGGACTACAGGTACATGCTGCCATACCTGGCTAATTTTTTTTGTAGTTTAGTAGAGATGGGGTTTCGCCGTGTTGCCTAGGCTGGTCTCCAACTCCTGAGCTCAGGCAATCCGTCCTCCTTGGCTTCCCAAAGTGCTAGAATTACAGGCGTGAGCCACTGCGCCCGGCTGCAGGCATTTTTAATAGTTGCTGAAGGGTGTGCTAGTATTAGTCAGTGTTCTCCAGAAAAACAGAACCAACAGAGAAAGAGACAGAGAGAGAGAGAAAGAGAGGTTTATTTTAAGAAATTGGCTTACGTGATTATGGGAGCTGGCAAGCCGGAAATCTGTAGGGTAGGCCAGCAGGCTGCAGACCCAGAAAGAGTCAACATTGCAGACTTGAGTCTGAAGGCCATCTCTAGGCAGAATTCTTTCTTCTTTGAGGGACCTCAGTCTTTTCTCTAAGATTTTCAACTGATTGGATGAGGGCCACCCACTTTATGGAGGGTAATCAGCTTTACTCAACATCTGCTGATTTAAACGTTAATCACATCTAAAAAAAATACCTTCACAGCAATATCTAGATTGGCATTTTAGCAAACAACTGGGGTAGCACAGCCTAGCTAATTTGATACCGAATTAACTATTGCAAGGTTGAACCAAGAACCAAGGACAAATAAACAAATGTCAGGTAGTAGTAAGAGTCCAGGTGAGATTGGGGATCCCTATTTCATTGTATCACTAGTCCACGTGGTTGCTGGGATTTTCTCAAGTAATGTTTAGTAGTTTGAATATAGGAACAGAGAAGATGACATATGGGAATGACCCAAGGATGGATTAAGATCTGATATTGTAAGGAGTGTGAGGAAGGTAAGTGACTGTTCATAGGATATTTATGTGATTGCCATTGGTCAAGCCTGGTCAGAAAAAGATGTGAGGCTGGAAGGTTCAATCTCCTAATTATTGTGGGATATGGATGGCAGGAGAATAAGATGCCTCCATGAGAGAGGGTCTAAGAAAAACTTTGGATGAGTTTGAGGTTGTAAATGAGAGTTGAAGAAGCCTCAGTTAAAACTTGTTAGAGCAGTAGGAGTTCTAGAATTTCTCTGCAGGAGAGGCTTATGAGTACAAAATACATTGAAAATGAGGGCTTGGAGACTTGTCTTGAAGCTGTATTTGTAGAACAAGTCCCTTGTTTACTTAGATTGAGACCTTTGTAATCCATTTCTTGGTTTCTCTGACCATTTGGATGGAGGTAGGGAGAGGGAGGGCCAGAAGAGTTTGGGATGACAAATGGTAGAACTGTGGGACTAATATTTTAGCTAATAGTGACAGGAAGTCTATTGAAACGGGCTGGTATCCAGGTTCCAAAAGAGTTTCTGATGACAGAGTTCAAATAGAATGATAGCTGGTGAGCTTGTGGTGAGGAGGGCCAACTGCAATGGCCGTGTTGAGGCAGAGTCAGGTTCAGGTTAGCAAGTCAAGGGCCTGGACACTTGGTTCTGTCTCTTATACCTGACTTTAGGCTTCTTGAAAGCAAAGGCATTATTTTGTGATGGTTGTTCGTTTATAGTGTCAAGTAGCTTGAAAACTTACCAATGTCACATGGTATGTGGCAAAGCTGAGCTCAACTCATTCATTCATTCAATGAAAATTTATTTAGTACCTACTATGTGCCTGGAACATGCCAGCTTGGAAATACTAATGTGATTATGACAGAAATTGGTTTCTGCATTGATGGTGCTGATTATGAAGATTCTTAATTTTTTGATTCTAGTTAATTTCAGGATGCACTAAGGGGAAGCAAGGAAACCTTGAAAAGATATCAGTAACAATATCATGCAGAGTTCAGCTTCATTCCTGTCACCTTAGGATGCTGCGGGCAGGAGACTATCTTCTTTTAAATTCGATTAGTCTCTTTCAAGCCATGTTATTTATTGCCTCACCCCTCAACCTCACATCGTGCATCTGCCTCTTCCCTGATATGCTCCAGTAGCAACATAACACCGAGCACATGGCTCTTTCTCAATCAGAGCAAGGCTGACTGTGAGGACAGCAGGTTTCACTGGGTTGGAATTGCAGTTTTGGAACGAGAGGGAGCTCTCTTGGGAATGGAGCAGGCACAGATTGTATTAGCCAACGTGATTCTAGGTGAATTGGCAGAAGAGAAAGGAACTGTCAGCGTTCAGGATGAATATGGGAGAGAGCAACACAGTGCATGCTGGACAATCCAATAAACAGACAAAGGTATTTAAGCAGCACCCCTCAGGCAGTTGACTTGGTGAAAGAAAATGAGACTCAGGTCTCATGAGAACTGAAACAGCAATGATCGGCATTGCTTCACTGATGCTTCTTCCCTCTCCCCCTCTCTTTCTGCTCCATATTTGAAGGTATTACCTATTCCTTCTTCATTCTCACTGAGAGAATTGTTTTAACATCCTCCACAGTAATCCGTCTACCAGTGTCAGCCCAGAGTGGCCTGTGGAGTCCCCTTCACCAGCGTTGGCCACGAAGGCACACAAGGTCCAAAGCAAGTAGCTCCTTCCCAGCCCCTTCAGGAAACAGTTCATTCCATGAGACTCTTAAGGAACAATCTTTACACTCTTCTGTTTGCCTTTCATCATGATTCTATTGTTAGCCATGTGAGTTCAGCTGTTAACTGATCACTTAAAAAGAAATGATCTCTTCCCCCATTCTCATTTTCCCCAGTAACAGCCTGACAAACAAATAGCACCTGTGGTTGCTCGCAGAGGAAAATATGAGAAAGTAGAAAACCAAAGACGCAAAGCACGAGAATCCCACTAATGCCTGGTGACTGATCTTGTTAGTACGCACAGTGCGTCCTCATATTTTTCCAGAATCTTAGCTCTCTCTGCTGAACAACCACACACACACACACACACACACACACTCACACACACACAGCCCTCCCCCCCCCTCCACACACACACAAAAGCATTTTGGGGCAGGCTGCATATGCCCCTCTACCCTCTGCCTGGAGCTTGATTGTCAGTCTAATACACAAGCCCAGACAATGCTCTCAATAGGCGTCTTTTGGGGAGACAATTACAGAAAGCATGATAACGGGATTTGTCACCCTGATGTGGCTGCTGTTTCAGCAAGCGTTTCAATAATGAAAGAAAGTTTTACTAATTGTAAATGTGAATGAATTTCAGCTGTCTCTTCTTAAAAAAATTCTTTTGGAAGAAAGCCAATTAAGATCATCTGCCTAATGCATCTATTCACCCCCACTGCAACAATATGTCAGTTATAATAGATGTCTAAGAAACAGACTTCTCAGGACAGGGTGCTGAGCAGGCTGAAAACAGGGAGAGATCAGAGCCTCTACCTGCAAAATATTTGGAGGTAGCTGATGAAAACTCCTCCCTGTGAAATTTTATTTTTAATCCATAGGGTAGTGGAGCAGGGGGCATTTACAACACACCGACGCATCAAGATGGAGTAAGTTTCAATGCAACCGTCTATAGTATCCAGAGCAAGTCTCTTTCCTACTGGTGGCCTGGTACACAAATTGTTTTCTTTCCAGGGAATTGTGAAAGCTAATTGTCAAAATCCATGGCCTGGCTACTGGATGCCTGCTACCTTACCTCCAGAGGGGAAGTATTTATTTATGTTAAGGAGAATGCACAAATGCCTCCAGGAAGTGGAGCATAGGCAATCATGCTGACAAACTCTCCTTTGAGAAAAAATCATCATGCCTCTTGAGGCATCAACTTATTGGGAGGGCGCTGTGTCCTAGAAAGAGACTGCCTGAAGTCACTAGAACACACTAAGAAGTGTGACTAAATATGCAGCACATCATTTGCTTCTCCAAAGAAGGTTGCACACAGTGGCTCCCAAGTCACACACATACCTTGGAGGTGACAGTCTTCCATCATGTATACTGGAAAAATTAATTGTACAGAAAATCCTGGAGAAGTTACAAAGGAAGGATAAATTCTTTTCATGAGCTTAACATTTAAACCATCATAGTCTCATGAGCTACCAGCTTTGTCTCAGTTCCAGATCAATCCACTATGTGACTAGCTATTCTTCCGTAGGTGACATCCTTCTGCCTTTTACATACTTTGAAGGGGACTTCTGTGTAACTGTAGTTTCTGTGTATAAATCATTTGCCCCCACAAGCAAGAAACTGTCTTAGCTTCCCACTGGGCTGACATTGCTTGTTGAAGGCCAGGATGTAGTTAGTCTGGTTGGGGCACTCTGGCCTGTCCTTTAGAGCCATGGGCAAGAGTACTGTGCACTGCGACGTCTAAACTACCATTGAGAATAAACCCCCTTTGCTGATGTTCCCAGTCCTGCTATTCTGCTCACATTAACACCACCATTGCCTTTGCCAACATCAACGTTGCCTCCGTTGCCACCATCATAGTTTGTACTATCACCATGAGCTTCATCAACACTTCTGCTACCATCTGCAGTACCATTACTGCTGTCTTCATTACCACTGCCACCAGAACCACCAATATCAGTGTGGTGAGCTGAATAATGGCCCCCAGAGATATCCAGGTCCTGATCCCTGAAAGGATACCTTCCAGATGTGATTACATTAAGGACTGTGAGATGGGGAGATTATCCGGGATTACCCAGGAGTCCCAGTGTAATCTCAAGAGTCTTTTCAAAAGAAAGGCAGAGGGAGATTTGACTATAGAAGATGAAAAGGCGATGTGATGATAGCATAAGAGATTGGACTAACACAGACATAAACCAAGGGATGCCTGCAGCCTTAGAGGCTGGAAGAGACAAAGGAATGGATTCCCCCTTGAAACCTCCAGAAGAAGCCCACCCTTTCAAAACCTTGTGTAAGACTCATTTTGGACTTCTGATCTTCAGAACTATAAGAGAATAAATGTATGCTGTTTTAAGCTACTAAATTTACAGTAATTTGTTATAGTGCCAACAGAAAACAACTATAGTCAATAACATTACCTTTGTTTATATTACAATGCTTTATTTTCTTTTCCTTTTCTGGCTTCTGGAGGAAAGTAAACAATCCAAGGGGAGCCTAAAAAGTGCCTGCAGATCCTTGCAGCTGTCCCTGGGTCCCACTCCCTAGGAAGGGAAGTCAGGAATATAGAGTTTCTGTTTTCCAAAACATTACTTGGATATTGTTCTCTACAAGGGAAGAAGAAAGTTAAGATTAGCAGCCTAGACATTTGTGCAAAAGTCCTAGATGGTGTCCCTTCTCTTTTCAATCCAAGAGTGTTCCACTGGGGTAGCACGGGATTGATCTCAAGTTGATATAAGGCAACTGCTCGGCACATAAACTATAACTACATACTGACCCATACATTTTCTCATTTCAATGGTCTAAACCTCAGAAAGGAAGAAAATTATCTTCGTTTCTGCAATTGCCCTCTACCTGTGGTCCTAGCCATGCATGGCACATGCAGATGATTTTGAAAATGTTCAGTTGTGGCTGAGTTACATGTGCAACAATCAATAGATGAAGAAATGGCTTTCTCAGTTTGTTTTTCCTTGAAAATAAGCCTATTGAGGAAATTATCTGATGCCTCATACTCCCACATATTAAAAGAAAATAGCTAGAATAGAAGGAAAATTCTTAATTTTGTTTATTACTATGAGCAGGATTTACTAAATGTTTATTTGCACATGGCTGGGTCTTGGGCAGGGTGGTTTTACTTTCTTTGAGCTATAATGAGCTTGAATAATTCTGATTAGGTGGCTACACTAATTAAATTTACCACATAATTAGCTCAAGATTTTCACTTCATTTTGCCATGCAAATCCTTTCTAAAAAGTAAAACCCATTCTAACTTATCTTTTTAATAAATCAATCAAAAGTTGATCAATCATTTTACGTACTTAGATTAAAAGAAGTCTCTTTTGAGTTAATTTTTTGAAGGTTTTATGTGGTGTTTACATACTTATTATTTATTTTTTCTTCATAAGAGTAACATATTACAATTTGGAGAACTGAGGAAAATATGTAATTTTATCCTTGGGGCAAAACCATTTGTAGCAGTTGACTAATTTTTCATCCATTTTTTTCTTTGCCTATAACTGTCCCATAATTAAAATTAGAGTGTTGGTAGTATTTAAAATAAGTAAAACATTAAAAATGCATTATTTTTCACTGAAAGTCATTGATAATCATTATAGCCTATAAAATATTTACCTAACACATAAATCAAAAATATCCTAATTCATAATATTTAGAAATATAATATACTCTTTTTCAGATAATATTCTAAAAAGCAATCTTAGAAAACCGAAGTTACACCTAACACGACCTATTTGTCTCTTCCTGTTTGGTGTAAATGTATCATTACCTTTAAGACATTCATAACAATCATCATTGGTTACATGTAATAGAGTGTTCTCTGGGCAAACTGGAGCCCTCAAATTGTCAATAAATATAATAACTTGTCAATAGAGGTCATGTTCAGCACTCATCAATCTGAGGAATATAGTGCTTAAAGCTAAACTTAGGAGTATTTCCAACAGTTTTTATATGATTTTGGAAGTGCATACTACTAACCATACAACAAACTAAACCTTAACTTCTGTAACGTGATGTTAAAACTTTGCACATTGGACTGCATTTAAAATGTTAAAGATGAAAAATATCAGTGTGCATGTAAGTGGAAACTTACTCCTCTAAGATTCCTCAGTTAATATAAATGATCAAAATTATTTCCACTTCTATTTTTCCTTATATAGCTGTAAAATGTCTTCAATATAAGGCAGATATAAAATTTAATGTATCTTTTTTTTTTTTTTACATTTCAGTTTCTGCATCAACCAAATGAAAATGTCCACTTACTGCTTATTTAAAAATTGCATTTGAAAAGAATGGATCTGGAACTATATTGTTTCCATAATAATCAAAAAAATGCAGCAAAATTCAAATTTATGCAAATAGGAACAGTAAATATATATATCCCCATAAAAATTTACAAATACAACAGGTTACCAACAAATACTCATCTTTGTAGCATCTTTAAGGAAGTGTAGAACAATGAAAAGAACATGCAGTTTGAAACACACTAATTTGGTTTATTTGCATTTAAATCTTGGCTGTGTTTTCCCTTGGTGCTTATTTTGGGCAAGTCATTTAATCACTTTGAACTTGATTTTCGTCATGTGCTGAGAACAACATTCTTGTTTTACAGTGGTCTTTCAAATATCTAATCTTTGCAATAGATATTGTTTTAGAGCTGTTTTATTCAATACATTACAGCCACTAACCACGTGACTATTTAAATTTAAATTTTAATTACTTAAAATTACATAAAATTAAAAATTCATTTTATCGGTTGCACTGGCTACATTTCAAGGGTTGACAGTGTAGCTAGTGGCTACTGTATTGAACAGTGGAAATACAGAAAACATTTCTAGCCTCATGGAAAATTCTGTTGAACAACACTGATAAGAGCATAACCATTATGTGAAAAACAACTTGTGGCAAGGTGTGGTGGCTCACGCATGTAATTTCAGCACTTTGGGAGCCTGAGGCCGGTGAGTTACTTGAGCCCAGGAGTTATGAACCAGCCTGGGCAACATAATGAGACCCTGCCTCTAGAAAAAATTTTTAAAAAATACCCAAGGCTGCAGTGAGCCGTGATTGTGCCACTGCACTCCAGCCTAGGCAACAAAGTGAGACCTTATCTCAAAAAAAAAAAAAAGTTTGGTGCTAAAATATTTTGGAAACATAAATTAAACCAAGTGAAGCATATTTCTTTTTTTATAACTGATCAGTTATACATATTTTTGGAGTACATGTGATATTTTGATACATGTATACAAGGTGTAATGATGAAAGCATAATTGAGATATCCATCACCTCAAACACTTATTTTTGTGTTTAGCATTTCAGAAGTGGGTTTCATGTACACTCCTAGCCCAGGACCTGCACATCCCTTCCCTTGTGTAATGTGCTAAAACATTATAATTCTTCTCTAGTTATTTGGAAATATACAATAAATCAGCTATAATTTCCATATTGTACTATTGAATATCAAACTTAATTTTTTCTATCTAACTGTAGTTTTGTACCCATTAGCCATCTTCTCTTCATATCCTCCTCCTTCCCTTCTCGGACTCTGATAAATACCATTCTACTCCCTACATCCATGAGATCCACATTTTTAGCTCCCATGCAATATGAGTGAGAACATGCAATATTTGTTTTTTTGTGCCTGGCTCATTTCATTTAACAAAATGACCTCCGGTTCCATCCATATTGCTGCAAGTGACAGAATTTCCTTCTTTTTTTATGGCAGAATAATATCCCATGGTGTGTATGTGCCAGATTTGCTTTATCCATTCATCTGCTGATTGACATATGTTGATTCAGTATCTTGGCTATTGTGAATAGTGCTGCAATAAACATGGAAATGCAAACACTTCTTCAATATACTGATTTGCTTTCTTTTGGACATAAACTCAGCAGTGGGGTTGCAGGATCATATGGTAGTTCTATTTTCAGTTTTTTGAGGAACCTCCATACTGTTTTTCATCATGATTGTACTACTCTGCATTCCTACCAACAGTGGATGAGAGTTCCCATTTCTCCCCACCTTTGCCAAAATTTGTTATTTTTTTTATCTGTCTGATAATAGCCATTCTAACTTCAGTAAGATGATATGTTATGGTTTTGATTTGCATTTCCCTGATTAGTGATGTTGAGCATTTTTTCATATACTGCTTGGCCATTTGTATGTCTTCTTTTGAGAAATGTCTATTTAGGTAAAATGAAGTGTGTATACTGCAGCATGTCTTGGAGGCTTCGACATGTGACATAGACATCCAAAAGAATGACATTTGGAAGACTGTTGTCTAGTAAAAATATTCTCCCATCTTTTTTCTTGCAAACGCATGTTTGCATGATACAATACATGTTTTGGTATTATTTGGGAGGATATTTTTTCTCTTTATTTCAAACTGTTTATAATATGAATTTATATTCATATAATTCTTTATAATATGTCATATGCATATGATAAAATAAATCATTTATTGGGAATAGACTCTTTGGTCTCAGAGAAGGGAGGTGTAGCTCCTGGGCTAAGAGTATACATGAGACCCACTTCTGAAATGCTAAGAGAAATCTAGCACATTTCTGGAATGATTGTAATTCCTGTTAGACAGGCAGAACACTATGGCATGGCGCCTTCTTTTTTTTTTTTTTTTTTTTTTTTTTTTTTTTTTTGAGACGGAGTCTTGCTCTGTTGCCCAGGCTGGAGTGCACTGGCGCGATCTCGGCTCACTGTAAGCTCCGCCTCCCAGGTTCACGCCATTCTCCTGCCTCAGGCTCCCAAGTAGCTGGGACTACAGGCACCCGCCACCACGCCCGGCTAATTTTTTTTTGTATTTTTAGTAGAGACAGGGTTTCACCGTGTCAGCCAGGATGGTCTCAATCTCCTGACCTCTTGATCCACCCGCCTCAGCCTCCCAAAGTGCTAGGATTACAGGCGTGAGCCACCACGCCTGGCCCTTCTTATTCCTTTTTTTCCTGATATAAATCAATCTCTCCATTGATTTATAGGTGTAGACTTTGATAAAGTCATTTTGTCTTCATTACTATAGCTTATATTAGGTATTGACATCAGGTAGTGTAACTCCTCCGACTTTAGTTTTTTCAAAATCATTTTGACTATTCTAGGCACTTTTCCTCTGTGTAAATTTTAGAATCATGTTTTCAATTTCCACAGAAAAATCATCTGAGATTTAGATTGGGAATGGATTAAATCTATAAATGAGTTTGGAAAGAGTAGCTTTCTCCATTTTACCCAGTCTTTCAGTCCATGAACATGTTGGCTCTCTTTGTTTATTTAGGTCTTTTAAAAAATTCACTTAGTGGAGTTTTGTAGTGTTCAGCATTTTGGTCTTACACATATTTAGTTAAATTTATTTCTAAACATTTTAAGCTTCTAGATACTACTGGAAATATTATTTAAAAATTTCATTTTCCAATTATTTATTGCTAATTTACAGAAACACAATTGATTTTTGTATGCTGACCTAGCATCTCGTGACTCTTAAATTTATTTATTACTTCTTTAGTTTTCTTCCCCTCTCCTTTTCTGTAACTTACATTTATATATGTATATATATGTGTGTATATATATATATATTTTGTTTGTTTGTTTGTTTGTTTGTTTCCTTTTTGAGGCAAGACCCAGCTCTGTTGCCTAGGCTGGAGTGCAGTGGTGCAATCATGGCTCACTGCAGCCTCAACCTCCAGGACTCAAGCAATCCTACACCTCAGCCTCCCAAGTAGCTGGGATTACAGGTGCCCACCACCACACCTGGCTAATTTTTTAAAAAGGATTTTGTAGAGACGAGATGTCACTATGTTGCACAGGCTGATCTCAAATTCCTGGACTCAGGTAATCCTCCCACCTTGGTCTCCCAAAGTGCTGAGATTACAGGCTTGAGCCACCATACTTGACCACCTATCTTTTTTTAAAATACTGTCTTTTGAAGAACAAATTTTTAATTAGGATGAAGTCCAAATAATCAATATTTTATGTTATAGTGTGAGCTACCTGTGTGTTCTATTTAGGAAATCATTGTTTAAGGAAATATAAGATCCTTATTTCTTCAAGAACTTAATAGTTTTGACTCTTCCATTTACGTTTGTGATCTACTTTGAATAAATTGTTGTGTATAGCATGAGATGAAGATTGAAATTCATTTTCCTTACATATAACTGTAATTATTACAGCACCATTTGCTGAAAAATATTATCCATTTCCTTATTGAATTGTCTTGACTTTTTTTTTTTTTTGAGACAGAGTCTCGCTCTCTCTCCTAGTCTGGAGTGCAGTGGTGCGATGTCTGCTCACTGCAAGCTCTGCTTCCGGCGTTCACGCCATTCTCCTGCCTCAGCCTCCCGAGTAGCTGGGACTACAGGCGCACGCCACCACGCCCAGCTAATTTTTTGTATTTTTGTAGAGATGGGGTTTCACCGTGTTAGCCAGGATGGTCTCCATCTCCTGGCCTCATGATCCACCCGCCTCGGCCTCCCAGTGTGCTGGGATTACAGGCGTGAGCCACTGCACCCGGCCCTGTCTTGACTCTTTTGTCAAAAGTCAAATAACCATGTATGTGTGGGTCTATTTACTGACTCTGTATGCTGTTGTATTTGTTTATATTTCTGTCTTTACTCCAGTATTACACCGTCATGATTCCTAGAGCTTTAAGGCATATCCTAAAATCCAGCAGTGTACATTCTCCAACTTCATTCTACTTTTACTATGTGTTTTGGCTATTTTAAGTTATTTTATCTCTATCAGATTAAGAATAAGCTTATCAATTTTTACAAGTATACTTAATATTTTGATTAGTATTGCACTGAATCTATTGTTTAATGTAGAAGGAATTAAAATTTTAACAATATTGAGTCTTCCAATCCAAGAATATTCTATATTTTTTCATTTGTTTAGGACTTCTTTAATATTGTTTAATTTTCAGTGTAAAAATTGCTAAAGAATCACTCCAAGTGTTTGCATATCTTCTGTCAAATGTATCCCCAATTCTTTCAAATATTTAATGCTATTGAAACAGTTTTTTTTCAAATTTTTATTGCTCCTTGATAGTGTATAGAAATATTACAGAATACATTGGTTGTTCAGTGTAGCCTTTCTACACGGGCTGGTCAGAACTTGAACATCTCATATTCTCAGGTGATTTCTAGGAATTCTTCATCCTACAATTTCCTGGTAGTTGCTATTTCCTCAGTAGTTGTTCATTGCTTGGCCTCTTGTAGTCTCATTCTATGACTGTGCAGATTGATATTCAGGCAATGATTCAAAGGGTTCCTTGTGCAGATTTCTGGAACTCTTTCTTTGTGAAGTTGCCTCACCTTTGCTTCTGTGTCGCACACATTTTAGCTGACTCAGGCTTCCCAGACCCAGGTCTCTGCTCCCTTATCTCAGTGAGACTTCTGTCTTATATCTGGGCTCCTTCTTTCTGCACCATGAATCAGAAGTCCATCCAGGCAGAGATTGTGGGGACGGTAGTTTCACCTCATTTGTTTCCTTTCTCTTTGCGATAACAGTTATGTATTATCTAATGTCTGAAATGCTTGTTTCATATATTTTATCCAATCTCTCATTCTTTATGGTGAAAAAGTAGTTTGATGCTAGCTGGAAGCACAATGATTTGTTGGCTTTTGAAATGGGCACCATGTCAACCAAAGGGTTGTGTGTTGTGTGTTTCCCCAGTTGGTGTGTGAATAAAGGCTATTACTGCTTATAAAGAAATTGTTCATTAGCAACCATACTAATTACTTGATGATGAAGTAATGTTTTCAGTACTTTGCATTCCAATATGATAGCTTTGATTCCTTTATAGGTATTTTATTATTTTTAGTTAATATGGGAAACTGGTTTAGGGGTTTGGCCAAACTGAAAGGCATTTTTCTCACTTAAAATAATGAGAAATAGGCTTCTGTTTAGCCATATCATGGACAAGATCTGAATTTCTAATGTTAACTGGGAGATGCGTTTATGTGTACAAGGTATCAGCTGTTCTTGAACACACCTTACCTTTTTCACAACTGTATCTTGAGGATCTAGAACAGTTTCTGGCACGTATTGGGGACCTATGCAATATTTGTTAATTAAATGAATGACAGATGTTCAAGATGGAATCTTTGATGATGATGATGATGGTGGTGATGATTGTCTCGTTTGAATGTTATTTGCTATTTTAATTAAATAAATTACAGTTGACCCTTGAACAACAGGGGTTTGAACTGCATGGGTCCACTTATATGGAGATTTTTTTCAGTAAAAGTTGTACTGAGTATGCCTGGCTCTACAACCTCCCTTTCGAACCCCTCCGCTGTTTCTGCCTCTGCCACACCTGAGACAGGAAGACCAGCTCCTCCTCTTCTCCACTTCCTCCTCAGACTACTCAGTGTGAAGGCAATGAGGATAAAGACCTTTAGGATGATTCACTTCCACTTGATGAGCACTATATATATTTTCTTTCATGATTTTCTTAATGATTTTTCAACTTACATTGCTGTAACAATACAGTATATAATACATATACAAGGTATGGGTTAATTGGCTTTATGTTATTGACAAGGTTTCTGGTAAGCAATAGGCTATTAGTAGTTAAATTTGGAGAAGTTGAAAGTTAGATATAAATTTTCAGCTGCATGGGGACGGGGGGGCGGTGGTCAGTGCCCCAACCCCTGTGTTGCTCAAAGGTCAAACTGTAAGTTGAACTACTCCATGTACTAGGCTGAACTAACTTACTGAAGGGAGGCATGCTCCTTCTCCATGAGATAGTAAGAATGGAAAAAGAATATCCAGTCAATAAGCATATTTAGCAGGATTTAATAAAATATCAGTCAGGTTAGATGGGGCTGTTGGTTTTATTATTTAACTAAATATCTATGAGTATATCCAAACTACAGTCAGTTCTATCAATGTCTAACTTCTCAAAGTGTGCACCAAATGCCAGTTTGGAGATAAAGACTCATTCTCCCAGAGCCCATGAATTTTTGGCCCTGTCCTATTCCTAATATTGTATGGCTGGGGGTAAGAATATGAGTGGAGGGCCACATATCATCTGTTTAAATGTAAGCTATCCATCAGTTACCAAAAAGTTCAATAAAATATGTCTTATCCTGCTACCTGAATAAGTATATTCTCATGATGACCAGGTTTGAACTTAGAATTCCTAGACTCCTCAGTGTTCATGCCCCAATGTAGGGGGTCCTCTCAAGTTCCTCATATTCCCCTCCCACAGCATGCCACCCCTTTTTCCCACTTTTGGTTCTGTCCTGCCCTGTGAGGATCTTTGCATACACATAAATAAATACCCTGCTCACATATCCAAGTTCTGTCTAAATCCTGTGCAAGTAGCTGTCCCTTTGTCACCCCTCAGGCACTGATGCATTCACATCAATGGTGAATTCAGACTTCAGAAGAACTGACCCAAGGACAAAGGTCCACCCAGGCCATGGAAGAGGCTCCTCAACCGTTTGGGTGGATAATCCCTTGGCCTGCATTTGGGGGATTATCTGACATGGGTGGGAATATGGCTTCTGTGTAGATATCTCCCCTTGGCCCTTAGAGAGGGTCATGGCTCTGGAGGGACAGAGCAGTGTTTCTAAAGTCCCAGGCCCAGAGCAGGGTTCCTCCTGGCTGAGTCTAAAACGCTGAATTCTGAGCATATGGGAGAAGATAAGAGTTGGGAAGTTAAGTCATTCACACAGGTGAATTTCATTGTCAGGACTTCTTGCCATTTGACTAATATCCATATTTTCTTTGTTCTTATAAATAGAACCCTCATTTTGTTTGGGGCAGCAATGGTCCTAACTTAGAGACTGTATCTTCTTTTCTTTTTTTTTTTTTGAGACAGAGTTTCGCTCTTGTCACCCAGGCTGGACTGCAATGGCGCGATCTCTGCTCACTGCAAACTCCGTCTCCCAGGTTCAAGCAATTTTCCTGCCTCAGCCTCCCCAGTAGCTAGGATTACAGGTGCCCACCACCACACCCAGTTAATTTTTGTATTTTTAGTAGAGACGGGGTTTCACCATATTGGCCAGGCTGGCCACGAACTCCTGACCTCAACTGATCCACCTGCCTCGGCCTTCCAAAGTGTTGGGATTACAGGCATGAGCCACTGCACCTGGCCAGAGACTATATCTTCAAGACAACGTTGCATTTAGGGGTGGCCACATGATATAATTCTGGCCAATAAAATATAAGTAAAAATTTTCTGGGCATTTCTGTGAATGTTTTATTCCCTTGATGTAATCTCTGCTCTTCCCTTCGTGGTGCTTCCTTCTTTTTGTCTAGAACAGATACATGAATTTGGAAGTGGAATGGTATCTTTATAAACAAAGTTCTAGATTAGCTCAAAGATGAAAGTCAGATGATAAAGAGAACACAGCAGAAACATAAAAGAATGCTGGAATGCCGATGACATTAAAGAAGTCATCACCAGCCTTCATATGTTAAAACAAAACCTATTTGGTTTAGCCATTATAGCCATGTCTAATGAATGCATTCAAAAACAACCCCTAACAAAGTGCCATCAACTGATTTATATCACCTTTTTTTCAACAAACCTGTGAATTTGTGTGTTGCCTGTTAGACTATACCAATAAAAGGAAAATGATCAAATTTATTAATTAAATTTATAAATTATATTTTTGTCTGTCCACTACACTTTAAGCTCCTTGAATATAGGAATTGTATTCATTTTTTCCAAAGCTTCCCACATAATCTGAAACATAATCATACTAATAACACAAAATAGAGGTATATTAAAAGTTTGGATGAAAGACTATTAACCTGTATATACTGAGCACTATCCGTTGTACCATGAATAGCTTATAATTCAGATAGGTAGTAAAACAACAGCATCTTGAATTAAAATGTAAACAGAATGATACTTTATAATTTCTGAATGTTCTTCCATATTATTTCTCCAATATTCTTTTTAAAAAATCTCTAAAACAAAAACTAAGATTGGCCAGGCATGGTGGCTCACACCTGTAATCCCAGCACTTTGAGAGGTCAAGGAGGGAGTATCATTTGAGCCAGGAGTTTGAGACCATAATGGGCAACATAGCAAGACCCGTATCTCTATTTTTTTTAAAAGTTTTAAAAGAAAAACTAATATCTATTCTGAGATGTTTGAATTATACTAGTAAAATGGCAATGAATGTATGTTTTTGTTTCTTAGTGATTCACTAACAGTTTCAAATAAAATATTTAGGTTAAGTTTATAAGTATTTAAATCATTTATTCTCAGAAATAAAGAAAACATTTTTATTTATGATTTTGTTAAATATATTAGACATCATCTTTTTGGAGATAACAGAAGCACTGAATATTTAGAATTATAAGCCATGTACATTTGCAGAAAATAGATATTCTGGATATGATTTTCTACCAAAAAATACATAGGGTTTTGCTGAAAGATCAGCATGTACGATGGCAGAATTTAAGATTAGATATTTGGGAGATTTACCAAGAAATATAACTTTCTTCCACCTAATTCATTAAGTGCCTTTTATCTTTTTTAAAGGAGAAAGTTTCTATTTTCTCTGGCCTTTCATCAATGTCTTTTTATATATACATAGAAAGAAAACAAAAATAGAGTCTATAGGACATATCCGTATTTGAAGTTCTCTTTGTGTACTCTGATATTGAAATCATTTTGTAAAAAATAACATCCTTTTTTTCCCTGGTGTAGAATGTGTTAGGTATTAGATTAACAGAGGGAGTGTGTTAGAAGTTGGGCAGTCTTATCATTTAGACTTTCATAACAAAGGTACTTGAATATGAAACCATCACTTCTTTGAGGATAGAATTTTTTTCTTTTATCATCTTATTTTTCTTTGGATGGAACACATTTTGGTCCATCAAATTCAAGTTCCTTTCTGAAATGTGCCCTGTGGATACATGCCATAAATTCCAACATATTCAGCATTCCCCAATCAAAATGATAACTTGTTACAGTGTTCTGTTTCTATTGACATCCATGAGTTTCTTCTCTCTCTTTTTCTTCTGAATTAAACGTATAAGAAATGGTGTCAAATGTCATTTATTACTTCCTCAGAAGATCTGAACAGAAACTATTATCTCCTTCAAATCTTTTGTGCTATCTTTATTGAAAATTCTCAGGGAGACCTGAACCAGTGTACTTACTGTTGACCTCAGAGCTATGGTACTACAGTTTCTGTTCTGAAAAAAATGTAAAGCATAAAAGAGCTGGAAAGGACACACATTCTGAGTTACTAAGAAAAAAGCAGCCTACAGCATGTGATTGACAAGAACTCAACATATTGCTTTGTCTGAGGCACAATTAGTTTTTTAAAAAAATACCATTGAGTAAATAATGCAATTGTCATAGTTATGTCATAGTGGCCCTTGAAGATTGTATTAGTCCATTCTCACACTGTTATAAAGACATATCTGAGACTGGTTAATTTATGAAGAAAAGAGGTTTAATCAGCTCACAGTTCTGTGGGCTGTATAGGCTTCTGCTTCTGGGGAGGCCTCAGAAAACTTATATTCATGGCGGAAGGTGAAGGGGAAGTAGGCACATCTTCACATGGCCAGCAATAAAGTGAGAGTGAAGTGGGAAGTGCTACATGCTTTCAAACAACCAGATCTCATGAGAACTCTATCACTGAAACAGCAAGGGGGAAGTCAGCCCCCATTATTCAATCACCTCCCACCAGGCTCCTCATCCAACACTGGGAATTACAATTTGACGTGAGATTTGGGTGGGGACACAGAGCCAAACTATATCAGGGACGACATAAGAACATTTGCAAAGAAGAAAGTTAGGATAAAAGCAAACTATTTTCTTATAGGCCTAAACATAAAAATATTCATACTAAATAGTATTAAAACTGAAAATCGGCTAAATCTTGCAAACATAATCATTTTTAAGCTTATATTATTGAACTGAGGCATTAATTCTGCATCATCGTAAATTATAAAAGGGAAGGCTTAGTTCTGCTTCCTACTGCTATAATTGATTTCTCATTTGTTCATTTATTTATTTATTTAATAAATAAGCATTTTTCAGTGACTCTAAATGAGGTAGTTCCTACAAATAAATACAAAACCCTAATATTTGATATAGGTAGTCTCAAAGCAGAGTTATCAATTATCTCTTGGGGAGTAAGACTGACCCTTGAACTGAGTCATGGGTCAGGATGTTTCAGAGTTGAAGCTGGAGAGGACGTTTGATCAGAGTGGAGGCAGTGAAGATGAAAGGAAAATTAGGAGACAATGATTGTTCTGAGATTAGGCGTGAGGGAGAGGGAAACTTCCCTAGTATGAGCACCTTGGTGGGTGGCATTGCTATTTACTGAGAGACAATCATTTGAGCTCATGACAGAAGATGGAGCTGCAGCTAGAAGTCTTGAGTGGCTCTGAAACGTTGATAGTGGATGGGCTCCTTTAGGGAGGGCATGTGGAGGGCGAATCTATGAAGGGCAGGATGGCCAACAGCTTCATTAGTCGAAGCATAGGACAGGCAAAGGAAAATAGAATAAGGGACCTCTGAATGTCAGGCTGAAGAAACTGGGTTTTGTTTCCTAGATTCTGTGGAATGACTGGAGGTATTTATGGTGCAGGGACTTGATTAGAGCTTGGCTTCAGGGGATTAATTTGGAGTGAAAAGAAAGCTAAAGCCAGATGACCCAATTTGGAAGCAACTGTTGGTGAAAGGTACTGCAGACATGGGGTTCTGGAGAGAGTGTGGGGCTGAGAAAATCCAGTGGCAGATTCTATAGGATCAGGCTACTCACAGGATATGGGGAAAGAAATAACTGGGAAGATGGTTAGCAGCATTGTTAGAAGAGAATATTGAGTTTGAAAAGAAGGTTAGACTGGGCACAGTGGCTCACACCTGTAACCCTAGCACTTTGGAAGGCCAAGGGGTGGGGATCACTTGAGGTCAGGAGTTTGAGACCAGCCTGGCCAACATGGTGAAACCCCGTCTCTACTAAAAATACAAAAATTAGCTGAGTGTGATGGCGGATGCCTGTAATCTCAGCTACTTGGGAGGCTGAGGTAGGAGAATCACTTGAATCTGGGAGGCGGAGCTTGCAGTGAGCCAAGATTGCACCACTGCACTCCAGCCTGGGCAACAGAGGGAGACTCTGTCTCTAAACAAAAAAGAAAAGAAAAGGAAAGAAGGCTATAGGAGGGATGTTGATTAAGGCTTCAGTTTCCAACAGGCTGCATTTGAGGGAAGGGGAGACACTCCCAAGCTTGGAAACCTGACCACAGCTCTGACCAGAGCCTGGGAGATCTGTCAAGGATGAACATGAAGAATTGAGAGTTATCTGAAAAGCAGCAATAGACTCTGTGAGAATCTTTCCTGTTACAGAAATACTGTCCTCACTGAAGCCTATGGAACAATAGAAGGTGTTTTTTGAAAAAGACTCTCAGGAGAAGTGAAATGCTTTGTGTTTCAATTATCACTGGATACCTCTAGTCTCTACATGAAGTAATAAGGGGCATGCATGACTCTAAGTGACTTTTTGGAGAGTTGGTTGGTAACAATGTTAAACTGTGCACCAATCCTGAACTTTGTATTATTTCCTTTGTCCAGTATTTTTTAACATAATGTTTTAACTCAGGCTTGGTATTTCAAATAAATTCCTCAGTAACATTGGCTGAGGACAGACACATCCAAAGAGCTGGTCCAGCATCCCAAGCAAGCCAGCGAAAGGCTATGAGTTTCCCACTATCACTTTGGTAATGCATGCACAATGCCTAATGTATTATTAACTATTCAAAATGTACTCTGGTTCCTGCCGTTTCCACAGAACAAGTGTGGCAGCCTGCATTGTTTTGCAAAACACCTTTCAAAACTGGCTCCCAGTTTTGCCTTACCTGCTGACATTTAAAAATAACTGAGTTGTTTACTCTGTTTTCATTTCTTGGAGCAAATAAAAGTAAAAATGATACTGTTAGCATTTGAGCCCTGGAGCCACAGTTGGAGATGGATTTTTTTTTCTCTTTCCTTCTTGCTATATATATTTTTTTTTAAATGAAAGGTTGTTACTTTCGCTGATTGGCCAATTAGAGGAGCCGGTAGCTGCTACCTACTTCTAAGACTTGATTCTATTATGAAGCCTCACAAGCTAATGCTGCTTCAGTCTTGCCCTAAAGAGACATAAAAGGATCCACTTGCAGTTAAGTCTCCCGGCAGATGAAGGAGCATAAACCATTGATCACAATGTGAAATGCTGAAAACTGAAAAGGAATCCAATTTATTTTAAATAAAACTACTCTGTTCTCCAGTGACAGATTCCAGAGTCAGACAACAGAAAGGAACTGACAGCAGATGTTTTAGAGCCAAGACACAGAGAGACTGAGTAATAGTATAGAAAAGAAATTGCTTTGAACTTCACCCCTGCTTTAAATACTTCAAATCAATAGGGTCACAGAGCTCTTTAATAGAGTGATGAGGTCTTGCCCTAGCAGATCTGCACAGTGACAAGTTGATGTGCGTCCTAACAGCAGGGTCATAAAAATGGCAGGCTTCTCCCTGAAAGGGAGCTTTGTGTGAGCGGGGTCCATTTGGAGTGACTCCCCTCTACGGCCACTCTCGAGAGCCAGGCCCTAATAGTCTCCATCTAAATGGGACTGACCTCATGAATTACCTCAGGAAACTTAATCTATAAACTGGCTCCTTCTTATGCAGACTGATGAATTCTTGTTTATTCCTAAATGGCTGTCACAAGACCTATTCATCAAACTCTTAAAGGGGGGAAAGGAGGCTTACAGAAGCCAGCCTCGAGTGCAGCGCCGTTAAATAATCATTAGGTTTCATGGCTGGTCTTGAGACCCACTCCAAATCCACAAAGCGGGCTTCTTTTTTATTTTTTAAACTATTCATCAGAACTGCATTTAGATGAGAGTCTGACCTGATAAAGAAAAAAAGAGAGTGCTTTTTGTCACTATCAGTTTCATGGCTGTGTTCTTTCTCTTTTGAGAGTTTTTTTTTTAAACAAAAGTAAAAGAAAATAAAGGCAGATGGCCAACTCTTTTCAATATCCGTTTGCTTTATTTGAGCAGTTTAATGTAGTGAAACAGAGTGAAATGTTGCTACTTGCTAAATGGTAAACAACACCATTACCCAGAATTCTGCTGTAGATTGGTACAAAACAGGGTGCTGGTGATTAATTAAACTGTTGTTGTAATTGTAATTCATGATACATAATAGATAGTGTGCCATGTATTTTAAAAGCAGCAAATTAGCAAATAATAACTTTCCTACATAGCACATATCCATTGCTTGCTGCTAATGCATAAATAATCACAAATAAAAGGCTATTATCCAACTACCTAATAAAATGAATGTATCTGATGTTCACCAATCTGTAAACACGTGCTAGTCAAGCTACACATCATGGCTGCTATGGGTCAGGTGTCCCTGGAGTCAAGAGGAAGAATTTTTTCTCCAGTTGACTTTATAATGTCTGCTGAATTATAATATTCCTAATCCTGCCAACAGTCATACAAGGAGTGATCTCCTCTCTATATATATATTTAGCATGTTTTTTTGTGGACATTTACAGAAATGACTGCACAAATACCTTTTTTAGAAGAACTTTTTTTAAAAGAACAATTTTATGAAATCTGTTCATGTTTTGTCTACTTTTTCAGTGTGATGACTTTTCAAAAAATGGGAATGTCAAGGTGATTATTTCTCTTTTCCAATTCTTTCGGCATTCTCTAGCATTTGGTAAGTGGAGAAACAGACCTAAGATAAGGTAACTTAAGCCAACCAGTACATACTGGGCACTCCTATGGGATAAATGAGATAAAAATACACAACTGGCAAAAAGGGGCTCGTGTGAGTTCTATGAACATGAGAAACTTCCAGCCCAGTCTTCTTTTTCCCCTTCTCCTGTCTTGCTTAAGTTGAATGATCAACCTAAATTTTTTTCTCTGATAGCTTTCTTGAGGTATAATGTACATATCATACAATGGATCCATTTTTTAACTTCACAATTCAGTGACCTTTAATAAATTTACAGAGTTGGGCAACCATTGCCACAATTCAATTTTAGAACATTTCTATCACTTTCAAAGAGCCCATATACTCATTTGCTACCAATCCCTGTTCCCACTCCCAGACCTAGGCAAAAAACAAAACAAAAAAAAACCAGTTTTGTGATACCATGTTCATGTTTTGTCTACTTTTTCACTGTGACAATGTTTCAAAAATCGGAATGTCAAGGTGATCTACTTTATGTCTCTATTGACTTGCCTTTTCTGGTCCATTCATCTAAATGGAATCATGCAATATGATGTCTTCTGTGTTTGGTTTCTTTTACTTAGCACAATATTTTTTATGTTTACCCACATTGTAGCATATATCAGAATTTCAAATCTTTTTATGGCTGCATAGTATTCCATCACGTATATATACCATATTTTATTTATCTGTTCACCAATTGATAAACATTTGGATTGTTTCCACTTTTTGGCTATTATGATTAAAGCTGCTATAAACATTCACATACATGTACTTTTGTAGGCATATGTTCTCATTTCTCCTTGGTAATTTTCTATGAGTGAAATTATTGGCTCATACAGTAAATTTATTTGACCTGAAATTTTAAAATGATCTCTCTCCACTCCAAAATTTTGTTGTGAAATCTTAATGTAACCCATATGGAAAATGATATTGAATTCCAGGACTGAAGAGTTGTTTAGTCTTTAGTACTCTAGTGGGACTAGGAAATACTGGGCCTGCTTGCATATCCACCATTTGTACCCTTGTGACCACAGCCATACCCTCAAAGGGACTGCTAACAGAGAGGGCCCCAAAGCAGTCCTGGTGGCACTCCTTGAATTCTCAAAGGCAAGAGATGCCTGGAAACAACCAACTCAAACTTGGTTAGCATTGCTTGTTGGGTTATATGAATTGGCAGACTGGCATGAGACAGAAGATATTTTGGCACACAGCAGTAAGCATGCAGACCAGATGCAGTACCCCAATGTCTGGAAACAAGGGAGGAGTCAGAACTGGTAAGTCTCTGTTCTTTTGGCCTAGTACTGTTTCATAAGAAGAGAGTGAGTGAACTGCAAAAGCCCATTGCCAACAAAGCAGCTCCTTTAATGTGATGCTGTTCGAAGAGGCTTTTCCCTATCAAATTGCAGTAAACATATTCCCAGGAGATAAGGAGGTCTGGGACTCCATGTTTCCCACCCCACTCTACCATTTATTCCTGGGGATAAAGAAGGCCTCTGTCTATTTCAATGACTAGGGGTTGTTTTAGGACACATTGATGGCAGCTGTGGGCTGTCTGGAGATGCCACTACCGTCACACCGGCTGCATCATGGAGGCATTACTGGGGCTGCATGCTCCATGGAGCTGGAAGCTGGGAACAAGCAGGACCCCTGCCCCTTCCAAGTTGGGGTGGGAGCTCCCTGGATGCTGTTGCAGCTGCTCAAGCCACGACTGCAGACCTGGGCATCCCTGTGCTCTCAGGGCCCAGAAGCAGGCAGGATCCCTGCCCTTCTGCATACAGCCGCAGCCACCCAAACCATGGCTGCAGACCCGGGCCTCCTACTCCACGAAGCAGGTAGAAGCCCTGCACCCCCCAGGTGCAGCGCAGCCAAACAGCTGCTGTGGACCCAGGCATCTCTACAATCTTGGCTGCCCTGGAAGGCCCCCCCAAGATCCTCACAGGCTTGGAAGTTCCTGCTCCTGCTGCCAGGTTTCTCCCTGCTGTCAGCACCTGCTCCAATTTTGGAGCAAAGTTGGGGCCAAGCTCAAGCACTGTCACAGCCTGGCTGGGTGTGCACATGCTTGAGGCAGTGCTGACACTCCAGCCCGTTGCTGTCTTGGACCCCTCTGGACTTCGGGCACTGACAAGCATAGGAGGGAAGCTGAGATGGGGCTGAGGACAGCTTGGTGCTGGTCTACAGGTGCCCCTCAGCACCTACAGCCTGGGCATCATGAGAAGGCAGACAGATTCTTGGGCAGGAGAGGGCAGGTCCCTGGTGAGGCCTCATCTTCAGTTTGGGGTGGGCCTGAAGGCTGGGGGCCAGGCTGCCAGTCCTTTGGACTGGAGTGGGAACTTGTGGTGCCTTTTCCGGGCTCACCCATGGTTGCCTATTGACCAATTGGAGTGCATTTCTTCCCCTCTAAGGCCCATAAAAGCCTTGGGCTCAGCCAGAGCTGAGAAGATGTCGGGACAGCCAGCTGCAGAGAGGAGCAACTCACTCTAGGAACTCCTCTCTGCTGAGAGCTGCAAAGACGAGGGAGAGATGATTGGGAGATGATGGGATGACCTGCCTGCAGAGAGGAGCCACCCACTCTAGGGCTTCCTCTGTGCTGAGAGCTGCATAGATGATGGGATGGCCAGCTGCAGAGAGGAGCTATGTCTCTGCTAGGAGCTGAAAACTTGTCAGGACACCCTGGCTGCAGAAAGGACCTGCACCCTGCAGCTTTCTTCTGAGCTGTTCTATTGCTAAATAAAGCTCCAGTTCATCTTGCTCACCCTCCACTTGTCTGCATACCTCATTCTTCCTGGCAGGACAAGAATTCGGGATCCACCCATGGTGAGGCTAAAATAGCTGTAACACAAACAGAGCTGAGACATGCCCCTTGCTTGCCATGTTGTGGGTGAAGAGAAGGAAAGAAAAACTGTGGCCTTTCTGGGAGCCCAGACTTAGGAGCTCCTCAAGTCAGAGCTGTGACTCCCTCTTTTGGACTCTGGTGTCTTGGTGTTTTGTGCAGTTCCTGGTGTCTCCAAGCTTCTGGGCACCACCGTGTTCCTTAGTGCCAGCCGTGAAAGCTGCTTGTGGTGTGCCTGGTCTGGCCACAGCCTTGCAGAGAGCCAGTGCCTGTGCCGGCACCAGGAGCTGCCTGCCCCACTGCAGCAGCTGGCAAGTTTGACTGCACAGTGGCCGGATCCATGCTTGCTCACATACCCCTCATCATTCTATGCCTGACTCACCCTTGGCAGGCAGGGGACCTGGCCGGTAGCATAAGCCAAGAGCAGCGTGCCAGGCCAAGTGGGCAAAATAAGCCCAGAGGGCCCGAGCAAAGCTCAGGCAAAGGCACCACTGGTCACAGAGGTTTCCAACCAGAAAAACAACACCCCCAAATATCCTGTAACAACATGACCATCTAGGTGCTTTCTCCTACCAGTTATTGGCTTGAAGTGCTGATAAATCACACTCTGTCCTACCTATGCTTCCTATAAATATACATAAATGATAATTTCCCCAAGCATAGTAAAACTCTGATCAATGCTATAAAGCAAAATGTAGTTATTGCTGCCTGGCATATAAGTAATGCATTTCAACACTCACTGTCCTCTTTAATAGTCCAGGTAGCATTTAGTCAGTAAAGCCTCAGTGTGTGTGTGTGTGTGTGTGTGTGTGTGTATGCTTTTTCTTTCCTTTCTTTGTCAGACACGAGATTCTATTCTCTGCCCCACAGGGGGATGCTGTAGACCTCAAGAAGTTAGCCAAGTGAAACAAGGACATCCTGGGAGGTAAAAGCAGTGTAAATCCCGCAGAGTGAGCTTCCCAAACTTCTGTGGGATTCAGACATTTCATGGAACATAGACACTTCCTGGTGGGAGATGAGAACATTATGTACAAATAACTCTGTTTGCTCAGGTTCTGCCTACTTCTATTTGCTTCTTTTGTGACAACATGATTTTTAAAATAGCATAAGGGCAAGGTGATGCTTCTACTTACATAATATTGCCCCTGCTGGGAGGTGGGATGTGGAGCAGTGTCATATGGGGCACACGTGCATGTAGAATAGTGCACTTGGGCAAAGAGCAGGGGTGTCTTCAGTCACCCTGGCAATGCCAGGTTTGCAGCAGACTCCCTATGAGTGTCTTCCATTGTGACCTCAGCAATGTAGCCAAGGACTGCAATGTACTTGGGGTGAAAGTTGTGCCAAAAAATTTAGTTAGTTTTATTTATCTTGGTTGCTATGATCTGGGATTCACATAAGCCACTGAAAGGAAAAGCAGACTTATTTTAAGGATATGTGTGATGAGAATTGGAAGTGAAAGACCATCCAGGGCTTGGGGAGCTCTACGGGCCTGTTACTTGTGGCCAGCGTAGTACTGGGTCTCACAGCACACTGATCATCAGTTTTGCCGCATGCCCAGCTCATTCTCCACCCATTGCTCATTGGATAGTTTCTCCATTTTCTGCAGGACTGAGAAGGAGAGTGCTCATCTGATTGGTCACATGAAAACCATCACCCATATGGTTGTCAGGTGCAAGGTTCCCTCTTTACCAAGCAAATAATTCACTATAGAGTTAGAGCTATTTTATTCAATGTCTTTGATCTGTCAAGGCTCTACTTACCCATAGGGAAAAGGAGTGCATAGCTTGTCCTTTTTTCCTTTCTGTGCTGAGTGGAGTGTCTCTCTCCCAGGATCTTCTGCCCCAAACTATGCTAATTTGTATTAATTTATTTTATAATATTTTATTGGCTTGAAGTGGATGTTTCTTTGATTTAATTTTTAAGAATTATATAACATCATGGGGTATTACAAAACTGTAAGACAAACATTTTATTTGAATTATTTTTTTTCCTGAACTCTGAAAAGTAGAATGAAACTCGAAATGAGCGTGGAATGAAAATAGTCTACTTACCTTGAAAACTAGGCTTTCCTCTTAGCTGGTGATAATTACCTGTGTTCACAGCCTTATTAATGTAACATCTGTATCCTTAAACATTATATTAATAGGAATTCTATTTACATTGTATCCCTTTCAACCAGTGAAGAGTTTTATAAGCACAGTTTCTATGTGTCTTTTACTGAATATTACTTTTAAATGTCATTGTTTTGATGGCATTTATTAGGCATTATAAGGACCTACCTCTTCATCAAACTTCAGTAAATTTAAGTTTCAAATTTATTTAGATAAATAATACCTAGATAAATATGAAAATTATAATTTACATTAGTTCGGTCCATTGTGCTTTACAAAGCCATCTCAAGTACACTATGGTATCTGATCCTTAAACCAATCATTTGAAAGAGGTAGGATGAGAGTTTCTGAGTTTAAATCCAGCTTCCATTAAATGTTGAAGTTGAGATGACAACTTGGATATCTAGTCTCTGATATTATTATTCTTTTCTAAGAGTCAATATTATTGAAAAACAGCATCTCAGAGGCAGGGAGTATAATAGTTTCTGGCTCAGTCTCAGCCAAGACCTCACCGTATAGGAGAAGTTTTATATACCAGACATTCTGAGGGGTTATCAGGGGAATAACAGCTTGTGTTCCCATTACACATGTGCAAACTCATCATCTTTGGTCAAAATTGTAATCCCAGCATGAATTCCCCTTGAAGCTCTGGTTCATCTTTCTTTGGTCCCAGTGGTCAGTGTTCAAACATCAAATAATAAGAATAAGCCAAATACAGTTAGGAAAAGAAATTTACTGTGAAGAAACGTAAAAGCCTTTTGCCACAGAGGTCCTTTGCCAGAGGTTTGGCTTATATTGACAGGATTGATCATACTGTTGTTGGTTTCTACTCCTCTAAAAAGCCTGTAAAAATATACCTCATAGAATATCGATTTTCTCTATTCACGATAATTCATGCATAGGTTAGTAAAGACTCTCCTTTATGAAGAATATAACTAGGATGACTACCCCATTAAAATATTTTTATTATTATTTTTTAAGAGATGAAGTCACACTATGTTGCCCAGGCGGACTTGAACTCCTGGCCTTAGGGGATCCTGCCTCAGCCCCCTGAGTAGCTGGGACTATAGGCATATGCCACCACACCTGGCTTTACCCCCATAAAATTTCATACTCTTTCCATGATGAGATCTTTTTCACATCAGGGGGCATCAGGTTTAGACTGAACAGACAAACCCTAGTAGAGACATTTTTATCTCCCAGAAACACAACCCAATAAACCTTTAGTTTCCTGTGTTTGACTAGGAATAAGGTTAATCAGATGGAATCAAAATATGAATTTCCACATAATGAATTTTGACCTCTTGAACAATAAAAATTCATTGTAGCATGGTCAGGCAATACTTTGAAATGTTAACTAATGTATATTTAGTGCTCACCCTGGCTGCTTGGCTTATGAGTTTCAGAATCTTAAGTCTTAAGCAAACAGGGAGGATTTATCCACTTAAACATAATTCTGAGTGAATATATGATAGGAAAAAGCATAACTTAGCACACATATTTCCTCCTCAACTTCCAAGACTTGAAACCAATTATACTACACTGAGGAAGGAGAAGAACATAAAGGTGAAACAAAAAGTGAGTAGACAATGTGGATCCTTGAGACAGAAATTCTCTCACCCTGGTTCCTCCACCTCCTGAAAATAGCATTTTTAGGAAGATTAAATATAACAGCTGTCAGAGGGAAGATTTAGAGGGAAGCAAACTCAAAACTTACTTTCAGAAAGCACAGCAACCCTGGAAAAGCTTATAATCTAATATTAAAAAAATAGCAACCAATGCCACACAAATAAATGATTACTGGTTGAAAATAGTCTTGGAATTTGTTGAGCTCACTAGCTGTACCAATTGTTGGTAGATTACATGGAGTAAATAATGCAATATTTGAAAAGAATGATACCACTTGTTGTATTAATCTGGATATTACTCTCTTTTACTTTCAGGCCAGTGATTAGTTATGTACCCACAGACAAGTTACTAAACATTAGGGTTTTTAAAATATATATATATATTCTTCAACTCCACAAGCAAAAAGTAAGAGAAGTAAGAGAATTTTGTCAGTTGCAGTTTTTGGATGTAAGCAGCAGAAAGCAGAATTTAGCTAACTTAAAAAAAAGGCAATTTGTTAAGAGATGATGGAAAAGTTTTAGGATCAAAGCAGAGGCTGAAAATCAAGCAGAAAAGGGCAGGAGCCAGGCAGCTTCTAGGGGCTTAGGAACATCACTACACGAATTACCTGATGGTCTTCTCCAAGCACCATTGCAGGATTGAGTCACACGCAAACATGTTCATTCTCTGCCATTCAGCTTATGATTTATATTTCAGAGGTAGAAATTGGGTCACATGCCTGTTGCTTGGATAAGGAAAGAACAGGGTTCCTTCACTGGCAGAGGTACCACCAAGCTGTATTCAAAGGTGCAGTTTCCCTCAAAAGGAAACTGAGGTCTAGTACCCAAAGGAGGAGGGAATTGGTTTTACAGGGCTAACCAATTACACATGTTCCCTGCAAATTGTATGGCATTTTGACATTTGTGAATATACAGCAGCAAATAATACAGAAGTATTATCATATTTACATAACAAATATAAGTATGCAATAGTTCCTTGTGTTTCTATGTTTTCTGGTTTGCAGTATCCATTTGCACAAAGGATGTTAGAATTCCTGTCAAGTTCCAATTACCTTTTAGAAAATGGAACAACTTAACAGATCCTGAGATGCTAAGACTGGGTCTGAGCCAGAAATACTAAGTGCTGAACATTAACATTTGGCAAGTGACCATGAGGTCTCCTATAGGCAGCCATATATCTCTTCTTAAAAGAGAGAGTGTCCTTCCCAATCAGCTTGAAAAACAACCCCAACACACTCATCATTTAATATGCTTTTGTAAATTTCTTCTTTCTAACCGAACATTCTTCTGTTGTAAGGAAAACTGCTATCTCTTCATTCATCACTGAAATTATCACTAGGAACCCAAATATTTAGAATCTCTCAATCCTCACAATTCACAATTAAGTAAAACTTATGTCTAAAGTAAATATCTCTTATTTATTAAACTGCTTTCATGATCAAAGAATGGAAGATGGACATTTTTCATTACAGTCTACAGTTTCTAGTTTGTAATAATGACATGCTGATGTAAGTCATGCTTAGCTCTCTAGTGGACTTTCTCCACCAATGTACTGGGCCTTTCAGTTGAACTAAAGACCGATCAGCTGCTTTCTATATAAATGCATTAATCACTCATTTATTCATATCATTTATTAGAAACCAATTATTATAGGATATTCAAAACTCACTTAGGGACCAATTCATTTAAAAATCAATTACACAGTTAGATTGTATAATGTACCAATTAGTCTAAATGATTTTCGGCTTTTGGAAACTATTAGTAATTTACAAAATATATCTCACTAAGTTAATAGAAATGATATATAAATAATTCAGCAACTTGTATGTTTATTCACATCACTTCTTGTAACAGCACTAGTTATAAATGTTGGAGATGGGGGGTATGGAGAATGCTACAACTCATTACTTCCTATTTACCTCACTGCAAAGACTACTTGAGGGTAGGTGACAGAAATAGCACCTAAGATGGGCTCCAGCTCCTTCAGGTAATCTAATCTGGAGGTATAAAACCAGAGCAATTGATTCGAGGCCCAGGTTGAACATAGACACAACACATAAACACTTAGACAAACACTGAAATGCACACGTAATATACACACCCACACCCACTTACAGATACACAGAGATCATGAAAGTGCTCATCAAATAAGGCCAAAAATGTTGACTCCCAATTATCTTTGAGTATGAGCAGGTTACAGCAAGACTATGAAGCTATTTTTTGTTTTCTCTTTGTATCCATTTCACCATTATATTCTTCACTGCACCTAGCATTGTTCCTCCATACTAGTTGTTCAGTTGTGGTTTTTCAAATAAAAAAATCAATTAAAAAATCCACACAATTTAATAATGTCATTTTACAGTCATTACTGTACCTAATTATTTGCTCTTTAAAAGAACGAAGAATTCACTGTTTTATTCCATTTTGGCACCTTTCATTATTTGTTCTAGTGGAAATGTTAACAAGAATTTTATAATCTCAAAACAGATGCTGTTGCAGAAAAGCAGTCCAAAATCATCCACAAGCTGAGAAATCGGCTCCTGGACATTAGAGAGTAAGTCTTCTCCCAACGGAATACCCAAGGATCATATAATGTCCCACACCATGCTTTTTTCCCCCTCAGTAATGTAGAGTGAAATGTAAGTTACAGCTAATTTGTAAGAGAAAATGATACCAAATTTATTCAACGTATGATAAAAAAGGCATGTATATCGAAGACAAATTTCACGCTCAGAATCCATGACATCCCTAATATTGCTCACATATTCCTGTAAAATTCCTGGAATCTTGAATATTTTAACCACGTTAGAGAAGAAGCTACTGTCAGACATGGGCCTTGGCGGTAACTATCCTGACTCTTTGATTTGTCTTTAAATTTTCAGTACTGCAAAGAACTCCAGGGGAACATTTAAATTGATTGTTGGCAATCAGAAAATTGAAATACTAACAAAGTAATCTCTGCACATTACTATTTTTTCAAAGTAAAAACTTGGCTTGTTTCAAAATAAATCATTTTGTCAACCTTATAACCTAGATAGCAGCAAAACTTCATTTTGAAACAATAAAATTGAGTGAGGACAAAAACATCTTAAAAGCAAATGTTATATTCACATACTTCCATATTTAGAATCATTGTCATTCATCGCAAGCAATTGGATGGTCTTTTCTGAAATTCAGTCAACATTATTTTCCTACTTAGTTCGGTATTTGTTTTCAGGGTTTTAAGGATTTCTGGCCACTTCTGTTTTGTTATTTCTTACTTTTTTTCCTTTAAAATAAATAGCCAATAGAAATGACAATGTATTTCACATCTTCTGGTGATACTGTAGCTATAGTAGAGCCATCCATTCCCAAAGAGATTTGGCTGCTGTCTTAGAGTGTTCCTTCTAGAACCTGGTTTCATCAGATGAGAATCACTTTATTTTCAGTGGGATTGGTGTGGACTGATAACAGATAAAGAAGTTCAGAGGGCTCACATTATGATTAGGAAAATAACTCATCATGAGCAATATAGATTGACAAAATGGAGAACTTTGTAATGAAACCATGCCCTCGGTAATGCTAGCACCAAGTAGTTAGTCACCTTTCAGGTATTAAGTGAATAATTTACTCTTAAATTTTAAGAAATGTAGAAGGAAAGGAAGATACTTTCTGGTGAATTAAAGAAATATTGATTACCAGTGTCTACTTCCTTGTGCCTCTAAACGTTTCATGATAGAAGCATTTGGTCTAGAATGTCTTTCCCATTATGAGAAGAACTTGTCCCTATGACTCTTGGAATGAAATTGCAATGTTCCTGTTCTCACATTGCTATGAAGAAATATTTGAGAGTGGGTAATTTATAAAGAAAAGAGATTTAATTGACTCACAGTTCTGCATGGCTAGGGAGGCCTCAGGAAACTTACAATCATGGTGGAAGGCGCCTCTTCACAAGGTGGCAGTAGAGAGAATGACTACCAGGAAATGTCGGACACTTATAAAACCGTCAGATCTCATGAGAACTCACTCACTATCACAAGAACAGGCTAGGGGAAACCGCCCCCATGATTAAATTACCTCCCACTGCGTCCCTCCCATGACACATGGGGATTATGGGGATTACAATTCAAGATGAGATTTGTCGGGGGACACAGCCAACCCATATCAGTCCCTGTCCAGGGCATTGAATGTTGAGAGTAAAGTAGGATGGTCAGGGAAAATAGGACGCGAGGGGCAAGAAGAGAGAAGAAAGGAAAGTGAGTCCAAGTTCACCTTCTGTAGGAACTGCAGCCCCTGGAAATCAAGCAGTTACCCAACTCCATGTGAAAGAAGTATCAGAGCTCCCCAGATCTTGCCAGGGTGCCTAGGTGCCTGGGTGCTGGCTACAATCAGCTGGGCTAGGTCAGGGACTAACACTTTCTTCTAAACTTCAGCACAAATTTGATCAGATGGAGCATCAGAAATATGATTATCTGACTAATTCAAGTAAAGACAGAATTTTGATTGACCCACGAATGAACAGACTGAGATCATCCACTCCTATAAACATTCATCCAAAGTTCTTTTGCAGTTCAGAACCCTGTGGTTTCCTGCAGAGAACTAATATCTGAGGGAAAATAGAGAATGATTCTGGGGATTTTGAATGAATACAGGAAACTGGAACTCCAATTCTTGTGTTTGCCTTGCAGAATCCATTAAGTTAATGTAATCAGTTATTGCAAGAAGAAGGGGGTTCAAATCATTGTTTTCTAAGTTCGTGTGTGTGTGTGTGTGTGTGTGTGTGTGAGAGAGAGAGAGAGAGAGAGAGAAGTACAAAGAACTTAAGAGCATTTTTTAGTTAAATGATTTTCTGTATTTTGAATGAATATGATTCAGACTTAAAACCAAACAAAACTTCTAATTCTTTAAAGTTGATCAGGTTTATTTTAAGCAACAGGACTGATTTGCAGAAGAATGACAGAAATATTCCTTTCTCCCTTGGTGGTTTACGGCTCAGATCCGTACTTCCTCAGTATATCAAAAGATGGGAGAATGTGTTCTGGCCTTGGGGTGGCCAGATTCAGTAAGTAAAAATACAGGATTCCCAGTTAAATTTGGATTTCAGATTTTTAAATGAATACTGTTTAATATAAGTATATTCCATGCAACATTTGGGACATACTTATATTGAAAAACTTGTTTATCTGAAATTCAAATTAGCCAGGTACCTATATTTCACCTGGTAGTGCTATCTGGCCTCTGCCTAGCCTTTGTTTCTGTGAGTGGCTTATTTGACAGACAATGTTTCCTGTACTATTTTTTCTATCTTTCTGGTCAGAGATCCAGTGCTTTTCAGGCTCCCATATTCACCAGAGCCATCATGGCTTCAGGGTTCTCCCAGACATAAACCATTTTGCTTCTGGTGACAAATCATAAAAGCCAAGATAATTGAAAATTCCAGTAAGAGACATAAAACAACTTATTGCACTGAGTATCTGATAAAACCTTATTGTTTACAATTTTATGTTAGTGAAAAAAGAAAAAAGAAATGAGATAGTGTGTACCAAATCTTCCTTGTCAAACTTTGGCAACGGAGATCTGAAACCTTTGAATGTGAATCCCAACTCTGTCATCTACAAGCTGAGTAGAACCAAGTTATTGAACTTCTCTGAGCCTCAGTGTCTTCACTTTTACATTGGAGATAATGACAGATAATAATAGTAGCTACCCTAGGAGGAGGATTAAATGAAATAAGATATATAAAGTACTTAGCACAGTCATAGTCATACTACTTTAACTACTGCTACCTCTACAACTATTGCTGTCACTAACATTATGTGCAAGGCATTGTGGCAGGCAATATAAAGCAATTGTTAAAAAGCTCACAGGCTGTTTTGGAAATAGACCAGCTCCTAAAGAAATAAAGAACAATACAAGCCAGCAGGTCCTAAGTGCCAAATGAGGGTCACAGATGGATAAACTACAGGAGCTCAGAGGAGGAAGGGACATTGGCCATATCCCTGGAAGCATATGAGGACAGAATGGTTTATGTCCTACCATGTTCCCCTGGGAACTTCCCTCTTAGTAGACACCTCCAAATGCAGATAACTGATTACTTGCTACAGCTCTACCAGCTGCCTCTATTTCCTCCATATTACCTGCAATGCCCTAGGTCTCTTGACTAACAAACACAAGTGTGCTCCCTAGAATCACCAATAACTTTCTCCAGGTTGAATTTGAAAGCTGTTATTTCTTTCTGTATCCTTCTGAAAACTTTTTTGGACCCTCTGTTGATCATGCATCCATTCCTTTCTTAGTATACTCTATGTATTTACCTGTTTGGCTCTCTTCTTTCTATTCTCTGCTTATGGATGCCAGCCAGACCCTGGCCTTCTCTTTTTGCCCCCCTTTTTTTTTTTTGAGACAGAGTCTCATTCTATCACCCAAGCTGGAGTGCAATGGCACAATCTCGGGTCACTGCAACATTGGCTTCTTGGGTTCAAATGATTCTCATGCCTCAGCCTCCTGAGTAGCTGGGATTACAGGTGCCTGCCACCACACCCAGCTAATTTTTTGTATTTTTAGTAGAGATGGGGTTTTGCCATGGTATGGCCAGGCTAGTCTCAAATTCTTGACCTCAGGTGATCCACCCTACTCGGCCTCCCAAATCTTTTTGCTCTTTTTTATTCCTCTGTACACTTTTTACTTTTTAGCTCATTTGTGCAAATGGTTCCTGTTGCTAATTTTATATGAATATTTTGTTCCCTCTAAACAACTTCTTTCCATTAATCACTAAAACAGTTGAAAGAGGAATATCCTGGTAATGTGCCACATTTATGAGAATATTAGTAAGCCTATAGTCTTATACCAACAACAAATTCATAAAATTGGAGTCAATATAGAATTAGCATTGTACTGAACCAGATTAAGGTTGACAGATGTCCACTCAACTAAATGAGTATTTCCAACTTAATTGAATCATTTGGTGTCTTCCTAGCTGACCCATGTGGTTCTTCCCCATGCTTTGCCTTAAAAGGTGTATTATTAGGATGTCACTTTAGTAAACATTGAGAAATGGTAAACTTTCTGTTTTTTTATTTTTTTGGTTTTTTTTCCAATGACATCCACTGATCTACTCTTGGCGTTTTGTGAAACAAGCATGCGCCAGGGACCACAACAGCAGAACGCTAGAGAAAAAGATAGTGTCAGAAGTGGTGGGGACTTGGGGAAAAAGAGTGGTGACGGAGTTCTCTCTCTCTCTCTCTCTCTCTCTCTCTAACAGATTCATTTTATTTTCACCATGGGGCGCACCCTGTTGGTGAGTTCTCTGGGTCAGACCTCCGATGGCTCCTAGGTCTCGGGGCTGGGCCTGAAGTTACTCGCTGCTCAGGGAGAGAATGGAGTTGGTTGCATTGCAGTCCCCTCACTCAGTGGGTCTGGCTGTGTCCCCTCACTCTGTTCCTCCGCCTACGTCCCCTCACTCAGTGGGTCCGGCTGTGTCCCCTCACTCTGTTCCTCCGCCTACGTCCCCTCACTCAGTGGGTCGGGCTGGGTCCCCTCATTCACTTGCTCTTCCAGCTGGGTCCCCTTACTCAGTTTTTCCTCTGGCTGGGTCCCCTCATTCGGTGGCTCCGGCCGCAGCTCATGCTGAGGGAGCTCCTGGTTCAGCGGGACACTGGGGCCGGATGGTGCTGGCCCGCTCCCTTCCTCAGGTGTTCTTACAGCCGCGGTCTTTTTTGGAGCACTTTTCTTCCTGGCTCTCCCTCGACGAGTTGCTTTTCCCTTCTTCGGTATTTTCGGACACTTCTTAGGGCTTCTGGGCCTTGGCTGAGAGGAGGACTTCCTCTTTCGCGTCCCCTTGGTGCTGGCTGGTGGTCCGGCGGTGGGCAGGCTCTCGGCTTTCCATCCGTCTTCAACAAGTCAACGTCTCCTAATGGCCCGGAGATTTCTAATCTATCAAAATAGGAGTCCTGAGACTTTTAAAAAATAAAATAACGTAGATAGCCTTAAGATTATTGTAGAAAAATGTTCAGCTAGTGGAGGGCAAACAAACTTTTCCAGAGCACCAATTGCATGCCTGGTTTCATTTTTCAAATATGACTAAAATGGAAGTCCTGCCCTTTATCCAAATTCTCACAGAGAACATCAAATTCGACTTTTGATCTCAGTAATACTGATAATATTAAACTAATATCTTAACGATATAGACTACTAATAATTAGACTATTTCCAGGTAATCAATTTTTCCATCTGAAAAAAAGGGAATGCTAACATTAGATGTCAGACTAATATTTAATGATGTAGTCTAATTATTATTAGACTAATAAATTAGCCTGTGGAGCAAGAGATTTGCTGTTCTACAAAACTAACAAATGAATAGACTGGTTGGTTTAGGGAAACTACTCTTTAGAAAAAAATTTAAAACCCCAACATGAAAAAGGTGAAGTCTGTATCTCTGCCTGGAGCCTAAAAAGAATTTGGACATTAAAGAACAATAAAGTAAAACCAACTATCAATCAATTGATTACTTGTCTTTTAGAAATGAGGATCTATTCAAAGATATAGTCCATAAACCACTTTCCTCAGACATTTTCATCAGAAGAATATTTCATTTTTAATAGAAATAAAATTATCTACAATTCATATAAAGTTTTGTCATTTTCAAAGAGCTTGTTTTCACACATGATGAATGGGACAGGATCTACAGTAAAAACAATAACAACAACATGGCTGTTGGTTCAGGCTCTGCCATTTTCAAGGTAATCAATTTTTCCATCTGGAAAAAAAGGGAATGCTAATACTTCTCAGGATTGTTAAGATGATTTATTGAAGTCACCTAGTAAGTTTGTCCATTGGGATCCATATTTGCATAAGGAAATAATACCTCAAATATCCAAATTATATAATTGTTATTATTACAATAAAGTATACTAATTTTGAAGCAAATTTTAATGATTTTCTCACATTTTTCTGTCCTTCAGAAATGCCTGTCAATGTATAGAAAGGATTTAGTTAATTAATTACATGTATGTGAGCATCTTGAACATAGCCAGCAACAAATACCTGCTAACCGGTTATAAATGACATTGATGAATATTCAGACAAAAATTTCAGCAGGTAACTCTGAAGTTTCTATGTGCATAATGTAAAAGCAAAAAGCACATTTTAGCATTATATCTGGATTACATGTATTCTAGTGGTAAGGTAGATTTTGTGCTGATTCATGTAACAACAGGCCTACCTGTCATTCAAGGCCAGCATCCATTATGATTGGTGGTTAATTTCCATGCCATAAGTCTTAGATATTTTACATTTCACCCTTCCCTTATAGTTACATAAAAATATTTTTAAAATTGTAAAACATAATTGGTCAACACATACATGTGAACACACACCCATACATACATTTGCAAAACACAAACTCAACAAAAGACAAGTATCTAGAATACATAAAAAACTCTAAAAACTTGCTAGTAAACAAACAAAGAATCCAATTAGAAATAGGCAAAAGATATAAAGAGACTTTTTTTTTGAAGAGGACACACAGATGGCAAGTAAGCTTATGAAAATATGTTAAATATTATTAGCCATTAGGAAAATGCAAATTAAAATCATGATAAAATATCATTACACACCTATCAAGATGGCTAAAATAAAAACATAATGACAAAGCCAAATGCCAGTGAAGATGGTGAAACTGGATCACTCCTACATTGCTGGTGGAAATATAAAATATAAAATGGTACATTCTGGAAAATAAGTCCGGCAGTTTCTTGAAAACATGCAACAACCATATGACCCAACAATTGCCCTCCTGGGCATTTATCCCAGATAAATAAAACTATATTCACTTTATGGGTAAATGGCCCTAAACTGGAACAATCCAGATGTCTTCAAGCAAGTGAATGAACAGGCAAACTATGGCACATCCGTACCATGGAAGACTACTCAGCAACCAAAAGGAACAAACCATTGATACACATGACAACCTGGATGAATCTCCAGAGAATTATGCTGAGTGAAACAACCAAAATATCCCAAAGGTTATATACCGTATGACTCTGTTTAAATAACATTCTCAACAGGACACAATTGTAGAAATGAGAAACAAATTAGTGATGGTGTAGGGCTAAGAATGGTGGGGGTGAGAGGAAAGGGGATGTGACTACAAGAGCAATGTGAGGAACACTTGCAGTGATGAAAATGTTCTGTATCTTGACTATATCAATGTCAATATCCTGGTTGTGATACTTTAGTTTTACAGGATCATACCATTGGGGGAAACTGGGTAAAGGATAGTGGTGGGGAAATGTTTCTGTATCATTTCTTACAACTGCATATGAAATAATTATCTCAAAATAAAAGTTTAATTTTAGAAAACGTTAAAATATATGGCATTGAAATATTAATCTAGGCTACTGAGATTTTGATGTTCTCTTAAATTTTATACCTGAGTACTCAAGGTGAGTGCCTATCTTGCCTTACCTTGGTTCCTGTCCTAGAAATCAGATTAAATGTAGAAGAAATCAGAATGAATGGGGCTCAAAATGAATTGTCAGGAGTTTCCAAGGAGGATTCTGCAGGCTTATGGTGATAGAGGTGATAGAATGCTTTAACATATTTTGGGAAATAAGAAAGGTAGATAGTAGGGAGACTAGAAACCCCAAGAGGTTCAGGAGAAGTTTAAGAGACAGAGCTTGGGAACAGAATCTTCCTCACAGCACTTGCAGGGAAGCACAAAGAGAAGGGATATTATGCAAATATGGATATTTAGAGGAATAAAACAAAACAAGATTTTTGTTGTTGTTGTTCCCCTTCCATCACTCCCTTCCCCCTGCTGTGAATCTTGCCAAGAGGAATCTTAGAATGCTAATGTCTCAGTATTTGACACAGCGAGTGATAATTGCACAGTGGCCGATTGATTTCTGACTCACCCCTTTGCAGATCAGCCCTGCAACTTTGCATTCATTCCAAGCCTCAAGGAGTAGAGCACAGCAGCAGCAGGGCCCACCTTCACCCGTCAGATAATAAAGTTTAGTCATGCAGCTTAAAATAAAATAAGCAAGAAGCAGATGGTGAAAAGGACAGAATGTAGTGTATTTAATCTGTCCATGTTTGCGAGGAAGCAATTGTCTTCTTAGCTTCAGAAAACAGAGCAAGACAAACAATAAAGCTTCTCTTTCCTGGACACATATGACATTGTTGATAGAGATGATCTGGAGTTTGGGGTAATTTGACCCTCATCTTGCTGAATTCTCTTTCTTGGAACCAGGAAACTGAGCTGGACTGCTTCTCCTGGTAGGCAATCAATGATAGGAGAAGGTTAGCAGCGGTCTGCTCAGTAAACAACTCCGAACAAAATGATCATACCCAAATGAAACCAATATTGGACAAAATGAACCTCCCAAGGCCTGGGGTGGTCATCTGTAATAAAAGAGCTGTCAGAGCAAATGGGCTAGTGTTAAATAGTTCAGTGTAAACTGTTAGGCAGCCGCCCCTATGAAAACACAAGGTGGTGAGTAGTGTCATGGAGCGTTTATTCCAATTTGGCTTGTTTAGAATCGCTGCAATGCTGGAGAAAGACGACAGAAAAAATGACTTTGCCTCCTCTGAGACGGCTCTCTGACACTGAAATCTGGAAGGCTGGCTTGAGCCCTTTGTCTGGAATTTATTCTTATTCCAGTTCAGATGGTGCCTGAGTATTCTTTAATGATGTGTCAATTAAAGCCCATTGCTGACTGCCAGAGTGGAAGGATCGGGTAGAAATCTGTGTGTGAGACGAGGTAGAGCCGGGTGGCTAAAGAAGGAGAATCCGCAAGGAAATAGGCAAAGAGTTAGGAAAGCAAATGAAAATGAGGTTCAGCCTGGTTGTTGTTGGTTTTTTTTCTTTTTTTTTGAGACGGAATCTCGCTCTGTCGGCCCGGGCTGGAGTGCAGTGGCGCAATCTCGCCTCACTGCAAGCTCCGCCTCCCGAGTTAGTGCCATTTTCCTGCCTCAGCCTCCCGAGTAGCTGGGACTACAGGCGCCCGCTACCACTACCACGCCCGGCTAATTTTTTTTGTAATTTTAGTAGAGACGGGGTTTCACGTGTTAGCCAGGATCCTCTCGGTCTCCTGACCTCAGATGATCCGCCCGCCTCCGCCTCCCAAAGTGTTGGGATTACAGGCGTGAGCCATGGCGCCCGGCCTGTTGTTTTTCATTAAGTTTAATCGCAAACTGGGGAAAACATTCATAAAATCTACATCTTTGTTTTCAAAAGAACACATTCAAATAGAAGAAACTTGGAGGTGGTCAAGAAGAGAACAGCCCTAGCAGGCCCAGCCCTGACTCCCTTGCCATTGTTCCATATCCTTGGGGAGTGTGAATTCCAAAACACAGGGGAGGGGTATGCTAGTGGACTACCGTCTGGTGAAAGCCAATTCCCTTATCTACATACACTGGACTTTATGCTCTGTCTTATAGTACAATGAGTCAGAAACTGAATGAGGAAGACGAAAAATGAGCCTCCCCTTCCCATGCCATAGCTGTTCTCGACCCCTGTGAGTCTTCACCCAGTACAGTACACCTCACACTTCCCTTCCTTCTCTGAGTTTCTGACCTACAGGGAATGTAGCACACATCTCAACATTTAGCTTTCTCATGTTTTCATTTTCATTTACTTGTTTGTTCATCCACCTGGCCAGCTGGTTTTGAGCGCTGAGGTTAACACAGTAAGCAAAATAGCCACATGGAGTCATATAGTTCCTGAGTCTCTCATAGAATTTCCTGTTAAGCCAGGTAGCAGACAATACCCAAACTACCTTAAAAACAAGTCCCCTCCCTGCATCTCATGATTTCTCAGAGATAATGGGGTATGTTTAAGTGGTTCCATTGGAAAATAAGTGATCTGAGGAGTTCGCTGAACTCATTCCCTATAATGGTTCCTAAATTAGACTTCTTTTATAAAAATACAGACATCAGGCTTATAACTTTGATGATTTCCTAACAGCAAAATATGACTTTTAAAAATGGGATTATTCTAAACTATAGTTGTGTCGTGGGCAATAAAACATGAAATCGCCCATACCGTAACAAAATTAGATATTAGAACCTGTCCTTGACTGTGGTTCTAACCAGATGGACAGAGAAAATGGAGGAAGCGGGTCAGCAGGGGGAGAGGAATGAATCAGACACTCACAGGGTCACAGAAGCCAGGGATGGTGGCCAACTTTCTCTGTTGGCCTGCGCTGAGGGGTTTTCCAGGACCCTGCACTTTTAGTGCTAATGCCAGGAATGAGCGAGTTAGCCATCGTACCAGGGGCTGAGTTAGCCACCTTACCAGGAGTTCCTGGACCCCAGCTTTGTTCCTGTACTTGACTCTGTGAGAAATTTCCCTTTTTGCTTATGCTTATCTGATCTGGGTTTCTGTCACTTACTTGCAAACCGGAGTCCTAACAAATGGTTAAGTAGCATTTTCCACTTTGTAAAGAATTTTTGAGTCTCATGACAACTTTTTGAGACAAAGTAGACATCCCCATTTTGAAGGAGGAAAATTGGCTTGAAATCCCAGGCACATTTACCAGCTCATATGGCTAAGTAGGTCAGGTAGCAAAGCTGGGCCCCCTGTCTCCTATCATGAGAGCTTTGTACTTCTGGAAAGCTCCCTCTCAGTGGGTGGGGGGCGGGTATCTTGCAGGAATAGATTCTGTACTGCCTGGGTATCCATCAGTCACAACCTGCACTTTTAAACACACTTGCTCTTATATACCCCCTCTTCTCTACTTAAGTTTGCATGCTGCATATACTTCCTCCACCCTACATTGTTTGAAACTCTGCCATTGTAGCACCTTTTCCTATCCATGGTCTTCTTGCCGCTTCACTGAGTGAAAAGGTGGGAAAGTAAGAGTAACCAGAACTCAGAGATGACCTCCCTTACGGGCTTTACAAACACATAATTTAATCCTCAAGGAAATTGTATGATATAGGTTTTACTCTTTCCTTTTATAGATAAATAATTTGAATCCCAGAGATGATTAAGTGGCTTTTCCAAGGTTACTCAGCCATTATGCAGTGAAACTGAGATTCCAATTCAGAGTGTCTGACTCCAGAGCCCATTCATTATTTTGCCTATATATAATGCAAACTTCTAGGTAGGCACATCCCTCTATTTTGGAGCACATAATTTATTTCACTGGGAGAACAAAGGTGAGTCTGTGCAAACTCTCAGGACAGAGAAAGCCCGGTGATAATGTCGGGTGACTCTGGGTGCCAAGTTTTAGGGCTGTCCTATGCAGCATAATTCTAGAGCTGCTAGAACAGGGTAGGCCCTAAGATAAAGTATAGCTTATTTTCACAATTCATTTATACTCACTCTGGAATTTTTTCCTTCAAGCATTTGGAAGGCCCTCATGTTACCAGAAAGGGGTCCCAATTCAGACCCCAAGAGAGGGTTCTTAGATGACATGCAAGGAAGAATTCAGGGTGAGTCCACAGAGTAAAGTGAAAGCAAGTTTATTAAGAAAGTAAGGGAATAATGGCCAGGTGCAGTGGCTCATGTCTGTATTCTCAGTACTTTAGGATGCCGAGGTGGATAGATCACTTGAGGTTAGGAGTTCGAGACCAGCCTGGCCAACATGGTGAAACCCTATGTCTCCTAAAAATACAAAAATTAGCCAGGCATAGTGACAGGCCTCTGTAATTTCAGCTACTCAGGAGATTGAAGCAGGAGAATCACTAGAACCTGGGAGGCAGAGGTTGCAGCAAGCCGATATCACGCCACTACACTCCAGCCTGGGCAACAGAGCAGGACTCTGTATTAAAAAAAAAAAAAAAGAGAGAAAGTAAGGAAATAAAAGAATGGCTACTCCATAGACAGAGCAGCCCTAGGGCTGCTGATTGGCTAGTTTTATGGTTTATTTCTTGACCATATTCTGCCAATAATCCAAGAGGTGGATTATTCATGAGTTTTCTGGGAAAAGGGTGGGGATTTCCTGAAACTGAAGGTTTCTCTTCCTTTAGACCACATAGGGTAACTTCTGGACATTGTCATGGCATTTGTAACCTGCCTTTGCACTGGTGGGAGTGTCTTTTAGCATGCTAACGCATTATAACGGGCAGTGAGGACAACCAGAGGTCACTTTCATCATTATCTTGCATTTGATGGGTGTGGTTGGCTTCTTTATTGCATCCTGTTTTATCAGCAGATTTTTTGTGATCTGTATCTTGTGACCTCCTATCCCCTCTTGTGTCTAAGAATGCCTAACCTCCTGGGAATGCAGTGCAGCAGGTCCCATCCTCCTTTTATCCAGCTCCTATTCAAGATGAAGAGATGAAGTTGCTCTGGTTTGACCACCTGTGACATGCAGGATGAGTGTTCCTCCAAAGGAAATAAAACATTTCAAGGAGAAGAAAGCAAAATAGGCATAATCTTCTGTTTAATGCCTAGTATTATATTTACTACCAGATGTTTATTATAAAATTATAATTATTGAAAATAATATAATTTTAAATGTATTTAAAATATATGTGAATAAAACAAATTATAAAAAGTCATCCTAAAAACACTTACCCAAAAACACCTCCCCAAACTCACCACTGTAAAGATGTTGCGGTTCATTCTTCCAGGTTAAATACACACACTCCCCCTGAAAACAGCATCATATAAAAATGGTTTTAGAACCAGTTTGTTTTCCTTTTAACAATACGTTGTGAATATCTGTACATGTCAATGAACAATTATATTTTTAATAGCATAGAGAATTAATCTCTACCCAGACAGATGCTGGTAGTTATGTTTTATATCCATTCTTTCCTCTTCCCCTTCCCCCATCACCAAAATCCAGGCCCATCCATGAGTAAAGCAGCGTCTGATGAGCTGAAGTGTTTAGTAAGCTAATGTTCACTGTCCCCAGCAGGAGGCCTGCACAGCTTGGCTGATGAGAAATGAACTGCCTGAAGCGATCTTTTAATGGCAACTAATTTCCCATATTTGATTCTCAGCTTAGCCAACTAATATCTAGTTCAAGCGTGACAAGGCATTCACAGTTCCTTTTGAACGTTCTCTATCTGAGAAGCCAAACAATATGTTCAGGGCCATCATGACCTTCCAATTTCTTGTCCTGTCTACTCCAGAGCAGACTTTGATCTGCCAGGGTCAGTGATCTTTTAAGAAAAAGTTTATGTCTTTATATTGAGCTCTTCTTCTTTTTGATTCTAACTATTTTCAGATAAGTTAGCGCTGAAAATTACTGAGCAACAAAGTTTGTAAATGTCAACTAAGACTCTTCAGAGAAACCATAGAGCTATTTGCATTTTCTTTAGGTTCCTGTAAACTGTTTCGTATCAATTGGTCTTTTTCATTCTTAATGCTTTTAAGGTATCTAATAGGTATTAAGCTCCTCTGTCCTTGCCTTAAACAAATCCTATTACTCTGTGATTCTATCCCATTACACAGTGATTATTGAACAGAGCTCAACTTAATTGGATATGATCATGTCCTGCTATGTAGAATTATCCAGGAAAATTAGTATTTTCAGTTGTCTCCAATAGCCCTATTTGTGGCTGTATTTTACACTTATTTTTTTTTTCTAAATCTACAAATAAGTTCTTTTATATTTTTTTGAAAGTGGCTCTAAAATTTCTTATTAACAGCTACAGCATGGCTAGATTCAAGGGACACGATATTCAAGGGTTACTTGATATTAAGTTTTATAGGCAGAGAGGTAGGTGCAGGGTAGCTTAATGAATATTAGTGCCCTGGTCTTATACATAGGGCTGTGTGTGTGTGTGTGTGTGTGTGTGTGTGTCTGAAGGTTTTAGTATCATCAGAGAAAATTGCCACATCCTACTTTCCACCTCCCACCTCTGTTTCACATACCTAGTTTTGGAAGCCAGAATTCCAATTATTTATATTTTGGACTAGATTGCCATTTTTCAATTCTGAGACAATCTCACCACTTTTTTTACACCTGAGTAAGAATGGCAATCTCAAACAGTACTATAAATCACTTGCCAAAACCTAGCTTAATGTAGGCAGCATTGCAAGCCTCAAAGAAAAAACCAGTCAGCAGAGGCCATCACGGGGCACGATAGGTCTCGGGTCTTCACCCTAGATGGACTAAAGCATAAATGTGTTCCTGTCCTTGAGATGATCCTGAACTGTTCATTTCAGGGAAGAAACCGTCACACAAAACCAGACTCAGTGGTTCATTTCAGCTCTTTAGGAAGAAGTGAGATCCTTGTTGCCTTAGAGAGAGGCCATTCCAGATACTCCTCTGTCTCAATAGTCTCTTAAATTGTGCATAAAACAGTTTACCTAGTTTCAGACTCACTGATATTGGTTCATCAGCAGAGTAGTTGTCTAGCATGGAAACTCTTGCTTTTCTATAAAACCTAAAACATTTTGATAATTTTGCGGGAATATCCTTAACCTTGATGTGGTTCAAGACCACATCACACAGTGGTTATGGCAGTAGGCTCTGGTGCCAGACTGGTCTGGCTTTGAACCTCAGCTCTGCCACATGTTCTTTCTATGACATTGGACAAGTAAGGTGGCCTTTAGAAGTCTCAGTTCTTCAATCAGTGAAATAAGAAAAACAATAACAACCATCTCCTAAGGCTGTCGTGAAGAATAAATTACATAAACCATGATCTTAGAGCAGTGCTTGAAACATAATAAATTATTATTCACTGTTATTGTTTCTATATTAGTTTTATTATTATTATTTTATCCATGCTTTCAAAGCCCAGTCAAGTTAGGCATGAGTTTTAGGATACAGGATTTTAGATAACTAGTTAGGTTGCAAACTCTGATTCATTAACATTCCGTCTCAATTAGATGAGAGTCTCATCTCTAATGGTCATCAACAATCAGGTTGCAGGCACCAAAAGCCTTAGACAAGCTCTGCCTTTCTGCTTCTTTCTTTGTTTTGTTTTGGTTTGGTTTCAGGATGGATTCTAATAAGAGTAATTATTTCAGTCTTAGGTCCTTGTGCTTTTTTACCTTATCGATGATGACCAGGAATAGGCAAAGAAATGGCTAAAAAAGTGTCAAAGATGCTATGGAAAGGGAGGATTGGCATTATATATTTTTAAAGGGTAGGAGTAAACAACTGTGGACAGTAGCTGACATTCACAGTCATAGTATGGAGTTGTTACTTGATAAACTGTCTTGTTTTTTCCTTGCTACATTGTTCAACATGGTAGCCATTAGCCTCATGAGGCTCTTTAAAGTTAAATTAAATTCATTAAAATTGAATAAAATTAAAAATTCAGTTCGTGAGTTCTCCTTACCATTAGCTACACTTCAAGGGTTCAACAGCCACATGTGGCTAATGGCTAACATATTGGACAGTACAGATTATGGGATATTTCCATCATCATAGAAAGTTCTACTGGCCCACTTGACTTTCTAGGGTGCAGGGAGAAAATGGCCAGCTTCTGGGTAGGTTGAGGCTTATGTGCAGATCCTTTCCACTGTCCTACAGTATTCACACTGCCGAGGCTAAAGTGCTCTGAAAACATGCTTACTTTTCAAATGTACAAGATGTATCCAGTTTTGACCCAACCCGTGGACTCTGACATAGCCTGAAGGGACTTTTTAGGTCTGGAAAAAGGTAGGAAAACTGTGATTGAGCCTGACCCTGTCTGTCAAGGATGACTTCAATCTAGTTGGATCACCTGTCACCTGGTAGTGAGAGGGGTGGGGTCCAGATTTTCAGCCCTGCCAAGTGAAGGAGATGACGAGATGCTGAGCAGACCAACACTAACAGATGTTTCCTAGGGTTCACCTGGACCTGGCGTAGGCATCAATAAGACTTACTTAATGCTGACACTTCTAATGCAGGATGCAATGAGTAATAACCAGCTCAAGTTTCCATATAAACAAAATTATTCTCTCCATTTTGAAGAATCATGGTTTGGCATTTTTAGGTGACTTGCCTAAGCTTGGCTATCTGGAATTGACATAGTAGCTACATGCGATTTTAAGCCAAGTTTTCTGATTAGAAATTCAGAGACACCCCCCATAAACTTATCTATGTTGTAGTTTTAACAATAAATATAAAATAACAAGTATCTTTGGTAGTGTGGTCAGAGTTTATTTTCATCTTGGGCTAATGATCTTTCATTCATTAGCATGAGCATCCCATTCACACATGGACCCAGGATTCCAATAAAAATGTCACAAATGTAATATGACTATAATTATTTTGTTTTTCAAACTAGGATACCATGGATGCAAAGCCAAAAAAAAGTATATTTGTCCTATTATCTCTCACAAGCTCACCTGGCATATGCCAATCAGGTAATTGCTTGTGCAAACGGATCATTAGGTGCACAATTACCTCATTTGAAACACAAATTCAGGGCTGAGTAGAAGCATTCCCTGCATGTGCAATTTTGTGAGTGTACTAATCATTACAGCCAACATGGAAAAATTAGCCCTTCAATTCTTTTTGCACCTATGGCTTTCTGCTTCCTTCGCTGATGGTATTCATTAAAATCAAACAAACGTGATGTGTTTTTCTGGACATAAACAATTAGTCACTTTCCGTCATCGCTACTTGAGTAAACATGTACATAAAACCATGTTGTGTATGCAAACTTCACCTCATTCAATCTAAGCAGGGTAGTTCTCCTTTTACCCCAGGCTTCAGCTGACATTCTAGTTCATAACTGTTTGCATGGAAATGATGAAGCCTGTATTTTATTTTATATTTTTTTCTCTCCAAATACATTTGGCAAAATCTTCCAAGCTGTCTCCTTTATGGCAGAATATTGTCCCTGGCCCATTTATATGCTAATTGCTGAAGTGTTACCTTTTACTGACAAGTATTTACATGTTAATTAACTTTGGGAGGATGGTTAGAAATACTAGTTTGCCCTGTTTAAAGTGATAAAGGGGATGCTCTTTCCTTTCAAGAAGAGAACAAAGACAGTATCATAAAAGGAAATTATTTAATTACCTCCTTCTAAGAATTAGAAATATGTTTTCCAGCCTTTCTCTCTGTAGAGGAATTCTCCAGATTGTGACCTGAGGCACAAAAGGAGCAGGGAGTGAACATTCTTCCTTTTAATCTGAGTTCCAGGTGAACACATCTGGTGCATGGAATCTAGGTCAGTAATAGTGAAGGAGGAAAAAGAAAAAGAAAAAGAAAATGAAAAGCAAGCTTGGAAATTGTATATATTTAATTTAAAATACATGAGCATGAATTGATTCCATGAAAACCAATACAAATGAATTAAACATACTCTCTTGACCTCTGATTTTATTATACTGTTGTGTGTCCTGGCAATCACTGAAGGGAAGGGAGTAGGAGAGTTAGGATGTGATAGAAAGATGATGTGGTGGAAATACTGAAGATCTGACAGGAAGAAATGATCGAAGCAGGAGTCAATAACATTAAAACAACTAAAATGAAGAGTACTTTGAACTTAATGAGCAAAAGAAGCATAGTGAAGTATGGCCCATCAAATAGGAGCAACAAGTAGAAAGACACAGGTATAAACTAAAAATAAAAATTCTAGGTCCCGGAACCAACTAAATGAATGCCTCTTCTCAGCCAAGGGCATTCTGAAATAAACCTGAAACACTAGTTCAGGCTACAGTGGGAATGGCTGGTCTAACATGACCCATTATACCTTTGTGCCTTTGGAATTCAGCTGACCAGCATTAACATTAAAATAGAGAGAACTTAAGACTAACGAAGCAGATTCTTCAAACCAATAAAATGCCAAAATGACAGCTAGCAGGCCCTGAAAGAAATCAAAGTACTTTACCCCCAAAATATATTTATTTGACATATTTTGAAATGGCCCTGCAAAGCTGTCTCTTGTGTGGAAAATCTCTTTCCCTTGCCATGTCTTTTTCCTGATCCAGGAGAGAATTAACTAAGAATCAGGCACCTTTTATAAGTCTGATAAGAAATATTTGCAATCTATTCTCTCTGAAGCCTGTTACCTGGAGGCTTTATCTGCATAATAAGAACCTTGGTCTCCGCAAGATCTTATCTTAACCCAGACACTTCCTTCCTTAGATAAACTCTTTCAACCACTGGCCAATCAGAAAAATCTTTGAAATCTTTGAATCCACCTATGACATGGAAGCCCCTCCCACCCCTCCTATAAAACCAAGCTGTAGCCCCACCACCTCGGGCACATGTTCTCAGGATCTCCTGGGGCTGTGTCATGGGCCGTGGTCACTCATATATGCCTCAGAATATATCTCTTCAATTATATTTCAGAATTTGACTCTTTTTGTCCACACAGGAAAGTTGATCCTTGTCAGCATGTAGAAGGATGTTTAGGGGAGTAGATGATTTAGTGAGTCCATACTTAGGCACTCTAAGGCTTGTAAACTTATAAATGTCCATGTTCGTTCTAATGATATTCACATAATTTTTTGAAATCTTCATTTTTCAGGTGAATACCAGTGGGTACTGTGAGTCCTGTCTTTATCATCCTCTGGATGCTTGCCCAAAATTCATTCTGGCAACAAATACTGGAGATTTTACCTGTCCCTATTTTTAGAATATACCTAGCCTCTTTTCTCCATTTCTGCTGCCTTTTAAAAGATCACTACTTTAAAAGATCACTACTTGCCTCCTTAATGTTATTAAAAAAATCTCCTAACTGGTCTTGTAACTTCCAGCTTGTCTAGTCTCCAGTTCACTTTCCATACCTCAGCCAAGATGATTTGCCACATCCTCACTTCATTGATTTATCCATTCAGTAAACATTTTCTTGTTGAAGGCTCAGTGGTTGGTGTGCAATTTTACATGATTGTGTACTCTAAGAAATTTGAATGGGTTTGCTATACAAGTTACATACCCTTTCACTTGCTAATTAGTGGTCACTTTCATAAAATCTAATAAGGTCTAAGAAGACTATGCTGTGAGCTCTGAATTTGGGATTTGAGGCATTTTTGGTGACTAGTTCAATAGACAAGATAGAAATGTTTGTATTTTTCCATAAATGTAAATATATGAAGTTTACATTTTTCTTCTCTAGTAATATAGATCTGCCCTATCAATGGAGGTATCTTTAGTGAAGTTACCACTTAGGAGAAGTGGAAAAACAGAAAGTTACGTACCATCTTCTCCAACTTCTTTATTCTTCAAAAGGGAGGTAGTGAATGCTTAAAAAAAAAGTGAGGTAGGTCATTGTGGGGAGGCAGGTGGGAACTTGTGCATATTAGTGTATAGAGAAAAACAAAAAGATAAAGACAAAAGATAAGTACATGGAGTTGTGTGGGGAGGAATGGGGATAATGGGAGGAGGAATAAGGAATGCCAAAAAGAGAGAAAAGACAAAAATTCTGATTTCAAAGTAGAAAAGTAGTCCCTGATGGGAAACGTAAAGAATACAGAGTAAATGTTTTATATGCATCTCAATATGCTTAAAATTCATCCCTGGTAATAGAAGTAACATCATTTTGCAACTGAAGATGGATATATCTCCTTCGAAAGACTTTCTGTTGTAATAAGGAAACATAGTATGCTAATAGGGTTTTATTCGTTAATTTAAGCATTGTATGAACTCTTAAACTTCTGATCACTGGAAGAAAGTTAATATCAGTATTTTGTAGAGAGGAAGTAATTTTCTGATTGTGTGCCACACAGACAAGCATTATTGCCCTGTTGCATTTTTTCTTGACTTTTTTTTTTTTTTTCCTTTTCACATTTTGTTTGGTCTGGAGCCAAAAGAAGAAATAGACAGAGTCTGAGTGCCAGAACTTGGAAGGATAATTAGGGCCTTTCCTCTAACTGGTTGGCTGTAAGCAGGCAGTGGGAGCTCTTTCTCTCTGAAGTAGCAATCTGTAAGAGAAGAAAGACCAAGTGTTTTTTTGTTTTGTTTGTTTTTGTTTTTATGCCAGTGTCGCTCTAGCTCTAGCAGTATTTACTCCTCTAAGGGACTGTCTAGACATGGTGATCCCCATGATGACATTATGTAACTATCCTACACAAACCTGATCGAAAGCCACAGGTAGATAAAGACTATGTGTGAGTAGAGTTCAAGTTGAGTAAGAATGGTATGTTGTGAAAATATATATTTACATTTTTTTCAACAAATAGATGAAGTATTAAGTATCAATAACATGTGCCAGACTATGTTCTAGGTGATCAGAATACATCAGTGAACCAAATCACTTGTCCTAATGGAGATTACAGTCTAGTAGAATTATACCTTTTTGTTTGCTTTTTTTCTTAAATCTTGCTTTATTAAAGTATGTTTTCAAATATAAATTATTACAAGTTATGTTGGATTACAATAATTAATTCTAGTATCTTGGGAAAAAGTAATTTATTGGGAGAACAGTCATTTTTTCCACTTAATAAAGAATAGAAGAGCTGTCTGCATCCCAAGTCCCTAATTAAACCCCACCTCTCACCCACCCATGAATTTGCGGGAAGTATATTTTAATTACAGACAAAATATCAAGCATAAAATTTGTTTATGTTCTGTTTAGGAACCTAAAAATAAGAGATGAGAATGAACATCACAGTCACAGACTCTTTGGAAATGTTTTATATTTATAAAGAAAAAGTTTTCTGTAATACCTTACATTTTGTTAAATTTCTCTCATGATCCACACACACATAAATAGTCCATTGAAATCTTCTCATATATTGTTCATTTTTACTTCAAAAGTGAAATATAAAAATGAAGAAATTGTTATCTTTTTTTTGAGACGTTAGAAATTTTGTATAAAAAGGAGGATAAAACAGTTCATTCTCTGTCCAGTCAATAGCTATGGTAACTATTTAGTATGATGAAGATGCCGTAAGATATGAAATTAATGAACAATTGTCCTAATTTTCAGTAAACATTATTATTTTAAGGCCTCTATTGCTCAAGTCTCCTATTGTTTAAATTTTTATCTTCCTTTCCTTTTGAATGCTAGAGTTAATGACTCAAGTGTTCACGTCAGAATTTTCCCCTTTTATGTAGCCCTCTCAAACCCCACGGTTCACATCCACTTGAAACATACATAATTATAAAAGACGAGAGACCAATTATTATCTTCTCTCCTCCCCTGTATCCTCACAGGTGCCTGGCTACTTCAAGAGTTGAGCTAATCACAGGGAGGATTCAGTCTCAGTTCAGCTGCCTCATTTGATCAGCTCAAGACTGAGTTCAACAAAAGTGGTCTGTCTAATGAAACTCATTTTCATTTTTTCTCATTAGTCTATACACTATTGAGACTGTAAAACGACAAAAGAATAAAAAGAAGAATGACAATTAAAAATCATTTTCTCTGGCCCTTGATTTTTGCCTTCTTTTTTTTAAATGTAGTTACGTGCTCATTTTTTGTTTCTTTTTTATTCTCTGCTCTTCTTTTCTATTGATTTTCCCATTTATGAAGGGGGAATTAGTAAATCCATGGTCTGAGTGCTGAGATGTTCTGATAGGCCTTCAAGTTTTCAGCTGTATTCTGAATCAGAATAATATACTCCATCAAGGAGACTGACATTGGCACCACCTTCCCAGAAATCCAGGAGCGCCTTTGCATGAGGAAAAGCAGAAGGGAGTAAAGTCATGAAACATTGTGTGTGTGTTTGTATAAAACTGTATATTTTTGCTCACATATAATAATTATATATTTCTGCTAATTTTTCCTTTTAAAGGCTATTAAGTTATTTAAAATCCATTGCCTAATAAAACTGCAATCTACCTTTGTAATTCACTCGTTTGCTGTCACAGGGAAGATAGAAATTGAGCACGTTTTCGGCCGGGTGTGATGGCTCACGCCTGTAATCCTAGCACTTGGGGAGGCCGAGGTGGGCGGATCACGAGGTCAGGAGATCAAGACCATCCTGGCTAACATGGTGAAATCTTATCTCTACTAAAAATACAAAAAATCAGCCGGGTGAGGTGGTGGGTGCCTGTAGTCCCAGCTACTTGGAAGGCTGAGGCAGGAGAATGGCATGAACCTCGGAGGCAGAGTTTGCAGTGAGCCGAGATCGAGCCACTGCACTCCAGCCTGGGTGACAGAGCAAGACTCTGCCTCAAAAAAAAAAAAAAAAAAAAGAAAAGAAAAGAAAAAGAAGAAAAAAAAAGAAAAAGAAAAGAAAAGAAATTGAGCACGTTTTCTGCTCTCCTTCAATACCAACCTCAGAATAAAGTGATGGCAGAGAGAAAACAAGGATCTTGTTTCAAAAATCCTTTAATTCCATGTAACTGAAAACATGAGTCCCACTGACAGTTTTAAAAAAGGTTAGGAGGGAGTGTATTACATAACTAATGGTCCTGAAGTAGTGGTCAGGTAAAGATTATTACATGGATTAACAAAGTCACTCAAATAACCATTTTTTCCCTTATGTCTTTCTTTCCTGGTGCCATAAGATGGCTTCCCACAGCTAGTGGGAATTATTTGCTCCTAATTCATATCTAGCAGGAAGTGACAGTATGTTTTGTAGCAGTTCTCTGGAGGATCAAATAAACTTTTTTTTCCAGTAAGCCCCTATCTGAGTGTTTGATTGGCACAATTGGTCACATTCTCTGAACCAATCATGCAGTTAGGAGGATGGGACCTGAGTGTTGACTGGCTGAACATGTGAACCACACACACAGAGGTGGGGTGAAGTCAGTACATAGGCTATATGGGTGCCATGCTGATGGCTGAATTATGAAAAACCCAAGGAAAAGGGTGAATGCATGTTGGGAGGTTGAAAACTGTACATAGTCACCTCAGAGATAAACATCGGAAGGGTTAGGCAATTCTTAAAATGTCATTCTCAGTCCTCGAATGACATTCAGAACCTTAGCCTAGTGTAGATCAATAATTTGTCACTCACATTATTAATAATGATAGAGTAACCATTAATTCAATAGCATTTAAAAATTCCTGTAAAATGAATTTTCCATAAGTAAAGTGAATTTTTACATTAGGTGAATTTTACATATGCATGGGGAATTGGACTGGTTTTTGTATTTCAAAAAGAAATTTAGGCACAAGGGCTGTATGAGAGTTACATTTTACCAAGTTATCCACCAGTTATTTAATAGTGGCTAGTCACACCACATGCCCTGCAGTGACACCAGTCTGTAGGTGTGAACTGGCCAGAAGGAAGTAGAGGATAGTAGGCCTGGCAGGGCCTATTGCACAAATCATAGCTCTAGGGATATATTAACAGGGCCCTGCAATAGTGCTGACTTTAGCACAATATAGGGTTTGCTTTGCACATTATAGAGAAAGCTGTACATGTTGGAGATATCAAAAGAACTTCACTTAAGCAATGATTTTCTTATTGTATAGACTGTTAGTTTTATTCTACAAATGTGAAAGCATAAGAAGCATAACATTCCTCTTTTTAAAAAAAATCAAACTGTAATTTATTTATTAAGTTATTTTTCATTGCCTAATAAAACTGATAATGCAATTTTAGACATTATCAAAAGATTTTTCCTCCTTATTTTTCTTCTCCTCCTCTTGATAGTCCTTCTACCTTTAATTAAACCTCCTTTCCACAACCACAGTCGCTTCAAATTTATCAGTCTTCTAGCCTTTATATCCCAGTAAGTTTTTATTGCATTTTGAAACAAAGAGTTTCAGCACAGTAAGGGATCATAAGGACCAGGCTGTTTCATTTAGAAAAGGGAAAAAATGCAATAAGAATAAAAGATAAATTAATAATCCATTATATTGCCGCATATTACCATAGGATATATTCTACAAACAGTTACATAGCGTTTTCTGCATTATATATTATAATCCACCTCCCCCACAACAACAACAACAACAAAAACACACACACTAGAATAGGTTGCTAAAGGAAAGTGC